>NW_027507785.1:194721590-195321590 GCF_037356315.1 Lithobates pipiens
CACTTCCCTGTGAGTTGAATGCTTAGTCCCCTGCTAAGTGCTGTGGTTCTTTTGCCAAACCTACGTCTTTACAATGTCCTGTAGTAATGTAGATGTTCAGCAGGAGCATCACCCGAGGGAACTAGACACCTGATTCTGCCAAATATGTCAGATGCTGAACCTTTTGATGGCAGCGGTAGCTCTGCAACCAAGCACAGGTTAGAGCAGGCAGTGGGACAGGTACGTAATTAGTTATGTTTGTTTTCAGCCACTGCTTTAGTACAAGAAATTGTTTAAATATTGAGCCAGCAATATGTATGCTGTCTTTATATATTTTTTTTTATGTCTCTTTATTTCACCGTTATGTAAATGCTTTTTTTAAATCGTATATGCCACTTTGTATAGGGATTGCTCCAAGGAGAGTATGATGTTGTTGTCAGCACTGGAGTGCTAGGGAGAGGTCTGGATTTGGTGAATGTCAAATTGGTGGTGAATTTTGACATGCCTTCAAGTATGGATGAATATGTACATCAGGTAAATCTATCAAATTTTATCATGTTTTTTTCACCCTTAAAGATTAAGTTCACCTTTTCTTAATACATGTTACACCCATATTCAGAATGTAACATATTACAAATAGACCGGCCCCCGCACATCTGATGATCACTGTGCAATGCTTTTAGAGGCTCCAGAAGCAAAAAAAAATAATAAATGAGCTTTTTTTACCTGCAGAAAAACGTGCATTTATTATTTTTTGTTAAAATGTGAAGTTATCCTTTTAAAGTGGACCTGTCATTGTTTAAGAGTTTCCATGCTCAAATGTGGCTTTAAAGCTGTACAACTATAGAGGGTCTCAGTATCTTGGCAGCCTACATAACAGGCTGCTACAGTAATAATGCAAGGGTCAAAGTGTTCCCTGAACGTTTACAATTTTTTTTTTTTTAAAAGCAATCCTAGATTAAGCTCTGATATTTGAAATAAGCCAAACGGTGAACGCCTCTGAAAATCCCATTGCTTGATCATATGATTGAAACTGTGCTTTTTTCTGAATTCTGCATTGTAATTGAGTTACAATTTTAGTTAACCCAAGCTACATTTATTTATATTTTCTAAATCCTTTCAATGTATAAAGTCGGCTTGGTGAAGTGTTAAAAAAAAACAAAAAACAAAAAAAAAAAACTTAAAAAAACAGCAAAAATTGAGTTGCACTTAGTAAATTTGCTGTCAGCAAAGATATGTGTATGTAATTTCATACTTCCACATATTGTATTTGTATTTCCAATTTCCTAGCACATGCAGGATCTGCCTAAACAGTAATGCTGCACCTTTCTTTTTACAACTATTCACTTCCACAATACACTTTTGAGAAGTTTGTAAACCTATAGATGAGATAGCCTTTGATTGGTTATCACAACGATCAGGTGACTGGGAAGCATGAGTCCCAGGTTCCAATTGTTAGTACGAGACTTGGCGCTTTCGGTGAGAGCTCAGTCTCTGTGCTGGCAGCGTGCTACTCTTCATTTTTGCCTCTAGGGGATTTTGCCTCAGGTAGCAATTTTTGCTTTGTTCTTCCTGTCTCATCTTCCCTACCTCTTCTGCTCCACTGTAACTACCTTATTCACGACCCAACCAACTCAGCCCCAGCAGAAAGCTGAATACACACATGCAGTTGTGCTTCCACTAAAAGCCACCTACAGCCGTTGCAAAATCAGCTGTTAACCTTCTGACTTTTTTTACCAGCCCTTTCTTCTGTTAGCTATGCATAGGTCCATCCATGGAGGTTATTTCCTGACAACTCTTCCTCAGACACCACCTGCCTCTGGCTTCCTCTGCTGTTGGCAATCTCAAGCCCATGCTGGTAGCTTATTAAATCTTTTAATCAAACAAAACAACACTACGACACTTCATACACACTGAACCAAAAATATAATAATACAATTTCAAAATCCGATATATCAATTATTAATCCAAAAGAAAAGAAAGCGAGAGAGGAAAAGAAAAAAAAAAGAGAGCAAAATTTGTTCCTTCTTTTTCTCAATGACCCCAAACATTTCTCATATGGAACACGCCTATTAATGGCTCCCCTGGGCATTCTATGCTGTATACGGTTTGTCCAGGAACTTTACCCACACTTTATCATACTTACTAGGACAGCCCCTATTCATGTAAGTATCTCTATACAATGGAAGATTATTATTTACCAATTGTTTCCAATATGAAAGCGTAGGGGAGCGAGGTTTCTTCCAATGCATCGCAATAGCTTTTCTTGCGTAAAATAGTGTTATATTGGCAAACACTCTCTCAGACACTGTGGGAAGAATAGTCTCTACCAGGCCCAGTAGACAGACCGACATTGAAACTGGTAAGAGAACAGAAGTGATGGAGTTCAATAGCTCCACCACTTCCACCCAAAAGATAACTATATATGGGCAGGTCCAGAAGATATGTGTAAAATCTTCCTCATTCGCGCCACATTGCCAACACTCAGGATTTATCTTTTTAAGTCTGTGTGGTGTAATATATGCTCTATGTACTAATTTATGTTGAATCCTATGATCTCTTAAGGGTATCAAAGATCGCAGAGGGAAATCCCTCACACCCTTCCCATCCTCCATTTCTAAATCTGGTATATCTCGCACCCACCTAGCTCTAAAAGCCTCTAATGGCAGGATAGAATATAAATATAAGATGTGAATACAATCTCGAGGTGGGCTTATCCAGACACTCAGACCTATGCACTAATTCTAAAGTGAATTGTCTAATCGTTAAACTATCCTGTGGAGGAAAGGTATGAAGAAGCTGGAAATATCAAAATAAATGGGAGCTTGGGACATTGAAAGTCGAAGTAAGTGTAGAAAAGGTAGATATCAGTATCAGATCAGTAATCCCATTGGAAAGTAATTTAATATTATACTTTGTCCATGCAATAGGCTCTGGTGCTTTAAAAATTGAGGCAGAGTAGGATTAAACCATGAAGGAGCACTTGGAGAAAAAGCACCCTTATGCCGCCTACGGACAGTTGGATTGTCCGACAACAAAAAAACGTGGATTTTTTTTCCAACGGATGTTGGCTCAAACTTGTCTTGCATACACATGGTCACACAAATGTCGGAAATTCCGAACGTCAAGAACACTGTGACGTACAACACGTACGACAAGCCAAGAAAAATGAATTTCAATAGCCAGTGCGACTCTTCTGCTTGATTCCGAGCATGCATGGAATTTTGTGCGTCGGAATTGTGTACACACGATCGGAATTTCCGACAACAGATTTTGTTGTTGTAAAATTTTGAGATCAAGCTCTCAAACTTTTGTTACCTGAGTAACAAACTACACCACACTGTCTAGACAATAGCAGCCAGCACAGAAGTGTAACGTAAACAGAAATATTTATAGAAAATGTGCAGCATTAAAAAAATGTCAAATAAAATTGACATGTGAAAAAAATTAATAACCAATGTAAGATTATATATTGACAAATTCAGTGTAAAAAAGATGCCCAATATATAAACATAAAGGAACACAAGCAGGTCCTGGTGTATTCCAAAAGTGTGGAGTCCAGAAATTAGGCAAATAACAGTAACAAAAAATCTTGAGTGAACATCCAAACGTGACAAAAGTGACATAGCAGTTCCACCACCAGAAGCACCAGTCGCTTACCAGAAAGATTGTACTCATGCAGGTGTACACCTGATGAGTCTAACAAACTTTGCAAGATGACCGGAGAATTCAGGCTCGCTGTATGGACATGGCCTCCAAACAAACCAAATTGATGGATGCAGCAGGTTAATAGTAAACGGACAAATTAACCCAACCAGGAGGAGAAATGTTCCCTACGGAATTACGATATGTGCCTTGTTCTTCCTCTCTTTTCAAGGATGCCTTGCTGCTAACAGGGTCCCTCCCTGAAAATGTCAAGTACCTGCTCTGCAGAACCGGTGGCTGCAGGAGCAGTTAAAAAGATACCGAGCCAGGCTTTGACTTGACACTGTGCCTAAACATCTCTGCACTCTAAATCCACAGTGCTCACCTCTCCCCTGCTTTCTGTGCCTTTGGGCCGCCAATTATACCCCCCCACCCCCACCTATGCTATCCCCATTGTGCCAGCAGGCACCCCCACCACCCTTGCAGCCTGCACTTCTGCCTTCTATCACCACAACAGGCTGTTCAGGAAGGAGTAACAGGTCAGCGTGCCTTCCTACAGTCTTAATTACACCTGGTTATAGCACCCAACCCCCTTCACCTCTGCACATCCCCCTGGTCTCAACTCTGTGCTTACATGCACCACCTGATCACTTCACCTGTAACCGCCTACCCTCCCTTCACTTCACTTTCCCCACTCTTGCCTGTTTTGAAACCAGCACACACTTGCTAGTATATATAATGTACTTACAGCACAGTGAATGCATGTTTATGGACCTACAGTACAGTCTATGTGTGTGTATATAATGTAAAACGTCTCAAACAAGTATTTTGATTAAGACAGATTCTCTTCAGTAGATGATATTCAGTTTTGGTAGCGAGCTGGTAAAATAAAAAACTACTCAGGTTACAAAGTTTCTTTACTCCCTTTTTTTTCATTAACTTTTTGTGTTTGTGTGCAGATTGGAAGAGCGGGAAGACTTGGCAATCGAGGAACTGCTATTACGTTTATTAATAAAAACAACAAGAACTTATTCTGGGACTTGGTGAAAAGAGTAGAGCCCACTGGGTCACTTCTTCCACCTCAGCTACTTAACTCCTCTTATCTGCTTGAGCAAAAAAGCTTAGAACAGAGAAAGCATCAAGACCAAGACAGGCTCATGACCGGGAAACAAATTCTAAATCTCATTCGTAAACATGACAAACAAAGACACAAATAATGATTGTCCTTGCATCCTTTGTTGATTGAGTAGCAGGCACCTTACTGTGTCCCTTTATTTCTTTATGGAAGAAAGTGTAGCTACGGAAATATGGAAACCTTTGGATTTCTTGCGAAGAAAAAAAATTTGCTCTCATTCTAGAGATGTGCTTCACTCAGAAGTGATTAAATGCAATAACTCACTTATGACTGTTAGATGCATGCAACTTGTGTATTAATCTTGATAAAACTTTTTTTTTTTTTTTTTTTACAACTGCAGCCTGTATTTATTTTTTGCTTTATAGGTGAACTTTAGGATTAATTTTTTACACACCCTCATTGCTCCACCTTGGTACGATGCAAGTATATTCTCGTTGTATGTAGCGTGTGTGACAACAGCAGTGTCAGATCCTGTTTCGTTTACCAATATGTGACAAGCTGCTGGTCAGATTTCACAGTGCTGCCAATATGTAATGAATGAGGGCTAATTTCCCATGGTACTGTCTCATATATCTTACCATGACACTCAGTCTCTCTCTGCACAAAAAAATGTTTATCTTGTGGGACCATAATCTAGGTGCCAGCATACTGAAAGTGATTGACACTGGTGTTTAACTATGCAGTGAACCTATTATCAAACAGCTGCCACCAATTGTTTCCTCAGAAACGCATACCATTCACCATATCTATGTAAACAGTTATGACTTTTGTCTCTGAAGATTCAGAGATTCCAAAATAGTAGCTCTCTTCAAAAAGAGAGGCATTCATTAAACTGGAACTTTAAATTTAAGTGTAGCTCACTTCAGGCTCGCCTCTTTTGCGGGTATGTCTATGTAAAACATTAAAAATACGTGTATTATTTACTTACAAAGAGCTCTGTCCTCTCTTACTCCCCCCCCCCATCCGCGGGTGCCGGCGGTCATCTATTGGCCGGTACCTGCTGATCAGCTTGTGCTGTGACTAATTACACCTTCGAAACCCCTACCCAGAAAAGCTGAATCGCGTATATATGTGATTCTGCGCAGCCAGCCCGCGCTGTAGCAGTAAAGCTAAAGTGTGCGGTCGGCAAGTGGTCAATGAGAAATGCTTAAATGAAAAATACAGTGTAGTGCAACTCCAATGGAATTATAAATTCATACAATATTATACCTCCAAACCATATCATAAATGTATACAAAAAAATATACAATCAATAATAGTGTAAGGGGCCCCCTACTGAGGAAGTCCACACTGCTGGATGTGATGAATATAGGGGCGGAGCTTGAAGTGTGATGTCATCGTACGACCATCTCAAATAGTGGATTGTAAGCTGATACATGTGATTTCAGCTAACACTGCTTAAGTGCTTTTTAGTTTAAGTGTATTATTTTTATCTGGTGCATTAAATGTTTTAAATGGAGAACACTAGCTTTGGTGTGTTCTTTTTCACATTTCTGTATGCACATCTGGAATGTTTTTGGTTTCGAGGCTGTTATGGTGGCATAGGAGACGCATAGCAATTGGACGACGTAAGGTATTACGAAACACGTAGGGCGGAGCGATGCGCTGATGTCACCTTGTGTCTGATATTGTTACTCCAGGAAGCACGGGTTTGTTTGTGCGTCCAGCTGGCGCACTCTACTTAAGGCCTGATGTAATCCAATGTTTGTAAGTGCATTTCATACTTTATATTTATAAGAGTGTAAAACCTTTACTTTAATATCTGGAGCCTTCCTATCTTATGTGCTATTGTACCGATTGGAGAGCTCTGCACGGGAGGGGAGTAGTTGTGAAGTACTGAGCCAATCCTATGTTGTGGAAGTCATAAGATCAGAGGGATAGTCTGACTGTGTGAGAACCTGCCTATCGTGTTTACACCTTTTGTGACCCTCTGTTATGGGGGGTCATGCTCTTCTGGTAAGGAGCCAATCTCTACATAGGTGGTGGTGGATATAACATGGCTCGCACGTTTGAAGAATCTCAATTGGATTTCATTGTGTTTCACTCTTATCACAGGTGGTTGGCAATTTACGTTGGACACTATCTATATATTTTTGAACTTTATTAATTTTGTGGACTATAATCATTTCACTTGTGATAATCCATGGTTTCATTCTATTTTTATTTAAATTTTTTTGGTTTAATTTGTGCCTTTTTTATATGAGGTATTCATTTCAATTTATAACTATTTCATCTGGAGGTAGGGTTGGGTATAATATAAGGTGAGGTGTTCAGGGCACTCGGTTTTGAGACTTTTATGTGATTGGTGTTATCAGTTTTTGTTTGTATAAGCACAAGATAAAATTTGATTTGTTTACATTAATTTTATAGGTTAGCGCAATTCACTATTTTTCTTATTTGTTATTCTGTATAATTGGAACGCTATGCCTTCATTCTTATCTCCCTTGAAGGGAACTTACTGGTGAGGCAGGGGTCATAACTGTAAGGTGAGCGGCTAATATGCACAGGTGTTGGGTGGCATTTGCACTTTCAGATTTTTCCCCAGGTGGTGTACCTACTATTTTTGAACAATTTTATACATGTTGATTTACAAGGAGATTGATATGATAATTTAATTTGGACACTGATGCATTTTATTATTGATTGATTGATTGTTTTTATATATACAGTGCTCCGCATAAATGAGCATACCCCAACAGATTGCTGAGAAAACCTTTTTTACTTTCTTTTAGAATCAACGTTTTCTATGGGACACGATACTACAAATTACTCCCACAAATGCAGGCCATTGATTGCAACCAAGATTTGTTAATTTGTACACACAAAAATAGGATTTTTGTACTCACCGTAAAATCCTTTTCTCTGTAATTCACTGACCGACACAGCTCCTCTCTGTAACTAAATGGGTTTGTTAGCCTGCCACTAGGAGAAACTAGGCAAAATTGTAACACAATACACAGAATTGTCAGTACCGACCCTGTGCTGCCCCAGCAGCTTCAGTACGTCAACGAGCAGTACAACGTAGAGAAAAGGAGGGGTGGGTGCTGTGTCGTTCAGTGAATTACAGAGAAAAGGATTTTACGGCGAGTACAAAAATCTTATTTTCTCTTATATTCACCGACCGACACAGCTCCTCTCTGTAACTAAATGGGATGTCCCCAAGCAGTGCCAAACGAGAGGTGGGAAAAACAGCATAAAAACTTCATCCACCATGGCAAGTGGGAACTAGTGAAACTACAAAAAAACAGTAGTGTGTGGGGAAAAACACCACCATATAACCGGGTATCCTCAACCGGCGTGATCCCCAAGACTGCAACATTGCAGAAGTAATGCAACCGTGCATTAACAAAACAGTACTGCGTTTTTATCGAAAAACCAGGAAAAAAATCTCAATAGCATTGCAACTACACAGCCGCATGCAAAACTTTACAGCCAAAACAGGCATCAGCCGATGCACTGACGTCTACCTGGTAGAACTTGGTAAACGTATGGACAGACGACCAGGTCGCCGCCTTACACACCTGAGCGACAGGTGTCGCAAGGCCCAAGACGTTCCGATTGCTCTTATAAAGTGGGCCGTGACTGGAAAGGGGGGCACCTGCCCCTTCAAGGTGTAAGCTTGGATTACAGTCTGTCTGATCCACCTGGAAATGGTGGCCGACGAGACCGCCATACCCTTCTTTGGACCAGCTACCGAAACAAACAGTGAATCTGACTTCCGAAAGCGAGCCGTGGCAGACAAGTACACCTTCAGAGCCCTAACCACATCGAGAGCGTGAAGGGCCACCTCCTTGGGGTACTTCGGCTTGGGACACAACGATGGTAATACAATGTCCTCATTGATATGAAAAGCTGAAACCACCTTCGGTAGACTGTTGCGGACGCAACACCACCTTATTCCTGTGGATGACCAGATAAGGCGACTTGCATGACAAGGCTGCCAATTCTGAAACCCTCCTGGCTGATGTGATGGCCATTAGAAAGACCACTTTCTGGGAAAGAGTCAACGGGAATCTTCCTGATGTTTTCAAATGGCGGCTTTTGAAGCGCCGACAACATCAGGTTCAAATTCCATGGGCGGTACCGGCGGATGCACCGGAGGGACTACATGTCGTACCCCCTGAACGAAGGTACTCAATGAGTGAGGCACCAGGGGTTGCTGGAAAAAAAGACAGCCAAGGCTGAAATTTGCCCTTTAATGGTGCTTAACGCCAACTTCTGGTCTACTCCTTGCTGAAGAAACAGCAGGATCCTGGATATAGAAAAGGAGCGCGGATGCCATCCTTTCTCCTCAGACATGGAGATGTAGGCCTTCCAGGTACGATGGTATATCTTCTGTGAAGAATATTTTCATGCCCTCAACATAGTTGGAATCACCAACAGACCCCGGTTCCTCAGCACCTGGTTTTAAATAGCCATACCGTTAAAGCCAGCGATGGTAAAGCAGGGTGAAAGATTGGACCTTGAGATAGGAGGTCCTCTCACAGCGGCAGTCGCCAGGGAGCATCTGCCACCAGACGCACCAGGTCTGCGTACCAGGGCCACTGAGGCCAATCTGGGGCAACCAGGATTACTGGAATTTCCTCAGCTTCCACTCTGTGAAGCAGACGTGGCAACAGTTTAGCGGAGGAAAGGCGTAGATCAGCTGGTATTGATCGTACGGAGCCACCAGCGCATCTGACGCGTCTGCCCACGGATCTCTTGTCCTGGACACAAATCTTGGAACCTTCCAATTGAGACGGGAGGCCAATAGATCCACATCTGGCGTGCCCCACTTCAGGCACAGCAGCCTGAATATCTCCGGATGCAACGTCCATTCTCTTGGGTCCAGCATCTGTCGACTCAGTCCGCCTGCCAATTTTCCACCCCCGGGATGTAAATGGCCGACAGGGCCGGTATGTGTCGCTCTGCCCACCGAAGTATGTGAGCGACCTCCCGAGCAGCGGCTGAGCTCCTTGTTCCCCCTTGGTGATTTATGTACGCCACAGCCGTGGCGTTGCCCGACTGTACCCTGATCGGATGCCCTTGAAGACTCAACGACCATGTGTGGAGGCGCAGCCTTATTGCTCTCAATTCGAGCAGATTGATCGGCAACTTGGATTCCTCTGTCGACCAGAGGCCCCAAGCTGACTGAATCCCCATCACACCACCCCACCCAGATAGGCTGGCTTCCTTTGTGATCACCGTCCATTGAAGAGGTAGGAACGACTTTCCTGACCAAATCACCAGGGATCTCAGCCACCATAGCAGGGAGTCTCTGACGGACTGGCTCACCTGGATCGAGCGATCCAGGGACAACGGAGACTTGTCCCATTTCGACAAAATCTCCTTCTGCAAGACCCTGGTGTGGAACTGGGCATTCGGCACGGCCTCGAAGGTGGCCACCATGAGTCCCAGGACTCGCATGCAAAAGCGAAGTGACGACCGTTCGCGATTCCACAGTAGTGTTATCGCGGCTCCGAGGGTCTGCACCTTGTCTGAAGGGAGAAAGACTCTCGCTTCCTTGGAGTCCAGAAACAAGCCTAGGTACTCCAGATGCTGGGTCGGTACATCCACTGACTTCTTTAGGTTCAACAGCCACCCAAATTCTTGCAAAGTCTGCATGGAGATCGCAACATCCTCCTCTAACTCTGAGGCGGAAGATGCTCTCAGGAGGAGATCATCTAGATATCCCACGATCGCAATCCCGCGTGGTCGCAGCAACGCCAAAACTGGAGCCAATACCTTGGTAAAGACTCAGGGGGCTGATGCCAGTCCAAATGATAGAGCCACAAACTGATAGTGGGCTTCCCCAACTGCAAACTGCAGAAACTTTTGATGCCGCAGACATATAGGTATGTGCAGGTACGCATCCTGGATGTCCAAGGATGCCAGGGAGTCCCCTTGATGGAGTGCAGCGACTACTGAGCGAACTGATTCCATCCTCAACCTCTGCACTTTTACAAAGTGATTGAGGGCTTTTAAGTCCAAGATTGGACGTACCCCTTCCTTCTTGGGAACCACAAAGAGATTTGGGTAGAATCCGTGGAAGCGTTCCGATTCCGGAACTGGTACAACCACCCCTCTATTCAGCAAGTCCCTTACCGCCCCCAACAGGGCCTCCCGGCGAACCGGGACATGGGTATGCTGGAGGGGAAGAATCTGTTTGGCGGCCAAGAGCGAAACTTTATCTTGTAGCCTGTGGAAATCAGATCGCAGACCCATTGGTCAGATAAGCGGGAGGACCACCGGGCTGCAAACTCCCGAAGGCGACCCCCCCACCAGAGACATGGGTGGGGGCAAACCTTCATGCAGTAGCACTTTTTGTCGCAGGCTTGCGATGCCAGGGACGCTTGTGGCCATCCTATCGGGCTGGGGACGCTTCACGAAGCCTCGGTCGGACGAAAAAGCCGCTTGTGAGCGGAAAATGCCTATGGCGTTGCTCCTTAAAGCCCCGTACACACGAGAGGACTTATGTCCGACAGACTTCCGAAGGAGTTCTGCCGGAGTTCCGACAGAGTTCTGACGGACTTTTCGACTGAGCGGACTTGGCCACACACAATCACACCAAACTCCGACGGATTCGAACGTGATGACGTACGACTGGACTCGAATAAGGAAGTTCATAGCCAGTAGCCAATAGCTGCCCTAGCGTCAGTTTTAGTCCGTCGGAATGGCATACACACGAGCGAATTTTTCGGAGGGACCGGGTCCAGCGGAGTTCCGTCGGAAAAATTTTTAAGCATGTTCCATTTTCTAAAGTCTGTCAGACTTTTGCGAATCAAAAGTCCGTTGCAGCCCACACACGATCGAATAGTCTGACGGAATCATTCTGTCGGACTTTGGATGTTGAAAAGTCCGCTCGTGTGTACGGGGCTTTAGACTTCCTGGCTTGCGGGGATAGGGTACTCCTTACCACCGGTGGCATTTTTTTTATAATGTCATCCAATGAGGCTCCAAAGAGCCGGTCACCAAGGAAGGGAAGATCCGTCTGGGCTTTCTTAGATGCCTGGTCAGCAGACCAGCATTTTAGCCAAATCAGTCGCCTCAGCACCACAGCTGACACTGAAGCCCTGGATAACAGAGGAAGAGCATCCAGGGCTGCGTCACAGATGTACTTAAGGCTTTGCACTAGTTGGTCTGCTAGTTCCACGCAGACAGGGGAGACCTGTTGCTCTCCCAATTTGCGGTGCAAAAGTTTTGCTCACTCAGTCAGTGTCTGCAACACCAGTGCGGATGCCAGTACAGGTCGCACGGCTGACCCCACAACCGTAAACAATGAACGAGCCACCGCCTCGGTCTTCCTGTCCGTGGGATCCTTGAATGCAGGAGTCCCCTCAACCGGGACCGTGGTTACTTTATGTACACTGGATACTGGGGGGTCCATGACCAGAGGAGCCGACCACTTTTTGAGAAGGCTTTCCTCAAAGATTTAACGCACCACCATGTTTTTGGGGACCGAAAGGGTCCTTTGTGGCCGACCCCATTCCCTGTAGATGAACTTGTCAAAATAAGTAAAATACGGGAACACCTTAGGTGAACGTGCTGGCTTGCGGGACCCAAAGGGGCCCGATACATCAGCAGAGGGATCCGCTGCCTCCTGGATCTTCAGGGTATCGCACACAGCTGTGATAAGTGCTCTAACCAGTGCTTTGTCGCGCCCGGACGAGGAATCATCCTCCCTGTCCGACCGGTCCTGGTCAGCCTCGTCTGATAGGTCAGAGCAGGGGTCACCAGCCACAGCAGTGCCCGAGTCTGCATCAGAGCTCTCCCCATAGGACGGGGGGGGGGCAGGGGCCTTTTTAGCACACCTTTCCTTCCATGCACCGCCTCTATTTTAGCAACAAATGAGTTAAGGACCGCCGTCAGGGTGTCCATGGGCACAGCGCCATCCGCAGGTGACCCGGTTTCAATAGCCTGGATTTCGGGGGGAGAAACACCAGTTTCTAAAGCCATGCTGACCCTAGCCTGTCTGCCACCTGCAAGGGGACTTAAGTGGTTGTAAACCCTTACAACCAACTTTGACCTATAGGTAAGCCTAGATTAAGGCTTACCTGTAAGTCCAAGAAATATCTCCTAAACCTACACGGTTTAGAAGATATTTGCCGAAAGACAGGCACCGCTGTCACTGAGCGCGCCGCGGTCAACGGTGATATGCCACGAGTGGCGGCTCCCGTGCTCATGCGCGGGAGTGACGTCATCGCCGAATGACAGCGGTCGAGCGGCGAGACCCACCGAGAAGATGGATGCACTGGACTACAGGGGACAGCGGTGACTTTGCTGGCTCCTGTGTCAGGTAAGTGACACATAATGGACTACTATGCAATGCATAGTAGTCCATTATGCTTTACCTTTGCAGGGAATGAAAGAGGGGTTTACTTCCTCTTTAGGACAGTGAAGGTCCCACCCTCCTGCTCCCACTGGCTGGGGGGGGGGGGCCCTCCTAGCGCCAGACTCACCACCCTGAGGCATTCTAAGTCTAGCCTTGCCTGTAGTCCCCAGAAGGTTACCCAAGTGCAGAGTGAAGAAACTGTGTCGGCAGCAGAGAAGAGAAACGATCTGCAGAGGTTGCATCAGCGTTCAGGGAATGGCTGCCCAGCATCCTGTATACACAGGAAGGAGCATGTAATAGCACATGGCATGTTATCACTAGAGAGCTGCAGTGAAAAAAAGCACTTAGGCTTCAAGCAAATGGCCGCCAATGATCTGAATGGGGAAAACCTACAGAAAATGGCCGCTGAAGCTCACAAGGGGAACTTGCTCTACCCCTAGCCAAAATGGCCACCGGACAGCGCCATGCAGTGAAAGGAACAGTGCTGTCTCAAACACAGCAAAATATCTCCACAGCCACCTTTTTGGGACCCCCCCCACAGCGAAACCAGGACCATCACTAACTGCACGGACCCCATACAGGTGAGAGACCCAGCGATCCCCTGTACACACACCGCACAGCAGACACATGCAGCCGCCCCGAAGATAGGGACATGGGGGAGAAGAGAGAGGAGGGGTGGCCCCCGAATCGACCTCCCAGGGAATGCCCAGCTGCTCACCCCGCCGAAGCAGGGAGAGCTGTACTTACGAATCCTAAAGAGCTGGGAGACATTCCATCACAGACCCACTCCTGCGCAGTTACAGGGTGGCTGCTGGCCTCGGTATATTGTGATCCAGACAGCAGTAGCCCGGTCATATGTATACCCTGGAGCATTGAGCTCACTGACCACCTCTGGAGCTGAGGTATGTCGTGGCCTGCCGAGCCATAGCTGCGACGTGCACACGCTCGATGGCCAGAGTGGGGCGACTACAAGGATAACTTAACCAGCCTGTCACCCAGCCGGCAGTTGATAGATCGCAGGATCATTCATCTTGCGCAGAAGCATAAGTCCTGCATCAAAAAAATGGACCGAAGGGCTCGCAGGGTTCCTAGGTCATTCTCCTTCACTAGGCAAAATAAAACTGAAGCTGCTGGGGCAGCAGGGAGGGTTGTTAGCACAGGGTCCGCCCCCCTGGGCGGTACAGACAATTCTGTGTATTGTGTTACAATTTTGCCTAGTTTCTCCTAGTGGCAGGCTAACAAACCCATTTAGTTACAGAGAGGAGCTATGTCGGTCGGTGAATATAAGAGGAAAAAGTATTTTTCTAACATTCATTCAAGAGCATGTTGCAAAAATGAATACTGGTACACCCCAATGAAATTCTTTAGAGCAATGCTACGTTTTTGACAACAAAATCCTTATTCACAAGAATTTAACTACAGGCGAATCTAATTATTCACTAAATAGGTGTCCAGCAGACAGTAGATTATAAAACGGCATTACTTTACAAAGAAAACCCCTTTCCCATTTCATGCTGTTAGCAATGGCACCACATGAAAGAGAAATTTCACAAGGCCCAAGAAAAAATAAAAATTTCTTTACACAAGAAAGGTGAAAGCTACAAGAAAATCAGCAAAGCTTTATTTATCAATCCGAATACCATAGCAAATAAAATTACAAAAATTTAACAAGGATGGAACTGCAACTATCTCACAAACATCCACGCTACGGAAGTTAAAGTGGTTGTAAACCCTTACAAACCACTTTGACCTACAGGTAAGCCTAGATTAAGGCTTACCTGTAGGTCCAAGCAATATCTCCTAAACCTATATGGTTTAGGAGATATTTGCCCGAAAACGGGCACCGCTGTCTACGGCGCATGCGCTGTAGACAGCGGCGCGCAGGCGCACTGAGCGCGGCATTTCCAAGAATGGAGCTGCCGCGCATGTCAACTCCCGTGCGCATTCGCGGGAGTGACGTCATCGCGGCTTCGCCGAATGACAGCGGTGGAGCTGCGCGACCCCACCAACAAGATGGATGCGGCGGACTACAGGGGACAGCGGCGACTTCGCTGGCTCCTGCGTCAGGTAAGTGACACATAATGGGCTACTATGCGATGCATAGTAGTCCATTATGCTTTGCCTTTGCAGGGAATGAAAGAGGAAGTAAACTCATCAGGGTTTACTTCCTCTTGACAGGAGCGTGTTCTAATGAGAAGCATGTAAGAAAATCACCATGCAAGTTTACTGCCTGCCTAGAATTTGCCAGGGCCCATGCAAAAAGAGAAGACTACTGGGACTTTGTACTCCTGGGGTAATAAGACCAAGATAAATGTTTTTGTAACTGATGGCTTAAAAACTGTATAGGTGAGGAGTACGAAGAAAAATGCATAGTGCTTACAGTGAAACATGGTGGTGGCAGTGTCCTTCTGTGGGGCTGCATGAGTGCTGCTGGTGTCAGGGAGTTGCATTTCATTGACGGTATTCTGAAAAAAATGTTTTACTATCCAAAGTTAAAGCATTTATTACCCCAACACTTGATATTCCTGATATGTGCTTGCTGTACCATGTACCTGTATTGCTTCCGCTGATGTTCTTGCCAGACCCTCCGCTTTCCTATTAAAAACTGACCACACTTGGCGATGCATGCACCAGCCTGGAGAGTTTTTTTCCATATTTTTAGGAGCTGTCCGGCAATACAATACTGGCAAGAGGTCCTTCAAGTGATTTAAACGTGTAACCAAAATCCATATACCATGTGACCCCAAGATATTGTTTTCTAGAATTGCTTGAACAACTGTCAGTGACCATGGCTAGAAGAATACTCATCTATTACTGTTTTACGATCGCAAAGCCATCACAATGAATTGGAAACACCCATCCCCTCCTGTCAAATTCTGGAAAGGTCTGATAAAACGCTAGTCTACCCTTGTATAAGGCCACCTATGCGAACAGGGGTTGCCCTAATAAATTTTATAAGGTTTGGGCATGTTGGCTTGACGATTCCACTATAGCAGACGGCAATCAGGCATGTGCTAGTTAAGCATACTCTCTGACCGCAAACTTATACTCGGTTCACACTGAGGCAACTTGGCAGGCGACTTAGCGTTCCATTCTGTACAACAGAACCGTTCTAATAGGAGCGACACAAGTCGCTCCGACTTAGAAAAAGATTCCTGTACTACTTTTGGGGCGACTTCTGGTGACTTGCATTGACTTCTATACAGAAGTAATTTTGCAAGCCGCCACTGAAGTCGGATGCAGGTCACCTGAGGTAGTCGTGCTGTAAGTCCTGCTACCTCAGTGTGAACCAACCCTTAGTCCTGCGTTAAATGCCTTAATTTATCCTGATTTCCCAGGTTTGAGCATAGCTAATCCTGAATTGAGCCCTCTCCCCACATTGGGGCAGTAGTTTTAGATGTTTTTTTGTTTAGTTTTTAAGATACATGTTGCTGTATGACACTGTGACCTGTTGGTGTTGCTCCCGCGTGGGCTATAGCTGTATGTACAATCTGAAGATTAATAGATTTTTCACAAAAACAAACTGACCACACTAAGCAGGAGAAACACATTGTGGTCAGTTCTCTAGCTGTGCTGCTCTCCAATGATCAGACATTTCCTGACACGCCTCTGCTGCACAGACATTCACTGGGAATCTGCTGCTGCTTCTCCTCCCCCCACCCCTTTGCAGCTGATTTATAAAATAAAACAGAGAAAATGTATTTTCTCTCTTTTTTCTTTTATCTATAAAAATGTTTTGCCTTTCATTTCAATTTTAAACCGATTGGGTTGTTTTGCAAGATAATCGTTTACAATTACTTTAAAACGACAAGGGCAGAAGATTTAATAGATGGAAAGATGAAAAAATTACTGAAGGTCAGCTTTAACCACTTGCCTACTGGGCACTTAAACACCCCTCCTGCCCAGACCAATTTTTAGCTTTCGGTGCTCTCACACGTTGAATGACAATTACTCAGTCATGCAACACTGTACCCAAATGAATTTTTTGTCCTTTTTTTCCCACAAATAGAGCTTTCTTTTGGTGGTATTTGATCACCTCTGGGTTTTTTATTTTTTGCACTATAAATGAATTTTTTTTGAAAAAAAAAACCACATTTTCTTTGTTTCTGTGATAACATTTTGCAAATTATAAATTTTTCTTCATAAATTTTGGCCACAATTTATACTGCTACATATCTTTGGTAAAATAACCTAAATTAGTGGATATTATTTGGTCTTTGTGAAAGTTGGAGAGTCTACATGCTGTGGTGCAAATCACACAAAATTGATCACACCTGATGTACTGGTGGTCTATCTCATTTCTTGCGACCCGAACAAGTCAGGAAAGTACAAATACCCCCCAAATGACCCCTTTTTTGAAAGTAGACATTCCAAGGTATTTAGTAAGAGGAATGGTGAGCTTTTTGAGGTTGTCTTTTTTTCCCACAATTCTTTGCAAAATGAAGATTTTTTATTTTATTTGAATTTTTTTCCACAAAATTGTCATTGTAATAGGTTATTTCTCTCACATGGCATGTGTATACCACAAATAATGCCCCAAAATACATTCTGATACTCCTGAGTATTACGATACCACATTTGTGGGACTTTTCCACAGCCTGGCCACTTAGAGAGGCCCAACATGCAGGGAGCGCCATCACGTGTTCTAGGAGCATAAATTACACATCTAACTTGTTGACTAACTATTACACTTTTGAAGGCCCTGGAGCACCAGGACAATGACACGTGACATCAACGTGGCACTGATGACAGATGGCACTGATGACATGCCTTTAATACGTGCCACTGACAGATGGCACTAATATGTGGCACCGATGACAGATGGCACTTATACGTGGCACTGATGACACGTGACACTGATGACAGATGGCACTGATACCTGGCATTGATGACACTGATAACAGATGGCACGTGACACTGACAGGTGGTACTGATGACAGATGGCACTAATATGTGGCACTGATGACAAGTGACACTGATATGGCACTGATGTGGCACTGATGACAGGTAGCACTGATGACAGAGGGCACTTATACTTTTTTTTGTGTGTTTTTAAAAATTGTCATGGAACACTGTTCACCAATTCTTGTTCTTAAAGTGCGTATAGTCCTTCCGACATATAACATCTTGCAAAAAAATGCCTTGGGGTCTTTGCCATTGAGGCTATTCTGATAGGTACACTTACGGCTAATGAGAGATTTTCTCTCCTTTGCAGGAGAGAAACTTTTTGGATTTTTATGGAGTCGCTTTTGCCATAAAGCTTAAATTTAGAACTTGAGATGAATACTAGTGATGGACGAACTTCCGACGGGACGTTTCGCGAACGCGAAACGCGAACGGGCACAAACGTTCGCGAAAACGACCGTTCGCCGCGGGCTCCATTGACTTCAATGGGAGGCGAATTTCGCAAACCTTTAGGTCGAATTTGCGGCCACGGGGTAATTATTAGGGGGTAGCACGTAGTCCCACCACCTGGACAATAGCATAATACATGTATGAGGTGAATTTGGGATCGATAACTACAAGCATTTTTTTTTTATTTGGGAAATTGTTCTGACAATTCAGGACTATGGAGCTAATGAAGGCAATGGAGGAGAGGGAAGGTCAGGGACCAGGGTAGGCAAACAAGAGGGTGCAGGAGATACAGAGCACTGACAGCAGCACCGTAATACAGAGCACTGACATCAGCACCGTGACATACAGCGCTGACAGCAGCTCCGTGACATACAGCGCTGACAGCAGCTCCGTGACATACAGCGCTGACAGCAGCTCCGTGACATACAGCGCTGACAGCAGCTCCGTGACATACAGCGCTGACAGCAGCTCCGTGACATACAGCGCTGACAGCAGCACCGTGACATACAGCGCTGACAGCAGCTCCGTGACATACAGCGCTGACAGCAGCTCCGTGACATACAGCGCTGACAGCAGCTCCGTGACATACAGCGCTGACAGCAGCTCCGTGACATACAGCGCTGACAGCAGCTCCGTGACATACAGCGCTGACAGCAGCACCGTGACATACAGCGCTGACAGCAGCTCCGTGACATACAGCGCTGACAGCAGCTCCGTGACATACAGCGCTGACAGCAGCTCCGTGACATACAGCGCTGACAGCAGCTCCGTGACATACAGCGCTGACAGCAGCTCCGTGACATACAGCGCTGACAGCAGCACCGTGACATACAGCGCTGACAGCAGCTCCGTGACATACAGCGCTGACAGCAGCTCCGTGACATACAGCGCTGACAGCAGCTCCGTGACATACAGCGCTGACAGCAGCTCCGTGACATACAGCGCTGACAGCAGCTCCGTGACATACAGCGCTGACAGCAGCTCCGTGACATACAGCGCTGACAGCAGCTCCGTGACATACAGCGCTGACAGCAGCTCCGTGACATACAGCGCTGACAGCAGCTCCGTGACATACAGCGCTGACAGCAGCACCGTGACATACAGCGCTGACAGCAGCTCCGTGACATACAGCGCTGACAGCAGCTCCGTGACATACAGCGCTGACAGCAGCTCCGTGACATACAGCGCTGACAGCAGCTCCGTGACATACAGCGCTGACAGCAGCTCCGTGACATACAGCGCTGACAGCAGCACCGTGACATACAGCGCTGACAGCAGCTCCGTGACATACAGCGCTGACAGCAGCTCCGTGACATACAGCGCTGACAGCAGCTCCGTGACATACAGCGCTGACAGCAGCTCCGTGACATACAGCGCTGACAGCAGCTCCGTGACATACAGCGCTGACAGCAGCACCGTGACATACAGCGCTGACAGCAGCTCCGTGACATACAGCGCTGACAGCAGCTCCGTGACATACAGCGCTGACAGCAGCTCCGTGACATACAGCGCTGACAGCAGCTCCGTGACATACAGCGCTGACAGCAGCTCCGTGACATACAGCGCTGACAGCAGCTCCGTGACATACAGCGCTGACAGCAGCACCGTAAGCAGCCCCAGGAGGAAGTCAGCACAGCACAGGGATGGTGTGATCCCCTCATAATAAGAACCCCCAGGAGGAAGTCAGCACAGCACAGGGATGGTGGGAGCCCCTCATAATAAGAACCCCCAGGAGGAAGTCAGCACAGCACAGGGATGGTGGGAGCCCCTCATAATAAGAACACCCAGGAGGAAGTCAGCACAGCACAGGGATGGTGGGAACCCCTCATAATAAGCAGCCCCAGTAGAAATATGACACCGCTCAACCTCTTCAAAGAGGAGGGTAGGGGCATATAGTACGGTGTGCTTTTTTGGGTCAGGGAAGTGAGCCAAATGAATTAAGAAGGTCTGTGTGCTTGATTCCAAAAATTGTTTATAGACATATACATGGTCTACTGATCACATGTGTTGAATTCCTCCGAGATCCATGCCTCATTCATTTTTAGAAATGTGAGGTAGTTAACACTGTCGTGAGCTAGGCGAGTACGCTTATCGGTCACAATCCCCCCTGCTGCGCTGAACGTCCTTTCGGACAGGACACTGGATGAGGGGCAAGCCAACAGTTCGATTGCAAATTGGGCAAGCTCTGGCCAGAGGTCAAGCCTGCCCACCCAGTAGTCTAGGGGTTCATCACTCCTCAGAGCGTCCACATCGGCCGTTAACCCAATGTAGTCGGACACCTGACGGTCTAGGCGTTCCCTGATGCTGGATCCGGATGACACCTGTCGATGGGTCGGCTGAAAGAATGACCTCATATCCGAAGTCACCAACACATCTTCAAACCGGCCTCTTCTTGCAGGCGCTGTTGGATTGGTACCCGCAAATCCTTCTCTGGGAGTGGGAATTGCTCCTCTGCCAGCGCACGCAAAAGCAGAATGCAGCATTTCTCGAAGCAAGGCCTGGAAGTGCTGCATTCTGACAGCCCTCTGCGACGGCGGTAACATTTCCGCCATTTTGTGTTTGTACCGGGGATCTAAGTACGTTGCCACCCAGTACTGGTCCTTGACCCTCATGCTTTTTATACGGGGGTCCCTATTAAAACACTGGAGCATGAAGGCCCCCATTTGCACTCAAGCGGAAGGTATGTGGTGGTGGTGGTGTTGTTGGTGGTAGTGTCTTTGGGGGTGCACATAGCAGAGAGTGAAGAAGAGGGTGCAGATCGAGAGGATGAGGAGGGTGCAGAAGAATAAGGCTGAGTGAGCCACTCAACCAAGTCTGGTGCGTCCTTTAAAGTAATTGAACGCACCTTCTGCAACTTCCCACTTTGGCTCAAGGCTGTTGCTCCTGCCCTACCCCTACCACCCCTGCGGAAGGGCCTGCCTCTTCCTCTGCCTGTCATTTTTTAAATCACCCTGTGACAAAACTCTTAGTCCCTATACCGCTGAAGGACTGCTGCAGTATAGGGCAGCGGTCAGCAGTAGTGCACGTCAACCCTATGTATTGTGGACCGATAGCGGTCCTTACAGAACAGCAGACTGTACTGCACTCAGGCCTATGTACCGTAGCACCCTATACCAAGTTACCAGTCCTTATAAAAACTTTTGTGGACCAAGCAGGTTGTGTGTTAGTGATTAGCAGACTGTACGTCAGTCCCTATACCAATGAAGGACTGCTGCAGTATAGGGCAGCGGTCAGCAGTAGTGCACGGCAACCCTATGTATTGTGGACCGATAGCGGTCCTTACAGAACAGCAGACTGTACTGCACTCAGGCCTATGTACCGTAGCACCCTATACCAAGTTACCAGTCCTTATAAGAACTTTTGTGGACCAAGCAGGTTGTGTGTTAGTGTTTAGCAGACTGTGCGTCAGTCCCTATACCGCTGAAGGACTGCTGCAGTATAGGGCAGCGGTCAGCAGTAGTGCACGGCAACCCTATGTATTGTGGACCGATAGCGGTCCTTACAGAACAGCAGACTGTAACGCACTCAGGCCTATGTACCGTAGCACCCTATACCAAGTTACCAGTCCTTATAAGAACTTTTGTGGACCAAGCAGGTTGTGTGTTAGTGATTAGCAGACTGTACGTCAGTCCCTATACCAATGAAGGACTGCTGCAGTATAGGGCAGCGGTCAGCAGTAGTGCACGGCAACCCTATGTATTGTGGACCGATAGCGGTCCTTACAGAACAGCAGACTGTAACGCACTCAGGCCTATGTACCGTAGCACCCTATACCAAGTTACCAGTCCTTATAAGAACTTTTGTGGACCAAGCAGGTTGTGTGTTAGTGATTAGCAGACTGTACGTCAGTCCCTATACCAATGAAGGACTGCTGCAGTATAGGGCAGCGGTCAGCAGTAGTGCACGGCAACCCTATGTATTGTGGACCGATAGCGGTCCTTACAGAACAGCAGACTGTAACGCACTCAGGCCTATGTACCGTAGCACCCTATACCAAGTTACCAGTCCTTATAAGAACTTTTGTGGACCAAGCAGGTTGTGTGTTAGTGATTAGCAGACTGTACGTCAGTCCCTATACCAATGAAGGACTGCTGCAGTATAGGGCAGCGGTCAGCAGTAGTGCACGGCAACCCTATGTATTGTGGACCGATAGCGGTCCTTACAGAACAGCAGACTGTACTGCACTCAGGCCTATGTACCGTAGCACCCTATACCAAGTTACCAGTCCTTATAAGAACTTTTGTGGACCAAGCAGGTTGTGTGTTAGTGTTTAGCAGACTGTGCGTCAGTCCCTATACCGCTGAAGGACTGCTGCAGTATAGGGCAGCGGTCAGCAGTAGTGCACGGCAACCCTATGTATTGTGGACCGATAGCGGTCCTTACAGAACAGCAGACTGTAACGCACTCAGGCCTATGTACCGTAGCACCCTATACCAAGTTACCAGTCCTTATAAGAACTTTTGTGGACCAAGCAGGTTGTGTGTTAGTGATTAGCAGACTGTACGTCAGTCCCTATACCAATGAAGGACTGCTGCAGTATAGGGCAGCGGTCAGCAGTAGTGCACGGCAACCCTATGTATTGTGGACCGATAGCGGTCCTTACAGAACAGCAGACTGTACTGCACTCAGGCCTATGTACCGTAGCACCCTATACCAAGTTACCAGTCCTTATAAGAACTTTTGTGGACCAAGCAGGTTGTGTGTTAGTGTTTAGCAGACTGTGCGTCAGTCCCTATACCGCTGAAGGACTGCTGCAGTATAGGGCAGCGGTCAGCAGTAGTGCACGGCAACCCTATGTATTGTGGACCGATAGCGGTCCTTACAGAACAGCAGACTGTAACGCACTCAGGCCTATGTACCGTAGCACCCTATACCAAGTTACCAGTCCTTATAAGAACTTTTGTGGACCAAGCAGGTTGTGTGTTAGTGATTAGCAGACTGTACGTCAGTCCCTATACCAATGAAGGACTGCTGCAGTATAGGGCAGCGGTCAGCAGTAGTGCACGGCAACCCTATGTATTGTGGACCGATAGCGGTCCTTACAGAACAGCAGACTGTAACGCACTCAGGCCTATGTACCGTAGCACCCTATACCAAGTTACCAGTCCTTATAAGAACTTTTGTGGACCAAGCAGGTTGTGTGTTAGTGATTAGCAGACTGTACGTCAGTCCCTATACCAATGAAGGACTGCTGCAGTATAGGGCAGCGGTCAGCAGTAGTGCACGGCAACCCTATGTATTGTGGACCGATAGCGGTCCTTACAGAACAGCAGACTGTAACGCACTCAGGCCTATGTACCGTAGCACCCTATACCAAGTTACCAGTCCTTATAAGAACTTTTGTGGACCAAGCAGGTTGTGTGTTAGTGTTTAGCAGACTGTGCGTCAGTCCCTATACCGCTGAAGGACTGCTGCAGTATAGGGCAGCGGTCAGCAGTAGTGCACGGCAACCCTATGTATTGTGGACCGATAGCGGTCCTTACAGAACAGCAGACTGTACTGCACTCAGGCCTATGTACCGTAGCACCCTATACCAAGTTACCAGTCCTTATAAGAACTTTTGTGGACCAAGCAGGTTGTGTGTTAGTGTTTAGCAGACTGTGCGTCAGTCCCTATACCGCTGAAGGACTGCTGCAGTATAGGGCAGCGGTCAGCAGTAGTGCACGGCAACCCTATGTATTGTGGACCGATAGCGGTCCTTACAGAACAGCAGACTGTAACGCACTCAGGCCTATGTACCGTAGCACCCTATACCAAGTTACCAGTCCTTATAAGAACTTTTGTGGACCAAGCAGGTTGTGTGTTAGTGATTAGCAGACTGTACGTCAGTCCCTATACCAATGAAGGACTGCTGCAGTATAGGGCAGCGGTCAGCAGTAGTGCACGGCAACCCTATGTATTGTGGACCGATAGCGGTCCTTACAGAACAGCAGACTGTAACGCACTCAGGCCTATGTACCGTAGCACCCTATACCAAGTTACCAGTCCTTATAAGAACTTTTGTGGACCAAGCAGGTTGTGTGTTAGTGATTAGCAGACTGTACGTCAGTCCCTATACCAATGAAGGACTGCTGCAGTATAGGGCAGCGGTCAGCAGTAGTGCACGGCAACCCTATGTATTGTGGACCGATAGCGGTCCTTACAGAACAGCAGACTGTAACGCACTCAGGCCTATGTACCGTAGCACCCTATACCAAGTTACCAGTCCTTATAAGAACTTTTGTGGACCAAGCAGGTTGTGTATTAGTGTTTAGCAGACTGTGCGTCAGTCCCTATACCGCTGAAGGACTGCTGCAGTATAGGGCAGCGGTCAGCAGTAGTGCACGGCAACCCTATGTATTGTGGACCGATAGCAGTCCTTACAGAACAGCAGACTGTACTGCACTCAGGCCTATGTACCGTAGCACCCTATACCAAGTTACCAGTCCTTATAAGAACTTTTGTGGACCAAGCAGGTTGTGTGTTAGTGTTTAGCAGACTGTGCGTCAGTCCCTATACCGCTGAAGGACTGCTGCAGTATAGGGCAGCGGTCAGCAGTAGTGCACGTCAACCCTATGTATTGTGGACCGATAGCGGTCCTTACAGAACAGCAGACTGTAACGCACTCAGGCCTATGTACCGTAGCACCCTATACCAAGTTACCAGTCCTTATAAGAACTTTTGTGGACCAAGCAGGTTGTGTATTAGTGTTTAGCAGACTGTGCGTCAGTCCCTATACCGCTGAAGGACTGCTGCAGTATAGGGCAGCGGTCAGCAGTAGTGCACGGCAACCCTATCTATTGTGGACCGATAGCGGTCCTTACAGAACAGCAGACTGTACCGCACCCAAGCCTATGTACCGTAGCACCCTAGACAGACCAAGTTACCAGTCCTGATAAAGAGCTTTGTGGAACAAGTGAGTTGTGAATGATTAGCAGACTGCAGCAGAAGGGCAGCAGTCAAGTATAATATTCTTTCTATATTTGGAAGAAAGAATATTATACGTGTACAAGCCTATTACCGTACCACTGATACCAGTCCTGAAAAGAACCTTTGTGGAACTAATAGTAACAGCAAGTCTTTAAAATTATCCTCACTGCCTGACACACTGCTTCCTGCCTGTCCCTATACAAATTGGCAAAAAAGAGTAGGCTGGAACGATTAGCTGGAATAGCTCTTTTGTGGACCTGATAGTAACAGCTAATGATGATGATGATGATGATGATGAAGAAAGACTAATCTGGCTGAGCTGTCCCTAAAATAGCAGCATACAGCGCTCTGTCCCTTTATCTAAACTGACAAAAGAAACTCAGGCTGCTGACCTAACACCTATACCAGTCCTGAAAAGAACTTTTGTGTACCAAATAGCTAGCGTTTTCTCTGTCCCTACTCCACACAGGATCCTTTCCCTACAGTGACAGAAGAAAGAATGTAAAATGGCCACCGGATCGGGTGTATTTATAGGTTAGGGGGAATGTCCAAGTGTCCATGAGCTGTCATGTCTCAATTGGTTGTCCTGTAACACATGATAAACGTGTCACGAAAGGTTAAAGTTCTTGTATACATTAAACACGTAAGTCCGCCGGGGCGAACGACGGAAAAAGGCGTTCGAACCCGCGGACGGCGAAAGTCGGAAATTCGCCGCGAAACGACCGCCGGGCGAACCGTTCGGCCATCACTAATGAATACCCTTATTTAAATTCGCTCACTCTGTGCACATTTCTACTTTAGGTTTATATATTTTTTTTTCTTTTACGTTTTTTTTTTAAATACCGTTTTTAAGAAAATTTTGTTTTGAAAAGTTTTTTAAGTTATCTTATTTTATTTCCTAATTGCTTGTCTTTATCCCTCCCCCAAGTATAACAGACCTGGTGATATATTTTTTCTATAAGGGTGTAAGGTCCAATGTACACATATATATGGGTCGTTTCTCAGCCCGGAGATTAGATATATGTATGTTTTGTTAATCTTCTAGATTAATAATATTTACACTATAAAATTTGTATATTGGACATAAGATTAAGGACAATTTCCAATTATATACTTGTATGTCATGGGGAAGGCCTATTCTGTCTATTAATGTATTATTAATTTATCAATTTATATTATACATCAGGCATCAATGGTTCCATACAGCAACTGCTATCTGTAATATTTTGTTTAGTATTTATTTGATTTTTTGATTTGTTACTGTTCTTATATATGACAATAATTTTTTTGTTCCACAATGTATGTTGTTATAATAGAGAGCTGCAATCTATGGCTTTGCAGGTCTATACTGATATTCTCTGTACTATGTAAATGGACATTTTTTAACCTGTCCCTTTAAAATCGAGCAGTGAGGTGATGACAATCATCCACAGGCTTGAGTCTATTTTATTTTCTCCCTATATCTGCATCTGTTGCGTGTGAAACATGTAAGTTACAGCAACAGAACAGTGGATTCGGATTCAGTGATTCCCCTTCCTCTCTGGTGTTCTGCCGTATAGTGTCCGGCCATCGAATAGTGTCCGCCCCGTACTGCGCATGCGCAGTATGGAGCAGACGAAGCTTTGGAAAATCTCTGAAGCTGAACGGCACCTGCGCCGTGAGTGGAGGTGGTAGCCCCACCATCCAAGCGGACATAGGGTTGTGAATATTAGAGGGCCCCTCGCGGGCGAGCTTCGCTCGCCACGCTTCGGGCTCGGCCTCGCTGCGCTCGGCTCTTTTTTATTCCTACTCTATGTCCACTTGGATAGTGGGGCTAGAACCTGGACTCACGGCGCAGGCACTGCTCATCCTCTGCAATTTTCGGAATCTGTGTTGCTGTGTACTGTGCATGCGCAGTACGCAGAGGACACTATCGGATGGAGGACGTTATATGACAAGACACCGGCACGGCATTGGCATCACAGGAGGCGTGCAGGCACGCTGAGAGTATCGACTCTGCTTGGCTTGGTTGTTCCCCCTGGAGCTGTCACCATCACACAGGCTGTCTAGTTTATTCCTCCATCCAGCCACGGAAATCACTCCGGAGCTAGCAGTTCCAGCTAGCAGCCAGTATGCTCCCCTTCTGGGACCCGGAATTCCTCTCCACTCCTCCAGATGCCGATTGGTGTTTTATCACCCCCAAGCAAGCCTTCCGGATGCTTGTTTCCCCTCTATGCTGAGGTCACTGGTAATGTTTAACACTATCGGTTGTTTTTATTTTAATTGTTATATATATTTTTTTACTTTTATTAATCCTATGGAATAAGCAGCACTATTCATTAATTTGACTGGTAGCAAGCTTTATTTATGCACATAGCAACACTGTGGATTACATTCGATCAATTTTTCAAAGCGCTGCATTTTGTTTTTTCTTTGACTATCTGCATTTTCCCATGCTGTGCTGGCTGCACTGGCTTTGACCCATCCATTCGGCCACCTTCAATTAGATTAATTGATCTTACCTGACCCCTAGACTTGCAGCGTTTCACGTTTTCTGTGTGTTTTTACTCCTGAGTTGGGCTGTGTGCATCCATAGACATGCAGTGTGTCTCGCTCCTGCCTCATAGGCTTTGACTGAGAGCAGCAGGAGCCAATGGCTTCTGAGAGCAGAAAGAGGGGCGAGAAAAATGGGCACAGCCCTGGATCGATACTGGACTCAGGTAAGTATTTAGGATAGTGTGGGGGAGGAACCGCAACTGGAAGTTTTCTTACCTTAAAGTGGATGTAATCCCTCACATATGCCCAGTGACGTGAACAGCCTCAGATGATACACAGAGATGAAACAAATCTCCCTACATAAGTTTTACATGTATATCTGCTGTCTTCACCTTTATATACTGTTTAGAAAGTGCACATCCTGTTACAATTTCCTCTTACTGGTTCCCCTGTAGGAGGGGAGTATTGCTAGACACTGTGAGACAGCTGATTGGAGGAAAGGCACACACCCCCTTCCCCACACATGCAGAGGTTGCCTGTGTATAGTTTAGCAGTCTGCTAATCTATAGCAACCTCCCCCGACACACACTTCATTCTCCCATGGAGAGCTTGTCAGAAATTATCATGCTGTTGACAGAAGAACAGAGGAGGACAAAGCTATGGGCTTTGAAGAGAGATAAAAAAACACTGCGGATAGATGTGCCCAGCTTAAATTTCACAAATTGAGTTTACATCCACTTTAATGCATAGAATGTATTAAGGTAAAAAACCTTTTTGACTTTAAGCCCCCGTTCATACCGGGGCGACTGCGATTTGACAGCTCCAGGTTGCATGACAAGTCACCCCCTATTGTCAGCAATGGAACTGTTCAAATCAGTGTGACTCTGACTTTGTGGTGGCGCACAGATTTAAAAAAAGCTGCTGCACTATTTTTTTGCGATTTCAGGTGCAACTTGCATAGGCATCTGTGCAGGAAGTCACACAGATGTAAGTACAGTGCCTTGCGAAAGTATTCAGCCCCCTTGAACTTTTCAACCTTTTGCCACATTTCAGGCTTATTCGGTCCCCTTGCGTTAATACTTTGTAGAACCACCTTTTGCTGCGATTACAGCTGCAAGTCGCTTGGGGTATGTCGCTATCAGTTTTGCACATTGAGAGACTGAAATTCTTGCCCATTCTTCCTTGCAAAACAGCTCGAGCTCAGTGAGGTTGGATGGAGAGCGTTTGTGAACAGCAGTTTTCAGCTCTTTCCACAGATTCTCGATTGGATTCAGGTCTGGACTTTGACTTGGCCATTCTAACACCTGGATACGTTTATTTGTGAACCATTCCTTTGTAGATTTTGCTGTATGTTTGGGATCATTGTCTTGTTGGAAGATAAATCTCCGTCCCAGTTTCAGGTCTTTTGCAGACTCCAACAGGTTTTCATCCAGAATGGTCCTGTATTTGGCTGCATCCATCTTCCCCTCAATTTTAACCATCTTCCCTGTCCCTGCTGAAGAAAAGCAGGCCTAAACCATGATGCTGCCATGAGCTGCCATGAGCTGCCATGAGCTGTGTTGCTTTTACGCCAAACATATCGTTTTGCATTGTGGGCAAAAAGTTGGATTTTGGTTTCATCTGACCAGAGCACCTTCTTCCACATGTTTGGTGCGTCTCCCAGGTGGCTTGTGGCAAACTTTAGACGAGACTCTTTATGGATATCTTTGAGAAATGGCTTTCTTCTTGCCACTCTTCCATAAAGGCCAGATTTGTGCAGTGTACGACTGATTGTTGTCCTATGGACAGACTCTCCCACCTCAGCTGTAGTTCTCTGCAGTTCATCCAGAGTGATCATGGGCCTCTTGGCTGCATCTCTGATCAGTCTTCTCCTTGTCTGAGCTGAAAGTTTAGAGGGACGGCCAGGTCTTGGTAGATTTGCAGTGGTCTGATACTCCTTCCATTTCAAAATGATCGCTTGCACAGTGCTCCTTGGGATGTTTAAAGCTTGGGAAATCTTTTTGTATCCAAATCCGGCTTTAAACTTCTCCACAACAGTATTACGGACCTGCCTGGTGTGTTCCTTGGTCTTCATGATGCTCTCTGTGCTTTCAACAGAACTCTGAGACTATCACAGAGCAGGTGCATTTATACAGAGACTTGATTACACAAAGGTGGATTCTATTTATCACCATCAGTGATTTAGGACAACATTGGATCATTCAGAGATCCTCGCTGAACTTCTGGAGTGAGTTTGCTGCACTGAAAGTAAAGGGGCCGAATAATTTTGCACGCACCACTTTTCAGTTTTTTATTTGCTAAAAAAAGTTTAAAATATCCAATAGATTTCGTTCCACTTCACAATTGTGTCCCACTTGTTGGTGATCTTCACAAAAAATTTAAATTTTATATCTTTATGTTTGAAGCTTGAAATGTAGCAAAAGGTTGAAAAGGTCAAGGGGGCCGAATACTTTTGCAAGGCACTGTAAGTCGTACCTGAAGTTGCACTGACCTATGGCTTTGAAATTGCACAATTTCAAAGCCTCATTCAGGGGGTTATTTACTAAAGGCAAATCCACTTTGTACTGCAAGTGCACTTGGAAGTGCAGTCACTGTAGATCTGAAGGGGGCATGTAAGGAAAATAAAAAACAGCATTTTAGATTGCACATGATTGGATGATAAAAACAGCAGAGCTTCCCCTCAAATTTACAGCAACTGCACTTCCAAGTACATTTGTAGTGCAAAGTGGATTTGCCTTTCGTAAATAACCCCCTCAGTGTGAACAGGGGCTAAAGCCACTTTAAACTTCAAGGGATGCATTGGCACTTCCATCCAGTCTGTACTAGAAGTGAATATTCACATAGTTTATTGTGTGAACATTATCGACTCTTTTAGTAAATCAGTCTCATTGAGTGGATTACGAAACAGTGCTCTGTCTCACATCCTATCTTGAACATGGCCATTAGGAGATTAACAGCTATCACGGTTTTGCCCTTTCTCCTGTTCTTGTGAAACTGAACTCTTTAGGTTTCCCATCACATTCTATCCTAGGGACAATTTTTTCCTAGACAGAAAATAAGAGCGAAAGTCCCAAATGGGAACACCCCAATAACCCCAGAGGCCACCATGTCAATGAACAATGGGCTTGCTTTGATGGCATTGGCTTGATATCTGTGTGAGGTGCTTCTGAGATCATTCCAAATTCATCCACCAATGAATTTGACCTCCTTCTGAGCTGCTTTGACCTGCTTCTATCTGGTTTTGCATTACCGAAGATTAGTTTGGTTTGGCAAAACATGCTTGAAGTGTACAAAAGCCTGTGGACACAAGCCCTTCTTCGTTCTACCCAGAACTCACCTTAACAACTTGTAACATTGTCCACATAAGCCCTGGTTCACACTGGTGTGTTTTGATATGTGATTTGACATGTCAAATCAGCGGCAATGCCACATGTGACCCCTGCACAATATGTGTTACATACTCCTGACACCTGCACTTTGTACATGACGTATCTCTGACCCCTGCAGTCAGTACATTATATACCTAACCTCTGCACTTTGTGCAATATCCATTCCTGAACCCCACACTCTGAACATTGCACACATGACCCCTGCACAATGTACATTACATACTCATGACCCCCACACTCTGTTCATTGCACATTTGACCCCTGCACAATGTACATTACATACTCATGACCCCCACACTCTGTTCATTGCACATTTGACCCCTGCACAATGTACGTTACATACTCATGACCCCCACACTCTGTTCATTGCACATTTGACCCCTGCACAATGTAAGTTACATACTCCTGACACCTGCACGTTGCACGTGACGTGCCTCTGACCCCTGCATTCATTACATTACATACCTAACCTCTGCACATTGTGCATTACCCACTCCTGACCCCCCCCACTGTACATTGCACATGTGACCCCTGCACAATATGTTACATACTGCTGACATTTGCACTTTGTACATGACGTATCTTTGACCCCTGCACTCTGTATATTACACATATGACCCTTGCACAATGTAAGTTACATAGTCCTGACCCCCACACTCTGTACATTGCACATATGACCCCTGCACAATATACGTTACATACTCCTGACCTCCACACTCTGTATATAGGATCATATTTTAAGCCCCTCCTATTGCTACATCCACAATTCATGGCAGTGTGTTGCCTTGTAGCTCTGCCCACCACTCCGCCCCCATTCTCAATAGTTCTAATTTTAAAGTTCACAGAAGATAGCCGGGAAAGCTGATAACATGACATGAGTTTTCCTCTCAGAAAGTGACAAAACCTGCGATTTTGGTTGGATTAACAGGTATTGTTCTTATACTTGCTGAGAAACACCTAATACAGCCTATTGCTGGGTAAGCAGCCATACATATATTCCATCTTCATACCTCCCAACATTTTGAGATGGGAATGAGGGACACCTACCAGCAAATGTATGTAGGCATAGGACACACCCCCTGTCACACCCCCCTTAAAGGAGAATTAGCCAAGAAAAAGGTTAATTAAATCCACTAGGGCTTTTTTCTACCACTACTATTCCTTTATATTGGCTTTTAACATTTACAAAAGCAGCAATTTAGAATTTGGATGAAAGGTTTAGCACTGGGAAACACTTTTTGAAAGATAAAAAGTGCATTTTATATACAACTATATAGATCAGACCAAAATGAGGGGAGCAGAGGCTCCAAATCAGGAACAGTCCCAAATCAGGGACAGTTGGGAGCTATGCATCTTTGTTCATGAGTTTAGATATCCTTTAACCACCTGGAGTTAGTGAATATTTAAAGAGGAAGTAAAGCCTCTTAAGAAAAAAAAAAAAAAAACACCCTGCAAGGCAAAGGCATAATGAGCTAGTATGCATAGCATACTAGCTCATTATGAATTACTTACCTGAGATCGAAACCCCCGTAGTGGTCCTCGTTCACCTCCGTCGCCGGCATGATACCCAGAGTGACTTCCGGGTCTCGCGGCTCCGGGCCAGTCACAGCGCTGGTGCCACCACTAACGGCATGATCTCTGTTAGAAACGACATGCTCAGTGTGCCTGCACCAGATTTCTATGGCGCATGCGTCGTAGACATTGGTGCCGCTATGCTTGCAAATATCTCCTAAACCTTTTAGATTTGGGAGATATTTCTTGCACCTACAGGTAAGCCTTAATCTAGGCTTACCTGTAGGTTAAAGTGGTTGTAAGGGGTTTAAGACAAGCACCAGACAGCTACACCCCAAATACAAACACAGCGCCTATGTGTCCACATGCAAAGACCAAGCAAAACACGACTCTCTGACATCTCTAGAAATCAGATGTTGCTGCTGCACGCAAAAGCTAGAGACGAATGCCCTTATTAATAATGGCGGATGTAAGCTTCTACATAGATATCGGCGCGGGGCGCCCTTATCAAAAATGGCGATAGGGGCTTCTGACTTCCTTATACGGACTGTGTGCCACAGCTAGGCTGTGTCAGCCATTCCACCAATCATAAACAATGGAGGGGAATTCGAAAAGAGAAGCCAGCTGGGAAACGGAAGGAGGAGGGAGAGAGAGGACTGCAGGGACCGAGCTGTGTGATGGCGGGGGAGGCTGCTTCTGTCAGGTAGATGCGAAGTAATGGAGGAATATCATTGTATGCTGTGCAGAGTTGGGAGGGGGAGGACACTGACGGTGTGTGGAGAGACCTTCCATCATCCGAAGTGTCATAGATGTGTGTTCACTGGCGGCACTTCTACACTAATGTCACTTCCTGCAACCAACAAGTCTAATGACTCTGTATACTAGAGCAACATAGACTGCCCACAGCTCTGCTAATATATTACATGTATACTACAATAATATCCAATGGAAGATACTAATCGGGACTGCTTATCTAGCTATGTATGTGTGCATACATACATATATAAACACACACACACACACACACACACACACACACACACACACACACACACACACTTCTACTTTAACCCCTGTTATACTGTGCTGTTTATAAATATACATTGGTAGAAAAGGTGCAAAAAAAAATAAATAATATGTACAATTTTTTTTTTATATACACTATGTCTACCAATGTATATTTATAAACAGCACAGTATAACGAGGGTTAAAGTAGAATTCCAGCCTCAACCTAACTAATCTTAAAAATGTCCCCTGCCCCCCTCCTAACACCTATACTGTCACGTGATCCGGCTCCCCTTTGTCAGTCAGCAACAGCTGCAGGGGAGAGGATGGAGCGCTCCCCAATGGCTGGTGACATCACCCATAGGCTTCCATGGCCCATCCATTGTCGGTGCTCCTTCCTCTCCTCTGCAGCTGTCGCCACTGAGTGACACAGAAGACGTGAGTGGGTTGAAAATAGGTAAGTACTGTATTTATTGGTGTATAACACTCAAGTTTTCACCATGAATATGTTATATGGCAATACTTCAATTTTAGCTGCCTTAGAGGGGGGACGGGGGGCGGCGAGTGCCATCAGATTAAATGCAGGGAGAATCTCCTGTTTACTTGGCAGCCTCTGTAATAGGAAGTCCTGTCTCCTGGGCCACCATTGGACCACTGTTCTGTCTATCATAGGCGATTCTCACTGTATGTAATCTGTCTGCTGTCATCCAGTCCTCCTTCCCTGTCCCCTCAGATGGGCATTGATCAGGCTGCGTTGATGGCAATGGCAAGGCTGCAGATGAGCACTGACCCTTTATTTTGCATCAAAGTTCCTTATTTAAAATGTAGTTTTTTTTTTTTTGTTTTGTTTTTTCTTTTCCCCTTAAAATGAATGTGCGTGTGTTTTAGCTGGCCTTCCCCACAGTGCAGGAGGGAAGGATCTATGCATACAGGATAAAACAGCTTTTTTACACAATGCAGAGGATTACCCCTTAGACCCCTTTCACACTGGGGCGTTTTTCAGGTGCTTTAGCGGTAAAAAAAAAAAAAGCGCTTGAAAGAAGCCTCATCTGCAATCCCAATGTGAAAGCCCGAGTGCTTTCACACTGAGATCCCTTTCACACTGGGGCGCTGCGCTGGCAGGGCGTAAAAAAAAAAAAGTCCTGCAAGCAGCTTTTTTGGAGCGGTGAATACACCGCTCCTGAAGCGCCTGCAAAATGCTTGAAAAGCTCCTGGAAAGCGCTTTTGGCAGCAGCACTTTGTGGGTGCTTGTAACCCTTTATTTGGCCACTAGCAGGGGTTAAAAGCGCCCCACTAGCGCTCGAAAAACTCTGGTAAAGCGCCGCTAGTTTAAGCGTCGCTTTACAAGCGTTTTTCGGGCGCTGGCAGTGTGAAAGGGCTCTTAAAGCACTTGGGCTTTCACATTGGGATTGCAGATGAGGCTTTTTTTAACGCTAAAGCGCTGGAAAAAACGCCTGAAAAACGCCCCAGTGTGAAAGGGGTCTTAAAGCGGAGTTCTGCTTAAAAAAAAAAAAAATAGTAAAAGTCAGCAGCTACAAATACTGCAGCTGCTGACTTAATAATCACTTACCTGTCCCAGGGTCCTGCGATGTGGGGGAACAAAGCCCCGCTCGTCTCCCCCTCCTCTCTGTGGCGCCAGCATTGTCACTGTGGATGCCCGGCTGTGGCTTCACAGCCAGGCTCGCATGCGCGAGCCGTGCGGCGCGCTATGACTGGCCGGGCAATCATCTGGGACCTGTGACATGTCCCAGATGATTGCCAAGGGGGAGAGATGAACTTGATTCCAGTGCCCCGGAAGGAAGTGGGAGCTGGGAACCTCTAAAAAGAGGGTTCCTCTCCCCCATCCCCAAAAAAATTAAAAATGACATACCAAATGTGGTATGTCAGGGGGTCACCTTCCCTTAAAGTGGAATTTCCATTTTTGGGTGGAACTCCGCTTTAAGTTCCACAGCGAGTATAACAAGCATGCTATGCTGCATATACAGACAGATTTTACTGTTGTGGGTTTAGTAACATTTTAAAACACCACCAAATTCAAAGACGATACATTGTAATACATCTTTTGTAGAGAACTTCTTCTTTTATTTGATTTCACTGAAAAACTGTGTGTTATGTCACAGCAGCACAATTTTTATTTTTTGACTTTTATCTGTGCACATACGTTATTTTACCATTTATCAATGGAATGGTTCTAGAAATTACATGTGCATTCTGTGTGGGCAAACACACCCCCTTTGCACAGATGATGCTTAAAAGAGAAGTAATTTTTTTTTTTTTTGTAATCATACTTGTTTTGGTGAATGGAGCGTCAGACTGATGCTGCAGCTGTCCCCCAGTGTCTCTGCACTGAGAACACCGCAGATGGCTCGGTCCTCACTCCTTCCCGAGAAGAGCGATGCTGACTGACAGTCAGCATCGCTTCTGGTCTTCTTCGCCATGCTCATTGCAGCAATGAGCTGTGGAGGGGCCGGGGAGAGACCATCTCAGCGGCTCGCTGAGACTGCCATCAATCAAAGCATCTGGTGCATCCAGACTTAGGAATTTGGGATGAGGCGCTGCCTCGACTAATGACAGTGATGTCAATGGAGAGCGAACTTCAGACCGCTCTCCGCTGAAAACAGGTCAAAGGAGTGCAAACTGAATTGCACTCCTGTGATCGTTAGGAGAAGCCCAGCTACACTTGGGCAATGCTTTCCTATGATCCCATTCACACACTGCATTTAGCAACGGTTTTGTTACATGGGGTTTTGTGCCATTAGAAATAATGAATTTGACTGCGTCCAGAACTGAATTATTGCAGTTATCTGCACATAACCACAAGTAATCACAGTGTACTATTTCTCCTGTGGCTAGAGAGAAAAACAAAGTGCATCAGAAATGGCAAGAATGTTTCAACGCAGCCGCGTGTAAATGCAGTTAACTGCAATGTACAACTGCAAGTGATCGCTGTGCCTGGAGTCTTGGAATTTCAAAATAGCAGAACAGCCACCCGTGTGAAAGAAGCCTAAAAAATGCTTGTGTGAAAATAGGCCTTAATAAGTGTGCTTGAATGTTTCTTGATGCTTTTCCACACTTGCAAAGCAGCGTTTACTAGTATTTTAATTTCATTACACAGGGAATGTATTATAATATGTTTTTGTTTATGACCCTAAATACAGCTCTAGAATACAGAGCTAAATGCTGCCAAGTGGCACCCTGCATATAGTAGAGCTGCACTCAGATAATATTTTTGTGGTGCCTGCTGGTGTTTCCTTTTTTTTTTTTTTTTAAGTTAGGAAAAGAAAACGCTTCATTCCATGCTATGCATAACAGTGCTTTGTGACACGCGTTGAATGCATTTTTGTGAGCTCCAGAACAGTGCAGACACGCTACATTGCTATGCAACACATTTTGTATAGTATAAGCAGGGCGCATACAGAACAATGGTTTTCTTGCCATCCTTGCATTGAGTCTGAGTTGATTGACACATCTCAACGCACCTGGTGTGAATGAGCCCTGTGGGTCCATTCACAATGGCCTCATGCTTGGCCCCCGTTCACACCAGTGCGACTTGTCATGCGATTTGACAGTTTAAAGTCACATGACAAGTCGCACCCTATTTGTGCCTATGTAACCGTTCAAATTTGTGCAACTCCAACTTGCACAAATTTGAAGAAGGTTCCTGCACATTTTATGGTGATTTTATGTGCAATTTGCACAGACATCCGTGCATTAAGTCGCACAGATGTCGGCAAGTCGCCCATGGAATCTTCCTGACCGGCGGCTTTGAAATCGCAATAAGTAGTGTTATTTCAAAACCGCATTCGGTGTGAACGGGAATGCTACCTTTTAGTCTGTGGGCTGTGTCTGTTTATTTAGCACGTACAAAGCTACCTGTGGTGCCAACCTAATGCACTGCAGAAAAATGCAGCATGTCTGCATTTTCCCACAATGCACTTTCACACCAAAGTTGTAGTGTCAATGGGGCACACCCTTGGGGGTGACTGGCGTTTATCGGATGCAGAAAAATGGCAGTCACAACACATGGTGTGAATGGGCACTTAGTATCTTCTATAGCACTTTATTCACCTTAATTTTTTCTTGGTCTACACTGCTAGCAGCACAGGTGCAATGAGGAGTATGCCCCTGGCACATGTAAGATGCTGAGAATGGAGCTGGGTGCTGGGATGATGTCAATCCAGCTTGCATGTGTCTGAGCTACATTGCCAATGGTCATACTGAAGAACAGGAGAAGGTTTCAGTGGCCATGGACAGGGTGTTGAGGAGGGTTGCAGACCTGGCATCTCTATCCCAACAATCCAAACCAGACCCTTATCCGAGCATGCAGGTCAAGAAAGGTAGTGGAAGAAAAGGCGCCCCCCTCCCCTGAACCATACCAGGCCGTATGCCTTCAACATGGGGGGGAATGGGTGCTTTGGGGCAGGTGGGCTCTGCACCCCCCTTGTCCCCATGTTAATGGGGACAAGGCCCACTTCCAGCAACCCTTGCTCGGTGGTTGTCAGGGCAGGGTCTGCGGGTGGGGGGGCTTATTGGGATCTGGAAGCCCCCTTTAACAAGCGGCCCCCCCAGATCCCAGCCCCCTCCCCATGTGAATGAGTATGGGGTACATTGTACCCCTACCCATTCACAAAAAAAATAAAAACTAGTGTAGTGTTTAAAAAATACAGTAGACAGTTTTTGACAAGTCTTCTTTTTTTTTAATTAAAAATCTTCTTCTTCTCTGCTTCTTCCTTCATCTTCTCCCGAATCTTCATCCTCAGGTATTCTCCTTCTCCCCCAGCTTCTTCTTCCGCTCTTCTTCTTCTTTCTTCTTTGTCCAGTGTTCTTCTTCCTCTGCCGCCGATGACCCTCCACTGATTCTGCGTCCCACTGATCTGTTGGCGCCGATGTCCTGCATTTCTTATTAGTGATGGGTAGCGCAATCGCATTACATCATCCAGAGGCCACGCCCCCTTGTGACATCACTGACCCATCATGCCCGGGCGGTGGGACCCCCACTGCATTTTTTTTTTTTTTTTTTTTAACTTTGGTGTGTGGAGCCCCCTCCGAATCCACATCCACAAACCCCTCCTAAGAGTTCACATGTCCTTTTCTGTTCCTGTCATTCTTCTTCTTTTATATTGTGAACAGTGGCGGTGTATCCATAGAGGGCGCAGGAGCGCTGCCCCCTCTCTCCTGCATCCGTCAATCTTCAATAGATGGATTCATGCAATGCATGAATCTATTGTCGCCGCTGCCACCCCCTATTCAGGTGTCTGGCCCCTTGTCGGGCGCCGGGCATCTAAATTAACAGTGGTGGGGAGGTTTTCGGAAGTGCCTAATTAGAGCTGTAGGCTCTAATAGGCATCCTGATTACAGCCGCGGGCTCTAATAGGCTTCCAAATTGGTAAACAGTGGGCACACTGCTGTGCGTTCGCTGCTTATGTAGTGCTGTTAGGGAATCAAATTGCTTTTATTTATTTATTTTTGTTTATAGCCCAAGAAATAAAAACCGCAGAGGTGATCAAAATACCACCAAAGGAAAGCTCTATTTGTGGGGGAAAAAAGAACGTCAATTTTGTTTGGGAGCCACGTCGCACGACCACACAATTGTCAGTTAAAGCGACACAGAGCCGAATCGCAAAAAGTGCTCTGGTCAGGAAGGGGGTAAATCCTTCTGGGGCAGAAGTGGTTAAGGACGACTGATCAGATTCGAAAAAGGGATGTTTTTGTTTGTGTTGCCTGAAGGTCCTAAAAGAGGGCAGGCAGCATTGAAATCTACTATTTCTAAATGGATTCGACAAGTGATTGTTTGAGCTAATGGTTTAAATGGAGGAAAGTTCCACCTTTTCTTATTAAAGCGCACTTCACCAGGGCTGTTAGTACTTCCTGGGCAGTGCATCACCAAGCCTCTATGGCTCAAATATGCAAGGCTGCAACTTTGTCTAAAGTCCATACATTTACCAGATTTTATCAAGTAGATGTAAAAGATCATGAGGATATCGCCTTTGAGCGCAGTGTGCCTCTGGTCTCATGGTGCCCTACTTTTGTTGTGTCTCCCTCCCTTCAGTTGGCATTGCTATGGGACATCCCACATAGTAACTACTATGGATCTGTGTCCCGTGATGTACGATAAGAAAATGGGATTTTTAGAACAGCTTACCTGTAAAATCCTCTTTTTTGAAGTACTTCTGGTTTACACGTGTATTGCTTTGCTAAAAAAACTGATCTACTCCCAGTAGAGGGAAGGGTTATATAGGGAGTTGACTTCCTGCCTTTGGATGTGCCAGTGTCCATCACCTGAAGGTGGCCTATAACCCACATGGTAACTACTATAGCTCTGTGTCTTGTGATGTACTTTTAAAGAAAAGGATTTTACAGGTAAGCTGTTATAAAAATCCTATTTTTGCCACGATTAGTTCGAACACGCTTTTATTTAAACACCATTCTGTCTGCGACAGTTTCCTTGCTTGGGGAGTCTGCCAGTGAGTTTAGTTCTCCTTTCAGGTGCACAGAAAATAGGGATGGAAGATTTACTTCCGCCCATCCCCAGAATATTCTCTGCTATACTCATTGATGCCCGCCGCTCTCGTGCCACTCTGTTTGTTGATATAGCTCACGGTAGTTATGTTGTCCGAAAAGACTTGTCTATCTAAAAGACTATCAGGGTAGGGCCTTCTGTACAGCTTTTAGCTCTTTTGCATTGGAAGAAAGGCAGGCTAATTGTTCCAGACCCCTTTTACAATCTGGTCGCCCATGTGGACCCCCCTTTATCAGCCACTCGCGTCCATTGTGACTGTCACTGGAAAGGGTTGCAACCAAAGACGACCAGCCGAGAATTTTTCTGTGTTTTAGCCACAATCTGATTGACAGTTTTATTTCCTGAGAGATCTTCGCCTGGTCTGGAAGAGGCTCCTTCTTCCCATCCCAGATCGAGAGCGTAGAAGACTGCAGAGCTCTCGTGTGAAATTGGGCCCATTGCATGCCTGGGATGGCCGCCGTTATCAATCCGAGAATCCTCATCCTGTTTAGTATTGAGGTATTGGATAACGTTGAATTTGTATACCCCAGGAATGTTATCATTTTTGGGTAGGGACTAGCTGTGACTTTTCCCAATTCACCAGCCAGCCCAGCTGCTGGAGGTGTAAGATGGTCCTGTTCATGTTCTGTTCCACTTCTATCACAGAATCTGCAAATATCAGTTGGTTGTCAAAGTAAGGGATTATTTGAATCCCCTCCACCCCCAGAAGTTGCGTCTATGCCAGCACTTTTGTAAAAAAAAAAAATGTGCGGTACTGACGCTAGGCTGAACGATAAAGAGTTGAATTTGAGGTATGGGCTTTTTAACTTTGTTCTTCACTGCCAATTGAAGGTATTGACTCCATCCGAATCAGGATGTGCAGATATGCGCATCCCTTTGATCTAATGAAGCCATGAAAACTTCTGTGGTTAACCCCCCAGTGGTGTAAAAGGACTCCATCTTGAAACTTTGTATTTGACGAAAAAACTTTGACTTGTTTCAGATTTAAAATCGGCTGATATTTTCCTGAGGATAATGTGGAAATAAAATCCACTCTTCCTTTTGATTTGGAGGGATGTAACTTATGCGGTTCTCCTCAAGCATATTTTGAAGGAGAGAAGACATGGTCACCGCTCCCTCGAGAGGCAGAGAAGAGGACACCCGGTAAGCTTCGGTCCTCCTGCATGCCATGTCCTTCGATTTCATTCGTGGGGGGTGGGTTGTGAGTGGGGTGTCCTGCGCTCTTTCTGCCAGGGGGGGGGGGTCTGATTGGGTTGTTCCTTTCCTCGGGGAGGGGGGGGTGTGAGCAGGGTGTCCCGCGATCCATCCGCGGGGGTGGCAGTGATCGAGGGCACAGTTGGTGGCATTTGATGGGCACAGTGGCTACAATTGATTTATTTTATTTTTTTAAATCTATTTTATCTTTTTTTGCGTTCCCCACCGCTCCACAGCTCAGCACTCTAATGAGCGTGGAGGAGCAGAGCAGGAGAGCTGCTGACTAATGGGCAGCAACTTTCTGCTCAGGGAGATGAGAGAACCGAGCCATCGGCAGTGTTCGGTGGCTCGGTTCTCAGTGAAGAGGCGGCGGGGAACAGATGCATCATCGGGTCTGATGCTGCATCCACCTAGGTAAGTATGAATCTTTAAAAGAGAAGTATGTGTTTTTTTTTTTTCTTTTTTTTTTCTTCTTTTAAGTGATTGTTAAGCCATTATGGGTAGAATCCCCTCCTTTTTTATAACTTATCGCTCACTGCCTATACTTTTATTTTGAAGGGCTGCTGCGCATTCAGCTGATCCAGGCGCTCTCCTGCCCTGCTGTGAGGACTGCTGAGGTTCCCTCTGACAGGAGGAGAGCCTTGGACAGTCAGGTGAGCGCTCAGCGGCAACCTTCAGTAAGGTATTGCGCAACTTAAATTTTTATATAACCAGTTATCACAGAGGGTATTCTACCAAGGACAGATTATTATTTTACATTGTATAGCAGCAGGGAGGACACTGGTCACACATAGAGCTGACAGGCAGGGAGGGGAGTGGGGAAAGGACACAGGAGAGCAGAAGAGCTGCGGATGTCAGGGGCATGTAAACTGACCACGGTGTCAGGGCTCAGCAGCCATGATACACCGTGGCCAGTTTACCTGGCTGATCCTGCCAGTTTCTGTCCCCCCTCACATATTTCAGGTGATACAGGGGGGCAAATTAAACGGCACAAGCACTGTGCTGTATAATATGAGTTAAAGAAACGAAGGGGAAAAAATATATGAACACAGACATTTTTAGGGTTACAAACACTTTTTAAAATACATGTAATGTAGCATTTTATGCGGTTTAATTATTATTATTTTTTTTCCAGAACTTTCAAGAATTATCTCTGTTCCAAGTGTTTGAGAAAATACCATGGTGAGATGAGACCAGAATAAATTTTATTGTACCAACAGAAATTGTAATTTCTCCCCAAAGACTCCTTTTAATTATTTTTGATATGTCACATAGAGGCCATCAACTTAGTAACACCAGAGAAATAAACAGAACATATGTATTATCTGCATGTAAAAATGTTAGGTCTCTAGTGACACATAAACTAGAGCCAAGGTTAAAGCTTCAGAAGAGGGAGACAATAGTTGAAGAGTCCCCTGGTGTGGAGAAGAGTTCAGACAAAGATGTCATTCAACAGCCTGAGCCTGAAATACATCTGACTTTACAAAGGAGGCTCAGAACTGGATGCATCGAAAAAGATGATACGGTTAAAAATCCAGGTGACTGTGATAAAGTCAAAACTCTCTCTGGAAAGCAGCAAGTGAATTATGGATTAACACAATCCAACACAGTCAGCAATACATCTAACAATCAACCTGAATTTAGAACAAAAGGTTTTAATGGTGCAAATTGGAAACCTTTCCAACCAAAATCTCTTGTAAATGGACTAAAAACTCAAAATACACATGTGTCTAGGTCTTGTGAGGACGTGAAGGCTCCTTCTGGTAGGAATGCAAAGGGAAATGATACATCCAATAGCTCTGGCAAAACTGGGCAAGATCTAATAAAGACTCCTATTGCAAAAAATGGAGGTTTGGATAGACAGAAAACACCAAAGAGTGGAGCGTCTGGGCTCTCCAGGTCTTCATCCACAAAGGAGCTAAGAAGCCCTGCCATAACACCAAAACGTCCAGTAAGCACATTACCTACCGCCCCAAGAAGGATACCTGGTACAAATGGACGCCCAGAAAAAACGGGAGTACCCACTATTCCATCTGAATCTTTACATGTTAAAGATGAAGTGGTCAGCTTGCTTCTTGATGATGAGAATGAACATCGCAAAGAGGAGAACTGTGCAGTGACTGTCGCTGTGAGAGTTAGGCCGTTCAGCAAAAGGTTTGTAAGATGCATTTGTTGATGCTTTATAGTTCTACACTGACTATTTATTTGTGTTCTAGAAATCCCTCCTTAGTTTAAAAAAAAAAAAAACCTGATGCAGCGCCTACTTAACGACTGCCCGCCTGTACGTCGCTGCCTACTTCCAGGTTTAGGGCGCATGCACACCCCCTGGCCAGCTTATGCTGTGATTGTACACAGCGGGAACCTGTCCTCAAGTCCCTGCCAATGTTTCACGTCTGGGACCTGCTGATCGATTGTTTACATTCACAGCCGAGAGCTCTGTGTTGACATTTTAACACAGAGCTCTGTACAGAGGGAGCAAACTGTCAGTTTCTCATCCCTGTAGGAATGAGAAACTGAGATCATTTAGTAAAAAGAAGCACACTTCACACACACTACACATAGACACATATTTAATGCCCTAGATGTTAACCCCTTCTCAGCCAGTGTCACTAGTACAGTGTATAGTGTTATCACTGATCACTTTATTAATGTCACTGGTGATGTTAGTGACAATTGGTCAGTTCCCCAAGCGAAGATGGTATTTTAAAGAGTAGTTCCGCCAGCCCCTTTAAAAATTAAAAGTCAGCAGCTACACATACTGTAGCTGCTGACTGTTAACATTCGAATACTTACCTGTCCTGGAGTCCAGCGATGTCAGCACTGCAGCCAATGTTTACATCAGCTGGTCGGGTGCTGCAGACGCCATTGCTGTTAAGGGAACCCGACAGTGTAGCCTTTCGGCTTCAAGGCCGGGTCCCTAATGCAATTTATAGCAAGACTAGATGCCAATATTTTTTAACATTTATTTTTACTAAATAGATTGATATGAAAGGAATATTGTGATGCATGGACGTGGGGCACTCACACATGTCGCTTTGTGTAAATTTGTTTTTTAAAAATGTGCCATTCCCTTTTTTTGCTAAGAATATGTTTTGACAAATGTAATAGATTCAGCTGTTAATAAAGTTTCTGGTTGTTCTAGGGAACGTAATGAGAATGCCACCCAAGTGGTATTTATGAATGGGAAGGAAACCGTTGTTCAACCACCAGACTCCAAGGATTGCCATAGCTTCCTCTTTGGCTTTTCATTTTGGTCCTTCAATAAATCAGATCCATACTATGCAGGTCAAGAAGAAGTATATGAGAAGCTAGCTGTTCCTCTCTTAGAGTCTTCTCTCCAGGGATACAATGCTTGTTTGTTTGCCTATGGACAGACTGGATCTGGGAAGTCCTACACGTATGTAAAAAAAGAATCGTGCACTGGTAAAATAATATAACAAAAAAAAAAAAGATTATAGAGGACCAAGATTTTATAAGTCTATCAAATATCTTTAGATTTAAAGTGATACAAAATTTTTTTTTTTGTGTTTAAAAATAACATGTTATACTTACCTGCTCTGTGCAGTGGTTTTGCACAAAGCAGCCCAGATCCTCTTCTCAGCTCCCTCTTCAGTGCTCCTGGCTTCTCCCTTCTGTTGAGTGCCCCGCAGCAAGCAGCTTGCTATGGGAACACCCGAGCCGAGCCATTGCTCCCTGTGTCCATTCAGACACTGAGCCACTGCCCGGCCCCACGCCCTTTCTCTCCTGATAACCTCACTGACTTTGACAGCAGCGGGAGCCAATGGCGCAGCGCTGCTGTTTCAGCTAATGAGGGGAGTTCTGGGCAGCTGAGAAACCCCTGCAACATTGATGGATCTAGATGGACCTCAGGTAAGTATTAGGGACTCTGCTGCACCCAGAAGGTTTTTTTTTTATCTTCATGCATAGAATGCATGAAGATAAAAAGCCTTTTGCCTTTACAACCACTTTAACTTTTTAGATAAGGAAATGATTTAAAAAACTGGAGATTTCTCTTAATTTCAGTTGTCCTCATCAGGACAGGAAGTTACCTGGCAGGGACACGGCCACAAAAAAACTGAAAGGGGTTTCACCTTGGTTTTCCATGTGTGTGTTTTTCATTTATTTATTAATTTTTTTCCAAGGAATCATTTTTTCAATTCCATTTTTTTTTCTGAACGAGCAATGCGCGTTTCATTGTGGTCACATGCACTGCTCTATGCACCCTACACATACCATAGTCCATAATCCTCTGTCCATCTCAAGAGTGAGAAACAGAGGGTGTCTACATGCCTATTTACAGTGGGGCCCTGGAGAATGAACGTAGCCATCCTCTAACAGGAAGTTGGATTACAGCAGCCAAAAAATGAGATTTGGAAGCTGCTGAACAATAGAAAGTACTTTTAAAGTTAAAGAATACATACCTGAATAGAATAAAAAATTTAAAACTAGATTTTCGGGTAATTTTACTGGCATATTATTTTTCTGTTTTGGTCTTTTTATAATGCCGTGTTATATAATATCTGAGGAACAGTTAATTAGGACCTTTAAAAAGTTATGTTGTAATGAACCAGTGTTCTGAAATAAATATTACAGATTACAGTATTATCCTGAATGTTTATATATCATGTTAGCATGCTTTTATTTTAACCACTTGAGATCCGCGCTATAGCCGAATGACGGCTACAGCGCGGACCTCCTTTGCCGGGACTACGTCTATTGACGTCGTCCCGTGCACGAGCGGCCTGCGTGCCCCCTGTGATCGGCGAGTCTATGAGACTCGCCTGATCACTGATCCAAGCAAGGGGTCGATCCCGACCCCTTATCACGTGATCAGCTGTCAGCCAATGACAGCTGATCATGTGATGCAACGGAGTCGGTAATCGGCTATTATTCCTCAGCGCGAGGAGAAAAAAAAAAGAGCCGATCACCGGCGACCGTGATCGGGACATTAGTCCCGATCACGGCCAGCCCTGCCAGTGCCCACCTGCCCCCCGTCAGTGCCACCCAGCAGTGCCCACAGTGCCACCCACAGTGCCCACAATCTGCCTCAACAACGGTGCTGCACCCCAGTGCCACATATCCGTGCCCATCAGAGCCACCTATCAGAGCCCATCAGTACTGCCTTATCTGTGCCTATCGGTGCCACCTTATCTGTGCCTATTAGTGCCGCCTTAACTATGCCTATCAGTGCCCACCAATACAGCCTATCAGTGCCGCCTCATCAGCGCACTTCAATGAAGGAGAAAAATGACCTGTTTGCAAAATTTTATAACAAACTATTAAACATGATTTTTTTTTTTTTGCAAAAAATAAAACTCCCAGCTGTAATTAAATACCACCAAAAGAAAGCTCTATTTGTGGGAAAAAAATGATAAAAATTTCATTTGGGTACAGTGTTGTATGCCCGTGCAATTGTCATTCAAAGTGCATCAGAGCTGAAAGCTGAAAATTGGTCTGGGACTGAGGGGGGGTTTAAGTGCCCAGTAAGCAAGTGGTTAATAAACGTGCTCTCTTGTTCTTGTTTTGTTTCAGCATGATGGGTTTTGATGAAGAAATAGGCATTATTCCAAGGTTCTGCAATCAACTTTTTTCCCGGATTCAGGCAACAAAGCTGCAGGTATTGTTTTTGCATTGTACTTTAGTAGAAAATGGATCACAAACTGAGCTGGAACTACAAAGTACACAAAATGTACTACATTATTATTTTTATTATTATTATTTTTTTTTTTTTAAATCTGATTTTACAAATTTTATATAATGACAATTCTACATAGAGTTTTATTTATTTAAACCTGAAATGCTCTATTTATCATTTGTAATCCTGAAGAGTTTATACATTGCCATTTACACGACCTATAAATGCTCTTTAATTGCCCATTGTGTTGGTTGTCGGGCAATATAAGAATTTCAAATGGCATACAGAAAAAGAGAAATTACTTTACTAAAAGCAAATATGCTGTTCACTTTGCCAGATAATTTTCCTTTTTAGCTTGGTGAATGAGGTGAAAAGTCACTTTGTAAAGAATACACATGGGCACATAAAGAAAATACTGTTTTCTTATCGTACATCACAGGACACGGAGCAACCATAATAACAACTAAATGGGTTATACGCCACCTACTTGTGGATGGACACTGGCAGATAGTCAAACAGGAAGTCCACACCTATATAACCCCCTCCTACATAGGAAGGACCTCCGTGGGTTTTTTTTTTTTTTTTTTCCCGACAGTGTCTGTAAGGTGATAGTCACGGATGTGATACATGGAGCATACTTGGAGGTCTGGATGGTTCTATTTAGAATCATGGACTTCGTTCGGATCCATTCAAAAAAGCTATCTGCCAAAATGGATGGTACCCGAGCCTCATTGGAAGGAGAGAAGGTTCCTTGAGGTTTGCCTGTAATGCAGCCTTACGGCGCTGGACCCTGCGTAATGGAACCCTGTGCAGTGTTTGTTCTGACCAAGGTGCTTTCCTGCAGGGTACTATACAGGTCCAGGGGAGTGGACCCCACATTAAGGGGGACCCAGTCCCTGAAGGTCTTTTATGACAAAGCTCACCTTGATGGGTGAATATTGGACTCCTGTTATGTTCAGAGTCCTGCAGCGGGAATGGTAAGTCCTGCATTTTTTCAGTTTCTCTAAAAGAGAGGGAGAAATCTGACTGTTTATTTTTCCAGTGGCCACTGGGGGCAGTGTGCTCATGCTGTTTCTTCTCCAGCAACCAGTGCTCAGGCTCGCTCAGTATGGCCTATTTTTATATAGTCGGGAAGTGGAAGGGCGATAATGTTAAGAAAGCCATGTGGTCGACAAATGCTGGCGCTCAGAACACTGATGTAATATCACCCAATCGAATAATTAATGACAAAAGCAATAATAGCAAGGGTCCATAATACTTAATGTGTGGGAGATGGCCAATCAGCGATATTTGGTGCTAGATATGCCAGCTGAAAAGATGAATCGGGAAGATTTGTTCACTGTCACAAAGGGCTGCTCTTCTCTGGAGTGAAGCTGACTCAGAATCGAGAAAAAGCAAAGGTAGGAGAGCGCCTCTGAGTTAGTGTGTTTTTTTTTTTTTTTTTTTTTTTTTTTTTTTAAATAACGTTTTATTAAAGTTATCATAAAACAGTTGAACAAAGCTTGAGCATTGTGATTATACAGGTATTGTTAGAACAAAGATTTAACCAGTACAAACTTAATAACAGCATAGGGTGTTCTGAAACTTAAGTGCTCGAATTCGTGGTACTGCATAAAGTGACTAGTTTCAAAGATGAACTATCGCCTTCCCTCTCCAGATCAAGAGAGATCAGGGGATTGGGGGGGGGGGGGGGGGGACAAAAAAACAGGTATATAGAATAGAAAGAAGGAAAAGGAAGAAGGGGAGGAGGTGGGTGGGGTGTGAGGGTGGAAGTCCCCCCTCTGGCTCACGGTGGGTCCTCATGATGGTGCCATTCGTCCCAGATCATATTATGCATTTCCAACCTGTCCTGCAACCTGGCCGTCATTTTTTCCATGACTTCTACATCCTTTATTCTAGATTACAAGTCCTCCTGGGGGGGGGGGGGGGGGGGCCGCCTATCTCTTCCAATGTAGTGCAACTAAACATCGGGCAGCTGTAAGGATGTGCCTCAGCAATTTTCTGAAGGGTTTAGAGATCCTAGGAAGTGAGGCCCCTAGTAAAAATAGTTTTGGGGACATAGGGATCTGGACTCCCAAGAGACGGGTCAGCAAAAGCTTGGTTTCTGTCCAAAATGGTACAATCTTGGGGCAGCTCCAGTACACATGTAAGAGGGTGCCCCTGTCTCTGCGGAAGCTCCACCTATCTGAGCAGGAAGGGTATATAGCATGGAGTCTATCCAGCGTTAACTACCAAAAGTACAACATTTTATATGCATTCTCCTTGTATAGAGTACAGTAAGAACTTTTTGCAGCCTGGATCCAAATCCCTTGCCATGTTGCTTCCGGGAATTCCTCCCCCAGTGCCCAACGGAGCATGTATGCATATTTGCCCTGAGTATCGATAGAGTAAGAGTTAAGCAGCCAGTATATATCAGATATCAGGCTTTGGCGTGCTTTTCCTTCTAAGATTATGCTCTCGAAGGGGGATGGCGCAGAGAACCGAAGGCTCGGGGGGTAAGGATTGTGCGTAGTGTCGTATTTGCAGATAACCATAAAATACCTGGCGAGGTAAGTCATATTTGTCACATAATTGGGTGAAAGATAACAATTTACGGGATCTAGGATCTAACAGGTGACCAAATTGAAAGAGGTCCCGTGTTGCCCAAGGAAGAGACATCTGGCGTGTAAGGCCCACAGGCATTTTTGGATTATATTGAAAGGAGGTTAGAGACGACATCTCCGAGCTGAGCCCATGGTTTCGAGAGTTTACGCCACAATGATCTAAGTAAGGTCATCGACCCTAGGAATCTCTCCGGATCCGCCCCCGCACTCCAGAGTAAGCTATTTGGATGTGTGGGTGCTAGCCATATCTTCTCTATCCATTTGTTGTACGTTGTTTAGGGGAACCAAGAGGTAATCGCTCTTAGTTGGGTTGCCTGATAGTATTTCACCAGGTCCGGGATTGCCAGTCCCCCCTCTGATCGGGAGGCCACCATCACCGAACGGGGCACCCTGTATTTTTTATAGTTCCAGACGAAGTGCATCAGGTCTGCTTGGAGTTTCCCCAGTTGGCCGTAAGGGACTGGGATGGGCAAATTCTGGAACGGATACAGGAGTTTGTGGAGGATAGTCATTTTTACTGTTGCTATTCTGCCCAGAAGAGAAATGTGGTGCGTTTTCCATTTCTGTAAGAGGTCTCTGACGTGTTAGAAAAGGGGGAGGGGGAAATTAGCTTGTTATAGGGATGGGTAAGATGGTGTAATTTGGACCCCTAGATATTTTAAGGCTACGGACTTCCAGTGATACGGAAAGCATTGCTGTAAGTGTTGTACCTCCGCACTCGGGATATTGATTGGGAGAGCTTCTGATTTGGATGCATTGATTTTATATCCAGAGAGAACTCTGTATCTGTTCAATTCAGCATGTAGGTTGGGTAGTGAAATCCTAGGTTGTGTGAGGGTAAGTATAATGTAATCCGCGAATAGTGCTAGCTTAAAGTCCCTCCCTCTGACCGATATACCTCGGATGTTTGGGTTTCCGTGGATGGATGCCGCCAGGGGTTCCACGCATAGCGCAAATAATAAAGGGGACAATGGACACCCTTGGCGGGTTCCATTCGATATCGGAAAGGAGGGGGAGTGGGCAAAAGGGTTTTTGACCTGTGATGTGGGGTTAATATACAAATGTTGGATAGCCCATAGAAAGGGCACTCTAAATCCCATGTATTTCAACGTGGTGAACATGAAGGGCCACCCCAGGCGGTCAAAAGCCTTTTCTGCGTCCAGACCCAAAACCAAAGATGCCTGACCATCCCTGTTTGCCACATCTATCGGGTCAATGATCCATCTTGTATTGTCTCACGCTTGATGAAGGGGAACGAAGCCCACCTGGTCTTTGTGTATCAGGGATGGCAGTATCGTGTTTAAGCACATGGACAGGAGCTTGGTGAAAGTTTTCAGGTCTGAATTCAGAAGTGCGATTGGCCTATATCTCGCGCAGAGGGAGGGGTCCTTATCCGGTTTCGGAATCAGTGTGAGATACGATCTCTGCATGCCCGAGGGTATGTGCGTTTGGTGAAGAAAAGGGTTTGAAAAGTTTACACATGTGTGGCAGTAGGATTGGGAGGAAGGTCTTGTAATACTCATAGGGGAAGCCATCTGGGCCCGGGGATTTACGCGCTGGCATGGTTTTAATGACCGCGGTTAGTTCCTCCTCGGATATGGAGGTATTGAGGGAAAGGAGGTCAGAGGGCTGTAGCTGGGGGATCCCACTATGTTCCAGATACTGGATTAGTTGGTCAGTCAGGTCAGGAGGGGGGGGGGATTGTGCGGAATGTCAGGGTTATTGTATAGCGTGGTATAAAAGTCCGCAAATTTCTGTGCGATGTTGTGGGGATGAGAGAACAGGGCCCCCTCTCTGTCCTTAATTTGGTGGGGTGAGGATAGGTTAGTTTACGGGCTAAGAGGGAGTGTGCCTTGTTACCCTTATCGTAGTAGAGCTGCTTCAGTCTCTGTAGCACCTTTTCAACCTGTCCAATCGCAAGGTCTTTAAGCGTCGCTCTGAGGAAAACTATTTTTTTAAGGAGGGATAGCGATGGGGCAACCTGTAGGGTCCTTTCTAGTGACCTAAGTTCCCTCTCAGTCCGCAGCCTGACGGCTATAGCATTTTTCTTCATAGCTGAGGCGAGTGCCAGACATCGGCCTCGGAGGACTGCCTTGTGGGCTTCCCAGAGTATGGAGGGGGATATATTTTTAGGGGAGGTGTTTTCAAGAAAGTAAAGCTTCAGTGTATTTTCTAATTCTGCCTTAGCGGGGGGATGTTGTAGGAGGAAAGTATTTAGCTGCCAATGACATGGTTTACGATTGGGAGTATCCAAATCTAGCGTTTATAATGACGGGCATGATCCGACCAGGAAATCGGTAGGATCCTCCCCTTATCTATGGCACGAAGCATCATATTCTTGACAAATAGGTAATCGATATGGGTGTGGGTGCGGTGGGGAGCCAAGTAAAATGTGTATTGTCTCTCTCCCGGATGAAGAGCCCGCCAAGAGTCAAAGAGAGCATGACGTCTAGTGAGCTGCCTAAAAGAGTTTTGAGTCCCTAGACCAGGGATGTGCAATTAGCAGACCTCCAGCTGTTGCAGAACTACAAATCCCATGAGGCATAGCAAGACTCTGAGAGCCACAAGCCATGACACCCAAAGGCAGAGGCATGATGGAATTTGTAGTTTTGCAACAGCTGGAGGTCCACTAATTGCAGATCCCTGCCCTAGACGTTCTAGTTTGGGTGCGTGTGGGGTTAATGGTGTGTACCGAGTAGCGGGAAAGATTAAAGTCCCCACCCACTACCAGATACTCATTAGGGGTTCAGAACAGTCTTGCAAGTACCTTAGCAAGGAAGTTGATCTGGTGAGTGTTTGGGGCATAGAGGGTACATAGGGTAAGCATCTGAGACTGCCAACGACCGCATAATATAATGGCCTTTTGGGTCGATGTATGATTCTAGGCATTGAAAGTGTGACCCCCCATTTGAAGAGGATGGCTACCCCCGCCCGCTTACGGGGATTGAATGCCTGAAATATTTGAGGGTAGCATCTGGAGGCGAACGCAAAGGAGTCTCCGTTATTAAAGCGAGTCTCTTGGACCATAATTGAAGTTTTTAATTGGTAATAAACACTTACATGTCAAAATGCAAGAAAGCTCTACATGGGTCAATCATTAACAGGGAGATGTGACCGTTGTCGGAGGCATATTTCCAAGAGTTTACAATTCCATGCTGCGATAGCCACAGGGAGTGGGTGAGGAAACCGGCTGTATCCTACAGAGAAAAGTAACGGCTTGTGTAAACTGTGACGTCAGCAAGTAGGGGAAACGCAACGCATTTCAGAGCATGCGCAAAGTCCATAAGGTGCATGTGCGCTCCTTTCTCAAGTGTTTGTTTTTATATATATATAATATTTTTTATAGGAATTCCAACTTTTTATCAGTTGGATCCCTAAGCATTTGAGCATTGTCTGCCGGACAAGTCAAACTCTTATTCACAGAGGCTATGGTAGCGTTAATTGCTGGTATACCCCACGTTCAGTGAATTTTCCCCTCCATAGGATAAAGTATGAAAAAAACTTTTTAGGAGGGGTGATCCACTCAGATACAAACGGCTTTGCCAGCAATGAATGGACGGGAAAGGCATGCGCAGCTCCCCATTAATTTTACTTATTTGCCTAGGACTACATACAAATGTGCTTATTGCTTTGAGCTGCATGCATAGATGAATGAACGGCAAGAATACTTGCATGTCTGGGTACCTACATACTTGCAGGGTTGTATAGAGGTAGACCAACATTGTCTAGCCTGCACCCTTGTGGAACTGCGTATTAGTTTGTCTAATACAGTCACTTTATTATTTATCTGTTAGACTAGCTAAATGACTTTGGGTGCCACCGCCCTCAGGTTCAGTGGTCTGATAATGTTCACTTCTCCTGTTAAACCGATGCCATCAGGCTCATCTGAGCCTCTGTGGCGACTGATCTTGGATCAAGCCTTTTTAGTACTTGGATGGGAGACTGCCCAGGTTTAAGTTAAGGGGGAATCTGAGGTTGCTGTGTTTGAGAGTATGTCAGACCATAAGATTTTAGAGCAGTCTCTGAGGTGGTTGCTCCTTCCTTAGCCGGGTCAGTTTTTGCCTTGCGTTGGGAGAAAAGCTATGGGCTCTTTATTGTAAAATAATTAAATGGTAAGCAGCTTCAAAACTGAATAGGGACATTTAGATCTCTATCCGCTGGGCATCCTTCTGCTTCAGATAGGCTCAGTCTGTTCAGTGATGACCTCTTTGCAAGAAGTAGATTGTGGGGCTCATAATCATCAGGAAACGCACATCACATGCTAGGTTGTTTGCAGCCTCATCAGATTTCTGTAGTTGCAGTGGAAATTCGTCTTTTTCTTTTTTTGTGACCATCCTCCAGGCTGGCCACAGTTTCTGGGGTTCACAAAGTTCCTAGCTCTGGTTCTGGACTTGCTAAAGAGGCAGGGGGTGTCAATCTCAGTATACCTCAATAACCTTTTGATCAGGAAGCAGTTGATCCAGATTTTCCTTTGATATATTTTGCAGTAGTAAGCTGTATCTAGGTTGAAGCACATCCCTTTTGTACAATCCTACTCCTAGGTCTTGGAGAGGATCTCTGGAATTTGAAGATCCAGGCATTAGCAGGACCTAATGGTCTTGAGTCCTGCATCTTGGCACTGTTGAGCCCCTGAAAGCCAGCTTCAGGGAACTTCAATTACAGGACTTGGAAATATTTTTTTTGCCTGAGGTGATGCCAGGAAGTGGCACCCTCAGAAATATGTGAGCGGGAGATTTTCTCTTTCTTTCTCCAATCGGTAGGGGAAAGGAGATTGGTCTGTAACATTAACGGTCAGGGTTTGTCCCTATAATGTAGACCATCTCGCCTGTCAGGCCATTCTTGTGTCCTTGGGACTTGAATTTGTTCTGGACTGTCCTTGCAGACGCCACTTTTTGAACCAATTGAGAAATTCTGTTAGTCCTTTATCTCGGAAGGTGGCTTCTTTGGTTGCTATCACTTCAATAAGTGGAGTGTTAGAGTTGGCTGGTCTTTCATGCAAGGAGCCGTTTTTGGTCTTGCATCATATGGTGATGTTGTGTCCTCATCCATTTTTCTTTTCTTGCGTCAGGGGACGCAGAGCCATAGTAATAACTATGTGAGTTATATCGGTGTATTAGGTGCCGGACACTGGCACACCCCTTAAAGTGTGAACTTCCCCATATAACCTCTCCCACTACTGAGAGTCCTCAGTTTTTTTCGCCAGTGTCTAAGGTGTTGGGCACATGTAAGGATGTGTTTATACTGAGCTTCACAGGCAGTAATCATTTGAGAGCCAACCATCCTGACCGGATCCGTTCTGATGTCTCCGTAATGGACTAAATGAATGATACCCGGGCCTCGTCATCTGAAGACACAAGGTTTTGCTTGTGAATGCTTTTAAAGCTGGGCCCTGGGATCCAGTACTTTTTGGTAGTAAGGCCAATAAAAGTTTACTGGCAGGGTCTTCTCGCAGGTCCAGGATTGCGGGATAACCTGAGTGTTCCCCCGGTTCCTAAAGGTTTCCTTTCAAGGTCTCGGAGCCTAGCCTGAAGGGCGAAGATTGGGTTTTTTATTATTATTTATTCGTTTTTTTGATAAAGCCTGCTGCGAGGAAATGTAGGGGAGATTTTCTCAGGAATCTCTCCTTCCATGTATTGTGTTGTCATGTCTGTGTCACCACTGGAGGCTGTATTGAGCACTCACCATTCCGACGCTGGAAACGGCAGAAGCTCCACTCTCCTCTCCGTTCAAGCCAGTTCAGACCCTCAGGTATGAAGGGGGGTTCTGATCACTTTCTGGGCCCCCAGATTTGCGTTTTTTGGTCCTTTGAATGCCAGCCAGCTGCCTCCTTTTTATTTAAGAAAAAAAAAAAAAAAGATTTTTTTTTTTGGGCAGGTCAATGCCGCCCGTCAGGTGAAGGATTTACCCCCCCCCCCCCCCGACCGCCATGATGCCGGCGCTCACACACTTCCCTGTTGAAAGGGGAAGGGGGGGCACGGCTAAGCTGCGTCGGATGCCGGCCACACGTGGAGGAAGTAGTTTAGAGCTCTGCAAGAGAAGCTGCTGTCTGGAGGTGGAGGGACAGAGCAGAGTGGTTGCTGGTCAGGTTTGGTGACACAGGCATTTTTCATCATGCATAAGGATGAGGTGGTTTGATGTCCTCATCCTGAATTCTTACCAAAAGTGGTAATAGGTTTTCATTTAAATCAAGATATTATTCTTCCTCCTTTTCTCCCCAGAAGCCTTAATCTGGGGAAGAGAAAGCACTAAAGCTTCTTTGATATAATTGTGAGAGCAATCGGAATCTATTTAAAGGCAACCGCTCAGGTTTGCAAAACACAGGTTTTGTTTGTACTGCCAGAGGGTCCAAGATATGGACAGGCAGCGTCAAGATCCGCTATTTTCCAAATGGATTTGTCAAGAGATTGTTCAAGCTTCAGCTTAAAGAAGAAAACTTTTCCTTCTCATTAAGAGCACATTCATCCAGAGCAATTAGTGCCTCTTGGGTGGTGCATCATCAGGCCTCTATGGCTCAGATCTGTAAGACCACGACTTGGTCTTCGGTTCAGACACTTATCCGATTTTATCAAATCGATATTAAAGGTCATGGGGATATTGCCTTTGGGCACAGCATACACTGCAGGCTGCAGTATGAGTCCTCTGGCCTCCTGTTTCCTTGATTCTGTCTCTCCCCCCCCCCTTCAGTTGCCATTGCTATGGGACATCCAACATAGTTATTACTATGGCTCTGTGTCCCCTGATGTAAGAAAAGAAAATAGGAATTTTTAAAACGGCTTACCTGTAAAATCCTTTTCTTTTATGTACATCAAGGGACACAGAGGTCCCTCCCTTCTTCTTATACACTTTGATTGCTTTGCTACAAGGGGTTATATGGGGGAAGTTCACGCCTTAAGGGGCGCGCCAGTGTCCAGCACCTGATACGCCGATATAACCCACATAGTTATTACTATGTCTGTGTCTCCTAATGTACATCAAAGAAAAGGATTTTACAGGTAAGCTGTTTTAAAAATCCTATTTTTGCCTAGCATGGTGTCTGGTTTTCACTTGAATTAAGACAAAATCTTGCCTTCTTTTCTGATCCTCAGTTGGCAGGAGTTGGATCACTGCATACTCTGGATGTAGTTCTGGTGGTCAGAAATACTTGATTTGTTGGTACAGGTCAGGAATCCTTGTTTGTGCTGCCAGTAGAGCCCATGATGAGCAGGAGGCATCCAAGTTAGGCACTGAAAATAGTTATCAAAAAAAACAACTGGTTTGTCCCTGTCTAGACTGGCAGGAACCAGACTACCAAATGAGTGTCACAACATATAATGTGAACATAAATAGTAGAAATATGTATTTATAATTTACAAAATACACATACTGTTCCAATCTTGGACGGTAAAATGGTTAACACCTACAACTAAATAACCTACAGAGATACCAGTGTTTATATTGTCTCTGAATGTAACAACCTAAAGAACAACATCACATAAAACACTGTACATACAACATAAAACAGAGCGTCCGGACGCCGTGAGTCTTTGTGCGGGTGTCCCTGCCATATCAAATCAGTATATTCAAGTAGGCATAAATATCCCAAATACGTGGGGGCATCAGGATTTAAGGCCATTACATGGTCTTTTGTTCATACATTCACAGAATTTTATCAAATGGATATCAAAGCCACAGAGAATACTGCTTGCCACCTGAGAAGGACTCCTTCTGCTGCCAAGTTTCTGTGATTGTGTCTCCCTCCCCTCAAGGGCATTGCTTTAGGACATCACATATAGTCATTATTATGTGTCCCGGCTGTCATGTACAATAAAGGAAATTAGAATTTTTCCGTCTTACCTGTAAAATCCTTTTATTGGAGTACATTACAGGACACAGAGGTTCTCCCCCCCCCCCCCCCTCCTATCTTTTTTGGGATATTCATTGCTTTGCTACAAAATTGAGGTCCTTCCTGTGTAGGGGGGGGGGGGGGTTATATAGGGGTGGACTTCCTGTTTGACCATCTGCCAGTGTCCATCCACCAGTAGGTGGCGTATAACCCATATGGTCATTATTATGGTTGCTCTGTGTCCCACGATGTAATCCAAGGAAAGGATTTTACAGGTAAGTATGAAGGAAAAATCCTAATTTTCTGAGCATTTATACATGATAAGCAAATATGTTTGTCCTCCATTTACATACAAAATAACGTATACAGTGGGGATCGAAAGTTTGGGCACCCCAGGTAAAAATGTGTATTAATGTGCATAACAAAGCCAAGGAAAGATGGAAAAATCTCCAAAAGGCATCAAATTACAGATTAGACATTCTTATAATATGTCAAAAAAAGTTAGATTTTATTTCCATCATTTTATACTTTCAAAATTACAGAAAACAAAAAAAATGGTGTCTGCAAAAGTTTGGACACCCTGCAGAGTTAATATCTTGTACTGCCCCCTTTGGCAAGTATCACAGCTTGTAAATGCTTTTTGTAGCCAGCCAAGAGTCTTTCAATTCTTGTTTGAGGTATCTTTGCCCATTCTTCCTTACAAAAGTGTTCCAGTTCTTTGAGATTTCTGGGCTGTCTGTCACGCACCGCTCTTTTAAGGTCTATCCATAGATTTTCAATAATGTTGAGGTCGGGAGATTGTGAAGGCCGTGGCAAAACCTTCAGTTTACGCCTCTTGATGTAATCCCCCGTGGATTTTGAGGTGTGTTTTAGGATCATTATCCATTTGTAGAAGCCGTCCTCTCTTTAACTTCAGCTTTTTCACAGATGGCATCAAGTTACCATCCAAAATTTGCTGAAATTTTATTGAATCCATTTTTCCTTCTACTCATGAAATGTTCCCTGTGCCACTGGCTGCAATACAACCCCAAAGCATGATTGATCCACCCCCATGCTTAACAGTTGGACAGAGGTTCTTTTCATTAAATTCTGTGCCCTTTCTTCTCCAAACGTACCTTTGCTCATTCCGGCCAAAAAGTTCTATTTTAACCTCATCGGTCCACAGAACTTGTTTCCAAAATGGCTCAGACTTGTCTATATGTTAATTTGTAAAGTTCAAAAGCTGATTTTTGTGGTGAGGACGTAGAAGAGGTTTTCTTCTGATGACTCTTCTATGAAGACCATATTTGTACAATTATCTCTTTATAGTGGAATAGTGTACCACAACTCCAGTGTCTGCCAGATCTTTCTGGAGGGATCGTGCAGTCAAACGTGGGTTTTGAATTGCTTTTCTCACAATCCTGTGAGCTGTTCTGTCTGTTTTTCTTGATCTTGCTTTAACTTCCACTGTTCCTGATGACTGCCATTTCTTAATTACATTCCGAACAGAGGATATTGACATCTGAAACCGCATTGCTATCTTCTTATAGCCTTCTCTAGCTTTGTGAGCGTCAACTATCTTCAGTTTTAGTTTTCTAGACAACTGCTTAGAAGAACCCATGGTGCTGATTGTTGGGGCAAGGTCAGATGAATCTGGCCATTTAAAACCTTTGAGATTGACATCACCTGGTCTTCCCAGACGATGATTGAGAACAATCCATGACACTGGCAGGTCTCAGCTTTGCAAAGGGGGCAGTGCATGCTATAAATTCTGCAGGGTGCCCAAACTTTTGCAGACGCCATTTTTTTTTGTTTTTTGTAATTTTGAAAGTGTAAATGATGGAAATAAAATCCAACTTTTTTCGACATATTATAAGAATGTCTAATCTGTAATTTGATGCCATTTGGAGACTTTTCCATCTTTCCTTGGCTTCGTCATGCACATTAATACACATTTTTACCTGGGGTGCCCAAACTTTCGATCCCCACTGTACATGGAAATAAGGCCCTCTGCCGTTATTGATTGGGCAAGTTATCAACAAAGATAATCTTTGTGAGATGTATATGAAAAGGTCAAAGTTGGTGCAAATAAAACATTTTACAGTAAAAAGATGTTTCAAAGAGATAATAACAATATACAGCCACCAAGAAATAAGGTAGAATTGGGCAGGAAGAATACTTGCAATTAATGTCCGAGGGTTGATCAGAGTTCGATCAGTGAGCTGGGTAATCGGTTCTCAAATTTGGCAGATGTTCCTGCTTGGATGGTAAAAGGAGAACTAATCTCCAACTAAGAGAATTAAGCTCCACTAGATTGTAAACTCTAACGAGCAGGGCCCTCTGATCCCTCCTGTATTGATTTGTATTGTAATTGTACTGACTGCCCTCATGTTGTAAAGTTCTGAGCAAACTGTTGGTGCTATATAAATCCCGTATAATAATGCATAATCTGATGTTGCCTTTTGGCTTTGCTATAGGTCTCTTTTCATCTGGAGATGAGTTACTTTGAAGTATACAATGAGAAGATCCATGATTTGCTGGTTTTTAAATCTGATAATGAGCACAAGAAGCTTGCAGTAAGTGTATATATAGTAGAATTCATCCAATCAATTTTGTGTTGTGGGTTGTGATTTGAAATACTCAGCATTCCCAGGATATTGCTTGAAGGCTTGTAACATCGCCTTTGCCTGTGAGCCTTGAGTGGAAGCCAAGCAACTGTATTTAATACAAGGCCCGCTTTAAGGGGAAGACTACCAATAGACACATAATCACATAATATCCAAATAATAATCCTCAAATGTGGATAAAACAGAAGGCAATCAGTAAATTATATATTTATAATATGTGCATATGGAAACATGGTAGCTATGATTTATTTGACCATATATGATATATGATTGAAAATGCTAGATGCCTGGTTGTCATGCCAATCTGAGACTTCAGTATTTATTTTTGAGCAAATGAGCATCTCAGTTGCGGCATGCATGTCTCAGAAAAGTAGCCGCAGGACATCTAGGGAAATATCACTTTCAGATAGAGGTTAGAATTGGTGACCCCATTTCTCTTGGTAAAGGTTTCCTTGTAGTTTTTTTCTTTTACCTTCTGAAGAACTCAAGTAGCCATTGTTACTATCAGAAAGTGGGGGTCAAAGAATGTTCCCAAATAGGATTAATGTGGCTGTCCCAAAGAATGTATAAGCAGTACACACTCTTTTAAAGGATAAGCTTATTTTTAGGGGCATGTTACACCCATTATTTGGGTGTAACATGCTTCTATGCACCCGCCTCCAGAGCTCTTCTATCTGTGACAGTGGGCTGGTAATTTTCTCCTCGCACCCGCTGTCACTTTTTAAAAACGGCCTTATCGTTGATTTACAGAGACCTGTGAATGGAAATAAAGTACGAGTACAGTGCCACCGCAGTAGACATACTTGAAGTTTGAATGAGCTGTGAGCGTGCTGCTCAGTACACCCATAGTTAATTAATGTATTCTTCCTCTAGCCCTGTAACTGCAACTATGGGAATACAAGCACAAAGCTAGCAGAAGACTTTGGAGGAGTCTGACATTTTATCTGCTGATTGGGGGTGCAATTCTCTGCAAGCTTCAGTACAAAAAATAAATGCTCTTCTCCTCCTCCTCCTCCCTTTTTTATTTTTTATTTTTTTTAAACCTGCAAAAATATGTGCATTTATTTATCTCTTTTTTAAAGGGGGGAATTGTCCTTTTTTTAAATTTTCCTAAATTATATATTTAATAAAGGTATAATATGGCCAGACATGGTAACTGTGCATTTAGCTAATGATACAGCCTAGCTGCTGTCTGCAAGCTATCTGAAAAGTTTTCCTTTGTTGAGTCACCTGCTGGCTTCATATATTTCTTGGGAGCACCAGCAGCAGAGTCTGCTGGATGTCTTTCTGCCCAGCTCTCACTCTTGTCTCTACAAAATGTTCTTATTCTTCCTTTTGCAATCCCCATAATATAAATACATTTAAATTCGAATATGACTATTTTTTTTTTATTTTTTTATTATTACAACCGCTATGAAAACACAAGTTCAAAGATCATGCCACTGAATTTACTGGAATGTCAAAAAATGTTAGTAGTTTTACCCACTCCCCAAAATCTACAAAAAATATATACCTACGTGTGTGTGTGTGTGTGTGTGTATATATAAGTGAGCTCATATACAGATTTATTTATATACTACATGGCCAATACAGTATATGGACACCCCTTCAAATGATTGAATTTATACTGTTAATGCTACAAAATACAGTATGAACATATTTTAGACCATTGTGCACTGCTGGCCTTGTGACAACAATTTGGGGAAGCCAGCATCATAAAGACATGGTTTGATGAATTTCATATGGAGTAACACAAGTGTCCTGCAGAGGTCTTCATCTTTAACTATACTTGAACTTGAACACCTTTTGAGATGAATTAGAACACCAATGGTAATCCCAGTTCTTCTCAGATCCAACATCAGTACCTGTCCTCACAAATGCTTGTATGGCCAATATGCACTAATTCCCACAGAAACACGCCAAAATCTTTTCAAAAAGCCTTCGACAATGGTGAAAATAGTGGAAGCTGTTTATAGGCTGTTATAGCTACAAGAAAGGGGAGTTATTGATGCCTGTGGTCTTGAGATGTCGTGTGTGTGTGTGTGTGTGTGTGTGTGTGTATCGTTAAAAGCGCCTTAATGCAGTGCTTATGCTTTTGACGCCCGCAGGTAATGTTAGTTAATATAGTTAATGCCATATAGGCATTTGTTGATTCTGCATGAGCTTTGGCTGATTTTGTTTATTTTTATTTTTTATTATCTTGGTAGCTTAGAGTGCGGGAGCATCCATTGCTAGGACCTTATGTGGAAGACCTCTCAACGTAAGCAACAATTTATCAATTTATTTGTGTTTTAATAGCTATTTTTATTTAAATCAACTCATTGTTGATAGAACAGAAAGTATTTATGGAAACCAAAGAAATGCTTTGATTATGAATGCTAATGCAGCGTTCCTTTCTTTTTTAATTGTAGCAATATAGTGTCTTCATTTCAAGATATTCAGGTGAGATTTATTGCTTTAAATTATTATTGCTTGTGCTTCTACCTGCATCATTTACATGACCATTTGTTCACCATTCACAGTATTTTCCATGATTTGTTAGAAGGTTGCACCTCAAATTTGGCCACTTGTAGGAACTGTTTTTTTTTTTTTTTTTTCTTAGGACCTACACTTGTCCTAAGTGTAACAGTGGTGTTTATACAACCCTGGTGTGAAAGTGGACCTGAACTCTGAAAAATTGCTTTGTATTTTTAAACATCTGGAAATTGTAATTTGTGCCTAAACAGTGCCTTGAAAAATGCACCTCCTTTTGTCTTGAATTTCTCCTGGGGGGAAAAAAAACTGTGTAATTCTGGTGTATGAGGTTGCTTAGGCACTGCTGTGCATACAGCCCCAAAGCTGTATCTGCAGTATGAATCTCAGACACTACTGCTTTTGACTACTAGTTTCATGAGATTTGGTAATGTCCCTACAGGCAGTCCCCGGTTTACAAACTAGCTTCTGTAGGTTTGTTCTTAAAGCGGACCTCCACCCTAAAGTGGAAGGTCCGCTCATCAGAACCCCCACCTCCCCGATGCCATAATTGACACCTTTCAGGGGGAGGGGGGTGCAGATACCTGTATAATCCAGGTATCTGCACCCACTTCCGGGACAAGCTAGCCGCAGATGTCGCCCCCCCCCCTTTTTGTGTTCTGGGAAACGCACAGTTCCCAGGACACAGAGGACCAGTGGAGACGGGCGCATGCTCAGTAGGGGACCGGGCAGTGAAGCCGCAACGCTTCCCAATTCCCTGACAGAGGATGGCGGCGGGGGCAGCCTAGAGACGAGCGATTGCTCGTCATTTGCTGCCGACATTGCTGGACCCTGGAATAGGTAAGTGTCCATTTATTAAAAGCAGCAGCTGCAGCATTTTTAGCTGCTGACCTTTATGTATTTGTGTGTGTATATATGTGTGTGTATATATATATGTGTGTGTGTGTGTGTGTGTGTATGTATATATATATATATATATATATATATATATATATATATATATATATATATATATATATATATATATATATATATATATATATATATATATATATATATATATATATATATATAATTTTTTTATTTTTAAGGTGCAGCTCCTCTTTAAAGCGGGAGCTCGCCTTTTTTTTTTTTTAAAGCCAGCAGCTACAAATACTGCAGCTGCTGACTTTTAAAATAATGACACGCGCCCGCGATGTCGGCACCCGAAGCCGATCTCTCGTTCGTCTCTCGGGTGCTGCCGCCGCCATCTTGGGTATGGGAATCAGGAAGTGGAGCCTTGAGGCTTCATTTCCCGGTTCCCTACTGCGCATGCGCGAGTCGCGCTGCGCAATAAGGATGGTCCCCCGCTGTCTCTGGGATCCGTGTGTTTCCCAGCAGACAGCGGGGGACCTTCGGAAAGGGGCGTAGATTCTGCGGAAAGGGGCATAGTTTCTGCAGATATCTATGCCGGAAGTGGGTGCCGATACCTGTACTATACAGGTACCTGCACCCCCCTCCCCCCTGAAAGGTGCCAATTCTGGCGCCGGAGGGGGGCGAGGGTTCCAATGAGCGGAAGCTCCACTTTAGGGTGGAGCTCCACTTTATGTTGAATTTGTATGCAAGTTGGAACAGGTACATTTTTTTTTTTTTTAAGTGTAACTCCAGCCAACATTATTTTCTTGTAAGTGATTTTTGGATGGCATAGGGAAGGATTGACACCTCTGTAATGTTTGTTTGCTGTCTGTGCCCCTGTTCAGAAGATTTCCCCTCACTTTCTGACCCTGTGACAATTTTGGTTTGTCTTGTAAACCAGGATTGGTGATAAAGCTCCAGTAGAGACACCTTTTTTCCATGATAACTCTTAGCCCTTGTACACACGGTCGGAGAATCCGTCGGAATGTGTCCTTTCGGACCGTGTCGTCGGATAATCCGACTGTGTGTGGTATGCATCGGACTGATTCCGTCGGAATATCTGTCGGACCAAATTTTCCAACATGTTGGAAATATTTCCCGACCAACTGGGCCGATCGGACATACTCCGATCATGTGTAGAGAATTTTGATCGGACCAAGTGCCACGCATGCTCAGATCAAATTCCTACATCAAAGCTATTGGCTACTAGCCTGAATGTAGTCCCATCGTAACGAAATTACGTCATCACGTTCTGAAAGATCGGATTTTTCGCCAACTTTGTTGACGGACAAAATCCGACAGATTTGGTTGTGGAAATCTCCGACCGTGTGTACAGGGCCTTACAGGAGTCAATTTCCCTTCCTAGGGCTAGATTTCTTCTTACTTTCTGTTGTTTTAGGGGCAGGAAGGGAGATGAAATCTTTCCAATGAGGATACAGACAAGGCAGGCACCTCTCGTCAGCACAAGCATCTTGGCATTACAAGTTCTGAAATGCTGCGCGGAACAAAATCAATGTGAAATGGCGCCCTGGGAAGGGCCTATCGCAAAGTAAACATGCAAATGTCCCAATAGCAGATTAAAGATGAGGTAGCCAGGCACATGGGCAGCTTCTCAGAGTGAAGTGAACTCTAGTAGTGAACAAAAAGAAGGAAAAATGCCTCTAAGTGTAGCAGCCAACAAATATTCATTATAAATAAACAGGTACTGTATAACACTATTCACAGAGGTGGTCAGATAAGGCTCATCAGCAGGATATGCCTGCTTGATGTGCATCCTCAGCCTGTAGCCGTGGTCCCTGATGCTCAGAGCCGTGCAGCACCGTGGGATCCAGTAGCTGGCAAGATGGTCATCTGGCGGTTTCCGGGACCAGTGTGAAATGCAAGTGGTCATAAGACGTCACACTGCCTCAGCTCATAAGTACGACGCGTACGTAAGTTGGATGTACTGTATGTAACTCGGGGACTGCCTGTGCTTATTAGCGAAGAGAGGATGCAAAGCCCTACCGTCACTAAAACCTCTACTTCCGTTCAGAGATACTGTGCCTTATTTTGCACTGTAAGTCAGTAATTGGGAAATGAGCAGCTGTAGGGAGATTCCAGTCATGCAGGTGACTAGACCTTTGTCTTCTGCCTGCCTTTTTTGAGCACAGCATTTGTGGTTTTGTTTGTGTTTTTTCACTATTCTCATTGGTGTCATCTACAAAAGTGATACATTTGCACTAATATTTAAACCTCACATATTCCAAATGGACATACTGTTAAACGAAAGACAAAATAAATCTTTGCTTTGTAATGCTATATTGCAATATACACCAAATAAAGTATAAGCTAGCTCTGTCTTTTTTACTGTCCACATGTTTGCTGTAGTGGTGTTTAGAGATCTAGCTTGCCATTATTTATATCATTTTTATTTTATTTTAGAGTTGGCTTGAGTTGGGTAACAAGCAGAGAGCCACAGCTGCTACAGGGATGAATGACAAAAGTTCTCGCTCTCACTCTGTGTTTACTCTTATCCTAACCCAGACTAAGGTAATTACTGCTTTGTTTTCTGGTAAGGCTCGGTTCACATTGGTGCGATGCGAGAACCCTGCAAATCCGCTGCAGGTTCCCGCATGGCACCTGACTCGCAGGCAGTTCACACTGCCATATTCGAACTGCTGGGAGTGTCAATAGAAAGTTAATGACGCCCCCAAATCAGTTTGCATATTGCAGTGCGAACTGTCAATTCAAACAGGAATCAGATTGCATGGGTGTGAACACTCATGCGATCCGATTCTGGTGCTGAGCAAAAAAAGGTTCCTGTGCGAGTTTGGTTCGAATGCGATGTGAATTCAGCCATACAATCTGTATGGCTGAATTCGCATTGCACAGACATCGCAAGTGATTTGCACTATGGTGAAAATCACATCCGCTGTTGGACAGCGCACCAGTGTTAACCCGAGCCTAAAGGTGACATATTCTCTTCTAAATTTTAATGAAGTTTACTCTTGTGTATGTCTTTTCATAGACTGAGGTTGTGGATGGGGAAGAACATGATCACAGGATTACTAGCCGGATCAACCTTGTGGATCTGGCTGGAAGTGAGAGATGCACCTCAGCAAAGACCGAAGGAGACCGTCTAAAGGTAGGAATATTTAAAGAGTAATATGTACCATAGGGGGTTTGCAGGGATCCATCCTGCTATAGCTGGACTTTAATGGCATGACTTGAGACAAAAACGATAAAGTTATAAAAAAAAATATTATTTTATTGATAAGGCCCCTTTCACACGGGGCGGATCAGTAATGATCCGCCCCGTGAGGATCCACTCGCTCAGCGGGGATCGCTCCGTTGTCCCCGCTGAGCCGGCGGCGGACAGGGCGGTCTCCGCACACTGTGCAGGGATTTTCCTCCGTCTGCAGAATCGGACAGTAGCGGAGGCGGACAATAGCGGGTGTCTGTGGATGTTCATCCGCAGACACCCGCTATCCCATAGGGATGCATGTATGTCCGTATTTCATCCGCAAACGGATGGATGAAATACGGACATACTGTCCGCATGTGTGAAAGGGGCCATAACAATATAACATAAAATTTATATTTTTTTACTTTTTATGGTTTTTGTCTCAAGTGATTCAGTAAAGTCCAGCTTCATGATTAATTGGATTTGGCATGAAGTCTTTCCTTACTAACAGACAGCGTCGCAGGATTTGATTGACCGCAGAGGGAGCCAATGGCTGCTGCTGCTATCAGTCTGTCCAATGAGGAGCAGGAGACGCTGGGCTAATGCACAATGCTGGATCAGGTCGGGCTCTGGTAAGAAAATTGGGGGTCTTGGGGGCAGCTGCAGCTCCTTATAGCATAGAATGCATTAAGTTGAAAAACGTTGAGACTTTACAGACGCTTTTAAATGTACTTGTAAGGAGAAATTATCTAATGTATTGAAGAGCTTACATTTTAAATTTATTGTGTTAGCCAATAAATAACATCACTGTGCTTTCAATAGTAGTTAACCTAGTGTAAAATACCAACATTCCTAATTTTATTATGCATTTTTATGAATTGAAATAAAGGAGGCTATTGGTAAAGCAGCTGGTATCATCTGGCAATATCTCGCCACTCTTATTTTGCTACTTCCTAATGATTTAAAATTTTGAAAAATTTAAGTTGGTGGAGTTTGAGTGAGTTAGTGAATGTAAAGCTTTACAATTAACTACTCCTTTGCTCCCTTTTTAGTCTGTTGAAGCGTATGTCAGGGCAAAATGTAAAAAAATAAACTATGCCATACATTTTCCCAGATTTTATCCCTTTAAATACCCCGCAAGTACAGAAAAGTACATCTCCACAACATCTAGTAATCATTCTGTAGTCCAACGTGTTTTTTTTTTTTTTTGCACTTATTGAACAGAAAAAACAAAATGCTTTCAATGGAATAATAAACAAACTAAAAGGAAACAAATTGGAAGTTCAACGTCAAGGTTTACGTACACTTTAAACATACTATTAAGAGTGTTTTAATCCTTTTTTTTTTTTTTTTTCTTGAATATCTTATTTAGGGCTTTATATTCTTTATGCCCAGTTTAACCACTCCCCTTCCTGCATATTGTCATATGATGTCCACAGAAGGGATCTCCCATTCTGGGCAGGCGTTGTGTGACATCCTCGGCTTCCCCGGGAAATGTGCGCCCTCAGTGTCGCCAAGGAGCCAATGCTCGTGCCCCATGGCCGGTATGTCCACCAGGCAATCGCTCGTTACAGAACAGGACCGTGGATCTGTGTGTGTAAACACACAGATCCATGTCCTGTCAGGGGAGAGGAGACAGATGTGTTCATACGTATTAACAACAATCGGTCTCTTCCCCTGGTCAGTCCCCTCCCTCTAAAATTGGAATCACTCCCGAGGTAACAGATTTTACCCCTTGATCGCCCCCTAGTGTTAACTGCTTTTTTGCCAGTGACATTTATTACTGATTGCTGTATAACTGTTGGTGGTAAAAAAAAAAGTGTCAAAAGTGTCTGATATGTCCGCTGTAATGTCAGTTATGATCAAAATCGCAGATCTCCTCCATTACTCGTAAAAAAATAATAATAATAAAAATGCTATAAATCTATCCCTTATTTTGTAGGCGCTATAATGTTTGTGTTAACCTATCATTATACTCCTTATACTCATACTCCTTTATTTTATTATAATTTCGAACTTGTCGCTCTTTTGTTTATAGTGCAAAAAATAAAAACCGCAGAGGTGATCAAATACCTTCAAAAGAAAGCTCTATTTGTGGGTACAGCGTTGCATGACCGTGCAATTGTCATTCGAAATGTTACAGCGCTGAAAATTGGCCTGGCCAGGAAGGGGGTGAAAATGCCCTGTATTAAAATGGTTAAAGTGTATACCAAACCAAAAACCTTTTTTTTTTTTTTTTTTTTTTTTTTTCTTCCAGAGAGGGGGAGGATTAGAACCCCTATATAACTTTGTACTGCTATATGGGGCTTATTTAAGGAGATCTTCCCTTGCTTTCTGTCCCCTTGAGAGGAAGTGAGGTAAACAATATAACAGGGACAAAATAGAAATTCTAACAGGGGTTCTAATCTACTAGAGGCATTTTTATTTCTGTTGTTCCCTGGTTACACTTGCTATCGTGCTATAAATATAGATGGTTGAGCCACGGTTTTACCACCCCCAACCATTCCCCTTAAACTGTAAGGGTAGCTTGAGGGGGTTGTACACATTAAATAAAAAAAAAAAAAAAAAGAAAATACACCCAGTTGCATTCAGTTCAATTACTAGGCTTTCAGTTGCGATGCGGTATCCTCCATTGTAAAAAACAAAACAAAAAAAAACTTAATTCAGGAGGCTGCAGCTCACCTCCTGAATGCCTATCAGCTGCTCCTCTACTCCTCTCTGCAAAGCAATTCATCATGAAACGCTTTTCAGAGACCAACACAAGTGTAAGCTAGGTCTAACAGGGCCCCAGATATTGTTTAAAACCCAAGAAAAAGTTTGTCTGGACTTACATTTTAGTGGTTAATGAGTTTATGTAGCCAAAAATAATAGCACTGTATTTTTTATTTTTTTTTGGTACACAGGAGGGCATCAGTATCAACAAATCACTGCTTACTTTGGGAAAAGTGATCTCTGCTCTTTCAGAGAGCTCACAGACTAGAAAGAAAATTTTCATTCCATACAGGGAATCTGTCCTTACTTGGTAAGTGAGATCCTGGGAATCGCTACTCTAATAGATCCTTTACCTGTTTACTATATCTAATCTTCTAGTCAGTCTGTTTAATCGGTTTGGAGAGAAATATTGGAGCCACTAATGCCAATAAAATTATCCTCCTGGCTTCACTACCTAGTGAGTTCCTAAATGGGAACAAGCATGCACCCTATGAAGTCGGAAAAGCCTGAAGTCCTATTATGTGAGATTCTCAGTCTGGGACTCTGGGAGTATGTGGTTAAGCTAAGATCATGACGATGGCGCCTAACCAAGGTAGCAACTTTGCCTAACATGTTTCTATTCACACTACTTAACTGTGAAATGCAACACCCCCGCTTTTTTTTAACCAGTCTTCATAGACCTGCTTTTTGAGAGCTGTTGACCATCTAATGTGTCAAATTTTTTTTTTAAGCTTTATAACTTTAAAGCCTTCTGGTTGTGAGAATACCTAATGCTGCTGAGAGCAAGGCAAAGCTCCATATCCTCCTTCATACACTGCAGGCTGTGAGTCACTGCATCATACTCTGGTCAAGGATGAGATTTTGTCTATATTTCTCTTGAAAATATTATTAGTGTGCTTGTAATTAACCCCATATTTGTGGAATGATTGTAGACTGGGGCCTAATAGGAATAGCTTTTGGGAGAAAATATTAAAATCAATGTTTAGTATTCAGTTATTTTAAATGAGTATGCATGTAGCTGTGTGACAACAAAGAAAAGTAAAAAGGCTGCACATTAAATCGACCTCCATAATTGTAATCCAGGCATAGTAGTCATGGGACATCTGTATTCTTTAAACAACATGGTGTAAGGTGGAATTATGCTTTAGGCTAGCTAAAAATTTAGGTTTGTATTTTTGCAAACAAGCATGTTTAACCACTTCCGTACCACAGCCTGTCATAAGATGTCCTTGGCTTTCATTGATATCTGATGCCTGCAGCTGCAGGCATCAACCAGATATAATTTTTCTCAAATTGCCTTTCAGGACAACCATGGAGAGAGCGCAGCTCCGCCCATTTTCCAGGAAACACACACAACCTTTAAATCCCTCCTCTTTCACCATGGCTTCAGTTATTGTGTTTCCTCCACCATGGTGGAGGTGCATGCTGGAACCGGGGAGCTGCACTCTCTCCAAGGTGGAGGGAGAAGACTTGTCTTAAAATGTGTCTTCTTGGAGTGCAGTGATCTTCCCAGCACCCTTCCAGTATGACTGGGGGTGTTCCGGAGGCCCCAGCCTCTCCAGCACAGGGGAAGCAATGGCCTGCAGGAGGTGTTGGCGTCTGCAGGTATAACTCAGGTGGCCAGGCGTTATGCCGCTGCTGGTTGGTGGTGTTTCCGGCATGGCGGTTCTGGGTCCTGGCTGGCGGATGACCTCATGTCACACCTGGAAAACAGAGGCCAGGGGGGCAGGTCTTTCAACCGGCGCTTCCGGCCGTCGTTGATGACTGGGTAATTTAAAATCAGATGGGATTTTTCTCAGTCCCCGCTGATCTCTCTGCTAAGGATGGACGAGAGACTGACAGCTACAGCGGAAGCAGGCACCCCAGGCAACGGTCAGGCCCAGGTAACGGGCACAGTGGTAACTTAATTCTTCTCCACATAGGCTTATGTTTTGGTTATTTGTGTGATCCTCCCTGCAGGAAGCCTGTGGCTGCACGGTCAGAGGTAACTTTGCTCGGACCCTGCAGTTTGGACATGGTGGCTGCTGCTATCTGGGGCTTGCACTGCTCGGGGCACCTTTCTCTTCTGTCTGGTGATGGTCTATTTTTGCACTAAGAACAGGAAAAGTGTTAAGGGACCCTTAGGCGAGTTTAATTTTTTTCTCATTGCGGGAAAAAGTGTTCGGAAAAACCCAGGCATTCAAACCCACCAAGTCAGAGGAAATGCCCTTCCTGCAAGAACCCCCTCAGAGATTTGTGGCAGAAAGCAATGTGCAAGTCCTGTATTAAGGAGTTGGTTGAAGAGGCAAAATCACAGCAATACAAGGACTTGTTCTCTTCAGTATGAGAACTTGCAAACTTGTTGAGTTCGGTCAAAAAATATGCTGGTACAGAGCCTGGCAGGTCAGGCTGAGCCCCAGCATCCACTGTCCAGCCCTAGAGCATCCACCTCTAGAACAGCAGAGGTCATTGACTCAGGGGATGAGGGGACAAGTATTCTTCCCTCCCTCAGGGAATCAGAAAAGGAAGACAATAGTCACACCTCTGTACAAACTACCACTGGAGGAAGTGGATGACCTTTTGAGAGCGATCTACACTAGAGGTCGACCGATATGGGTTTTTCTCTGGCCGATGCCGATATTTAGAAATCATGGCGGCCGATATATGATGCCGATTTTTTTTTTTTTTTTTTTTTTTTTGTCGATATGTTAGGTTTTATGAGATGAAGGGGGATAAAAAAAAAATCGGCCTAACAGACACCTTTCCCACTGAGGCGTTTTTTTTAGGCGCTTTTGGGCTAAAAATAGCGCCTGTAAAGTGCCTGCAAAACTGCTCCCCTGCAGTCTGTGTGAAAGACAAAGTGCTTTCACACGGAGGCGATGTGCTGGCAGGATGTTAAAAAAAAAAAAAAAAAGTCCTGCAAGCAGCACGTCTTGGAGTGGTGTATACCGCTCCTCCACCACTCCTGCCCATTGATATTAATGGGCACCACTGCCGAAGCGCATGCAATGTGATTTGGCAGCGGTGCTTCACGGGTGCATTTAACCTCTTCTTCGGCTGCTAGCTGGGTTATATGCGCGCCACTAGCAGCCGAATAGCACTGCTAAAATGATTGTAAAGCGCCGCTAAAACTAGCAGAATTTTACCATCAACGCCTGCCCGCTCCAGTGTGAAAGCAGCCTATAAAATAAAAACAGGTAGTCAACTTTTGGACGAAAAAAAAATGGGCTAACTTTACTGTTTTAGTGTATTTTTTTTTTTTCCCCCAAAAAAATACATTTGAAAGACCTCTATTTTATTCCCTAGGATCTCTGCTAAAAAAATATATATAATTTTTTGGGGGTCTAAGTGATTTTCTGGCAGAAAATACAGGACTTTTACTTGTAAGCAACAAGTGTCAGAAAAGATTTAGTCTTTAAATGGTTAAACTGAGAACTCTACACACAGAGATGAGTTCATTCATTCAAGTGTAAACATTGTATCTTTTTGCTCTTTTCTTGACAGACTGCCCAGAGAGGAAACAAGTGCTTCTATGAAGACTAAGGTCCGGTTCACACTGAAGCAGCACGACTTAGACGACCTGGACGCGACCGCTGCGGCGACTTGCAAAACGACTTCTGTATCGAAGTCAATGCAAGTCGCCTCAAGACGCCCCCAAAGTCGTACAGGAAAATTTTTCTAAGTCGGAGCGACACAACGGTTCCATTTTGCAGAATGGGACGCTACTTGTCAGGCGGCTAAGTCGCCTGACAAGTCGTCCTAGTGTGAACCGACCCTCAGGCAACTTACACTGACTTCTATTACAGAAGTCATTTCCAAGTTCCGCTGTTCTAAATCGGCCTTTTTATCAGCTCAATCGGCCGATGCCGATTAATTAAAAACGGCAAATATCGGCCGATATATCGGTCGACCTCTAATCTACACTACCCTCGAGATACAGGAGGAAAGGGTGCAACTGTTGATTCATGATAAAATGTACTAAGGACTAGATGACACTAAAGATAGTGTTTCCAGTCAATAGAATCCTCTTGGACGCAGTGAAGAAAGAATGGAAGGACCCTGAGAGATGCTCATTCTTTTCCAAGACCCTTAGGAGAAGGTTTCCCTTCAAAGATAAGGAGTCAGAGGTATGGAAAAAGAAACCTTGTGTAGATGCTACATTCTCACAGTTTTCCCATCTCACAGACCTAGCATTTGAGGACATGGGGGTGCTGAAAGATGCAATGGATAAAAGAGCCGACTCTCTTTTGAAAGAAAGTGAGGGATTCCACATAAACTAGCCTCAAACCCCCTATGGCTTCCATGGTTGTCGCAAGGAACCTAGACTGCTGGGAAGAGAAGTTGAAGAGCCACATAGAGGCCGGTATGTCTTGGAAAGAACTTCTGGAGTCCTTTCCATTGATACTGAAGGCAGTAAAATACATGGCTGATGCATCAGCCGAATCGGCAAAGATGTCAGCAAGGTCGTCGGTGCTGGTGTACTCAGCTAGATGTGCTGTCTGGCTAAAAATTTGGTCTGGTGACACAGCGTCCAAGATAAAATTATGTGACCTAACTTTTTCAGGTGATCTTCTTTTTGGCCTGGACCTTGAAACGGTCTTGGACAAAACATCTGACAAGAAAAAGGCTTTCCCTTCCGAAAAAACAACCGATCAAGAAGAATTTTCGTGCTGTTCCTGGTCACTCCCTTCTGGCCAAAGAGACCCTAGTTTGTGACATTACTAAACCTGGCCACAAAACCTCCATGGAAGCTGCCGCTCAGAAAGGACCTGCTAACACGGGTCCATGAACCATCCGGAAGCAGATCGGTTACGCTCTGTCGGCGGTCTTGGAGTCCTTTGTTGCCAGGGTGGAAGCGGTGTGCACATGCAAGGGAGATAAAAACTACCCCTCCCCCCCACCACCTTCTGGGGAAAGCCCTGATTCGGAGTTGGGTCCCGCTGGGGCAAGCGGCCCCTGTTCTGAAGTTTCAGATGATGCGGACCAGAACCGTTTGGACAGTGAGATTGACTCCGTGGCAGCGCAGGAAAAATCGCTTGTAGGAGCACTTATCACTGCGGTGCGGGATACCCTAAACATGGAGGTTACGGCGGGGGGCCATCTACAGAGGTGTCGGTCCCTTTTGGGTCCCACAAGCCGGCCCTCACAGCTAAGGTGTTTCCTTACCTAACTTATTTTAATAAGTCTATTTACAAGGAGTTGGGAATCCCGCAGCCAGCCTTTTCATTTCTGAGATGCATGGCGGTGCGTTACCCCTTTTGAGGAGAGTTTCCTGAAAAAATGGACATCTCCTCCGATTGTTGATATCGGTATCCAGGTTAAAAAGGGCAGGTGGCTGTTTTAAGGTTGCAACTCCTCCGTTGAAGAGCTCTGGTTGTTATGGGTGGAGTTATTTGCTTGCTGTTCCCACCCCTCGTGTTTTTTTTTTTTTTTTTACACTGCTTTGGAATGTCCCTAAGATGAAGATGCTGTGTCCGTCAATGAACAAAAGAGAAAATAGGATTTTTGTACTCACCGTAAAATCCTTTTCTCTGAAGTTCATTGACGGACAGAGCATCCACCTCTCCTATTTATGTTTGTACTGCTTTTTGACGAACTGAGCTGCTGGATGCAAGGTGAGGGGTTATAGCCAGTAGGACAACCCCCTGGGAGGTACTGTGCAGTTTTGCTCTTTTTACATGTTATGCCTAGTTCTCTCCTGAAGGTGGAGATATAAACCTAAGGTCAAGATGAAGATGCTGTGTCTGTCAATGAACTTCAGAGAAAAGGATTTTACGGCGAGTACAAAAATCCTATTTTTCAGCCGGAGATTCCCTACAATCATAGCGGCTGTTCAGTTGCTTGATTTGTCTTATTGGTAGACGTTCCCACCCCACCGCCACCCTCTGGTGCTTCGCCAGACAATGGGCAATCTGGAGAAGGAATCCATCAGTGCTGGAAGGAAGCCATAGAGAAAACCAAGGGATAGATGGTCCCCGGCAATCTCTGAGCCTTGGAGGCCCGGGCGTGACGTTATAACATCATGTCCGGGCTGGTGGAAGTAAACAAAGCCACAGACACGGACGGAGACTTCCCTTCTTTATTCTTTTTTCTTTATCTGTCTTTTTATCCTGGAGGAGAGATGTGGGGTCTTACAGACCCCACATCTTTACATAAAGTGGACCTGTCGCGCGCACTAATCCTATTACAAGGGATGTTTACATTCCTTGTAATGGGCATAAAAGTGATCAAAAATATGATTTTTTTTTTTCTTTCAGATTTTCTTTGATTTTTACATGTAGGAGAGGAGTGCTGGAATTTTTCTCGTGGTATGGAAGTGGTTACCTTCTCTTTTTATTTTTTTAACCCTGGTCATTGTAATTGGTTAATTTATTAAAATTTTTGTTTTAATAATACATTTCAGGAGGTGAAAAAATTAATATGAATTGTAGAAATAAAGCTGTAACTAGAATTGAAAACTAAATGTTGTTCTAAGACTTTAGAGAAGCCTAGATTTATATACATGTTATTAATGCTGCTAATAGTTGTACTTTTTCTGGGTTCGCAAAAGGTTATTAAAAGACAGTTTGGGAGGCAATTCCAAAACCACCATGATTGCTACAATCAGTCCTGCTGTCAGTAACATTGAAGAGACGATGAGCACATTGAGATATGCCAAACAAGCTTGTCTAATAATAAACATTGCCAAGGTGAACGAAGACATGAACGCAAAACTGATCAGAGGTGAGGGTCTTCTCTTGTAAATCACCAGCTAGTAGATAAACTGTCACGGAGATGATTTATTTCTTAGATGGAGTTTGGGCTAACTGTGTTCTTTTTGCCTTGGTCATAAATGTTTACTGTTGATGAACTCTAACTGCACTGTAATTGTAAAATTAATGACTTTTGAGGTTAGCAATTTTCTCGGCATCCTGGAAAAATTTGTGAAAAAGTAAATCTGGAATCAAATCAGAATTCGTTACCTTCTTAATTGTCTCCTGGACAAAAATATGTCATTTATTAGACAAAATCCTTGTTACATGACAGCGGTTTCTGCATTGCTGAATGTAAAATTGAACAAGAGTGCTTTCGTGTTTTTCTGTTTTGTATCACCATTGGGGTTTCCACCATTTTATTTTATACTGCTAAAAAAAAAAAGTGTCTATACTTCTTGAAGCTAAGCTTCTTAGTAAGATCTATGAGGGCAGGGACTGATGTAAATGGTGTGTGTAAGAATAATAATAAAAAAAAAATATATATATATATATATAAAAAGTATTGGTACACCTGCCTTTACAAGCACATGAACTTTAATGGCATCCCAGTCTTAGGATGGCCATACATTATACAATTTTCCTATCGATTTACCAAAACAATATAATATAAGATCAATCCTAAACACTTCCGATGTGTATGCACTACGTAGTTGAAGGTACATTTAAAGAAAATTGAATAAGAAAATTGTATAGTGTATGGGCAGCCTTAGTCCGTAGTGTTCAATATTGCGTTGGCCCACCCTTTGCAGCTATAACTTCAACTCTTCTGGGAAGGCTGTCCACAATGTTTAGGAGTGTGTCTATGGGAATGTTTGACCATTCTTCCAGAAGTGTATCTGTGAGGTCAGGCACTGATGTTGGACAAGAAGGCCTGACTCGCAGTCTCTGCCCCTAATTCATCCCAAAGTTGTTCTATCTGGCCGAGGTCAGGACTCCGTGCAGGCCAGTCAAGTTCCTCCACCCCAAACTTGCTCATCCATGTCTTTATGGACCCTGCTTTGGGCACGGGCTGGAACGGGAAAGGGCCATCCCCAAACTGTTCCCATAAAGTTGGGAGCATGAAATTGTCCGAAATGTCTTGGTATGCTGATGCCTTAAGCGTTCCCTTCGCTGGAACTAAGGGGCCAAGTCCAGCCCCTGAAAAACAACCCCACACCATAATCCCCCCTTCCACCAAATGATTTGGACCAGTGTGCAAAGCAAGGTCCATAAAGACTTTGATGAGCGAGTTTGGGGTGGAGGAACTTGACTGGCCTGCACAGAGTCCTGACCTCGACCTGATAGAACACCTTTGGGATGAATTGGAGCAAAGACTGCTAGCCAGGCCTTCTCGTCCAACATCCGTGCCTGACCTCACAAGTGCGCTTCTGGAAGAATGGTGAAACATTCCCATAGACACAAGCGCATGTGTGCGTAAAGGCAGGAGTCCCAATACTTTTGACAATAGTGTATGTACATAAAGTGCTGCGTTTTTTTTTTCTGGCGCTATATAATTACCTGCAATTATAACAACTTGGGGGTCAGTGAAATAGGAGAGGACTCTATGCCTTAAGAAAAATGCATACTCACAAGAGTAGGATTAAAATGGATGTATCAGGTATGGGTTGGCAGAACATCCGGGAAGGGAGTACATCCGTTGGGTTTGCGGTGGACCAATAGGCGATGTGTTTGCGGAGCATGTACTCCTCCTTCAGGCCTAACGGGGGGCCATATTGGATAAGGGTTTATGAGCTTTAGTACCAGAGCTCCTGGGTCCTAATGTCCTATAGCTTTAAGCATGCCACATGTAAATGTAGCTGGGCAAATGTTAAGGGGGAACAGGGGAATTGGGTAAACAAGGGTAAGGGGAGAGACTGTGGATTCAGCATATAAAAGGGATCAATAAAAATTGGGTACACATTTAAAAATTGGTGAACGTTTGAAAATTGAGCAAAAAACGGGCATTGGTAAACTTTTCTAAGAACAACACTATAGAACGACATTGTATGGCTCCAAGGAATTACACTTGTGTGTATGTACAAGCATGAAGAAATGAGTGTAATTCCTTGGTACATACACATATGAGTGCAATTCCTTGAGCCATACCATGTCGTTCTATAGTGTTGCTCTTAGAAATGTTTACCAATGCCTGTTTTTTGCTTAATTTTCAAACGTTTACCAATTTTTAAATGTGTATCCAATTTTAAATGTCCATCAATGACTATTTTTCTTGATCTTTTTTTATATGTTAAAAGCGAGTCTCCCCTCGCCCTTGTTTAACCAATTCCCCTATTCCTCCTTAACATCTGACCAGCTACATTTACATGTGGCATGCTTTAAAGCTATAGGACATTAGGACCCAGGAGCTCCGGTACTAGAGCTTAGAAGCTGTTATCCAACATGGCCCCTGTTGGGCCTGAAGAAGGAGCGCATACTCCACAAACTCGTCGCCTATTGGTCCACCGCAAACCCGGAAGTGTCCCCTGGCTCACTGTTTGCTTGAGGCCCAGGAAGCGTTGGCGACCACAGGTGCAACCCGCTCCGCTTCAACAGCCAACGGATGTACTCCCTTCCCGGACGTTCTGCCAACCCATGCCTGATATGCCCGTTTTAATCCTACTCTTGTGAGTATGTATGCACATTTTGTTCATTAAAATGTATTGCTATACTGCATTTAGTGGCGCCTCTGTGCTTTTTCCTCAGCCATCCCAAGAGTTGCTTCTCATCTTCACTGGGTTGCCTTCAAGGTGCTATATTATGGACTTTATTGCAGTCATTTGCTTCAAATGATTCTTTTTAAAGTACCCCCCCCCCCCCCCCCCCCTCATGTTTTAGCTACTTATCAGTTCGAGGATCTACTCTGAGGCTGGTGCAAGCGTCAACTTTTTACTATGTGAATCAATGCCTTAAGCCTATTATATTCGACAATCATGTGAAGGATGAAATAGGTCCAGTAAAAAATGTATTAATCTTAAATCATAAGATGCAATCAATTCGTTTTGGGGGCTTTTCATCAGGGCTTGTGCTGGTGGTGATGGGAGGGAAGGGAATACAGGACAAGAACAACAAAGATCATGCATTTTAATCACTGTGTGGGTCGTTTTGTGTGTGTGTGTGTGTGTGTGTGTGTGTGTGTGTGTGTGTTTGTTTTGTTTTTTTGTTGTTGTTTTTGTGGTGTGTTTTTTTTTTTTCTTTCTTTTATTGGGATACCGTTAGAACTAGATTGGGTGATAAATTCTCCAATGTACCCTTTTGTATGTAAAATAGGTACAATTTATTTGTGGTGTTTTTTTTTTTTTCACTATTAACACCTGCGAGAACTTTTCTTGGTGTTGTCTCTGCAGAGTGAAACAATATAATTATAAATGTTTTGCTATTTAGAACTGAAATATGAGATTGATAAGTTAAAGGCAGCACAGCTATCTGTCAAGAGTTTGAATTCTGAGAAATATCAACATTGTCAACAGGAAATAACCCATCTAAAGCTAAAACTGAGCCAGCAGGAAAAGGAGATGTCTGAATTACACAGGTGAGGAGCTGGAAGAAGAGTGTTTTAATAATCTGTCTTAGTACAGCAATGTGAAATGTGGTTTCCTGTGGCTTTTCTTAATTGCCCCAGTAATGTTGGATAAAAGAAAAGCCTGATTTAAAAAAAAAATCTAAATAAAACAAATCTGTAGAAGTTTATCTTTTTTGCTTACTACTGCTGGCTTTTCATGTGCGGTTAAGCAAGCAATAATTTAGAAATGATCTTTCACATTTTGACTAATTTGGTCATACTCAAATTTCCATCAGGGGTAATTATTCCCTTTTCAATGATTGTTTTGGTTAGAACTGCTCATTAAGTGCAATTTAATTATGAAAGATGCATTTCTTTAATTGAAACAATTTGTTATATCAAGCAGTAGTATTTTGTTAAGAATATTTGCAAGGGGAGCAATTTTAAACAAGGTAGTTGCTAAAACCTTATCAATGTACAGCAATACTGGCTATAAACAGTAATATTAGCAGCAACCTACACAATGTTTTTTGAATAGAGAGTATTTCCATTTTATTTCTATGGTTTCTTCAAGTTAAACTTCAGGCGGATAGGAACGGTGCAAATGAATGCAGTTCTGTACTCCTGCATCATTCAATATCCTTTTTAAATGCAAGTAGCTTTGTATAAACATTTTTACAGGTCTCTGTATAGCAGAGCTCAGACTGGAGGGGGGAGAAGCAGCATAAAGAACCAATAAGTTATTCTGCTGTACAAGGTGGATGCTAAGGCTGCTTTCACACTGGGGCAGTATTCAGGCGTTACAGCGCTAAAAATAGTGCCTGTGTAGCGCCTGAAAAAAAACCGGCCCCTTTCCCTCCAGTGTGAAAGCCGGAGGGCTTTCACACTGGAGCGATGCGCTGGCAGGACGGTGAAAAAAGTCCTGCTAGCCGCATCTTTGGAGCGGTGAAGGAGCGGTGTATTCCCCGCTCCTATACCGCTCCTACCCATTGAAATCAATGGGACATCGCGGCAATACCGCCGGCAAAGCGCCGCTGCAGCGGCGCTTTGCGGGCGGGTTTAACCCTTTTTCGGCCGCTAGCGGGGGTTAAAACCACCCCGCTAGCGCCCGCAGACCGCCGCTAAAACTACGGTTAAGCGCCGCTAAAAAATAGCGGTGCTTTACCGCCGACGCCGCTCCCGCCCCAGTGTGAAAGCAGCCTAATAGAAGAGAGCAGATTGAGGGAAAGATCATCACAACAGTCTGCTGCTTCTCAATTCACTGTCCAGTAAGTGTTACTGAACTGCAGCAGGGAAAGATCAGGTCTCCTTACCTGTTGGGCCACTTTCGCACTGAGGTGTTTTTTCAGGCACTTTTGGGCTAAAAAAAATAGCACCTGTAAAGCGTCTGAAAATCTCCTCCCCTGCAGCCCCAGTGTGAGAACACAAGTGCTTTCACACTGGAGCAGTGTGCTTGCAGGACAGTAAAAAAGACCTGCAAGCAGCATCTTTGGACCAGCGCTGCCAAAGCGCCTTGCGGGTGCTTGTAACCCTTTTTTGGCAGCCAGCAAGGGTTAAAAGCGCCCAGCTAGCAGCTGAAAAGTGCCACTAAAACTAGCTGTGCTTTATCGCTAATGGCCCCCCCCGCCCCAGTGTATAAGTAGCCTTAGATAGGGCTTTACTATGTGGTAGAGCTTTGTAAATCTCTGGACTAGATGGACACAAATATAAATCCTTTAGCAGCTTCTTTGTAAGCATTTCATCTTTGTGTTTACCTTCTTGCCTAGAGTTGCAATATGCAAACCTTTGAGTGGGTTTTTGCTTAAACTTCCCTATAAATAAGTCACCAGTAAGTTGACATTAGTTCTGGCAGGTTGCTAAGGTCCAGTCCTATTATTGAAAGGGGATACAGTACATGTGTAAGCAAAGTAAAAGAAACAGGTTCTTCCTCCCCCCTCCTCACATCTCCCCTCTCCTCCCCTTTTTTTTTTTTTTTTTTTTCTCTTTTCTCTTCAAACTCTTTTACAAACAATGCTGCAAATTGTGTAGTCTTATTGATCTACCTTTTTTGATGGATAAATATCCTCACTTTTGGACATATCTGTTGTTAGATTTTTGCAAGTGGCTGCTCTATCTGGAGTCTGGTTTTCATGGTCTGCTGCTCCAATTAGACTACTTTGTTATCTGAGAATATTTTATATCTATTAATTCCTTTTCTATGTTGACCATTGCATTACCGATAAGTTTAAAATGTATAACTTCGACCTATATTTTGATGCTGGTGTACTTTTTTATTTTATTTTTTTTTGATGCTTACCCATAGCCACTCTGGCTTTTCTTTTCCAGTTCTTCTAACTATATTTCCAGAATTTTGATGAATGCATAAAATTTATATTATAGTTGGCTTTCTATTTTGTAACTCTTCATAAAAAAATATATATATATTTTTTTGAAAAACCAATAACGATTGAAACAGAAAATGCATCAAAATGCACTGGAACGCAGCAAAAATGCGTATTTAGAAACTCATCTGGAACACATCTGGACTGCATTCATGGTGTGAACCGGCCCTAAAACAAAACAAATGTCTCACAATGGACCTGTTAAGAATAGGCTCTGCCTTCTTTTGCCTTTATGTTATCAAATCATTTTCAGCATTACAAAATTTTTTTTTTTTTTTTTGTGTACAAAGGATTTGGAAGGAGAGGCTTGAACATGCTGAACAGAGGAAGAAGGAAGAGACCCAAGAATTACAGGTGAGATTAAGGAAGTGCCACTTAGACTCATGCTAGGAGTGCAGAACTACTTGGTGCACCAACTGCCCATCATTTACAGTAACATATACAGTGCTCAGCATAAATAAGTAACAGATTTTGTCAGAAAGCCTTTACTTTCCTTTCAGAAACGACATTTCTTTTCTTACATCAGGAGATGCAGAGCCATAGTAGTTACTATGTGGGTTATATGGACAGGTGATGGACACTGGGTCGCCCCTAAGGCAAGACGTGTACTCCCTATATAACCCTAAGCCCCTGTACACACGGTCGGAGATTTACACAACCAAATCCGTCGGATTTTGTCAGTCAGATTTAGTCTGACGGATTGTGTCTGAAACTGTTGCATACACACGTTCGGACTAAGTTGTCGAAAAATCCGATCTTTCAGAACGTGATGACGTAATTTCGTTACAATGGGACTAGATTCAGGCTAGTAGCCAATGGCTTTGATGTAGGAATTTGATCTGAGCATGCGTGGCACTTGGTCCGATCAAAATTCTCTACACATGATCGCATTACGTCCGACCGGCCCAGTTGGTCGGGAAATATTTCCAACATGTTGGAAAATTGGGTCCGACGGAGATTCGGACGGAATCAGTCCGATGCATACCACACACAGTCGGATTATCTGACGTCAGGGTCCGATAAGACGCATTCCGACGGATTCTCCGACCGTGTGTACACGGCATAACCCTGCTTTAAACTACTCCACAACTTTATCCCTGACCTGTCTAGTGTGTTTCTTTTGGCCTTCATAATTGTTCACTAAGGTTGTCTAACAATCCTCTGAGGGCTTCACAGAACACCTGTATTTATACTGAGATTAAATTATACACAGGTGGTCTCTATTTACCAATTAGGTGACTACATTTTAGTGAGTTATCAAAGTAAAGGGGGCTGAATACAAATGCCCGCCACACTTTTCAGATATTTAATTGTATAAAATTTGGAAAACCATTTATCATTTTCCTTCCACTTCCACCTCACAATTATGGGCCACTTTGTGTTGGTCTATCACATAAAAGCCAAATAAAATGCATTTGTTTTTGTTGTGACAAGGGGTATGAATATGTTTTCATTATGACTGCTTTGTGTATAGTGTGTTCATTTTTACTTTTAGGTCTCATGCACACTGGACGTTATAATGTTATAAAAATGCCAGTTGCTTTGCAGTGAGTTTTTAAAAGTTTTTGCAATAGTGTTTTTAAGGGTGTGTGTTTTTATTTTATTTTTTTCTCTTTAATGAGATCAAAAACATTAAACGCTGGTGAGCGACATTTATCTGCGTTAGATCGTTTTTGCAGTCGAAAAACTCCCCTCAGAACCCATTAGTGTGGGTATTTTTTATTTTTTTTTTTTTTTTTTACAGCCAAAAAATGTCCCAGCCAAAAACAGTTGATAACAGCCTATGTGTGCATTTGACACATAGGATAACATGCTGGAGAGTTTGACTGTAGAAAAAAACATGTCTGAAGCCAGAAACAGCAGCTGTAAAGTCCAAAAACGTGTGCATGAGGCCTTATTCTCTTGGATTATGTGAACACTTTGCTGGCTGTTTTTGGGCTCCAAAAACAACAAAAAAACAAATTTTCCATGAGCAGAAGGGTTGTTTATTTCAATGCTCATACATTCATAGAAGTCCTTGTGTACTCATGTGACCGTTTATAAAAAGGAGACTTAGAAAATCAGTACAGCTCAGTGGTGGTCTCAGAGCAAACCAGCCCTGATTAAAGCACCAAAGTAGAAATATCATTAAACCACATACTAGTTTTTTTTAAAATAACTTTCCTACAGTTTAGAAACTTTTGGTAATATCAGTTGATTAACGGTTAGGATGTTTGTACATTTTGTTTAGCTTTGGATAAACTGACAATATGTGCTGAATTTTTTTAATGACAATTACTGTAGTGTTCACTGTAGATATGCTGTACTCCAAACAGAAAGCTGGGATCACTTTTAAGATGGACAATCGTTTGCCAAACTTGGTGAATCTGAATGAAGATCCTCAGCTTTCAGAGATGTTACTGTACATGATAAAAGAAGGAAAGACCACCGTGGGGAAATACTGTAAAGGCTCATCTCATGACATCCAGCTGTCTGGCGCACTTATCGCTGAAGACCATTGGTAAGGAGATTCTAACAATGATTAGTGGTTATCTGCCTGGGAGAAGGTGACAGCAAAAATGTAAACAATCTCTTAAAAACAGATAGTCGCCTGTAGGCAATTAATGAGTTCTCTTGGTTAACTAATTATTTATTTTTTGACAGTGTCATCACCAATATTGACAACCTAGTTAGAATAATCCCAGCAGGAGAGGCAAAGACATATGTTAATGGTAACGAGATCTTGGCTTCCACCATTCTGCATCATGTAAGTTCAATCTTTTTTTGTCTTGATGAAGCACTGAAAATGTGTGTGGTTATAACCTATATCTAGAGTGTTTTATCCAATGTATACAAAATTTCAAATGTAACATTCAGGGTGATCGTGTGATTCTGGGAGGAGATCATTACTTCAGATTTAACCATCCTGTGGAGGTCCAGCAATTAAAAGGTCCATCCAGAGTTTCTACTATATGCTCAGACGGTCCCAAGGACTTTGAATTTGCCAAGAATGAACTTCTGAAAGCCCAGAGAGCCAAGTGTGTAAACCCTTTCCAATAGTTTTTTTTTTTTTTTTTTTAAGATAAGTTTACTACAACCCTGAATGCTAATTTATTTTGCTCTGTAGATTGGAAGAGGAGATTGAAGAAGCACGGTTAAGAGCAAAGGAGGAGATGATGCGAGGAATCCAAATTGCAAAAGAGATGGCGCAGCAGGAGCTCAGCTGCCAGAAGTCGGAATACGAAGAAAAGATCAAAGCTCTAGAAGCCGAGCTGGTGAGTTTCCAGTGACTGGTCATAATTTATACCTTTATTTTTAAATGTGATTACTTTCGAAAGATATATTACAATTATTGGAAAAAAATAAAAAAATATCTGCAATTGATGATTAAGTGATGTTAAATGATATACAATAATAAAAAATAACCAATTAATGACCTGCAGCTGAATATTATAACACAGATATTGGGCACAGAATAGTAATGCAAATAATTAGGGCTGTTACTGATTAAAATTTTCGTGTTCGATTAATCTATTTTTTATTTTTTAATCGATTAATTGACTAATATCGATTAATTTATAATGCACATACAGATCCAACTACTTTTAGCTGATCTCCTTGCATTGCAACTCTGCATTAGTCAGTGGTAAATGTGGTATACACTATATACAATCACCCGACACTTGTTTGTTTCCACAATCCATGACTTAACTTCACAGTTCACACAAATACGTTTTAAATTGGGCATCACTTTAGCCAGTCATGCAGACATACCAGAGTGTTTACGTTTTTTATTTTTACAACAATGTTAAAAACAGAGGTTATCAAATTTGCCTACGCTTAGCTCACTGAATGATCCCAGTTAACCACATCCATATTTACCATCACTGTCCAGTGACATCACAGACATCAACATCACCAGACTACTCCCTCATTCCCTTCGTTAGCAGACGGAGGCACTTTGGGAAGGGGGGAGAGTCCGGTGTCGTAGATTTCCGTGATGTCACCGGATCTCCGACGGAACTTCCTGAAGACCCGGAAGTCAGTGGAGGCGTGAGTACCGATCAAAAGAATTTTGATCAATCAAAAAATTAATGATTAATCGAATTCATCTTTAATTTTCCCAGCCCTACAAATAAATGGAGTGCAGCACTAGGTTTAAGCATAAAATGACCGTGTGCATGAACGATGTATATGAAAAATACAACTGCAAAACAGTAATATAAATGTGCAATATAACCTAAAACATAAATGACATATGTTCAATAAAGTGCAACTGTGCAGTGCAATATAATAAACTGTACTATACATAACCAGAAAAAGGGTGCAAATTTGTTTTGGTGCAGTTCTATGCGACTATAGTAAAACCAGAATCTCATACAAAATGCACAGGCGTGCAAAAAGCAATATAAAGGAAAAAGATTGATAACAAAAGTTCATATATTGCTGGAATCCAATACAGTGACTTCAAGTGCAACTTGAAACGTAGATCAGGTGCTTGACACCATGATTCCCATCACCTCATTGAGATAAACGGCTTACCAGAAAGCCTGCAACCTCCCTTACTCATGGGGGGTCAAACAGCGCTTTAATAGAATCAAAGATTCGCTGCTGGGAAAACTTTGGCGTAGTGCGTAGAATCCCGACGATCATTTAGTCAGATGTGACGTCATCGGGGGTATGCCCACACATCTGCGCATTAAATAGCTCACTGGCAAAATGGGCAAGCGCTGCCATAGGTTGTGCGAAATTAAAAAAAAAAAAAAAAAAAAAAAAATGGAGAAAAAGTGGAGAAAAACCCTGGATTGTTAAAGATGAACCAGTTAATAAAGAAAGATTTGAATATGAACAGTGGAGGGAACATCAACTATAATTAATAAAACAGTTGATGTCCCACTCCACATTCAAGCCATTAGACACGTGAGACCCCAGTTTATATATCCAATTTGTTTCAGTTCTGGATATGGTGCATCTTCCATTGCTACCTCACCAGTGTGGTATATATTTCTCAAGTGCCATGAAAGTGGTACTTCTGGGATCCCTACTATGTTTTAAATCACCACAGTGGGCATTGATTTTGCACACTTGGCATTTTCCACAGAGATAGTACCCCTTAAAGTCTCCAAAAAAGGTTGGTCTAACTGGTGGATCAGGAACATTGCATGCTATAGAGTGCTTTAAGTTGGAAGCACCCCTAAAGATAACACGAGGTCGGACAACAAAGGGCCCAAAACACGATCATTCTTAATAATTCTTTTGATTGCCCAGTGTTGGCTAGAATATGTAGTAAGGAAGGCCAAATCAAAATCCTCTTTCTTGTCCACTTTAGGGGGTTTCCCACCCAGGAGTTCTTGACTATCTCTGTTACTGACCTCCATTATCAAAGAGTGTAAAGCCTTGCTGTCACATCCTTTAGCTAAAAATCTAGTTCTTAGAAATGAGGCTTCTCTGAAAAACTCATCTAATTATTGGAAAAACTGAATTTTTGGATAATAAAATAATTATACCATTTATGATGTTCAGGAGGAGGAAACGCGGAGGAAACAGCAGCAGGAGATAACCACTCTGAAAGCAGCCAGCAAAATACAGGAACTGGAAGAGGTCAAGCTGCATCTTCAACAGGAGATTCAGCTCAACAAAAGGCGATTGGAAATGGAAACTCTGGCCACCAAGCGGGTAAAAAGTTGGTTATACTACACATAAATTAACTATTTTGCTTTCTGTGCAGATAAGGAAGAGGCTTGGGTAAGGCAAACAACCTCTTTCCATGTAAATATCTAATTATCTGGGCAGGCTAGTAGCATATTTTGGCAAGATATGCATGCTCTCTCCCAGCTGTCAAGCTTAGTGTAGAACCCTCTTTAGCTGTGGTTGGTGGAAACTGAAATCAAACCTCAGGGTATGCTCACCGTGATCCCTCACCATGTCTTCGCCTTACAATACCCTCCTTCCCCATCTGAAATTTTTATTTGGTACAGAAAAAGTGGGATACAAACCATCCCTCCTCAGTAGCTTGCATTGGCACAGTTGGACAGTTTAGCAGTGATGGCTATGCAGCAGTACCTTCCTTTACTCATCTTGAAAGGCATGCATACATACAACTTACAATAATCAATGCATACCTCTCCTGCAACACATGCACAATTCCCCATGTTCTATTCCTTAAACCTTAAAGCCCATTCTTTTTAGGACTAAAGATTAGTTAAAACCCCCCAAAACTAATTTTCTGAATGCAGACACCCTGGAGAAATAGAATAGTGGTAGTTCCAGTTTATGCCTCACAAAATTGACGCAATTGGTTCATGTGAAAATTTTAGAAATAAATATTAAGTTCATTTTAGGGGCACATAAATGCAATATCAAATGCGACATGCAGCATGCTGGTCTGGGATAGTGGGGCTTGCTAGGTTGTATGGAAGCTGTACAACCCCATGAATGATCCCAGCTGACAGTTTGCTTGTCTGTCAGATTTTTTTTTTTAAATCAGAAAAGTTTTTATTAGAAAACCTAATAATACAAGACATCCGTAACATCGACCATGCAGTGCACCAACGTACATAGTATTGAATCTGGATAACATGCAGAATCTCCACATAGGGAATAAAGCAAAGGGGTGCAATTTAGTTTGACCAAGTAAAACAGAAGCATTGGTATACAGACAAATAAGAAAAGTTGTCATATATCAGGACATCCTTACAAAAAAGGGAGAAGGAGAAGCCTTCCGTTCATTTTTATTTTTTGACTTTTTGTTTTCTTTTTATGTTAGATAAAAAAGAAAAGAGAAAACAGTATAGGGGGGGGGGGGGGGGACAGAAATCCCTGAGAATCATAACATATGGGAGTAGTGGCGTGCATAGCACCCTCACCCTAACATTGTTCAACAACATGCCCCAAATAATTGTGTACAGAAGCTCTAGACTGGTAGTATAGATCCCATGGTGAAGGTTGAGGTCGGGTCAGCCCTGTAGCAACCTCTTTTGAATCAACTGGTGCGGCGCCAGACCTGGGAGGTCAAGCCAGTCTTGCCAAAGGTTATATAATTTTTGGGGGGCGTTCCTATGCTGATATGTCAGCTTTTCACGTATCAGCATTCTATTAACCTGATCAATCCACTGTTGGCTGCTGGGTACCCTGGGCGTGATCCATAGCTGGGCTATCAGTTTACGGGCTACATAAAGTAATCAGAGTATTGCCGCGTGTACGGCTGGGGTTAGGGATTCTTCATCCAGGGCTCCCAGCAGGCAGATTGTCTGTCAGATTTTCACACGTGAGTGTGTGTGTGTGTGTGTGTGTGTGTGTGTGTGTGTGTAAACCACTCCCCATGCTGTTGGTTGTATGGTTTATATTGGTGACAGTGAAAGGGTTAAAAAACCCTACACATAAACAAAACCTGTTGATCTGCCAGAAAATGCACAGAGCTCTTGATCCTGTTTGGCCTGTGACACGCAGCATTTTTGGACTGAGAGTTGTCAGCCCTCCCAGTGTCTTTTTCCGAACTACTTAACCACTCCTACTCTCAGATCTCTACTGCCGTTCATGTTAAGAATTGAGAGGGCTAAATAGCCTCCTTTGGGATAACACAGAACATCAATTCCTGATCAGACTGATGAGTGTTTGTCACTTATCAAGCAGAACTAACAAAATGCTTCATATGAATATTTAACAGTCCAAAATGGAGAAAATATGATTTCATTGCTAAGATTTGCATACACTTTAAGTACATTTCTAAAATAAATGATATGATCTATTTAATTTATTTGTACATTATAATAATTGCAACATCTTAATTTTAAGACCCCCCCCCCCCCCCTTTTTTTTTTTTTTTTATTCTTCTGTTATGTACTTGGGCAGGCGTTAGAAGATCATACAGTTCGCCATGCCAAGATTTTGCAAGCACTGGAGGATGAAAAGCAAAAAATTGCTGGGGAAGTCCAGATGTTGCAAAAAGAGAAGAATAACAGACAGAGGAGCGTGTCAGCTAACTGTAAGCGTGTGCTTTGAAGAGCATTTTAAGGGTCCTTGCAAATGGTTGATTGGCCATGCTAATGTATTTCCTGAACCTGGGCAGCCAAGGTGCAGCATTCAGCCTTTCACAGACTTGAAATCCTGTGCACTGCTGAATTTGAGTATATGGTATGCGTTTGTAAACACAGGACGTTTTCCATTTTCTGCATATGCCTGTATGCTGTACTCATGCTTATGAAAACACTGCCTTATACCAGAGTAAAGCAGCATACAGCCATTAATGTGTATGGGAGGCTGTATGCTGCACCTGGCAGTCTGTGCGGAGTAAAGATGCTGGTTTTTACATTGAACAGCCACTCATATGCAAGATACCTGAAATGCTTCGTGTAGAAAGGCATTTAAACTAACCTAGACATTCAATACTGTTTGGTAAATTTTTTATTTTAAAGGCAATCTATGAAATTAAAATGGTCAAATACAGATATAAATGAAATTTGTGGAATTTTCCATTACATTTTTTGTCTATATTTTCAAATATACCCACGTCCCAGAGATAGAGATATATTTAGTGTAAATGTATAGATATATGTACATCTATGAGAGGGAGACAAAACACATATTTCAGTCTTTCTTTATATCGGTGAATAGGGTACCACCAGTATATAACTAATTGTAACCCGGTTCTCTTATTCAGTTCCACCTACTTGGAGTTCATTGAAACTGTCTGTCATGATTCAGGAGGCCAACACAATTAGTGCCAAACTCCGAAAGCATACTGTATTCAGTAGGTAAGTGGTAATGCAAGCTTAGCATTTAAATATGAAGGGTTTTAACAGTTTCTTTACTATAACACCTAATTTTTTTTTATTACATCAGGGGACACAAAGCCATAGTAATAACTATGTGGGTTATATCGGACCATCAGGTGCTGGACACTGGCATGCCCCTTAAGGCGTGTACTTCCCCCATATAACCCCTTCCATTGCTGGGAGTCCGCCAGTGTCTAAGGTGTTGGGCACAAGTAAGGATGTTTTGTGCTGAGCTCCACGGGCAGTAATCCTTTGAGAGCCAGCCATCCTGACCGGATCCGTTCTGATGTCTTGTAATGGGCTAAATGAATGGTACCCGGGCCTCGTAATCCGAAGAAACATTGCGAATGCTTCTCTGTGAGAGCTGGGCCGATCCAGAAGAATTGTGCTTTTTAACAGCCCCTCAAAAATAGGGATCAAGACCAGAAGAACCACTGGGTCTCCCTAAGGGAAGAGGAGGAGTTCTTTTCAGACCCCCCCCCCCCCCCGACCTGCTTCCTAAGAACAAATGACAATCTTACCCCAGTGGGGGGGGGGGAGACTGTCTGCCTTTCACCTACAGTGGCACAAAATATCTACAAGCCTGTAGGGAAAGCTCGGCAATAGGACACAAATGTATAATTAAAATCTGATAGGGGTAATAGGCCTCCCTTACTCTATCCAAAATTTAAAAAAAAAGTTTTGCCTGTAGTTCTACTTTCATTTTTCCTGGTTACACTGACACTAAAATGAATTTTTATGTTGTGATGCATGACAGTTTTTTTACACTTTTTTTTTTTTTTATACATGTTTGACTAAAAAAATGAGGGAACAAAATGATTTTAAAAATAATGGTAAATGTATAAAAAAAACAGCAAAATGGCCCATTAGGGTTAATAAAGGGCTAATTAGGAACATTATTTATTACTGTAATTCTTATTAATACTGACACAAAAGCTGTATCTGCTTCTGAGATATGCAACAAGTCCTAGCTGTATCTATTTAGATAGCTGTAAATTCCTGATAATTGCAGCCAGGTAAGAAGGAAGAGAAGGGTTTTTTTGTTTGTTTTTGTTTTTTTAGGTTATATGCTGTATGCCCCAAGATCATAACTGTTTAAACTAGTGATCTGCTCAGTCTCAAAATCTACCAAAAAATCTGCAAACCATTTGTTGGAGACTGCTATTAACACTGCGGCAGTCTCCTCCCTTACAGTGATGTCAAAACGGCTGCCATGATTTGGAGGGTTAATTTTATCCAAGAGTTTGGTTTTAAAGGTAGAAGAGTGCATTAACCAAAATAATTTCAGCACTGTAAAAAATAAAATGTGAGGGAGAATAAAATGCTTTGAAAGAACAAATCCTTGCTTAAAATGTGACTTGCCAGGTTTCTGGAACAAATGGACCTTTCAGAGCTTAGCCATGAAGTCAGGGAAAATCAGTTTGCGTCTTGTTTGGGGTTTTATTTAATTCCTTATTCCAGAAATTCCTCTAATATTGCAATTTTTTTTGTCCCAGACATGAAGTGACTGATAAAGAAAACCAACCTTCAGTACAAGTCCAAGTCAGAAACCTTAAGCTGGGAATTGTAACATTCTGGAATCTGGATACGTTTGAATATAAGTTGGCTGCCATGAAGGATTTATATGAGGTGATTGATAAGTTGAATACCTAGCATGAGTGTTGACATCGACCACCAAACAAAACTGAATGTTATTCAGCATGAACATGGGAAGAGGACTAGAGCAGGGTTTCTCAATTCCAGTTCTCAAGGCACCCCAACAGGTCATGTTTTCAGGCTTTCCATTATTTTGAAAAGGAGATTTGATCAGTTTCACTACCTTCGTATTTACCACAGCTGTTTCATCTGAGGGAAATACTGAAAACATGACCTGTTGGAATGCCTTGAGGACTGGAGTTGAGAAACGCTGTTCTAGAGAATGGTTAAAGAGAATAAGTTATCTGCTTAGTTTCCAGCTATTAAGGAACATGGGTGCTTAAGTATGAAAAAATTTATAACAAGAACATCTTGTTGTCCATAGAAACAAATTAATTTTCAATTAACATTTCTGTTGTCCATGGTTGGAAAATAAAAGATCCTTTGCTCTGGGCAATACGACATGTTCTTCTAAGCACACTTTTCCTGCAAGTCCCTTACAGGTTCCTCTCCTACAACCCACTTCTAAACATTAGTGGGACTCCGGATCTTTCAAGGCACTCAGTATTTTGAAGTCTAATCCTTTAGCTATAATGGTACTTGTGCAATTAACTGTAATTGTACAGATGCACTTTGTCATCTGAACTTTCAGTTAGGCCTGTAAATTCAGCCCAGAGTCACAGTAAATCCTAGTCATTTTAGAAGGGATTTTGGAATTCGATATGGATGAATTACTGGCATATAGGTATTTTAATGGACTGAAAATGTAAAGGGAAACTATAGCATAAAATGTATAAAGATTCTAAATGGTTTTTGTAAAGTGATTTTATGGTGCGACTTTCATGATTACTTGGCTCCCATATTGTATGTCTATGGAGATATCTCCTATACCAGGGGTGCCCAACCGGTGGCCCTCCCATGTGGCCCGCCCCGTCTTGCTCTGAGATGGTGGGTCGGCAAGCCCAGATTGCAGGTTCCCGACCCGCCATCTCCGAGCATCAGCGGCAACAACGGAACTGACCCGCTAAAGGAAGCAGAGCCGATGCTTCCTGTATAGCACCGGCCCTTCACAGGCGGAGTGATACCAGACGTACTCTGCCTGTGACAGGAAGCATCGGCTCTGCTCTCTACTGTAGCCACATGCTTCCTGTGATATCAGACAGCAGCCAGCAGTGCCAGTACCAGTCGCCAGCAGTGCCAGTACCAGTCGCCAGCAGTGCCAGTACCAGTCGCCAGCAATACCACGCACCAGCAGTGCCAGTATCAGTAGCCGCCAGCAGTATCAGTAGCCGCCAGCAGTATCAGTAGCCGCCAGCAGTATCAGTAGCCGCCAGCAGTACCAGCCAACAGTGCCAGTACCCGCCAGCAGTACCAGCCAGCAGTACACGTACCAGCCAGCAGCACCAGTACCCGCCAGCAGTACCAGCTAGTACCAGTACCCGCCAGCAGTACCAGCCAACGTCAAGGTCAGTTGAGATGCAGGTAAACTGCTGGGCATCAGTGTGAAAGCAGCTGTAGGCCCCTTTCACATGATCGGTCCGATTTAGGTCTGTTCTGATAGTAACATCTGACACATAAGGCAGCTATTCTTTTGCATGGCCGGGTAGATTACATTTTGTTTAGGTTGCTATGCAAGTGTACATAACTATAACTAACTATTTATTGATATAGGCAGATTCAGAGAAGGCTGGTTAAATGCAAGTAACTTTAGATGAGTGCACAATGACAATAAAAAGCTCTGAGGACCCCTACATAAGTGCTCCAGGTGATATTCCAGTATTTCCAGTGTCTGGAGTGGGACTCCTTTCTGTTTAAATGTGCAGACCTGATGGCTTATATACTGGTCAGTGAAATCTGAATGCTAAAAGCAACTGAAAAGGCTTTCCTTTGTGGGAGAACCTCTTTGGTGAGGAACTTGACTCTTTCATCAAAAAGGTCAGAGGGGTAAGCGCACCCTGTTACTGAGTAAATGCAAGGCTAAGGTTCCTGTGGAGGAATAGTTCCTTTTGTTCCCCATGGGCCTCATCTTCCAAGCCTACACAAGGAAAGCATTTTCAATGCTTTGGTTTAAAAGCCGGCTAAGCCAGTTTCTAAGCATTCTGTATGATGACTTGGCACCCCCAATTCAATTGGGGTGCCATCTGTCAGCATTTGTCGCCATCTTAAGGGCCTTCCTGACCTTTGGGTTTGGCCTGTCACCTAAGGATACAAACTAGAGTTTGTCTCCACCACCTTCTCAATTCATGACTGCAAACCTGCTCTCCTCTCCACAGAGGCCACTGTAAGATGTTTGAGCCCCAAAAGATGGGAAACCGGTTTCAGCAAAGGCGCCCAAATCTGAAGGAGAAGCTGAGAAATTGATTATTTATTGCTCATAGAATAGTATAATACGTTGTCAATGTGTTTCATGGCGCTAAACTGACAACTTCCTCAGGATGGTGCATAAAACACTTTAACCACTTCAATACAGGGCAATTATACCCCTTCCCGCCCAGACCAATTTTCAGTTTTTAGTGCTCACACTTTGACAATTACTCAGTCATGTTACACTGTACCCAAACACAATTTTTATAATTTTTTTTCACAACTAGAGCTTTCTTTTGATGGTATTTAATCACTTTTTATTTTTTGGGATAGAAGCAAAAAAAGAGTGAAAATTTTTAAACACTTTTTTTTTTTTTTTTATTGTAAAATTTAGCAAATTTGGGACAAATTCTATACTGCTACATATCTTTAGTAAAAAATAGCCCAAATTAGTGTATATTATTTAGTCTGTGTGAAAGTTTGAGTCTACAAGCTATGGTGCTAATCATTGAACATTTGATCACACATGATGTACTGACAGCCCATTTAATTTCTTGAGACACTAACAAGCCAGGAAAATACAAATAACCCCCCCCCCCCACAATGACCCCTTTTTCAAACAGTAGATAGTCCAAGGTATTTATTGAGAGGCATAGTGAGTTTATTGAAATTGTAATTTTTTCCCACAATTCATGGGAAAATTTAAGACCTTTTTTTATTTATATATATATATATATATATATATATATATATATATATATATATATTTTTTTTTTTTTTTTTTTTTTTTTTTTTACACGAACTTGTCATATTAACAAGTTAGGTCTCACACACAGCATATGCATACTTGCAATTACACCCCAAAATACTCAGGAGTAGCCGAATGTATGTCAATACCACGTGTGAGATCCTGCCAAAACTCTGCAATGCCCTGCCAATACCCAGCAATACCCTGCCAATACTCTGCATCCCCCCCCTCCCGCCACCCTCCGGTGCTTCTACCGACTCACCTCTACGATCGAAGCCAGAATCGTTTTTTTATTTCAGGCTTCCCAGTCTAGAGGTGAGATGTGGGGTCTTATTGACCCCATATCTCACTGTAAAGAGGACCTGTCATGCCATAATCCTATTACAAGGGAGGTTTACATTCCTTGTAATAGGAATAAAAGTGATCAAAACATTTTATTTTTGGGGAAAAAGTGTCAAACTAAAATAAAGTAAAATTAACAATAAAATATTATTTTTTTAAACGCCCTGTCACCGGGTGCTCGCATGCAGAAGCGAACACATACGTAAGTCCTTCCCACATGTGAACACGGTGTTCAAACCACCCATGTGAGGTATCGCTGCGAACGTTGGAGCGAGAGAAATAATTTTGGCCCCTCTGTAACTCAAAAGCTGTAACCAGTATAAATTTTTAAAGCATCGCCTATGGGGATTTTTAAGTAGCGAAGTTTGGCGCCACATTCCACGAGTGTGTGCAATTTTGAAGGGTGACATGTTGGGTATCTATTTACTCGGCGTAACTTCATCTTTCACAAAAACATTGGGCTAACGTTACAGTTTTTCTTCCAAAAAAAGCGTTTGAAAAATTGCTGCGCAAATACAGTGCAAAATAATAAAACGACCGCCATTGTATTCTCTAGGGTCTTTGCTAAAAAACATGTATAATGTTTTGGGGTTCTATGTAAGCAAATAAATGTTGATTTTTACACGTAGTAGAGAAATGTCAGAATTGGCCTGGGTGCTCCAGAACGCCTAAGGGTGCTCCCTGCAGGTTAGGCCTCTGTATGTGGCCACGCTGTGTAAAAGTCTTGCACATGTGGTATTGCCATACTCGGGAGTAACAGCAAAATGTATTTTGGGGTGTAATTTGTGGTATGCATATGCTGTGTGTGAGAAATAACCTGATAATATGACAATTTTGTGGGAGAAAAAAAAATCTTGATTTTGCAAAGAATTATGGGAAAAATGACAAAACTTTAAAAAACTCACCATGCCTCTTACTAAATACCTTGGAATGTCTTCTTTCCAAAAATGGGTCATGTGGGGGGTATTTGTACTTTTCTGGCATGTTAGGGTCTCAAGAAATGAGATAGGCAGTCAGTGCATCAGGTATGATCAATTTTCAGATATCGGCACCATAGCTTGTGGACTCCTATAACTTTCACACAGACCAAATAATATACACCAATTTGTACTTATTTTTACCAAAGGTATGTAGCAGTATAAATTTTGCCCAAAAATTATGAAGAAAAATTACTAACTTGCTAAATTTTATAACGGAAACAAAGAAAAATTCATTTTTTTCACAGAATTTTTTCTTTTATAGCACAAAAAATAAAAAACCCAGCGGTGATTTAATACCACCAAAAAGCTCTATTTGTGTGAAAAAAGGACAATTTCATTTTAGGTACAGTGTTGCATGATTGAGTAATTTTCATTCAAAATTTGAGAACAATGAAAGCTGAAAATTGGTCTAGTTATTAAAGTGGTTGTAAACTCTCCCCCACAACTTTGTCCCATGTAAATCGGCATAAAAAACCCTAATGAACACTGCTTGTAGATATCTCCTTACTTGCTTAGTATTATTGTAATCCTTTTTGTTCTTTAAAATGACGTCACTGAGCATGCCCATATCTCCCCTGACTTACGGCACACTCTGTCTTATCTATCTGTTATCAGGACTTGGCACACAGCACTGAACTCCCAGGAGGCTGCTAATCACTCAGAGCTTGCTTCTACACACCATGTGACCTCGCATACAGTGTAAAGCAGGGCATGGGACAGAAATAACTGCAGTCTTATCAGCTGAAGCTGATTGGACTCATACAGGCAAACACTAGGTAATCAGCACAAGTAAATACTATGAAATAAAACAAGTCCGCTATGAACAGGAAAGCAGGGTTGCCTTAGAAAAGTTAGATTGAGAAGGAGGCTTGGCTAACAGTACAGGAAGTGCTCAATGCAAGGGCGGAAATGCACTCCACTGTGGACTCAGAAAACAATACTTAAGATGGCGCTGCCTAACCCCTGGAAGCAAGATTTTTAAAGTTTCTTTAAACAGTGAGTAATATGAGATTTGGGCTGGATTGCAGTGGCTATAGTTTGATAATTACTTATTATAATGGACTAAATGAAAAGAAGCATCAGAGTGGGAGAGTTTACTTAATCTTTAAGGGGGTTTAAGTGCCCAGTGGTCAAGTGGTTAAACATGGCCATATGAAAAAGATGAAATGAAACTTTTTTTTTACCAGTAATGGGACTTTTAGGTTGATAAATATGGTTGTAGCATCTGGTCATTTAAATCCACCCCCCCCCCCCCCCCCCATGAACAGATTATAATCATGGACACATTTGGGCTTTACAATGGGGCCATGTCTTCTCTGAATCTCCACCAAGCTGTCATTGTGGATGGTAGACCTCTTTATTGTCCCTCCACATCATAGCCAACACTTCCTCATTCCTCATAAATTTGAGTTCCCCGCTTTTGTAGTCTTTTTGATAACAAATTCTGTGGGAAGCCCTTCCTGTTTTTTCTGAAGGTAATGCAGGCCAGGGTTTTTTCACGATACAGGTTACGAAAAAGGGGCAAGCTGCCGTAGTAATTGTCTACATATAAACAACATCCTTTTTTTTGAACAGGGGTATGCAAGGTCCCAAACAATTTTACCACTGGTTCTGATATATGTTGGGCAATTGGGGGACTGGAGCTGGGAGTCTTTGCCTTCATACACACAGAAGGTGTACACATATCCAGTGGCTCTATCACAAAGTTTATTCAGTTTCAACCCGTACCTGGCCCTCTTACTTGGAATATATTGTTTGAACTGCAGCTGGCCAGTAAGGTGGATAAGGGATTCGCCCACACAAATTTTGATCTGGGACAAACACTTCAGCAAATCGCTTTAAAAAAAGGGTTTATTAGGGGGCATGTTTTATACAATTTATCATAGTTGGGATGATCTTGGGGGGGGGGGGGGGGGGGGGTGTGCTGCGAATTGTCATTAAAATGTTGGAAACCCATAATCGTGTCATAGCATGTCCTGGACATGACAGCAGATAATATCAGCATGGAGTTGGTGGACCAGTAGGCATGCAGTTTGTTCTTCTTTGTAAGCCCCATATTAAATAAAAGGCCCAAAAACAATTTGAATTAGTCTAGTGTGAGATGTCATCATTGAAACATATGGGTGTAGGATAAATTGGGGTTTGAGGCAATTAATTGCTATGCACATCAGCTGTGTGTAGAAACCAAAGGACAAGGACTGTAAACAAATGTCCACTGCGGGAGCTGAGAAGGGAGCATGCTGAGGGAGCCGAGAACATGTGTAAATTCCTCCTGGGTGGGGGAGGTTACCAAAGAGTGATCGATGGGCTGCATTTCTGAAAATATAAGTGAATATATTCTCATATGTGTAAAGGAAACGGGAGGAGCCCATGACCAAGTGAAGTGAGATTAAGTTTGTGCTGGTGTGGGATTTGACTTGGCCCAAAAACAGTGATTGGAATGAGGAAATATGGAAATGAGTGTATTAACCACTTGCCGACCGCCGCACGACGATATACGTCGGCAGAATGGCACGGGCAGGCATATGGGCGTATATATAAGTCCCTGCCTTCCCGCGGGTGGGGGGCCCGATCGGGCCCCCCCCCCCCCCCCCGGTGCCTGCGGCGGTCGGCATTCGTTCGGGAGCGATCCGGGATGAGGGGGCAGCCATTCATTCATGGCCACCCCCTCGCGATCGCTCCCGACGAATAGAAATGCTCCACGACATCACTTCCTCTCCTCACAGGAGAGGAAGTGATGTAATCTCTCCTCCGTGTCGGTATTTTTTGTTCCGGCACCGAGGAGAGAGGATCGGTGAGTTGCACCAACACACCACACGTACAGTAGAACATGCCAGGCACACTCGCACCCCCCGATCACCCCCCCCAATTACCCCTGCCCCCCCCAGTCACAGTGACACCAATTGCATTTTTTTTTTTTTGCATTGGTGTAATTTGTGACTGTAATAACTGTTAGGGCAGTTAGGGTTAGCCCCCTTTAGTTCTAATGTACCCCCCTAACCCCCCCAATAAAGGTTTAACCCCGTGATCACCCCCCGTCGCCAGTGTCACTAAGGCTGGGTTCACATTGCAGCGGTTTATGAGAACGAATGTGATTCGCACCGCACTGCAGTGCAAATCACATCCGATCTCTGTGCGATTCGAGTTCAGCCATACAGATAGTATGGCTGAATTCGCACCGCACCCGCCGCAAATTCGCACGGGATCCTTTTTTTGGTCCGCAGCAGAATCGGATCGCATGGGTGTTCACACCATGCGATCCGAGTTTGCAGATCGCACTGCGATATGCGAACTGATCTGGGGGTGTCATAAACATTTCACTGACACTCCCAGCAGTTCGCATAGGGCAGTGTGAACTGCCGCCGGGAGGCATGCGATGCGGGAACCCGCCGCGGATTCGTGCAGTTAGGGTTAGCCCCCTTTTAGTTCTAAGGTACCCCCCTAACCCCCCCAATAAAGGTTTAACCCCGTGATCACCCCCCGTCGCCAGTGTCACTAAGGCTGGGTTCACATTGCAGCGGTTTATGAGAACGGATGTGATTCGCACCGCACTGCAGTGCAAATCACATCCGATCTCTGTGCGATTCGAGTTCAGCCATACAGATAGTATGGCTGAATTCGCGTTGCACCCGCCGCACCCGCCGCAAACTCGCATGGGACCCTTTTTTTGGTCCGCAGCAGAATCGGATCGCATGGGTGTTTACACCATGCGATCCGAGTTTGCAGATCGCACTGCGATATGCGAACTGATCTGAGGGTGTCATTAACATTTCACTGACACTCCCAGCAGTTCGCATAGGGCAGTGTGAACTGCCGCCGGGAGGCATGCGATGCGGGAACCCGCCGCGGATTCGTGGCGTTCCCGCATCGCTCCAGTGTGAACCCAGCCTAATAAGCGATTGTTTTTCTGATCGCTGTATTAGTGTCACAGGTGACGCTAGTTAGGCAGGTAGGTATTTAGGTTCGCCGCAGCTTTTTATAGCGCCAGGGACCCCATATACTACCGCATAAAGCCCCCTGATTGCCCCCTGATTGCCCCCTAGTTAACCCTTTCACCAGTGATCACCATATAACTGTTACAGGTGACGCTGGTTGGTTAGTTATTTTTTTATAGTTTCAGGGCACCCGCCATTTATTACCTAGTCTCACTAGTGTACCCCTAAATTTAGGGGTGTCTACTTTCCAAAATGGGGTCATTTGGGGGGGGGTTTGTGCCATCTTGGCATTTTATGGCCTTCAAAACTGTAACGCCCTGAAGGCGGTGCTTGGTTTTCGGGGCCCCGTACGCAGCTAGGCTCCCAAAAAGTCCCACATATGTGGTATCCCCGTACTCAGGAGAAGCAGCAGCATTTATTTTGGGGTGTCATTTCACATATGCCCATGGCATGCGTGAGCAATATATCATTTAGTGACAACTTTGTGAAAAAAAAAAAAAAAAAGTTTGTAATTTTCCCGCAACTTGTGGCAAAATATAAAATATTCCATGGACTCAACATGCCTCTCAGCAAATAGCTTGGGGTGTCTACTTTCTAAAATGGGGTCATTTGTGGGGATTTTGTGCCATCTTGGCATTTTATGGCCTTCAAAACTGTAATAGGTAGTGAGAAGTGAAATCAAAAATTTACGCCCTTAGAAAGCCTGAAGGCGGTTCTTGGCTTTCGGGGCCCCCGTACGCGGCTAGGCTCCCAAAAAGTCCCACATATGTGGTATCCCCGTACTCAGGAGAAGCAGCAGAATTTATTTTGGGGTGTCATTTCACATATGCCCATAGCATGTGTGAGCAATATATCATTTAGTGACAACTTTGTGTAAAAAAAAAAAAAAAAAAAAAAATTCAATCGCTTGAGGCAAAAAAATAAAATATTCAATGGGCTCAACATGCCACTTATCAATTTCCTTAGGGGGTCTACTTTCCAAAATGGGGTCATTTGGGGGGGTTTTGTACTGCCCTGCCATTTTAGCACCTCAAGAAATGAGATAGTCAGTCGTAAACTAAAAGCTGCGTAAATTCCAGAAAACGTACCTTAGTTTGTAGATGTGACAACTTTTGCGCAAACCAATAAATATACAGTTATTGACTTTTTTTTTTACCAAAGACATGTGGCTGAATACATTTTGGCCTAAATGTATGACTAAAATTGAGTTTATTGGATTTTTCTAATAACAAAAAGTAGAAAATATCATTTTTTTTCAAAATTTGCGGTCTTTTTACGTTTATATCGCAAAAAATAAAAATCGCAGAGGCAATCAAATACCTTTAAAAGAAAGCTCTATTTGTGGGAAGAAAAGGACGCAAATTTCGTTTGGGTACAACATTGCATGACCGCGCAATTACCAGTTAAAGCAGCGCAGTGCCAAAGTGTAAAAAGACCTCTGGTCATTGACCAGCAAAATGGTCCGGTCTGAAAGTGGTTAACATGAATAACATGTGAGAGTGAAAAAGTGAAATAATATCGGGCAAATTGGAGAGTAAAAACTCGCAAAAGAGATCCCCTCAAAATTGCAGGTAAAAAGGTCCAAACCTACGGTGCATGAAAGTATATGGCTTGGTTGTAAAAGGACTAACCTTTTTCACAGTCCTTGTCCTTTTGGTTTCTATGCACAGTTGACGTGAATATTTTCAGCATTGTCAGTTTGGTCCTTCATACTTACTACTTTTCCCAATTTTTAGGTATACTTACTAGACTTGGCTACTTGTATGTATTTGTAATTTTATAGAATGATGTTCCATCAGCCCCTGAAGAGTCAGCACTGTCCCACAAAACGCGTTGAGCTTACGCACCATGTCCTACAGACGGTTTGCCACATTTTTAAAGTGGTTGTATACTCAATTTTTTAACTTTTACCTACAGGAAAGCCTATAATAAGGCTTACCTGTAGGTAAAAAAAATTACTCCTAAACCTGTACGGTTTAGGAGATATTCCCCTCGGTATGTGCCGCTGACTGCAGCGGCGCATGCACAGAAGGGGATTTTCGGCCTGAAAATCCGGCAGTGGCCGGCCGGCCGGAATGAAATCTCCCGCGCGCATGCGTGGGAGTGACGATATCGCGGCTCCGGCCACTCACAGCGCCGGAGCCACGATACCCGGAAGAAACGCCGAGGGAGCATGTCAGCTCCCTCGGCGTGGATCGGGCCAGATGTCGGGGCCTCGTTCTAAGGTAAGTATTTCATAATGAGCTAGTATGCGGTGCATACTAGCTCATTATGCCTTTTGCTTTGCAGGTGTTAAAAAAAAAAAAAAAATTGCGGGTTTACTACCGCTTTAATGTGATACATTTTAGACCCAATATGATATATAGTTTTACAGGGAACTCTGTCATGGAGGATATTCTTCCACACCATGCCATATGTCACAATCATTTTTGCTACAAAAACCTGTATTTATGCATGTATTTACTGTCCTAAAATGGATATTTAACACTGCAGAAGGAATAAATAAATCTAAATGTTTAATTATTCATTGCCCAATATTATGCCTCATTCAAAGTTCCAATCTTTTTCCATTTCACATACATGGCTACATAGCCTGGTTGAAAAAAAGACACAAATCCCTCTAGTTCAACCAATAAAGGAGGTTATATGCTATATCCCAGTCATCTGAATCTTGCCTGTCTCCTGTACTGTACTCCAATAAATTGTTTTTAAAGGTACTGTAAGTAAAAATCCCATTTCTGTTTCCAATGTCTGCAGAATCGTGACAGTCCAAAGGAAGATGATATATTTTATGATCCAGCAGATGAATGGGAGCCAGATCTGTCAAAATCATCGTTGTCTAATTTCTCGAGGCGCAGGTAAAGTGTGGAGACATTACAACACACATTTGTTAAACTGTTTAACCACTTACAGACCGGACCATTTTGCTGGTCAAAGACCAGATCACTTTTTGCGATTCGGCACTGCGTCGCTTTAACTGACAATTGCGCGGTCGTTTCCAACATGGCTCCCAAACAAAATTGACGTCCTGGTATTTGATCACCCCTGCGGTTTTTATTTTTTGCGCTATAAACAAAAATAGAGCGTCAATTTTGAAAAAAACGCATTATTTTTTACTTTTTGTTATAATAAATATCCCCCAAAAATATATAAAAAAATAAATTTTTCCCTCAGTTTAGGCCGATACATATTCTTCTACATATTTTTGTTAAAAAAAAAATTGCAATAAGCGATTCATTGGTTTGCGCAAAAGTTATAGCGTTTACAAAATAGGGATAGTTTTATGGCATTTTTATTAATAATTTTTTATTATTTTTATTTTTTTACTAGTAATGGCGGCGATCAGCGATTTTTTTTTTTTTTTTTTTTTTTTTTTTTTTTTTTTTTTTTTTTTTTTTTTTTTTTTTATTGTGACTGCGACATTATGGCGGACACATCGGACATTTTTGACACATTTTTGGGACCATTGTCATTTATACAGTAATCACTGCTATAAAAAATGCAGTGATTCCTGTGTAAATGACATTGGCAGTAAAGGGGTTAACCAGTGGGTGGCAGTGTAGGGGTTAAGTGTTCCTAGGGGAGTGTTACTAACTGTGGCTGGACTTTGTTTTAGTGAACACTGGTCTCTGCTCCAATCACATGGAGCAGAGATCAGCGTCACTAGTTGCTAGGTCGAATGGGGAAATGCTGTTTACAACGGCATTTCTCCATTCAGCCGCCCTGTGAGACGATCGCGGGACCCGCAACCGGACTCACGGGGGTCCCGACTGGCACGCGAGCGTGCCGCCGGTGGCGCGCTCACGATGGCAAGGCGGCATTAAAGATTGGACGTACCTGTACGCCAATATGCCTGCCCGTGCCATTCTGCCAACGTACATCGGCGTGCGCTGGTCGGGAACCGGTTAAATAAACACATCTCATACTATGAAATTATGATACCATTTGAGTTCATAAAAAATATTTGTGGTAAATAATAATAATTGTGGTAATAGGACAATGGAATGGATAATTCACAAAATATATTGTAAGGTCGCACCAATACTGTTTTTTTTTTTATCGGTTAGTACGAGTACCGATACTTGTGCTCAAGTACTCGGCGATACCTATTACCAATACCTTTTGAATGGGCTCAAATTGCACTGCAGAGAATCGCATGAAATTTGAACAGCAATGCGGTGTAAAATCTGTCCAAATCGCATGCGGATTCCGGCACTGCTCCTGTGTGAACCTAGACTGAAGGCAGTATGACGAGCCTGGATTCACACAGGAGCGGTGGGGGAAACCCTATTGACGTGTGAATACTTGTAGTGCCTCTCTAAGCAAAAAAGAGAGGTGTGTGTAGATATAGTCCCACTGGTACCCAGGAATGGGCTGCTAGCAAAAAATATCACTATCCAGGTCCCAGAATGCAGTGACATCACTGATCCTCCAGTCCACCTCATTAATTCAGAGAATGTTTTGTATTCATGGAGAAAATTTAAAGTATTCCCTGAATGGCGCCTGTGCCAACTGGCTGACTACCTGTGTTCAGAATGTAGCAGCCGGAAGCTAGTGGAGCTCATTTGAGTAGTGGCTTCTGCTCTAGTGATTTTCAGCTTCTAGACTCAATGTAAACAATACCATACCTGGCATTCTTCTTTTAGGCTTTTATCTATGCATGTTACTTTTGAGCCTTTTTGCTGTGCTTTGCGTGTTTAAAAAAAAAAAAAAAATCATTATTATTTTTTTTAAACTGCGTTTTCACTGCCATTAGCGTTTTTGCTTTTGTTGTGTTTGTGTGTTTGTTTTTATTTTTTTCCATTTACTGCCGCCAGGTCCTTAACTACTGATGAGCTGAATGTAAAAAAAAAAAAAAAAAATTGCCAGCAAAAAATATCGTGAGAATACATGGCAGGGTTCCCCCAGGTCCATACCAAGCCCTTTTGGATATGGAATTTTTTTGTTGGACTCCCCCACATCAGTGTTAATTTTGGCAGCAAATTTCGATTTAGTTTTAGTCTTAGTCTTAGGACTAAAATGGCATTGTAGTTTTTAGTCCCATTTGAGTCTTCTGCAATTGTTTTAGTCGTATTTAGTCGACTATATCTCCAGTACATTTTAGTTGACTAGAATGTCCTACATTTTAGTCAACTAAAATCTCCATTACATTTTAGTCGACTAAAATCTCCATTACATTTTAGTCGTCTAAAATCTAATGGGTGTAATGAAATTGTAATGCATTAGTTAACATTTCTCATTATATACCGCTGGAGTCAAAAATCTCATATATTATTTAAGGTATTGAGGTATGAACATGCACTATAGACCAGTGTTAATTTTGTATTAGTCTTTTGACTAAAATGCCATTTTAGTTTTAGTCCCATTTTAGTTTTGGTCATATTTTAGTAATCTCAATTGTTTTAGTCAACTAAAATGTTTTAGTCAACAAAATTAACACTGCCCCACACCAAAATTAAAAAGAAGAAAAATGGCGTGCCCCCCAAAATCCATTTCGGACCCTTATCCGAGCATGCAGGTCAGGAAAGGGAGGGGACAAGTGAGTGCCTCCCCTTCCTGAACCATACCAGGCAGCATGCCCTCAACATTAGTGGGGTACTTTGGGTCCTCTGGCCCCCCCCCCTTACCCCAAAGCACCTTGTCCCCATGTTGATGGGAACAAGGGCCTCTTCCCCCACAGCCCAGGCCAATGGTTGTGGGGGTCTGCGAGCTGGGTGCTTAGCAGAATCCGGAAACCCCCTTTAACAAAGGGGCCCCCACATCCTGCCCCCTCCCCCACATGAATGAGTATGGAGTACAAAAAGTAGTGTAGTGTGACAAAAGACCAGACGCTTTTTGACAAGTCCTTTATTAAAAATGTCTTTTCATCCTTCTGTCTTCTACACCCACTTCTTCCTCTGGTCCTCTTCAATGTACCACATATGTACCCATACTCATTCACATGGGATCTGGGGGCTTGGTAAAGGGGGCTTCCGGATTCTGATAAGCCCTCGGCCCGCAGACCCCCACAACCACCACCCAGGGTTGTGGGGAAGAGGCCCTTGCCCCCATCAACATGGGGACAAGGTGCTTTGGAGTGGGTTTAAAAGCAGCCCCCCATGTTGAGGGCCTGGGGGTGTAACTTCCAAATCCATTCCAGACCGAATGTGTGTGTGTGTGTGTGTTTTTTTTTTTTTTTTTTTTCTTTTTTTACATTGAGCTATCATAGGGGAACCCCGCTAACAGCTGATGACTTATCGGTTGTCAAGAATGTGACGGCCGCCTTCCTGGCCACGCTCCTTAGCAAACGGCTCTATACAGTGAATGTAAAGCCAAAAAAACAAAACAAAAATCCCTGTAAAATCGTGGCAAAAACACAGCACTTGCGTTTTGGAATGCGGGTCCATTGAAGTCTATTACACGCAAAACGCTACAGGAGAAAAAAGTCCCTGACCCTTTCCAAAAACACAGAGGCACAAAAATGCATGGATGTGAACTTGTACTTGAACCAATGTTAAAAATAATGTATTTTAAATTCTTTTTAAGGAGCAAAAGTCTCATGAAGAGCAAAAGAGTTTCAGGATGTCTGTATGAAATACGTGTTCACCCTATTCAAAGTTTACAGTCTGGATATTCATCAGGTAATCTATGCTGTATGCTGTATGGTGTAGGCTGTGTAAACACTGCTCACGGGAACAGGTGAAAAAACTGTCGTTAAAGTTGTAGGTGCTGCCATAACCCGGTTGTCATGTTTTTGTATGATAATAGATTTAGGAGGAAAATAGAGGCTCATTTTAAATCAATAGGTCTTACTTAATTTTTCAACAATTTATGTTCTAGTCCTGGATAGAGTGGAAAACGTTAGTGTTTCTCGCTCAATATTTTTATTAAGAAAGGTGAATGGTAGCATAAAACTACTAAGAGGAGTAAAGATTTTCATTAGATTTTTTTGATCTTTGACTTCATTATGGATATATTTTGTCACTTAAAAGGGAAGTGGGGGAATTAACTAAGGGCACTCCTGTGACCCACAGGAGAAGTATGGCCAAAAGCACTTTGATGTCTCCATTAATGTCCCATGACACACATACAAGTAATAGGGGGTGCAGTTGTCGCTGAGACAGGAATGAGCTGACGGTAATGAAAACCTCATCAAAAGCTCTTACTCTTCCACACTGTACTTGCATTTCCCCAACAGGGACACTGAAAGTAAAAGAAACGCAAGAGGTTCTAACCCTTCTCTGCTCAATCCCTAACTAAGTAAGTTTTGGATGGAGTTGAACTTTAACCACTTGCTTACCGCGCACTGTAGCTTTACTGCTACAGTGTGGGCCGGCTGTGCAGAATCGCATGTGTGTGTGTATATATTATATATTCTCTATCTATCTCCATCCTCTCCGGTAGGGGGCACAAGCCCACCCTCCTGGCTGCACTGTCATTGGCTCCTTTGAATGCCAATCACTGGGCCCTGGCCAGCGGTGCATGGCACGAGTGACAGAAGAGAGAGGTGTATGTAAACGACAAGTCTTTCTCCTGTCAGTGGGGTTGTGTTGGGCTTTTGTCTCCCTGAAAAGCAGAGAATAAAATCCGGCACATTCCCTAGTAAAGAAGTACACACTAATATCACTCTAAGCACACAGTTAACCCTTTGATCGCCCTATATGTTAACCCCTTCCTGCCAAGTCATTAGTACATGGTGCATTTTATTAGCACTGATTACTGTATTAGTGTCACTGGAGATGTCAGTGGCAGTTCCCACCCAGTGTCCATTATTGTCAGATTTCCTGCCACACTACTACAGTTCTGCTATAAGTCGCTATTACTAGTATAAAATAAACGATCCAGTACCTATACTGTTGTTTGTAGTTGCTGTAACTTTCCCGCAAACCAATTAATATAAATTTTATTGGTATTTTTTTGTACCAAAGACATGTAGCATAATACATTTTTCCCTAAATTTATGAAGAAATGTAATTTATTTTTATGGGATATGTTTTATAGCAAAAAGTGATAAATGAAATTAATATAATTTTTTTTTCCCTGAAATAGAGCTTTCTTTTGGTGGTATTTGATCACTACTGGGCTTATTTTTTTGTACTAAATTTCATTTATGTGCATTGTTGCATGATCATGCAATTATCCGTTAAAGTAGAGCAGCGCCGTATCACAAAAATAGGCCTGGTCATGAAGAGGAGTAAATCTTCCAGAGGGCAAGTGGTTTAAAGCGGAACTTCACCCAAAAGAGAAAGTTACAATTTTCTGGTTTCTTCCCCTTTTATCACTTTTGGATACTTTTTTTTAAATTTTTTATTATTAATTTGGGGGGAGCGGAAACCTGGCTTTGACAGTTCTGTCATATTTGCTCCCATTTCCTAGATAATGCATCATTGTCAGGGTCCCCTAATAGTCCCTTCTGGTTCAACCAATCAATAAAGGAATTTTTTTAATTGGAGGGGGGCTTCCTATGGGCTCGCTACATACTCAATTCCCTACATCAACTGTTTCAGGAAGGGAGCATATTCACTTTTGAGCAGTTGTGTAGGAACTTCGGAGTACCTAGGACATTTTAAATGAGCAAAGCTACGTCATGCAGCATTAGCACAGTTTGGGAGTGGGGTTGTCCAATTCAAAAATACCCAATTGGAAGCTGTTTTACTTGACCGGATACTGTTAAGCCAATTTCCAGATACTTTATGATTTTTGGCACAGGGGACTGGAGATTAATAGAATGAGCTAGGGCCCGTTGGATCGTTATTGCACCGGAGTACTGTGGAAGGCGGTGTTGGGTACATACCTTACCACCGTTCTTGCTTCTATGGATAGGATGTTCCAATTACGATTTTTACATCAAGTATGATATACCCCTGTACATTTGTGTCTTTATTGTACATCATGGGACACAGAGCCACAGTAATTACTGTATGGGTTATATGGCACTAGGGTGTCTATCAGGTGATAGACACCCTAGACAGGAAGTTCAACTCCCCATATAACCCCCCCCATTAGGAGCACCTCCAGGTTTTTCACCAGTGTCTTAGGTGTTGGTCACGAGTAAAGATATGGGCTGCGCTGAGCTCTGCTGGATAAATCTTTGGGGCAAACCATGCAACCGGATCCATTCAGTGTCTTTTCAGGCCATATTGAATGGTACCCGAGCCTCGTGGTGGAAGAAACAAGGTTTTGCCTGTAACGCTTCTCGTTTAAGAGAGCTGGACCCTGGGATCCAGTGCTTTGGTTTTTTTCAGCCACATTTCCTGGTGGGGTGCTTTACGTGTCCAGGGGCGTGGAACCCCCCCCCCGATAAAAAAAAGGGTCCCGATCCCTGAAGGTTTTTTAACATCGCCCAACGTGAGAGGTTAAGATTGGGTCTGTCTGGTTTACCACAGAACCCTGCAGCGGGATAAGGTAAGAGGAGATTCCTATGGAATTTTTCTAATTCTTGTGGGGTTTCTCCTTTAAGTAAATGTCATGCCTAAAGTCGCCTCCAGGGGCTGTCGAGCACGTACCTGTTCCATGCTTGTCAGTCTCGCTCTGTGTCAATACAAGCTGCACGCTTCCTCCAGCCCAAGCCACGGGGGAAGACGCAGGAAGGGTTTTTTTTCTCTTAAATGTCCCTTACCTGGACAGGCATAGACCTGTCGGCGGTGTGCCGCACCGCTCCCACTGCCACCGCCATAATGGCGGTTCTCTGTCCATCAGCTCTCCTCCACCCCAGCCCCGCCTCTACATGCGATACGGTCAGATTGGAGACCCGCTCGCATGGGAAAACAGTCTTTCTCTTATATTCACCGACTTACACAGCTCCTTTCTTAGCCATTGGGTTGTTACGCCACCTTTAGGAGAAGACTAGGCATTACATGTTATGACAAAACACAGAACTTTTAGCTCCGCTCCCAAGGGGCGGTCCCTTAGGTAACAACCCCCCAGCCTGCCATGCAGCCATCAGTTTTATTTTGTCTAGTGCAGGAGAAGGACCTAGGAACCCTGACGGGCCCATCGGTCCATGATTTTTCTGCAGAAGCTTTGCTTTTTGCGCAAGATGAAAGATCCTGTGATCTGCTATCAACGGCCAGCTGGGTGACAGGCTGGATACCCTTATCCTTGTAGTCTCCCCGGCCTGGCCAGTGAACGCGTGCAGGTCAGAGCTACGTGCTAGGCGGGCCACGACATACCTCAGCTCCAGAGGTGGTCGTGAGCTTTTATGCTCCAGGGCGCACATATGACCGGTCTACTGATGTCTGCGTCACAGTGTGCCGAGGCCAGCAGCCACCCCGTACTGATCGGAGAGTGGGTCTGTTTTGGAATGTCTCCCAGCTCTTCAGGACTGGTAAGTACAGCTCTCCCTGCCTCGGTGGGGCTGAGCAGCTGGGCATTCCCTGGGAGGTCGATTTGGGGGGTCCCTCACCTCCCTCTCTTCTCTCCCTGTCCCTATCTTCCCCCACTCCCCTCCCTGTGGTGGATGCTGCGTGTGGCTGCTGAGCGGTGTGTGTGTCATGTACAGGGGCTCTCTGGGGGGCTCTCACCTGGGGGGGCTGCACTGGCTGGCTGTGCCCTGAGGTGTGTTTTTTTTTCTCTCCCTGGGGGTGTCTGTTGAGGCTGTGTCTGTAATCCATGCAGCGCTGATCACTGCCATTTTCTGCCACTGTTCCTCATGGTTTTCAGTGTTCAGCGGCCATCTTAGGTGAGGGCAAGGAACAGCATGCTCTCCTGTAACTGTTAGCCATTTTCCCTGTGATTTTGTCCTTTATACTGGACCCAGCGGCCATTCTCTTGAAGTCTGAGCACGTTTTTCATCAGTCTCCTGTAGTCTGGCGGCCATTTTCCCAGTGCTTTATGTCCTTATGCTTGGCGGCCATTTTCTTTGAGCCTGGGCACATTACAGACATTACAGATCGGTTTCAGTGCCATAAGCAGCAGCTTTGGATGACACAGTGGGAATTCCTCTGCACCTGGGAGCTGACAGAGAACACAGGCACTACTTGCTGGACAGTGCAGAACCAGTCAGGGTGGTGAGTCCTGCGGCAAAGAGCCCCTCAGCCAGCAGCAGTTAGGAGGGTGGGACCATCACTGTCCTAAGTCTCAGGTTTCAGGTGGCAGACAGGGTAGGGTCAGCATGGCTTCAGAAACTGGTGTTTCTTCCCCCGAAATCCAGGCAATTGCAACCAGTTGGTCTGCGAAAATGCTCAGTGCCCCCGGGATGCTTTGTCGGCGGTCCTCAATTCGTTCGTTGCCAAGATGGAGGCGATGCGTGGGCGCAAAGGTGCTATAAAGCTGCCCCCCCCCCCCCCCCCCCGTCCTCTGGGGAGAGCTCTGACGTAGACTCTGGCCCTGCTGAGGCTGGTGACCCCTGTTCTGTTTCAGATGACGCTGACCAGGACTGTTCGGACAGTGTGGATGAGTCCCAGTCCGGGTCCATGCGCTAAAGCGCTTGTTACACTTATCACAGCTGTGTGTGATACCCTGAATATTCAGGAGCTAGAAGATCCCTCTGCTGATGTAACGGTCCCTTTTGGGTCCCGTAAGCCAGCCTGTTCACCTAAGGTGTTCCCGTATCTGACTTATTTTGACAAGTTCATTTACAAGGAATGGGGTCGACTGCAATGGACCTTTTCCGTCCCTATATACATGGCAATGCGTTACCCTTTTGAGGAGAGCCTTCTCAAGAAGTGGTCGGCTCCTCCGTTCGTGGACCCCCCAGTATCCAGGTTAAACAAAGTAACCACGATCCCGGTAGAGGGGACTCCTGCATTTAAGGATCCCATGGACAGGAAGGCCGAGGCAGTGGCTCGTTCTTTGTTTACGATTGTGGGGTCAACCATGCGACCAGTACTGGCATCCGCACTTGTGTCGCAGACACTAACTGAGTGGGCAAAACTGTTGCACTGCAAATTGGGAAAACAGGCTTCCCCTGTCTGCGTGGAACTAGCAGACCAACTAGTGCAAGGCCTTGGGTATGTTTATGACGTGGCCCTGGATAGCCTCCCTCTGTTATCCAGGGCTTCAGTGTCAGCAGTGTTGCTGAGGTGCCTGATTTGGTTAAAATGCTGGTCAGCTGACCAGGCATCCAAGAAAGCCCTGACGGATCTGCCCTTCTTTGGCGACTGGTTCTTTGGAGCCTCTTTGGATGACATTATTAAAATGTCTGCTACTCTCACAGGCCAGGAAAGCTAAGGAGCCACGCCGTAGGCAAGGGCCCTAATTTTCCGCTCACAAACAGCTTTTTCGTCCGCCCAGAGCTTCGGCCAAACGTCTCCAGCCCGACAGGATGACTTCTGAAGGACAAAAGCTTTCCAGGGAACTGCAAGCAAAAGTGCTACCGCATGAAGGTTTGCCCCCACCCGCAACTCAGGTGGGGGGTCAACTTTGGGAGTTTGCAGCCCGATGGGCCTCTCGACTGTCAGACCAATGGGTCTACGATCTGATTTCCTCCGGCTACAAGATAGAGTTCCTCTCTTTGCCACAAAACAGATTCTTCCCCTCCAGCATACCCGTACTCCCAGCTCGCCGGGATGCCCTCTTGGGGGCGGTAAGGGACCTGCTGAATCGTCGGGTGATGGTTTCCAGGGGTTCTACTCAAACCTGTTTGTAGTTCCCAAGAAAGAAGGGGTACATCCAATTTTGGATCTGAAAGCCCTCAATCACTTTTTAAAAGTGCAGAGGTTCAGAATAGAATCAGTTCGCTCAGTAGTCGCTGCACTCCATCAAGGGGACTCCCTGGCATCCTTAGACATCCAGGATGCATACCTGCACATACCCATATGCCTCCGGCATCAAAAGTTTCTGCAATTTGCAGTCGGGAAAGCCCACTACCAGTTTGTGGCTCTCCCTTTTGGTTTGGCATCAGCCCCCCCGAGTCTTTACCAAGGTATTGGCTCCTGTTTTGGCATTGCTACAGCAACGCTGGATCGCGATCGTGGGTTACATAGACAATCTCCTCCTGAGAGCATCTTCCACCTCAGAGTTCGATTAGGATGTGGCGATCACCATGCAGACCCTGCAGGAATTTGTTTAGCTGTTGAACCTAAAAAAGTCGGTGATCATACTGACTCAGCATTTGGAGTACCTAGGCTTGCTGCTGGACTCCATGGAAGCGAGAGTGTTTCTCCCTTCAGACAAGCTGCAGACTCTCATAGCCGTGGTAAAACTGCTGATGAACCACAGGTGGTTGTCCCTACACTTCTGCATGCGAGTCCTTGGACTCATGGTGGCCTCCTTCGAGGCAGTACCGTATGCCTAGTTCCACACCAGAGTTCTGCAGAAAGAGATTTTGACAAAGTGGGACAAATCTCCGTTGTCCCTGGATCGACAGATCCAGGTGAGCCAGTTAGTCAGGGATTCCCTGATTTGGGCGGCTGAGGTCCCTGGTACTTCACTCCGGGAAGTCGTTCCTACCTCTGAAATGGATGGTGATCACAACAGATGCCGGCCTATCCGGCTGGGGTGGAGTAATGGGAGTTCAGTCGACTCAGGGCTTCTGGTCGGTGGAGGAATCCAAGTTGCCGATCAATCTGTTCGAACTGAGAGCGATCAGGCTATGCCTCTCCACATGGTCGATAAGACTGCGAGGGCAACCGATCAGGATCTAGTCAGACAACACCACAGCTATGGCATACGTCAATCACCAAGGAGGAACAAGAAGCTTGGCTGCCACACGGGAGGTTGCTCACATACTTTGGTGGGCAGAGCGACATGTACCGGCCCTGTCGGCCATTTTACATCCGGGGAGTGGAGAACTGGCAGGCGGACTATCTAAGTCGCCAGATGCTGGACCCAGGAGAATGGGCGTTGCATCCGGAGGTGTTCAGGCTACTGTGCCTGTGGTGGGGCACACCAGACGTGGATCTTCTGGCCTCCCGTCTCAATCTGAAGGTGCCGAGATTCGTGTCCAGGACAAGAGATCCGTCAGATGTGCTGGTGGCTCCGTGAGATCAGTACCAGCTGATCTGTGTCTTTCCTCCTCTGAAACTGTTACCACGTCTGCTTCGCAGAGTGGAGGCAGAGGGGATCCCAGTAATACTGATTGGCCCAGATTGGCCTCAGCGTCCTTGGTACGCAGACCTAGTGCGCCTGGTGGCAGAATGCCCCCTGGCGACTGCCGTTTGCGAGAGGACCTTCTGTCTCAAGGTCCGATTCTCCATCCTGCTTTACCATCACTGGCTTTAACGGCATGGCTATTGAGAGCCAGGTGTTGAGGAACCGGGGTCTGTCGGATGCGATGATCCCTACTATGTGGAGAGCACGGACATCTTCTCGGAAGATATAACTTTGTACCTGGAAGGCTTACAGCTCCATGTGTGAAGAGAAAAGATGGCATCCGTGCTCCTTTTCTATATCCAGGATCCTGCAGTTTCTTCAGCGAGGAGTAGACCAGAAATTTGCCATAAGCACCATTAAAGGACAAATATCAGCTTTGGCTGTCTTTTATTTATTTATTTATTTTTTCAGCGATCCCTGGCGTCTCTAGTGAGTACTTTTTGTCCCAGGGTCCAGCATGTTGTTCCTCTGGTGCGTCTATCGTTACCTCCATGGGATCGGAATCTGGTGTTGACGCTGCAAAAAACGCCATTTGAAAATATCAGAGAGATCCCTCTGTTGACTCTTTCCCATCAAGCGGTCTTTCTAGTGGCCATCACATCGGCCAGGAGAATTTTGGAACTGGAGGCCTTGTCCTGCAAGTCTCCCTATCTGCTTATCCACAAGGATAAGGTGGTGTTGCGTCTGCAACCTTCTTTTCTGCCAAAGGTGGTCTTGGCGTTTCACATCAATGAGGACATTGCGTTACCATCTCTGTGTCCTAAGCCGACCCATCCTAAGGAGGTGGCCCTCCATTCCCTGGACGTGGTTCGGGCTCTGGGGGTGTATTTGCCTGCCACGGCTCCCTTCAGGAAGTCAGACTCGCTGTTTGTTTCGGTGGCTGGTCCAACGAATGGCATGACGGTCTCATCGGCCACCATTTCCAGGTGGATCAGGCAGGTTGTAGTGCAAGCCTACGCCTTGAAGGGGCAGGTGCCCCCCTTTCCGGTCACGGCCCACTCCACAAGGGCAATCGGAATGTCTTGGGCCTTCCGACATCATGCGTCTGTCGCGCAAGTGTGAAAAGCGGCGACCTGGTTGTCTCTTCACACTTTTACAAAGTTCTACAAGGTAGATGTCAGTGAATCGGCTGATGCCTGTTTTGGCCGCCAAATTTGGAGGCGGTCGTATAGTTGCAATTGCATATGCATTTAAAAAAAAAAAAATTCCTGGTTTTTGGGTAAAAACGCCGTACCTTTTTTTTATGTTGATGCACTGTTGCATTTGTTACAGCAGTTTTGGTGCGGTCTGAAGGTAGGGTCTCTCTGTTGAGGAACACCCTGTTTTTTTTTTTTTGTGGTGTTTTTGCCATACACTATCGTTTTCTGGGTACAGTTCATACTAGTTCCCACTTGCCATGGTGGATGACGTTTTTTATTTTATTTTTTTATGCCGTTTTCCCACCCCTCGTTTTGGCACTGCTTGGGTACATCCCAATGGCTAAGAGAGGAGCTGTGTCAGTTGGTGAACATAAGAGAAAATAAGGATTTTACGGTGAGTACAAAAAAATCCTTTCTCTGTTATTCACACACTGACACAGCACCCGCCCCTTTTAATTTTCTTTACGTTATACTGCTTGCATGGCAGGCTGGGGGTTTGTTACCCAAGAGACTGCCCCTTGGGCAGAACTAAAAGTTCTGTGTTTTTTTTCATAACATGTAATGCCTAGTCTTCTCCTAAAGGTGGCGAAACAACCCAAAGGCTAAGAGAGGAGCTGTGTCAGTCGGTGAATTGCAGAGAAAGGGATTTTACGTCGAGTACAAAAAAATCCTATTTTTCTTTTATCATACATCATGTGACACAGAGCCATAGTATTAACTTAATGGGTATATAGGCACCTTCAGGTGATGGACACTGGTATACCCAATACAGGAAGTTCACTCCCTATAGGTGTTGGTAACGAGTGAGGATGTGCTCTGAGGGGCTCCACTGGAGGGATCCATGCTGGATTTAAATTGCCTCCACAGACCGGAATCCATCCAAGTCACTGAGGCTAAAGTGGATGGTACCCGGGCCTCGCATAGAAAAACAAGGTTTTTCCTGTAACACCTCTTTGTAGGGCTGGGCTCCAGGACCCAGGACTTTTTGGTCATGTTACATTGCACAGCTTTTCCTGAGGAGTGCTATAAAAGTCCAAGGAAGTGGAACCCCTATATTTTAGGGACCTGGTCCTTGAAGGTTTTTTAACACAGCCCAATGTGATGGGTGAAGTTTGGATCTGTCTGGTACAGCAGTATCCTGCAGCGAGGAAAAGGTAAGGGAAGAAGCCTAGGAACTGTAAAAGTCCACCCATGCTTTTTTCTTGTATAAATAAAATGGGAGGGAGTAAATGAATACCTTAGTACGTTGCTTCTCAGTCAGCTCAGTCCCAGCTAAATGGCACCTGTGTGGTCTCAGCAAGCCAGGGGCGATTTCTCATCCAGAACATTTCCCTGCTGGAGGAAGGGAGATACAACTATAGTTGTATTCCCCCCCCCCCCGGGGGGGGTGCGGCAGCGGCTTTCATACATTGGGTTTTTTCCCTTTCCCCATAGTTTTTGAACTTCTTGCCTCCCCTCTCGCTCAAAGAGCGTACCAGATGCCGCCTGTGTTGCGCGGGCTAAGGCTAATTATACAGAGGGGAGGACGTGTGTGATTGATGGAGGGGGCGCAAGTACACAAGGAGCACGCGGCACAGGCACGGTAAACAACGCTAGATGAACCTTTTTCAGCCTTACAATCTGAGAAATTGCTGATACAGTCTCTTGCAGAGATAGTTCGTGCCTTTTTCAAGCTACCTCTAGCTGAGACAGCTGATAGTTCCATTTCTTCTTTAGGTTCTTTAAAACCTTCGCAGCCTTTTCATGCGTTTCCGGTACATGCATTATTAGAAAACTTATTTATATTGAAATGGAAGGTACCAGTAGTTAGGGGTGCAACGGATCAGCACCGATCTGTGATCCGAGCGGGTCACCCCGCTCGGATCGGCACACACCGCGATCCGTGGAGTGCTCCGTGGTCTCTGACTTAGGAAAGGCCGCGGCTTCGGCCTAGTTCCGGAGTGGCGGCCATCTTGGTGCACCCGTCTGCATTTACAAAGTGACGGATCGATCACTTGTAAACAAACCGGCGTCATGATGACGCCGGTTCCTCTCTCCCCTCTCTGTACAGATCTGTACAGTGGAGGGGAGAGATCGGATGCCAGCAGCACTGTGGGCTGCATCTGTAGTGCCCACAGCGCTGCTCTGTGACAATTGCAGTCACAGCCATCTCGCCATACTCTACAACACCTTGCCAATACTTACTCTGCAACACCTTGCCAATACTTACTTTGCAACACCTTGCCAATACTTTGCAACACCTTGCCAATACTTTGCAACACCTTGCCAATACTTGCTCTGCAACACCTTGCCAATACTTGCTCTGCAACACCTTGCCAATACTTGCTCTGCAACACCTTGCCAATACTTGCTCTGCAACACTTTGCCAATACTTACTCTGCAACACCTTGCCAGTACTTACTCTGCAATACCCTGCCAGTACTTACTCTGCAATACCCTGCCAATACTTACCCTGCCCATACTCGGCAATACCTAGCCATACCCATCCATGCTCAGCCAATATTACATTGGGGAAGATGACGATATTACAGTGGGGGAGATGCATATTACAGTGGGGGAGATTGTGGCTTTTACAGTGGGGACTATATGGTGGTGAAAATTTCACAGGTTTTTGCAAATTCAATTATTTGCTGATGCGAAAAATTATCCGATCCGTGACTCTGATCCGAGGAACGATCCGATCTGTGAGTTTTTTGATCCGCTGCACCCCTACCAGCAGTTTACGCTGCAATTTCCAGTGTGAATAATAGTCTAACTTGTCCAGTAGACAATGCACAAATGCTTAAAGATCCAACTTCTAAAAGGTTGCCATTTCTGTTAAAATCCTCTTTTTCTTTGGCAGGTGCGGTTACTCGGCCAGCAGTTGCGGCATCTGTCAGTCCCTAAGGGGCCAGTTTAGACAGGCCCTTACAGAGGCTAGGCAGTGGTGACGGGCTCCACCTTTGGAATCTAGTCTAGAGAAAAGCCTCAGGGTCAGGGCCAGGTACAGAAGAAGACCTGGGGCCGTAAATCTGCAAAGCAGAATACTAAAGTCTTATTAGGAAGAGGCGCCCCCCCCCCCTCACCAGAGTGGTGGGGGGGGGGGGGGAGAGAGACTTTTACAATACTCAGAAGTCTGGCAAGAGAAGATTCAGGAAAGATGAGTCATCTCCACATTCTCGTTTTGAGATGAAAAGTTCCCAAAGATCCAGGGAAAAGTCAATCTCTATTTCAGCATTAGACAGATTACTGGCTCAGGGGGTGATCCTACAGATCCCCACAGAAGAGCAAGGTTTGGGGTTTTAGTCAAACCTCTTTACGGTACCAAAACCGAATGGATAGGTCAGGAGGTCTAAGGAATCTAAATCAGTTCCTGAAGATCCGCTCCTTTCGCATGGAGTCGATCAGGTCAGTAGTTTCTATCCTGCTAGGAGGAGTGCTTCTGGCATCTATCGACATCAGGGATACATAATCTGCATGGCCCTATATTTACGGCTCACCAAAGGTTTCTGCGGTTCAAAGTAGAACAGCAGCATTTTCGTTTGTAGCCTTGCCCTTAGGGCTAGCTACAGCACCCCTGGTGTACACCTGTAGCTAGGTTAAGGGCACAGGGCATAACAGTCTTGACATACCCAGACGATCTATTGCTAATAGACTAATCAATGGCTCGTTTGGAGCAAAGTGTACACATTATAATCAGTTACCTGGAAAGTCTGGGTTGGATTCTGAACCTAGAGAAGTCTTCTTTAAAACCACTAAAGAAGCTGGAGTATTTGGGCCTGATCATAGACCCAGCCCAGAAAAAGGTGTTCTTGCCTCAGGCAAAAATAAACTACATAAGAGAGCTAGTGCGGATGGTCAGGGCAGAAGGAGACCCCTCCATTCACCTTTGCGTGAGGTTGTTGGGAAAGATGGTGGCTTCATTGGAAGCAGTTCCCTATGCCCAGTTCTGAAACCGTATTCTATCTGCTTTGAACAAAACGATCCAAGCTTTAGACTTGCCAATGCGACTGTCCCCAAGGGTGTCCCAAAGCCTCAATTGGTGGTTACTAACCCAGAATCTGCTGAAAGGAAAATCCTTCAGACCAGTTATCTGCAAAGTGATAACGACAGATGCCAGCCTTTCAGGCTGGGGAATAGTACTAGAGAAGACAACTGTCCAGGGACAGTGGTCAAGAACCCAGAGAGTGTTGCCCATCAATATCCTAGAGATTCAGGTGGTGCATCTGGCTTTGTAGGCCTGGACTTCTAGGTTACGGGATTGTCATGTCAGGATCCAATCCAACAATGCCACAGAGGTGGCCTATATCAATCACCAAGGGGGCGCCAACAGTCGTGCAGACAGAGGTGAACCATATTCTAACTTGGGCAGAAAGGAATGTTCCATACCTATCGGCAGTCTTCATTCCAGGAGTAGAGAATTGGCAGGCAGACTACCTGAGTTGCCAGCAGTTATTCCAGGGGGAATTGTCTCTTCGTCCCAATGTTTTTTAGGCTGTTTGCCAAAGATGGGGGATTCCGGACATAGATCTTCTAGCATCCAGATTCAACATGAAGTTAGTCAACTTTGTGTCCAGGACAAGGGATCCACTCTCATCCGGAACAGATGTGTTGGTGACCCTGTGGGATCAGTTCTCACTGATCTATGCATTTCTCCCTATTCAGTTGCTGCCTTGACTTCTTAGCAGGATCAAGCTGGAAAGAAAGCCGGTAATTCTGGTAGCACCAGCATGGCCCAGAAGGTCATGGTATGCAGAAATCGTAAAGTTGTCGGTGGAGGATCCATGGTCTCTTCCACTACGGCCAGACCTGCTTTCACAGGGGCTGATATTCCATCCTACCTTACGAACGCTAAATTTAACGGCTTGGCTATTGAAACCCACATTCTGAAGAAACGTGGCCTTTCCGGGACAGTTATCTCTACTTTGATTAATGCAAGGAAGCCAGCTTCCAGAACTATATATTATAGAGTCTGGGGGGCTTATGTTTTCTGGTGCGAATCCAAGGGTTGGCACCCTCAGAGATATATCATAGGCAGAATTCTTGCCTTTACAATTAGGGGTAGAGATGAAGTTGGCCTTAAGTACTATTAAGGGCCAAATCTCAGCTTTATCGGTCTTCTTTCAAAGAGCGCTTGCTACACATTCTTTAGTCGGGGGTTTTATGCAAGGGGTGACGTGGATTAATCTGCTATTTATACAAGTAAAAGGTGAAAAAATTCTAAGACCGTGTGTATATATGTGTGTATGTGTATATATATATATATATATATATATATATATATATATATATATATGTGTGTGTGTGTATATATATATATATATATATATATATATATATATATATATATATATATATATATATATATATATATATATAATATAATCTCCTATAATGCCGCGTACACACACATGCGGTCGGAATTTCTGGCGGAAAATGTTCGATATGAGCTTTTTGTCAGAATTTCTGACTGTGTGTAGGCTCCATTGGATTTTTTCCGTCTGAATTTCCGACACACAAAATTTGAGATCTGAATCTCACATTTTCCGACATCAAAATCCGTTGTCGAAAATTCCAATCGTGTGTACACAATTCTGACGTACAAAGTTCTACGCATGTTCTGAATCAAGCAGAAGAGCCGCACTGGCTATTGAACTTCAATTTTTTCGGCTCGTACGTCACCGCGTTCTTGACATTGTCGAAAATTCCGACAATGTGTGACTATGTGTATGCAAGACAACAACATCCGTTGGAAAAATCCCATGGATTTTGTTGTCGTAATGTCCAATCGTGTGTATGCGGCATAAGTATTTTGTGCTAGGGGATAGTCCACAGTCTCTATAAGAGAGAGTCCACAAAAATCTTAAAGAAAACTGATTAGTTGTTTTTTGAAGGGAGGGGGAAGGGGAGGGAAAAAGGTGGGGATAATCCACTCTTAGGGCTGCCATCGCAGAGGAACAGAGACCATGTTCCCAGAAACTGAAAAGAAAAAGAGGGAGAAGAGGTGCCTCTGGGTGTAGATTTTTTAACAAGTCTAATATGCAGTAACGTTTTCTAATAATGAACTGTACTGCTGACGTCACTCCCCCCCCAGCTTGGACACTTCCTCGTGTTGAGGACAGACTCCACAGCGGTCGGCCAAGCACCACCTAGCGGGGCTTGAAGCGCAGGATGCTCGCGCAGCTGAGAGACTCCACCACAGCCGGCCGAATTCCATCTAGCAGCACACAAAATTTCACACAGGACACACAGATGGGCCAAATGGATTGAATCCGATGAGGACAGCCCCAAATCTTTGGGATATTATTTAATGCCTTCTTTTAACTACAGGAATGTGAGTTCATTATAAGAAAACTTTACTGCATATTAAACTTGTTAAAAAAAATCTGCACCCAGAGGCGCCTCTTCTCCCTCTTTTCTTTTGGATTAATTTGCCAGTTAAATCGCCTTTAAATCCTTGGGACTTGAACTTCGTTTTGTCAGTGTTACAAAAACCACCATTTGAACCAATACAGCATATTCCCTTAGTCCTTCTGACAAGAAAGCTGGTGTTCTTGGTTGCTATATCCTCAGAAAGGAGGGTTTTGGAGTTGGCTGCTCTCTCTTCTAAAGAGCCATACTTGATTATTCATGAGAACAGTGTGGTGTTGCGCCCTCGTCCAGATTTCTTGCCAAAAGTGGTTTCAGGTTTTCACCTGAACCAAGATATTGTCCTGCCATCATTGTTTCCAAAATCGTGTTCCGGCGAAGAAAAGTCAACCATGTTCCAAGGAATAAAAAGCTCTGGTGCAACCAATTACCTTCAGAAGTCACATAATTGGAGAAAATTATGTCCCCCTGTGTGCAATCTAAGGGTCACATGATCTGTCATTACATATACACACCTTTTTGAAAGGCCCCAGAGGCTGCAACACCTAAGCAAGAGGCGCCACTAACCAAACACTGCCGTGAAGACCAAGGAACTCTCTAAGCAAGTAAGAGACAATGTTGTTGAGAAGTACAAGTCAGGGTTAGGTTATAAAAAAAAAAAAAAAAAAAAAAGCAGGAATATGCAATTAGCAGACTTCCAACTTTTGCAAAACTACAAGTACCATCATGCCTCTGCCTCTGGGTGTCATGCTTGTGCTGTCAGGGTCTTGCTATGCCTCATGGGACTTGTAGTTCTGCAACAGCTGGAGGTCCGCTAATTGCATATCCCTGACTTAAAGCAAAAAACAAAATGGCACGCTTTGAGTCTGCGAAAAGGCATGTGGGAGACTCTCAAAATGTATGGAGGAAGGTGCTCTGGTCTGATGTCTCTAAAATTGAACTTTTTGGCCATCAAAGAAAATGTTATGTCTGGCACAAACCCAACACCTCACATCACCCAAAGAACACCATGGGGATGTTTTTCAGCAGTCAGGACTGGGAAACTAGTCAGAGTTGAAGGAAAGATGTATGGTGCTAAATACAGGGATATTCTTGAGCAAAACCTGTACCACTCTGTGTGATTTGAGGCTAGGACAGAGGTATGCCTTCCAGAAGGACAATGACCCCAAACACACTGCTAAAGGAACACTTGAGTGGTTTAAGTGGAAACATGTAAATGTTTTGGAATGGCCTAGTCAAAGCCCAGACCTCAATCCAATAGAAAATCTGTGGTCAGGACTAAAGTTAGTTATGGACTAAAGCCCCATACACACTATTAGATTTTCTGCAGATATTTTTTGCTTCGGATTTACCAAAACCATATGCAAACCATGTAATATGAACCTTAGGAGTTTCAATTTGTATGCAATCAGGCAGGCCCTTGCACTGCATGGTTTTGGTAAATCTGAAAGAAAGAATCAGCTGAAAATCTGATAGTGTGTATGGGGCTTTAGATTGCCGTTCACAAACGCAAGCCACCCAACTTGCCGGAGCAGTTTTGCAAGGAGGAATGGGCAAAAATCCCAGTGGTAAGATGTGGTAAGCTCATAGAGACTTATCCAAAGGGACATGGAGCTTTGATAGCTGCAAAAGGTGGCTCTACAAAGTATTGACTTTAGGGGGGTGTGAATAGTTACGCACATTGACTTTTTCTGTTTTGTCCTATTTGTTTGCTTCACAATTAAAAAAAAATCTTCAAAGTTGTTGGCATGTTCTGTAAATTAACCGCTTGCCGCCCGCCATATAGCAGAATGACAGCGCAAAGTGGTTTCCATATCCTGACTGGGCGTCCTATGACGTCCTCAGGATATTAAGCCTGGGTGCGCATCACAGCGATCGGTGGTGCGGTGTGTCAGTCTGACATACCGCAACTATGATCTCGGTAAAGAGTCTCCGGTGGAGACTCTTTACCACATGATCAGCCGTGTCCAATCACGGCTGATCAGTGTAAATGGGAAGAGCCTTTGATCGGCTTTTCCTCACTCGCGTCTGTCAGATGCAAGTAGAGGAGAGCCGATCGGCTACTCCTCTGTCAGGGGGGGTTTGTGCTGATCGATTATCAGCACAGCCGCCCCTGAGAATGCCCACACTGGACCACCAGGGATGCCACCAGGGATGCCCAGCACCAGGTATGCCACCTTAGACCACCAAGGATGCCAATCAGTGTCCACAATGGATGCCAATCAGTGCCCACAATGGACATCACTGATTGGCATGCATTATTGTTTGGCACTGGCATCCATCAGTACAATACTTTACACTACAATGCTGCCTATCCATGCCCATTATCCATGCCCATCCGTGCCGCCTCATTGGTGCCACCTCAGTGGTGCCCATCAGTGAAGGAGAAAACTTATTTACAAAGATTTGTAACAAACAAAAAAAGTGTTTTTTATTTATTTATTTATTTTTTCAAAATTTTCGGTCTTTTTTTTTTTGCATAAAATTAAAAATCCCAGAGGTGATCAAATACCACCAAAAGAGAGCTCTATTTGTGGGAACAAAATTATAAAAATTTAGTTTGGGTACAGTGTAGCATGACTGCGCAATTGTCATTCAAAGTGCAAAAGCGCCGAAAGCTGAAAATTGGTCTGGGCAGGAAGGTGTATAAGTGCCCTCTATTGAAGTGGTTAAATGATGCAAATCCTCAATAATCCATGTTAATATCAGGTTGTGAGGCAACAAAATGCCGGGGGGGTCGGTGAATACTTTTGCAAGGCACTGTATCTGTAGTGTTCACTTATCTCTCTCCAAAGCCTTAAGTCCTGTGTCTTTCTGCTGTTTTGTTCCTCTGTTATCAGCATAACTTCTGACAAGTTCTCTGACAACCAAGATAAAACCAGGCTGAAACTTGTGTGGGATGGGTGCTATAGATTAGCAGAGAAATTGTCTTGTCACAGCAAAGCTCTGCACATTCCTTCCTTCCTCTTCCTATGTGCAGGGGGGGGGGGGGGGTGAGAAAATGTGTGCCTTTCCTCCAATCGGTTGTCAGTTTCTTGACAGTGTATGCCAAGAAATCCACTCCTGCTGAATGCGGAAGTAAAAATTCTAACAGTAACAGGGCAAAAGTAAGCAGATTAAACTAGATTTAAATATTGCAGAAAATTGCATTTATAAAATAATTTTCAGAAAGTATACGTGCATGTTGGGTTTAACGTGCATGTTTCATAACCCTTATGTCTCTATTATACCACGAGCATTCACTGCATCTACTGTCTTTATATTCTGCCAACAGGTTTGATGAACAAGTCTAGTAGTTTTCTGAGCAAGTCCAGCAGTGTATGCTCTAATGGGAATGATTCACATCTACCTGAAATCTGTAAGGATCTGATAGGACGTGCATTGGATTATCTGGGTCAAAGTCAATCAGATGAGAGCAGCATTGCCGACAGTCTGGTCTCATGTATTGGAACGGTTTGTAAGGGAGTTCATGTTGTCTCACAGACATATGAGCAACAGGATGAGGACAGCACAGATGGCAGTGAGTATTCATATTACATGTGAAACTGTAGTCTTATCAGCATTTGTTAAATATACTTGTGAACTAGAGCAGTGTTTTGCTACTAATGCGAACAATTAAACAGCAATTACAAGTTTTTGTTAGAAGTAGCTAACATTTGGAATTTTAACAGCCGCCATCCTGTGGTCTCTAAAGATCACCTTGGCTTCCTGTGCCTGAGACCACAATAGGCAACATCAAGGACCTGGGTGAGATGTACTTCAGGGATGTACATAAAACACCCACTCACTACACAAATTATATATCCCAACTTTAGATTTAAAGAGGAGCTCCAGGTTCCTTCAGAAAAAATACTGTAACTACTGACTTTTAATATTAGGACACTTAATCCAGTGATATGGGCACCCCAGCTGATTTTTGCATCGGCTCTCGGGTGCAGCCGCCACCATTGCTTCTAAGGGAAACCGTATGAAGCGAGCTGCAATTTCTCAATGGCCCGGCAGCAGGGGAAGGAGGAGAGGGGCCAACCTTCCAGGTGATCTTGCCGCAGCAAGATCACTCAGATCCCTGGTCCCTGTCAAAATCGTGTACCCGCTCCCCCCCAGCAAAGGTGCCAAATGGAAGGGGGGGAGAGAGAGACCGATTGAGCGGAGCTACCCCTTTTGGGTGGAACTCCGCTTTAAGGATAGCTTTGGGTCCATTTTAGTGTAAAGTGGTTGTACACCTCAAACATGAAATATGAACAAAGCATATTCCTCTATAGTGTGTACTTGTCTCAATTAAGAGCCCCAAGTGCCATTTCTGTCTTTTGCCTCCTTTCTCTGCTATCAGCATGAGTTCCTTCTGATAAGTTCTCCTGACACCAATAGAAATATGGTGACACGTTTTCTCCAGCAAAATTCACAGCCCGTGTGAAAGGGGGGGGGGGGGTGTCTCTTCCCTCCAATCCGATCTCAGATCAGAGCTCTCCTCACTGAGCTCAAAGTGTAGCTTCAGCTCCCCGTCCCTTTTTTCTGAGTTCTGACAAACTTTATAAATCATCGACTTTGAACAGATGTAGAGAAGACTACAGATTAAGTTTATGGAAGCTAAACGATTATTTAATACAAGAGTAGGAGAGTGAAGAGAAAATAAAAGAAAATTCGATTTTTTTTTTTTTTTTTTTTTGTCGACAAATGAATCCACTGATATATCACTGGCCACATTATGGGGGCCCACAAGGCATACATAATGGATATTCTAATGTCTATAGATGCACAAAAGAAAAGAGCGGAAAAATAGAATAGAAGCAATAACAGAAATATGGTAATGAGAGAAGAGGACTGCAGATAACGAGTACAACATATGTAAAAGGATTTGTTCTCTGTATCACCTGGGGCCAGTCACTTCACTTGGTGTGTATATATAAGGGTTTACAACTACTTTTAATGCCAAACTAATGAAGCAGTATATATTTTAGACACATTTGTTAATGCTCTTAATATATTTAAAGGATAAGATTTATGGTGGCATAAGAACATTCTGCTCTTATGCTGGTATAGGAGGCATACCACCACTGTTAAATCTGTTAAGTGCTTACTCTCCTTCTCAGTCCAATGACGTCTTGTCTTTTCAGTATTTGCGGTTAACCAGGATGCCCAAATTCAAAGCATCCAGCTGACCTCTGCTTTTCAACAGTCCGCTGTGTTAACTAAGCTTTGGTTAGACTCTTTCAATGAAAGCCAAGAGACTGACAAACCTGGTGAAAACTTGTTGCTGAATATCAGGAAGCTCGGAGGATACTTGCAGCTGCTTTTACAGGTAGAAACTGTTTTGTAATTCTGTACTTGCTATTTCTAACGGTCATCTGTTTCTCTCAGGCGACATCTTAAATAGGCAGCTGGGGGGTGTTAAAAAAACGATTGAGCTATGGTTTTAACAACCACCCAGCCACAAGTTAATATGGCCACCATCCATGTTGTTTCACACTGCTGCCATCCATGCTGGCTCACACTGCCCAGTCGCAGTGCGGCATGGCATAAATTATACCGCCACATAATGTAACCTGTTCAACCTATACACAGCAGATCATTTTTAAGAGGCGAGCATTGACAAATGTAAGTGCTCTATAGGTACCCATCCCCAGAGCCCTAACCCCCTTGACTTTTTAAAAAAATTGGGCTTTGTGTATTCATACTTTTTTTTTTTTTTTTTTTTTTTGGGTGGTCTTGGATCTGATAACATGATGTCCTGGGATGTTGTTTTTTTTTTCATAATTTTTCTGTTGGCCTCAGTTGCTGTAATGACGGTGTTTCCATGGTTTCACAAAAAAGTGGATTGGTTGACACTGGGTTCCATTTAACCTGTAATAAGCGTGGTGGTAGATTTCTATTTTTGTATTAATATAGTAGAGTTGTGCTTTAAAGTCCAAGGTCAGTAAAGTCTGCTAAATCCCCCATTTATTTTTTTTCTTAATATCCTAACAGAGTTTGACCCCTTATTATACCGCTGTTCATTTTTCCAATGCTGGATCTGTGGCCCTGTGTTTATCCAGTGACATTTACTGGGTACCATGCTATGGCTGTGATTGGTCATCACTGTGCTAATCCCTCCCTTTCCCTTTACACCAGGGGTAGGAGAGATATTGCATATCAGCAGCTGCAGATTCTTTCATTCTGTTTCTATGGCACAGGGATCGATTTCACTAACCTTTTCATGCCCCCCTCCTCTCCTAAACATACTTGTTTCTATGCTGTCTATTGTGTATTAACCCTTTCATTTCCCTTATCCTGCACATCTGAATATTACCCCTTCATCTCCATGATGCCACTTGTATGTGACCAATTCATTAACCGCTTGACCTCTTCCTTCTCTTTGTATGACCTGTACATCAATGTATCTAGTGCACGTTTACCAAACTCCGTGTTTACCCACCTCAACACCGGCATCTTTCTTCATTTCCAAAAATTGTGGCAAAAAAATGAGATCTTGGGGGGTGTCTACTTTTTTCGTACTATTCTGGCATTTTTTTATTCTAACAGTAAGGGGGAACCTTTTGGTCCTTTTTTTATAGTAAATAAAAAATCCCAGTCGTTATTAAATAGCATTAAAAAAAGCTCTGTTTCAAAAAAATATATAAACTCATTTGGGTACAGTGTTGCATGACAAAGTAATTGTCAGTCAGTCAAATTATCACAGGGCTAAAGATTGGAATTCTTCCTAATGGGGTGCACACAAGGCTAAATGCCTGACCTTTTCCTGTTAAAGGTGTTTTTTTATTCCTGCTTTGTTTACTGCTGAGATTTCCATAACTTCCTGTCCCAGTGACAGAAGCTTAGGATGTTTGCGGAAATCTCCCTGATAAGAGCAGGGCAATAAAAACCTGACAGAGGTTTAGTAAGTTTTTGTTGAAGTTTGAAAACTTAAAAGTAGAATTTCAGTGTCATTGGTGGGCAGTCCTGTATAACATAAAAACCTCAGTGCCAAAGAGAGAGGTGCTCTGTGCATTGCGCTTGACTTTCACCAATGCTTTCTATAAAGAAACATGTGAAATGAATCAATGTATGTGTTTCACTTGAAAAATCAAAACGAAATAAACAAAATATCCAGAAATCAAAAAAAATGGGATACAAGGTCAGTACCAAAGAATAAGTGGATAGCCCTGGACTAAACATTAAAAAACTGACACTAAAAGCATGCTGCTGTCAACCATAGAGAAGAGTATCCGCCAGCGTGAAGACGAGAAGGACAGACAGCGCCACTGCTCGGGTGTAGTAGGTTAATGTAAGCCTTTATTAAAACAATGTAAAGAGATCTTACAAAGGTGGATACATCAGGAGCAATTAAGAGCAAAACTGTGCACTGCCCTCTGCCACACAGGTGATCAGTCTATAATCCAATGTCTGGATCGCTGAGAGTGTGCTGAGCCACTGCTGTTGTGGAAAATGTTATATGTAATTTTATATGTATTGTCATAAGAGTCCTCCTGTGTTCATTCTACCCTAGCCCGCTCTAAAAGAGCTGACTGGGGCAGACTGACGCTGGTTGAGATCCGTTAGGTAGTGAATAACTTCTTGGGATTGGAAAGAGGTGTTTGTGGAGTGGGGGTATGTCCGCCAGCAAAAGGGCCCCTGTACACTGTACAGACGATCATCTGGGGGCATATGTTTGCTCTGCAAGGATTGGTTGTACGCGGATGCACGCTCATTTGTCTCTGCTGTGTCTGATCAGCACATGGAGATGGGCATAACCTGTGGATAACCTTCCATCCACAAGGAGGTGTAGAATAATCCAGCTATACATGGTTCTCTGGAACAATGTGTATTAAGGATTTCTATCAACGGAATTGTAGTCATCGTTCATTGGTTTTGTATGGTTTCCATCATTAAAAAGCATTTAGTCAGTTTGCGTCACTGACTATTTGAATGTATACATATCTGTGGTTGGTACTTTCTACTGTATTGTATTGTCCTTATATAGGCATTCACATCCTGTGTTGCTGCTGTGAGTTCACAAGCTTTGTAGGAGGTGTTCAGCTGTTGGAGGCAAACCCTCCAGGGCGTGGCTTCCTGTGGAAATGTAAATAAAATATTTGAGGTCAGAGAGCACACACATGCTGACCGTTTGGAGAATGTAAGAATGCTGGTGATGTCTCTTTAATGGGGGAACCAGAAGGGCCTGGCTGAGGAGCAGCCAGGCTGAGATGAGGATGTAGGAATGCGGGTCATGTCTGTTCATTGGGATGAGTGTGTTGGAAGGTAAGCTAAAGTATTATATCATTAAGATGGAAATGGGTGCTTATATGAGCACAGTAGACGTGGCTGTGTGCATAGCATACAGCCAGATTGCTAGTACACCACCTAATGTCCCAATGCCAAAAAAGTCCACCACGCTGATGACACCACAGAAGGATCCAAGTCGCAACATGACGCGTTTAAAGGAAATCTTGAAATCAGCTGAAGAGGAAGATTTCCTTGAACTACCTCCTGTTGCAACCTGGATCTTTCTATGGTGTCATCGGTGTTATGGACCTTTTCGGCACTAGGACATTAGGCATTGGCTCGATGCCTAGGAAGAGCCGACACACAGTCAGTGATCCAGACGCTGGATTATAGATTCCCTGCACGGCTCAGGACTGTGCCCTGACAGCGGTGCAAAATTTTGCCCTTAATTGAGCTCGATGCATCGACCTTTTGTGAGTAGGATCTTTTTACACTGTTTTAACCCCTTCACACCTAAGGGTAAAACAAATATAAAAGCCTAAGCACAATTTTGATGTGTTAGTAAAACTGTACATGTGTTTTTTTTTTTTTTTTTTTTTTTTTTTGTATTACCTAAAATGCACTGACCTCAATTGACACTGATACTAATAAAAAAAAAAAAAAAAAAAAATCCTGCTCAAAATATACTGGCCCTGACCTTTTGAACCTTACTTGACCAAAACACTAACATCCTGCCACTGACCTAGATCAAACCTTGATCTAGATAATTTTTATTTTATTTATTTTTTTTACAAACATTTGTATATTTGTCTTTCCATGCAGAAAGAAAAAAAAAAAGTCTATCTCTCCATTCACAGGAAAAAAAAAAAACACAGGGGCAGGCTTTACAGTGCCTGATCTCTGTGGCATCTGTGGTATCAAATCGGAGGCTACCACAGCGATCAGGTGAACCGTAATTGGGATATTGGGGTCCCGATTGTAAATACAGGACCCGGGGCTCTTGGTGAGACCGCACAGCATGCTCCTAGCACAGAGGGAGGTACTCATATATGCGGCCCCATGGAAAGGAAACCCAGTTCCATAAGACCGCATATATGTGTTATGTCGGCGGAAGGGGTTAATAAAGCTTACGTTAACATACTACACAAGATCAGTGGCGCTGTCTCTCTCCCTTCCCCCACTTTGGTCTTCACACAGGTGGTCCTGAATACACTTGTGTAAAGTAGTTGCGTGCCCGCTGTATATTGCTGAATTCACTGCCTATGAGAGGTGAGGATTGGAGCATTCTCAGCAGCTTCCAAATGTAGCACTTAGGCTGCATTCACACCTGAGTGTATCGTTTTCAGTCGAAAAGTCATGCGTTTTACCGCAATTTTTACAGCGTCTCTGATTCTATTTTTGTACAAGTCAAAAGGTCACCAATGTAAAAAGCAGAAAAATGCCCAAATCTGCCCGAATTGAGCTACAAGAAAAACTCCAGAACTTTTTTAAGCTTCAGGAGACATGGAGTGGAGATGTGAACCATCTCCATAGAGAATAGTTTAGTTTTTATTTTATTTTTTTATTTTTTTTGTTTTCCTCCTCCAGCGTTTTGGAGCTTCAAGCTACAAAATGCTGAGGTGTGAATGAGGCCTCAACAGCAAGTCTCTGTACAAAAGCTGCTGTCAATCAAAACCGGGAGGGTCGGACTGTGGGCATGTCAGCATGTTCTATCACAGGCTGTGCATAGGTCTCAATGCTACCACAGTTTCGTAACCCGTGGTTAGCGTTGACCAACATGAGGAGGAAGCTGCAGAGGACATTAGGAAACTGTCATGAATGCCAGGTTTTTTCAGTTCACGTGCATGAAAATAAAAGTATGGGTAATTTTATTTAAAAATTACTGCACAATTGATGTATGTAACTTTTTTACTTTTGGGTTGACATAAATTTTCTTTTACCGTTTGTCTACTTTCAATTCTCCTTAGGGTTGCTCCTCTGATATATCTGCAATGGTTAAAGAAGCAAAGGCTAAAGCTGATCATACAGTGGAACAAATCCTGCAAGACATTGGATACCTAGCTGCACTAACTGTTACTCCGTTACATCTACCAAAAGAGGAAAGTACAGACACACCTATGCTACAGGTAGAAATCATGTGAAATATCTGCTGCAACAATTTTAATGTATGCAACTCCAGCCAACCCTTTTGGATAGGGTGGAGAAAGGTTAGAACCTCTTTCAGGTTTTTATTGAACAAGTTGGTTGTATATCGAGCACCTCAGTACAATCTATAAACTGCATGCCCATAGGTACACTTTATACAAGCTAAGGATTGGAAAAAAATTCTGCAATGGAAAAACAATAAATTAGAAATTTTTATTTTATTTTATTTTTTTGCTATATTTTTTATTTATTTCCAAAAATAATTTGCAAAAATGTAATTTAACAAGAAATGGGTTTGTTTTGTATGTTACTTCACCCAAAAAAAGTTTCAATCTTCTCTGATATTACAAACCCTGGAAATTCTACTCATAAGCTAAAAGTATTTTACACTGCGCTGTTACTTCAAAACTCCAGAATTATTAAAGTAATTGTAAATGCTTGATTTGTATATAATGTTTTTGTTACTAAAATAACAAGTTTGAAATACTTGTCTACTCTCTCAAATGGTTTTGCACAGAGCGGCCCTTATCCTCCTGTTCTCGTTTCCCCCACTGGCACTCCTGGCTCCATCTCCCTGTCGAGTACCCCCCTTAGCAAGCCGCTTGCTCTCGTGTCCATTGACATGCAAAGTGTGGCTCGGTCCTGCCCTCTGCTCCCTCCTCACAGGATTTGTAACAGCAGAAGGGAGCCAATGCCTCCCGTGTTTTGTGAGGAGAGAAAGGGAAACCAGTGCCGCTGCAGATGGGTACAGAACTTGGGATAAGTATGGGGGGGCGGGGGTCGCTTGTTAACTACCACTGGTACATTTTTTACCATCATGCAGGGAATGTATGAAGGTAAAAAAATGTTCTGCCTCTAGAACCACTTTAAAATACTGTGCATCTTTGTAGAATGTTTATTACTTTTATTGCCATACCTGTAAATCGTATGGGCCTCCCCTGAAAGCCTGAAAAACTCATTTTTCCTTATGTTCTGCCTTGTTAGCATGTGAAAACTTTTTTCAACGCTCACTTCCCGCTTTGCAGGAGTGAAAACCAACTAGCAGCAAGGCAGAATGTGGGTATTGTTAACTGGGAGTTTTTCAGCTAGGCTTCTAAGGGGGCACAAATGCCTACAGGTACGCAAATGCCTACTGGAGCCCTGTGACTGCATAGGCCTTTTGTTAAAAAAAAAAAAAAAAAAAAGTGATATATAGCCTTTAAATAATGTGCTTGGCAGTTATTTGTAGCTTCCTTTTTATATTATATGCATCTGTAACACGTTGTTTTCTTCTAGAAATCCTTCATTGATACACTTAACCTTGGGTTTTGTGTTGGATTAAAAAACCTAATTGAAAATGGAGTAACTACCGCTGATTTAATTCAAACTGAAATCCGGAGGTGCCCTGTTCATGATGAGGTAAATCGCATTCATTTCTGGGATGAAAAAAAAATACAAAAGAACACTAATGAACGTTTTGGGAACATTTTAGACACTGCAACTTAATGAATATAGAAACTTTGTTTTCAGTGCCAGATTACTAAATAATCATAGTAGGGACCAGCCTATGGACCCCACACCGTTTAACCATCTCTAGTCTGGGCCTTTTCTGGTACTATTGTTTACATGGAAAAAAAATCCGTATTTATTTTTCACTAGAAAATTAGTTAGAACCTTGAAACTAAAAATATATATAATTAACCGCTTAAGGACCAGCCTCCGCAGTTGTACTGCAGCAGGTTGGCTCTCCTGGGTGAATCGCTGTCATTGTATGGTAGCTTCTTTAAGACCACTAGGGGGCGCAAGCCCGCAGCTTGGCGCTGGAGCCGATGCCCGTGGATGGCGGCCACGATGTCCGCTCCTAAGAGACAAAACAGGATCTGTCAATGTAAACAGACAGATCCCCCATTCTGTCAGGAGGAAAGACTGATCTGCTGTTCCTAGTGATGAGGACCAGCGATCTGTCTCCTCCTCCAGTCACTACACTCCACCCACAGTTAGAAACTCCTCCTTAGGGGAACACTTAACCCCTTGATTGCCCCCTAGTGTTAACACCTTCCCTGCCAGTGACATTTATACAGTAGTATATTAGTATAATATTAGTGCCTATTTTTAGCACTGATTGCTGTAAAAAAAAAAGTGTCCAAGCTGTCCGCCACAATGTCGCAGTCCTGCTAAAAATCGCTCATCACTGGCATTACTTGTAATACATAAAAAATGATAAAAATGCCATAAATCTGGCCCCTATTTTGTAGACGCTATTACTTTTGCGCAAAGCAATCAATATACGCTTATTGCAATATTTTTTGGCTAAAATGGGGATATTTATTATAGCTAAATTTAAAAGAGATATAGATATATATTCTTTTCTCTTTTTTTTGGTCTTTGTTTATATAGCACAAAAAAACAGAGGTGATAAAATACTAGGGATGCACCGAAATTTCGGCCAAAAACTGCCTTTTCGGCAATTTGCTGAAAGAAAATTCTTGCCAATAATTGTGCCAAAAATGGGGGTGGGGCCCCGCCCCCTGGTGCCGCCCATTACAGGGGTATCGTTTTGGAGTGCTGCCATGCTATGTGGGGGAAACTGTGCAGAGAAGCTTTCCCTCCCAGCTCCACCTCCTGACATCTCACTCTGAGTTTCTCCTGCACAGTATGTTAACCCCTTCCCGCCGAGCGTACGCAGATCTGCGTACTCGGCTTCCGGGGGGTATACCGGGATGATGCCCGCACCTGCAGGCATCATCCCGGTACCGTTTTTTACAGCGGGCGATTGGCTTTCCAGCCATAACAACCGATGCGGCTAAAAGCCGCTCGGCTGTTATGCCGGAGGAGCGGGAGGGGACGTCCCCCCCTCCTGCCGCCTCTCGCCGCTGTTACCGGTGCTCCCGCTCGATCGGGAGCACCGATTCCCTGTCCGACGCCTCCGGCTGCTGCGGAGGAACTGGAACGAAGCCGTAATCGGCTTCGTTCCAGTCTCCTCATCGTAAACACGGAAGCGACGTCATGACGTCACTTCCCGTTTACTCGGCTGCCAATGGCGCCGGTTTTAAAAAAATATCCGGTATTCAGAATCGCCGTTTTCGGCGATCTGAATACATTGAAGTGTAAAGGAGGGGTAGGGGGTCTTTTAGACCCCCGATCCCTCCATAAAGAGTACCTGTCACCACCTATTACTGTCACAAGGGATGTTTACATTCCTTGTGACAGCAATAAAAGTGATCAAATTTTTATTTTTTTTTTTAAAACAATTTAGTCGTTTTAAAATAAATAAAATAAATAAAATTAAAAAAAAAATTTCAAAGCACCCGCCGTCCCCGCGAGCTCGCGAAGCAAAGAAAACGCATACGGAAGTCGCGCCCGCGTATGTAAACGGTGTTCAAATCACACATGTGAGGTATCGCCGCGATCGTCAGAGCGAGAGCAATAATTCTAGCAGTAGACCTCCTCTGTAACGCTAACCTGGTAACCGTAAAAAAATTTTAAAGCGTCGCCTATTGAGATTTTTAGGTACCGTACTTTGTCGTCAATCTACAAGTGCACGCAATTATAAAGTGTGACATGTTTGGTATCTATTTACTCGGCGTAACATTATCTTTCACATTACGCAAAAAAATTGGGCTAATTTTACTGTTTTGTTTTGTTTTTATTCATGAAAGTGTCCCTTTTCCCAAAAAGTTGCGTTTAAAACACCACTGCGCAAATACCATGTGACATAAAATATTGCAACAATCGCCGTTTTATTCTCTAGAGCCTCTGCTAAAAAAATATATATAATGTTTGGGGGTTCCAAGTAATTTTCTAGCAAAAAATATGGATTTTAACTTGTAAACACCAAATTCCAAAAATAGGCTTAGTCATGAAAGGGTTAGGTGTGGCCAGTATACAGATTGATCGGAGGCACAGGCTGTGGAGCTTGCTCCCCTCCTCTCATCACTCAACACTGTGTGATAGAAGTCCCTGCATGTGGGAGGATTCTGACATCTGACCCCATCCCTGCTCCTGTCTTCTGTCCCTGTGCATGCCATGTGATCCTCTCCTGTCTGAGTTCCACTGCCCAGTGCCTCTGTATGACTGGAATGTACTTTGTAGAAGGTAAATAAAGTATAGTAATCTTCCCAGCATCACTGCACACTGATAACTCCTCACACCAGCACTTTTCTTCTCTCTCATTGCTTGCCCAGCTCTCACTACACTCACAGCCCCCCTCCCCCCCTTCATCCTCAGCATGTCCCACAATCTTTTCATCTCAGTCTTCTTAACCCTCTGTATGCTCTAGTCTGCAACTGTCTCCGCCTCAGAATCCTGACACAATTCCATTTATTCCTCATTGCTCCTTCATTCCGCCAGAACTTTTTTTTCTTTACTTCACTGCAGGAACATAACTGCAGTGGTCACCATTGTGATCCAGCCTGAGAGGAGAGGCGGCATACAGAGGAACCAATGCCTTCCATGTTTTTCCTGCAGCCACTGAATGCCTGCAGGAGGGAGAGCAGAAAAAATGGGCATTCAGCAGCTGCAGGAAGAACATGGAGGGCATTGGTTTCTCTGTATGCCGTCCCTCCTCTACAGCTTTTTTCTGCTGCCCATGGGCTCCTCAGGTCTCTCCTGGCCCTTCTGTGATTTTGCCCAGCAACTTCTCTGCCCCCCTACTGTTCTCTGGCCCCCCGTGCTCTTTTCCAGTCCCCCCCCGTGCTCTTTTCCAGTCCCCCCCCGTGCTCTTTTCCAGTCCCCCCCCCGTGCTCTTTTCCAGTCCCCCCCCCGTGCTCTTTTCCAGTCCCCCCCCCCGTGCTCTTTTCCAGTCCCCCCCCCCGTGCTCTTTTCCAGTCCCCCCCCCCGTGCTCTTTTCCAGTCCCCCCCCCGTGCTCTTTTCCAGTCCCCCCCCGTGCTCTTTTCCAGTCCCCCCCCCGTGCTCTTTTCCAGTCCCCCCCCGTGCTCTTTTCCAGTCCCCCCCCCCGTGCTCTTTTCCAGTCCCCCCCCCCGTGCTCTTTTCCAGTCCCCCCCCCCCGTGCTCTTTTCCAGTCCCCCCCCCCGTGCTCTTTTCCAGTCCCCCCCCCCGTGCTCTTTTCCAGTCCCCCCCCCGTGCTCTTTTCCAGTCCCCCCCCCCCCGTGCTCTTTTCCAGTCCCCCCCCCCCCGTGCTCTTTTCCAGTCCCCCCCCCCCGTGCTCTTTTCCAGTCCCCCCCCCCCGTGCTCTTTTCCAGTTCCCCCCCCCCCCGTGCTCTTTTCCAGTTCCCCCCCCCGTGCTCTTTTCCAGTTCCCCCCCCCGTGCTCTTTTCCAGTTCCCCCCCCCGTGCTCTTTCCCAGTTCCCCCCCCGTGCTCTTTTCCAGTTCCCCCCGTGCTCTTTTCCAGTTCCCCCCCGTGCTCTTTTCCAGTTCCCCCCCGTGCTCTTTTCCAGTTCCCCCCCCCCCCCCCGTGCTCTTTTCCAGTTCCCCCCCCCGTGCTCTTTCTCATATCGTCTTCCAGGACAGCCTTTGAGATATAGGGCTCCTCCCTCCGGGACAGGAAACACGTCAAGCCAATTAAATAAAAGGTGTGGTCCTCCAGGCCCTCCTCTGTTTTTGTGTTTCCTGCCGGACGGGAAGGAGCACGTTTGGAACTGGTAAGGGGAGCTCCTTCTCAGGGGTTTTGCCTGGGGAGAGCACCTTGATGGACCTGACCCTTAGCACCCCTCGGTCCGTACGAAGGGAGGAGAGGGTAGCTTTCAGTCCCCGCTGCCATTTAAAACGTTCGGAGAGAACGGGACCCCGATGCGCGGCAATCTCCCCCTCGGAGCGCTAACCGCTAGTACCTGTCGGTCGGATGGCGGCGGGAGACGTTCGTTCCACCGACCGGCGTCCGGGTACTGTGAGCGGTGCGTTCGTAAGGAACGCACGGCGTCGGGGCGGAGACTTTACGTTCTGGCGTACGGAAGTGGGAGAGACGCACTTCCGCCGGATTCGCGTCATCAGGGGGCGCCGCAGGACCTGTTCCAGTCCTTTGGGCGCGGCGGTGTGACTACAGGGTTGCCTGGAGCGGTGTGAAGGCTCAGAGAGACTGAGTGAGACACAGGAACCATGGAGAGTGCAGTTGTGCAGGTGGACTCCGGTTCAACAGGCTCCAGTACCTCTCAGGTAAGCTTGGTGAGGGCAGACCAGGACTTACACTGGGGGGTGGGGGGTCACTCTGACCTATAGTACCTTCCCGGGGTGGAGAACCTGCTGGTGAAGGGGGGCACTTCCTAGGCGGACCCTAGAAGCACAGTGGTGTGGTCAGGGGTGGTATTTTATTGGGACCCTGTTTTTCTTTGTTGGTAGGTTAAACAGGACAGAGCCCAGATACCTTTGCCCAGAAGGAAATGTGCCGTGTGTGGGCTAAGTTAGGCACCGGTTGGGGGAAGCCGCTTGCCCGGATTGTGTCAGTAGCCTGGTGAAAGAGGACTCGGTGGCAGCCTGTCACAATGTTTTAACATCCGTAAAGGATGAAATTGCATCCACCTTCCAGTCATTTAAAAGCATGATGGATAGGGTGCAGGGTCCCTCTGTCTCTTTACCCAGGGCTGTGAGTTTGCCTTCCTTATCCGAACCAAGTCAGGTGGATAGGGAGAGGTTACCCAGGTCATTAGCCTCCTCTAGGACAGAGTCTACTTCTGAATCTGAGGGGGAGGAAGAGGCCATTAGATCTGCCAGATACAAGCTGTCTTTGGATGAGGTGGGTGACCTCCTCAAGGCTATATATGACACTTTGGTGATCAGGAAGAACAGGTCCAGCTTTCAAAACACGACATGATGTATCAAGGGTCGATTGTAATGAAAGACAGGGTATTCCCCATCCATAGGTCGCTAGTGGAGGCGATTCTGCTGGAACAACCGGAAAAAAGGCCATTTTTTTCAAGTAGCCTTAAAAGGAGGTTCCCTTTTGAGTCGGATGCGGTGCATCCCTGGAACAAGGTTCCCAAATTAGATGCTCCCTTGGCTAAGGTCTCTAAGAAGACAGATTTGGCCTTTGATGATATGGGTTCACTCAGGGATCCTACGGATAAGAGGGGAGATGTGCTGCTTAAGAGAGCCTGAGGATGCCTCTTCCAGCGGGCTTAAACCGGCCCTAGCAGCTACCTGTGTGGCCAAAACTTGGAGTGTTGGCTTACACAGTTACAATCGCATATTTCTGCGGGTACTTCTAGGCGGCAGCTGTTGAAGTCCTTTCCGCTACTGTTCAAGGCTGTGGGCTTTTTAGCTGATGCCTCTGCAGAATCAGTCAAACTGGCTGCTAGATCTGCAGCACTAGTGAACGTTGCCAGAAGGGCCGTTTGGCTTAAAACCTGGTCAGGAGACACAGCTTCGAAATGAAGGTTATGTGGATTACCCTTTTCAGGGGACCATTTGTTCGGGCCCGGCCTGCAAGAGGCGTTAGAGCGCACGCGGGATAGGAAGAAAGCTTTCCCAGAAAGGAAAAAGAGACCTGAAGGGAAGCGCCTTTTTCGAAGCCCCAGGCAGCAGAACCTACAGGAACGGGAGGTTCGCCCCAAAAAGCATTGGCAAGGGAAGAGGCAAAGGAGGAATCTTATTCAGTCCTCCTCAACCCTCCCTTAAAACACAGTGACTCCTGCGTCCCGGTGGGAGGAAGACTGGGAAAGTTCCTCCCACACTGGGAAGCTTCAACCGAAAGTCCGTTCATTCGAGATATAATAAGGAACGGCTACAGGTTGGAGTTTGGTTCAGTTCCCCTCCCAAATTTTCAAGTAACAAGGTTACCAAGGGACCAAGAGAAAGCAGAGGCTTTGGCTCTTCTTCTGGGGGATCTGGTGGACCAAGAAGGAATGGCGTAGGTGCCTCAGGAGGAGCGAGGCTTGGGGGTTTACTCCCACGTATTTGTGGTAAAGTAACCTTCGGGAAAGTTCAGGTTAATACTGAATCTCCGCCCCCTAAACAGATTCATAAAATACAAGCGGTTCCGGATGGGGTCAATCTTCTCGGTAACCAAGTTCCTGTTTCAGGGCTGTCACATGGCCACAGTGGATCTCAGGGATGCATATTGGCATATCCTGATTCATATGGAATCTCAGAGATTTCTCAGGTTGGCGGTGAGGGTGAACACGGGTGTGTTACACCTCCAGTCTCGAGCTCTCCCCTTCGGGCTTTCAGCCTCACCAAGAATCTTTACAAAGGTTCTGGCAGAGGCACTGGCCCCATTAAGGCTCAAGGCTATAACAGTGATCCCATATCTGGACGATCTACTGTTCATAGCCCAGTCGGCCCAACAGCTGCAGAGGGACATACAGGAGGTCTTGGTTTTTCTGCGCTCACTGGGGTGGCTGATAAACCAGGAAAAATCCCAGCTGACCCCCTCACAGGAGGTCCTGTATTTAGGATACAGGATTTCTTCGGTGGAAATGAGGGTATTCCTTCCGGAGGAGAAGATCTGCAAGCTAGAGCAGGCGGTAGCCCAGCTTCAATCTGGTCGGGAAGCCCAGATCAGGGAGGTTATGAGAGTCCTGGGGTTGATGACATCATGCTTTCCAGCGGTGGTCTGGGCAAGGCATCATCAGCGTCCTTTACAGAGACTCATGCTCCGTTATTGGGATGGCAGGCAGGAGAGCCTGGATCAGGTTATGCCCCTATCCTCGGCAGTCAGGAGGTCTCTTTGGTGGTGGCGGGCCCAGGTCAACCTAGACAGGGGTCTCCCCTGGTCCCCACAAGCTACGGTGGTGGTCACGACCGATGCCAGTACGCTGGGTTGGGGTGCCCACCTAGAGGGAAGCTTAGCCCAGGGTTCCTGGTCGAACCTAGAGACAGGTCGTTCCTCAAACCAGAAGGAACTTCTGGCAGTTTGGAAGGCTATAGAAACCTTCCAGTCCCAGTTAAATGGCAGGGATCTGCAAGTTCGCTCAGATAATGTGGCAGCAGTAGCCTACCTGAACAAGCAAGGGGGAACCAAAAGCCCTGCACTCCAGGTAATTGCGGACAGAATCTTCTGCTGGGCAGAGAAGAACTTGTCCGCAATATCAGCCATTCACCTAAAGGGAACTCAGAATTTACTGGCCGACTTTCTCAGTCGCCAGAAGATAGGTCAGGACGAGTGGTCCCTCAACAAGGAAGTGTTCGAGGAGATTGTGTCATGCTGGGGAAGGCCAGAAATAGACCTATTTGCAACAGAAGGCAACAGGAAGGTGACGCACTTTTTTTCGGTTCACCCACAGGATCGGGCCAGGGGGATAGACGCCCTTGCCAATCCAGGGCTGTTCGGCCTGTGTTATGCCTTTCCTCCCGTAAGGATGGTGGCGGAGGTCCTGCAGAAGTTCCGTTCGGAGACTACGGACCTCATTTTAGTAGCTCCTTTTTGGCCAAGGAGACCCTGGTTTGCCAGCATAAAGAGATTGGCCGTCCATCCTCCGCTGTTTCTACCAGTCAGGGAGGATTTACTTTCCCAGGGGCCGATCCGGTGTCCTCAGATAGAGAGGCTCAAGCTTGCGGCCTGGTATCTGAGGAACAAATCTTAAGGTCACAGGGTTTCTCAGAAAGAGTGATTATGACCTTGTTAGAATGCCGTAAACCAGTTGCTAGGGCAATTTACGCCAAGGTAGGAAAGAGGTTTAATTCCTGGTTGCGACAACAGGGAAATGCAAGCCCCAGGGTCCCGGCAGTCCTGGACTTTCTACAAGCAGGGGTAGAGCTGGGCCTATCTATCAGCACTCTAAAGGTACAGGTGGCGGCCTTAAGTGTTTCCTTCAGTCCTCCCTTCAGCAGAATCCATTTGTCAGGAACTTCTTCAAGGCTCTGTCTAGATCCAGGCCTGTCAGAATGAAGACCTGTCCTACCTGGGATTTGGCCTTGGTTCTTAGGGCTTTGACCCAAGACCCATTTGAACCATTAGAGGGAGCATCACTTAAGTGGATGGTACTAAAGACTGTGTTTTTTGATAGCGATCACGTCAGCTAGAAGGGTCAGTGATCGGCAGGCACTCTCGGTCAGAGAGCCATTTTTGTTAATCTTAGAGGACAGGGTAGTACTTAAGACTGACCCTAGTTTTCTTCCTAAAGTGGTGTCCACTCTTCATAGGACACGGGATATTATTTTGCCAACTTTTTTCTCAACCTCAGACGAGGACGAGACGAGATCTTTAAGTTTGTTAGACGTCAGGAGAAGTCTATTAATTTTTCTAGAAGCCACTAGGGTCTTCAGGAAGTCAGACTCACTTTTTGTTAATTTTTCGGGCGCCCGCAAGGGCTGCAAGGCGTCCAAAGCGTCTATCGCCAGGTGGATACGGATGGCGATAGTTAAAGCCTATGAGTTAGAGGGGAAGCAGGCACCCTTAGTTAAGGCACACTCTACAAGGGCGGTTTCCACATCGTGGGCAGAGAGGGCTGGAGCCTCTCCGGAGGAGATCTGCAAAGCAGCAACGTGGTCCAGCTACTCAACGTTTGCAAGACATTACCGTCTGGATTTATGGTCTGATAAAGAACAGACTTTTGGACGTAAGGTCCTCCAGGCAGTGGTCCCGCCCTGGCAAGGTGAGCTCCTTGCTTATCATCTCAAAGGCTGTCCTGGAAGACGATATGAGAAAACCGGAGTTAGACTTACCGGTAACTCTTTTTCTAGGAGTCTTCCAGGACAGCCTGGCTTCCCACCCAAAGTTGTTTAAATTGGACTAAGTGGTGAGGATGTGTATTAACGTGATTGTTAGTGTGTTATGTCTTTCAGAGCCTCCCGGCGGTTCTTGGAGTAAAACTGAGGAGGGCCTGGAGGACCACACCTTTTATTTAATTGGCTTGACGTGTTTCCTGTCCCGGAGGGAGGAGCCCTATATCTCAAAGGCTGTCCTGGAAGACTCCTAGAAAAAGAGTTACCGGTAAGTCTAACTCCGGTTTTTCCAGTTCCCCCCCCGTGCTCTTTTCCAGTCCCCCCCCCCCCCGTTCTCCTCAGAGTGGAGGCCGAGGGAATTCTGATGATTCTGGTTGCCACAGATTGACCTCGACGTCCTTGGTACGCTGACATAGAATGGTGGCGGATGTTCCTTGGCGGCTGCCGATGCGGGAGGACCTTCTGTCGTAAGGTCCAATACTTCATCCTGCTTTACCATTGCTGGTTTTAACGGCATGGCTATTGAAAGCCAGGTGCTAAGGGACCGAGGATTGTCGGATTTGGTAATCTCCACTATGCTGAGGGCATGGAAGTTCTCTTCTAGGAAGATTCATCATTGCACGTGGAAGGCCTACATCTCCATATATGAGGAGATGGGGTGGCGTCCACCTACATATTCAGTTTCCAGGATCTTGCAGCGAGGAGTGGATCAGAAACTTGCATTAAGCACCATTAAGGGGCAGATATCAGCTTTGGCTGTCTGTTTTCAGCAACCTTTGGCGAATCATTCATTGGGGAGTACGTTTTGTTCAGGGGGTTCGACATGTGGCCCCTCTGGTTCGTCCACCGTTGCCTCTGTGGGATTTGAATCTGGTGCTCTCGGGGCTTCAGAAACCACCGTTAGAAAACATTAGGGAGATTCCCTTATTGACACTCTCTCAGAAAGTAGTCTTTCTAGTGGCTATTACATCTGCCAGGAGGGTTTCTGAGTTGGCGGTCTTGTCATGCAAGTCTCCCTGCTTGATCCTCCACAAGGATAAGGTGGTGCTGCGTCCGCAGCCTTCGTTTCTTCCAAAGGTTGTTTTGGCTTTTCATCTAAATGAGGACATTGTGCTTCCGTCCTAATGTCCTTGACCGTTGCATCCCCAAGATGTTGCTTTGCATTCTTTGGACGCGGTCTGGGCTCTGTGGGTGTATCTGTCTGCTACAGCTCCTTTCCGGAGGTCGGACTCTGTATCTGTGGCTGGTCCAATGAAGGGCCTGGTGGTTCTCTAGTCGGCCACCATTTCTCGGTGGATCAGACAGATCGTGGTTCAGGCTTCTGCCATAAGGGAGCGGGCGCCCCCCCCTTCCGTGTCATGGCACATTCTACCAGGGCAATTGGTGCCTCTTGGGCTTTCCGACATCAAGCGTCTGTTTCAGAGGTGTGTAAGGACCTGGTCGTTTGTTCACACTTTCACTAAATTTTACAAGGTTTCCGTGAGCGCATAGTCGGATGCATGCTTCATCTTCAAGGATTTGCAGGCGGCCATTTAAGGTTGCAACTCCTCTGTTGAGGAGTTCTTCTTGTTATAGGTGGAGTTTTTCTTGCTGTTCCCACCCCTCGTTTTTTGGCACTGCTTGGGGACATCCCTAAGGTCAAGATTAAAGGTGCTGTGTCCGTCAATGAACGAAAGAGAAAATAGGATTCTTGTACTCACCGTAAAATCCTTTTCTCTGAAGTTCATTGACGGACACAGCACCCACCTCATTTATGTTTGAACTGCTTTTTGAAGAACTGAGCTGCTGGAAGCAGAGTAAGAGGTTATAGCCAGTAGGACCGCCCCCTGGTACTGTGCTGTTTTTACATGTTCTGCCTAGTCCTCTCCTGAAGGTGACGATATAACCCTAAGGTCAAGATTAAAGGTGCTGTGTCTGCATAATGAACTTCAGAGAAAGATTTTACGGTGAGTACAAAAATCCTATTAATGCAGTGTACCCAATAACAACTTAAAGTACATTAGTTTGTCTCTTTAAAAGCTCATCATCTCTCCGCAGTCAGTTTGTAACATAAATCTTGCATCTTGCATCCTGTGTACATGTAATGTACAGTAGTGATGGTCATAGCCATCTAGTGGCCAGCATGCAACTATTTAGCTCAATGTTATCCTTAAGCACACACAAACCTCCAGAAACAAAACCTTTCCAGATTTCAACTATGACTATAATCCTGAATGTAAAATGGTATGTGATTTAAGAAATGCCAGACACTAACACCTCTATGAATAGGAATGGCTGCATGACGGAGCAACTGTTAGTATTTAGGGCTACGATACGGGGAAGAGACATGCTTCAGATACATCAGTGGAAGAAAAATTCTGGTCGCTATGTATAGTAATTTGTAGTAAGCTTAGTAACTGATTGTCTTGTGATATCACCAGGTACTTGAGGAGATGAAGAACACATCATTCAAGTTAGCTGGCTTCCTCCATAACGCCATGGAAGTCTGTAAAAAGGTATAAAGAGTTCCACAAGCAAAAACCTACTGTTTTCAATAACCCTTCACATGTGAGCATCCTGTCGCTTGTAGCAAAGTACATGAGCTACTTTTCAGGCAGAATCAAGTGTTTTTGTCCCCATAGACTTTATTGAAAACGCCTGAAAAACATGAGATTTTTTTCAAGCGTTTTTTTCAAGTGCTTTCTCGCACATTTTCTACTCAAACAGCAGCTCTCCAACCCTTTTTAAGCTGCACTCACCACCTTTTAGTTAAAGTCTGACAGATGCTGCAAAAAATGTGCAATTCTGCTGCAAAAAAAGCTTGAACACACAATGCTTAGGTGTGAATATAGCCTCACTATTGGCACATTTTCTCTGCAAACCATTGCATCTTCACACACATTTAAATTTAGCGGGTCAATCTACATTAATGTAATTACTTGATTGTGTTTTGTGTGAGATTTACAGGTAAGCCAACTCTGGGAGGGGGGTGACAAAAATCAATGCTCGGTATTAAAAAAAAAAAAAAAAAAAAAGCCTATATTATGGATTAATAGATATTGTAATCCATATACCATATTTATCGGCATAAAACATGCACTTGTTATACGCCGATCTCTGCTGAATGTGAGAGGAGATGAGTAAGCGCCACCGACATACAGAAAGCCGAGTGTATTTTGCTAGACGCGGCTCCTCTCGCAGTCCTGCCCCTGATTGTGAGCAGAGCAGAGTCCACTCTCCTTTTTGTATGTCGGCGGTGCTCCGCTCAAAGTCAGTGGAGATCGGCACCAATTTTAAATAATCAGTGGCTGGGCAAGGCTATAAAGGCACTGGACAAGACTGCAATGATGGACACTGATAAGGCTGCATTGATGGGCATTTAAATAAAAAAAAAAAAATTTCCTTAAACTTCCCTCCTAAACTTGGGGTGCGTGTTACACACCGGCGTGTGTTATACGCCGATAAATACAGTATTTACTATTGTTGAGGAAACATCTGCACAACAAAAACTGGAGGACAAGCCCTGGTGCAACTCCACTGGAGATAAACCGTGACAGGAGAAGGAAGTAAGAGGGCCTCCTATAGGGCTTTTTACTGGGTACATAAACTTAAAGTTTTGTTTACTGATGAAATGCGTCTATGGTTTACACTTTTAATAGTGATGAAGACAAGCAAAATGGGTGTATAACACAACATAGTAGGTTTATTACATTATTGCCTTAAAGCGCATCTTCAATGTATTTGAGCGCCACAAACCAAAAACACTATTTGATTCATTTTTATTATTCAAATCAAACTCGCCCATCCAACCATGTATCCATGCTTTATTTTGTTGTGAAAAAACATCCACTAGCATTTCTAGCAGCAGCCATCTTGAGTAAGGGCAAATGATTCATGTAACATTTACTTCTTGGAATCCATCTGCCCTTGGCTCGAGCATGCAAGGGAAAGTTCTTAACCCCTCCTCCTTTCCATCCCTCCTGAAGACACCTGGGATGTATGACATTTGCCTAGGCAAAAAAAAAGAGGAAAAAATAAAAATAAAAAGCACAATTGTATCTGCAAAAACTTGTGCATTTCTTCTTTTTTTTTTTTTTTTTATGTGAACTTGGCCTACGCCTCCGTTGACACAGGTGTGACTTGTCATGCATGAGTCACATCCTATTGTTGGCAATGGAACCTTTCAAATTAGTGCACCTGAAATCGCTTAAGTAAAGTAGCACAATTTGAAAGTTACATCAATGTGAACCAGGGCTTAAAAATGTGTTACAAACTTCTTGGAAACGAAAGCCCTGCGAATGCTGTGTGTGTGTGTGTGTGTGTGTGTGTGTGTGTGTGTGTGTGTGCGTGTGCGTGTGTGTGTGTGTGCGTGTGTGTGTGTGTACATGTGCATTCATTTATATCTATCACTTTCTTATGAGATGGGAGTAATACCTAGTACACACAGGCTGTTTGTATGTCAGCCGATCCGACAGAAGCTGGCCATGTGGAAAACCAGCACCCGAGTTCTGGTGGGGGGGGGGGGGGTCCCCCTGTCAGAACACAACAGCTCAGTGAGGGGAATCGCTGTACTAACGTTGGGATGTCAGTTTTTTAACTGGGTTTACAATAGAAAGCATTGTTCATCTTATCATGCCCAGTTGCCTACATTTGATATGCTACATATTATCCTGTGCATAAAACAGGTTTGCTACAGATTTGGCTTGGCAATAAAGGCATATCATTTTGAGCTACACACAAAACACAGACCCCACAATCACACTTCTATGTATAAGAACACTAAGGTGTCCTACTTGGCATTCATTCATTGTAAGCAACAGAAGGACCCTTGTCCTTGACATTTAGAGCTGCAAAATGATATTGCATTGTCAAATTGTATACATAAACCTACCAGCAACTTCTTCTCTGTTGCTTGAAGTAAAAGCTGACACATTATTACATTTCTGGCTTGGAGTAAGAAGAGTTGAAGGCGGGATGTACCTTTTTTTTTTTTTTTTGTTAGAGAACTGCGTTTCAGGGTTCCACCACTACTAAAGTAACACACAAGGTCCATTTAATATCTTGGAATGAAATATTTTTTTTTGTTGTCCTCAGGTTTTTGCTGACCTTCCTAGTCATTTCTAATTCAATTTTTCAATCTTCTTTTCTTTTTTTTTTTTTTTTTGCTAGCTAAACATGGGCCTTGTACTGAAGGATTCAGCTTGCAGTGTTCGCACCTCCCTAAGTTCAGCACTGCGCAATTTGAAATCATGTTTGGATTTGCTACGGCCTACCTTCACTTCTCTACTAAACGGTAATCGTGTCTCAATACAATATTTTAATATGCATTTATAACTTGTAATGTAAACACATTTATCATTTCTGGCGATGCTGAAATAGTCAGGGTGTTTGCTGTTTCTATATATTTGTTGAAGTGTTATTTGATACCTTGCTGGCTTATTTGTTGAAAAAAATAAAATAAGTGGTCAGTCCATTAAGAGAATTCCAGTTTTCTTGGCACTTTAATTTGTTTTATCAGCTTGAAACAAGCCAATTATTTGCATGCAAGAATGGACTGGTCGATTCTTAATCTTTAATATACCGTAGTAGCTTGTGCTACATACAGTAATCGGTGGTGAGTTCCAACAGCGGTACAAGACACTTCCTCTCTGCTGCTGGATGTAGTCGCTTGTACTGCAACTACTTCCTTTCTGCTGCTGGGTGCAGTAGCTTGTACTTCATCTCCACCATTTAGGAGAAGCCTGGTATTTTTTTCAATGAATACAAGGCTTTCTCTAAGGTCATCTGCCTATCAGAGGAAGCCTTGAAAATATTTGAAATGGTAGGAAGTTGAAAATATACTGAAGAAGGCTTCTCCAAAATGGCAGAGATGCGTTATAGGTGCTCTCTCTATATGCAGCAGTAAAGGTGGGAGTCTGGTACTGCCACCATAGCACAACACCATTTAATGTACATAGCATACAAATAATTTGTTACAAGCTTGCCAAATGGACTTATTTACAGTGCCAAGAAACCTAGCATTCTCTTATAAGAGTTTTTAACTACCGTATATACTCGAGTATAGGTCGATCCGAATATAAGCCGAGGCCCCTAATTTACCACAAAAAAAATGGGAAAACGTATTGACTCGTGTATAAGCCGAGGGTGAGACATGCAGCAGCTACTTTTACAGCTTAAAAGAGTGGAAAAGAGGGTCAACAATGCCCATCTGCAGCTGTATACCTCCCTGTGTCCATCCCTGTGTCCATCCCTGTGTCCATTGCAGCCTACCTGTGTCCTGTACATGCCTCCGTGTGCCAATCTGCAGCCTCTTTGTCCTTCTGCAGCCTCTGTGTGCCATTTTGCACCGATCTGCATGTATAAAAAACATACGGCGGCCATGCCAGGATCGCCGCACCTCTCCTCCTCGTCTGTGACAGACGGCGGCCATTCCACTGTTCAAAAGCCGCGCCTCCGTCTGTGATAGGCGGAACACTCAATTTCCCAGCAGTCAGTGTTCCGCCTATCACGGACATCCTCTCATCCTCATCCGTAGTATGAGGATGAGCGGATGTCTGTGATAGGCGGACCACTGACTGCTGGGAAATTGAGTGTTCCGCCTATCACAGACAGGGAGGCGTGGCTTTTGAATAGTGGAATGGCCGCCGTCTGTCTGCACGACATGCTGATCGGGTAGGCAGACGGCGGTGACTCGAGTATAAGCCGAGGGGGGCACTTTCAGCCTAAAAAAGGGGCTGAAAATCTCGGCTTATACTCGAGTATATACGGTACTACTTGTTTTATAGCATAACTTTCCTCTAAAACTCTTCAGCTCACAGACAGCAATGTCACTTGGGTATGGAATTTTATGATCTATTGTTGCATGATTTGGACATTTATAGTTTAAAGTCTTATATTCTTATTATTCTCTCTTAATTTGACACCCCTCAGGTGGCTCTTCTCTTTCAATAACCACAGCAAGCAGTAATAACCTGTATTATTGTTTCTGAATTAACTTTTACAATCACATTCTACCAACACTGATAAAATCATGCTGATCTGTGCAGTAATGCCTTTAGTGAATAAAAAAAAATACATTTCATTCATAAAAACACATGGCAAATAATGCAAAGTAACAAAAACGGCTTGTGTTATGTTTTTGTAAACTGAGCCAGTGACTCGCAGACAAACTCACACAAGTCCACTTATATGCACCTGTTTCCCAAGAAACCCTACTAAAAAAGTATAAAAGGTGCCATTGCCAACCTTGCTGAATATACCGGTTTCCTGTCTGTCATACTAATCCAATGTCTTTAATACTGCCTGACCTAAAACTATGCATATAAGCTCTGGCTTTCCTCGTTTACATGCTTATCTGGAGCCACTGACCAAGAACATACTAAAGCCAGACACAGCTGCTGAGCTGAGAGAAGAACATTTGTGCCTATATTTTGGGTCTTTGTTATACCACTGTTGTGGATATTAACCACTATAGTGGAGAACTCTCCATCTGCAATTGAGCTGTGACTTACCAGAGCCTTTAGCCCAGTACTCTCAGCTATACATATACAGCTTCCTATACTTAACTGTATTAGCCGCTGATGGTTCATTACCATCCCCCGCTACCCACAACAATGTGTGAATGGAAGTGTGTACGTGAGCCCGGGCAGTGATTGTAAAGTCTAATTTTTTTCCCCCTATAAAAATAACAAACCTGTTATACTTACCTGCAGTGTTGCAGTGGATTCGCACAGAGCAGCCTGGATCCTCCTCTTCTTAGGTCCCTGTTCAGTGCTCCTGGCCCCTCCCTCCTGTTTAGTGCCCCCACAGCAAGCCGCTTGCTTTGGGGACACCCGAGCAGAGTCACAGCTCCCTGTGTCCATTCAGACACAGAGCCCCTACTGGCCCCGCCCCTCTCTCCCCTGATTGGCTAGCTGACTGACAGCAGCAGCCAATGGCGCCGCTGCTGTGTCTCAGCCAATCAGGAGGGAGATATTTGTGGACATTGTTGGACAGAGGGACCTTAGGTAAGTGTTAGGGGGACTGAAGGGGCTGCTGCACACAAGGCTTTTCATCTTCATGCATATAATGTAGTCTATATAGTGGCCTGGTCACTTCCATATGTGGGAAATGCTGGGAAAACAAATTGAGATATGGAATGGGCACAGGACAAAAGACTGCTCTGAACATCTGATGTGATTAATGGGTATTTGTGCCTTTTTATAGAACAGAACAAAACAAAGGTCTTTTAATGGTATGTTTAACAGACCTAAAAGGAATCAATGGGAAAAGTTCATTGTCTGAGTTTACATAAACTAATAACTGCTGTAATAAGACATCAACCACACAGTGGGATCGATTTACTAAAGGCAAGTAGACTGTCCAGTGCTAAGTAAATGAGCAGAAGCTCTGCTGACTTCCATTATCCAATCATGTGCAAGCAAAGTTGCTGTTTTCTCCAATCGGCTTCCAGGGTAGTATCCGAGAGATAGGCTCCTCCTTCCTGCAACAGGAACCACATTAGTCCACCATTATAAATTTGTTAGTCTCACCTGTGTGCCTCAGTTTTGTGTTTCCTTTGGACCCACAGGAGCTGCAAACGTTTATTTTATCCAGTCTCTCTGCTTTCTGCAGGAGACTCCCTGACCAGCATCCCATTCATCCCAGGGGGCTTTGGGAGGATGAGCAGGGGCAGCAATCTGAGTCTCAAGGCTCTGCTTGAAGTTTCACCCCAACAGAGGTTATGCAACTATCCCCTCAGTTGCACTACATGCCACCGGCATTTTCCCCTACAGCTACTGCTCCTCGATGGTGGAGGGCCATCCAGCCAAGCCCAGTACGCCAGGTGCTTTAGAGGTTCCCTCGCTGTGCAGGCGACTTGGCCGCCGACCCTCCTGCCTGCCGATCGTAGTCCACTCTGGTCACATGGTCTGGTCGGCAGCCATCTTTAATGCTCTCCTTCCTATAGGAAACTCAGCGCACCAGTACCCTAGAATGGGTGCGCACATGGGTGAACTCTGTACGCAGGGGAGATGTAACTCCAGATGGTCTTGAGCCTTTTAGTATATGAGTGAATTAAAAGCCCAATTCTGTCATGGGTCAAGACAAACATCAGATCAACCTTGGGCATCCACTTGAAGGGGACAGACAACATGCTGGCAGACTTTCTAAGTCGAAAGATAAAACAGACAGCGTGGTCTCTAAACCAAGCAACCTTCTTATGGATCACGCAAACCTGGAGAGTGCCCCGAGGTAAATCTGTTTGTCTCAAAGACAAATGCAAAACTGCCAAGGTTCTTCTTGCTGGATCCCACAGAAGGCAACATCAGAGTGGACACGTTCAATTAAAGTTGGGCACACCAGCTGTGTTATGCATTTCCTCTGACCGCTATAATACCAAAGGTGAGCCAAAGAATTGGGAAAGAGTGATACTCTTAACACCTCACTGGTGCCAGGGAATATGGTTCAGTCACTTGAAAAAACTGTCTCGACCCACACCTGATACAGCAAGTTCTACTGGACCTCCTATCGCAAGGGCCAGTCAACCACCCGAATCACAAACTCGTGAAGCTTTGAGCTTTTTTACTGAGAGGGTGAGGCTGGAAAAGAGAGACAGAGTGATTGACCCCATTCTAGCCAGCAGAAAACCTATAACTAGAGTGAGAAGGAAGTATTTCCCCTGGAATGGGAAAAAAACAAGATTCCGACAGAGAATCATCTCAGCAATTTGGTGTTTCCTGCAGGAGGGAGCAGACTTGAACCTCTCTGTCTGGACACCCGTTTTTTAAAGAGATTCCTGAGCTCGGTAAATGGAGCCAGACCCGCTAAAGTCAGCAGAACTCTGATGTGGGACCTCTCCACGGTGCTCAGAGGATTCCTCTCTCAGCCATTTGAACCACTGGAGTGCTCAGATAAAAATCTTACACTGAAAACCGTACTCTTAGTGGCCCTAGCATCGGTCAGAGGTGAAAGTCAAGGTTTTTTTACATGATGGAACCTTACTGACTGAGCCAGACAGATAAAATGGTCCTCTCATCAAAACCAGGTTTTTCGACCAAAAGTCTCTTCAACCTTCCACAGGATGCAGAATATGGTTATCCCATTTCTGGCTAAGTCAATGGATAGCAGAAAAGAGAGACATACAATAAGCTAGACGTAATACTCGTAGCTTATGTCGAGAGAACAAAGGGCTGGCAAAGAACTACCACGTCATTTGTCCTCCATGCAGGAGTCAATAAGGCAAAGCAGGCATCGAGAAGCATGACGGCCAGATGGATAAACCTTGCCAAACAGATGGCCTATCGGGCACAAAACCTTGCCCCCCCCAAGTGGGGTCAAAGCCCACATGACCAAAGCTTGGGCAACCTCGGTCGCAGAAAAGGCAGGGGCAACTTTGTAGCAGATCTGCAGGGCAGTGATCTGGTCAAGCTTCAGTACCTTTTGCGAGGCACTACCACATGGACCAGCTGTCTAGACCAGACATTGGTCGCAAGGCGCTCCAGGCCTTTTCCATACCCTAGTAAGTATTGCTTGATGCATCCTCTTGGATGCTGCCCTGGAAGACGATTGGAGAAAACAGAGTTAGGTACTTGGTAACTATTTTTCTAAGAAGTCTTCCAGGACAGCACTAGTTCCCACCCTAAGCGATGATACCAGGTATTTTGGGGACGCATTGGCTTACTGAGAGTTCCTTCGGTCCTTTAATACTACTGAGGCACACTGGTGAGACTAACAAATTTATAATGGTGGACTAATGTGTTTCCAGTTGTAGGAAGGAGGAGCCTATTTCTCGGATGCTGCCCTGGAAGACTTCTTAGAAAGCGTTACCAGGTACCTAAACTTTTCTTGCACGAGATGGGGTATTCTTGTCAGTGAAGTTTTACTTATTTACAAAGTCCTGGAGCAACTGCACTTTGCAAAGTGCACCGTCTATTTGCTTTTAGTAAATCAACCCCAGTGAGCCTGCAGACTCAGACTTTGTATAGTGTGTGTAAATCGATGAAGTACAATCATTGCCTAGCGCTACAAAGTTGGAAGCATAGCCTGCATAACCCCTGTGTACATATATATATTTTTTAAATATCAATAGGATTTAAGTTAAGCTCATCTTTCACATGTACTGTATAGCTAACAAATCGGTGATGAAAAAAGAATGATTTAGTTGGTATTTTGAGACTAGGTTAGTGATGTAGTTGGGGGCTTGTTGTGGATGGCTTTATAAGATGTTAGTGTTTTTTGTTTTTTTTGATAAATGTTTTTCTATTTCTAAATTGCAGGTACAGACACAGATATTTCCCATATATTCACATCGCTTAATGACATTCACTCTTCTGCCTCTATATTGAACAAGATCTGTCTGCCATGGTCACAGCACATATTTGGTTTGGCAGAGTTTAGAAATTTGTCAGAGACTCTTGTATGTGCCATTCAGAAGAGGGACTCCAACAGATCCAACTACGCCCAGCCACAGGATGCACAGCGCAAGTCTGTATTCTCACCCAGCGCCATACAGTGGGTGTAAGCATCATTATAAATGGTGTATTAGCCCAATGCTTTAAAAAAAAAACATTGCACTGCATGCTTCAAAAAAACTGTATAGAGAGTAATAGATTTTTGGATATCACTTGTATATGTCTTTGTATAAATGTATATTTTTTCTCCTTTGGTAATTATATTTGTATAAATATGAGATTAGGAAAGAAGCCATGACCAGCGCTGAAATCTGTATTTAAAATGCATTTTTGTTGTATATATGGCACTTGAGCAATGCTTTATTCAGGCTAGGCAACAGGTTTACTTTAAAGCATTTGTTAACCCCCCCCCAAAAAATCCTGGTCCTTTAAAGCATTTTATGTGACACAGTGCTCGTCATGTGTCATTTGGCCCCCTGTAACATCTAAAAAAAAAAACCTTGCTGATCCTGCCAGTTTCTCCCCACCCCTCTATAAACTGACCAGGGTGTATCATGACTCTCTCCCCCCCCTACCCCCCCCCCCCCCCCCCGCTCTCCTAACACTAACCTGTATACACCATCAGAACTGCCTCCTATTGCAGTGTCCCCTTATGTGACTGGTTTATAAATGCCTCATTTAAGAACCCAGATTGTGATCACATGACCAGCCAGCTCTCTCCTCCAGACTGACAGCAGGAGAAACGCAGCCCCGCCCCTGCATCTCTGAGCAGAAAGCTGGCTGGTCATGTGATTGCAATCTCTGCAATGAAATTAGGTATTTGCAGGATTTATTTTTATAAATCGCACAAAGAGGGGGACACTACATTAGGAGGCAGTGCTGATGGTGTTATACAGGTTAGAGTGGCTTAACAACCACATTCATGTTTTAATGGCAGCCTTTTACCACCCCCACATTTGGCTGCTGGGAGTGAAAAAGTGACATGATTTTTAGCTTACAAAGGTCTTAAGACTCTTTTTACCCCTTTGCGACAGCACTGGTTCCTTGTGTGGCCAAGCAGCAGAGCTGCCGAGGAGGAGGAGTCTAAAGCCTCAAACACACAATCGGATTTTGGGCAGGGAATTGTGTGATGACAGACTGTTTGCCTAAAATCCGTCTGTTAGTACGCTCCTTCAGACAATTGTTGTCCAACTTTCTGCCAACAAATGTTGGATGGCAGGCTAGGACATTTTCAGCGGACAACGGTCTGTTGTCAGATTTTCGTATCGTGTGTACACAAGTCCGTCACACAAGTCCAAACACACAGGCTCAGAATCGATGCTCAAACACAACATTAGCAGGAGGTGACCAAAGGGTGGCGCTCAAGAGCTGAAATTCCACGTAGTGTGTCACTACTTTCGTGTGTGTTTGGCCGACAATTGTGTACCGTTTGTATGCAAGACAAGTTCCTGGCACATGCCCTTCGGACAAAAGTCTGACGCTCTGTTGGCCAACAATCTGATGGTGTGTACGAGGCTTTATGCTTCTCCATAGCTGGTATTTTATTTTTTTTCACTCTCAACGGAACAGAATGGCGGTGGAATGGGGTAACCCTTAGAGTGAACCTGTTCCTAAGCCCTGCATGAGCAAAGCACCGGCTTGCTTGAAGAGCAATGAGCACAGGAATAAAAGTGCAGATTATCCAGTTCCAGTGTTCTATATTTATAACACAATAACACAAAATAAAATACATACTGAAACATCAATGTGTGCAGATTTATGATTCTGTCTACAACAGGGATGCCAAGCTAAGAGTCGTCTTTTATGTCTTCCCTAAGCAGTTTAAGTTTATTTTTAATCCCTTTGCTGCTAGCAATTAGTAAATTGATAAAAAAAAGTACCGTATATACTCGAGTATAAGCCGAGATTTTCAGCCTCTTTTTTGAGGCTGAAAGTGCCCCCCTCGGCTTATACTCGAGTCATCGCTGTCTGCCCGCTCGATCAGCGTGTCGAGCAGACAGACAGCGGCCATTCTATTCAAAAGCCGCGCCTCCGGCTCCGCCTTCGCCTGTGATAGGCGGAACACTGAATTTCCCAGCAGCCTGTGTTCCGCCTATCACGGACATCGTATCATCCTCGTACTACGGACGAGGATGATACGACGTCTGTGATAGGCGGAACACAGGCTGCTGGGAAATTCAGTGTTCCGCCTATCACAGGCGAAGGCGGCGGCGCAGCTTTTGAACTTTACAATGGCCGCCGACGAAGAGGGCACGGGACGGAGGCAAGGGAAGGCACGGCACGGGACGGGACGGGACGGCGGCGGCAAGGCACGGCACGACACGGGACGGATGCAAGGAGGCAAGTCACGGCACGGGACGGAGGCAAGGAGGCAAGGCACGGGACGGAGGCTCGGGACAAAGGTAGGCTGGACACACACACACACACACACACACACACACACACACACACACACACACACACACACACACACACGGATGGAGACACACACAGGGATGGATGGATGGATGGATGGAGACACACACACACACAGGGATGGATGGATGGATGGATGGAGACACACACACACAGGGATGGATGGATGGATGGATGGATGGAGACACACACACACAGGGATGGATGGATGGATGGACACACACACACACAGGGATGGATGGACGGACACACAGGGATGGACGGACACACACACAGGGATGGACAGGCATGTCTCACCCTCGGCTTATACACGAGTCAATAAGTTTGCCAGTTTTTTTGGGGGTAAATTGGGGGCCTCGGCTTATATTCGGGTCGGCCTATACTCGAGTATATACGGTATATCTTTTTTTTTTACAATTCTTTAGTTACTTTCTGGTTGCCAGGCCTAGGCAAATGATGTCGGGAAGGGGTTTCTGTTGAGCACACCCGTCTTCCTGCATGTCTGAGCTAAGGGAAGATGGATTCCAGGAAGTAAATGTTACATGAATCATCTGCCCTTACTTGAGATGGCCATGGCCAGAAATGCTAGGTGGTGTTTTTCCTGTTTCAATGTTTATTGTAGTTTTAGATATAACATAACGGGCTCGCATTTTGCCCATGCAGGGGCTGAGCTAAACATTCACATATCAATTGAAGATCAAAGATCTTGCTCCCATTTTGCCACATAAGAGAGGGATGTTAAGGATGTTCTACTATTGAGAGGCATGAAAAAGTGTTGAAATAAAGCCCCGGTGAATGTTGGGGGGGGGGGGGGTGTGTTTAGACATCTTGCGAAATGGGTATGTGGAAGTACGGTGAATAAACAATCATATTCTGAAATTGCAAATTAATGAAAATGTTACCGCTGTGGGATCTCCTGCATTTTCTGGAGAGACTCCCATGACGGAAACTAGTTGGTGGATAAAAAAAAAAAAGATGCACCCTTGTAAAGCCATGAGTGGCCCACCAGGAAAATATGTGAAGTTGTTTCATCCCCAGAAGAAAAAGAGGATTATTTGTGATTGGCAGGAGCTGGAAGAAAGGGGACATCAAGTTGCCTGAATACCGAACGGAATCCTACGTTATGACGCAGAAGAGGGCTAAATTTTAGGGGGCGCAGTTTGAGGAAGCCAAAGTAAGGCTTGCAAATATATCGGAGCACAATTTGTTCCAAGAGCACCAACAGTGAGATATCAGAAGTACAGTAGCATGAACATTTGTGGAATTTGGGCTGCTAAATTAGATGGTGTTTTTCAAGCAAAATAAAACATTGAAATATTAATGGATGGGTGAGTTTGCTTTGTATGTGAGCACTACAAACATAAATAATGCTATTTAATCAGGGGTGTAGATGGGGGGGGGGGGGGGGGGGTCAGGGGTGTTCAACAAAGTCACAAAATTATAGAACTAACTGCACTCCTCCCCAGGAGAAGTACAACCAAGCAGTATGCCGTCCCTTCAGAGCGCATGCACCCGTGACATCACCGGCTGCTTTCCATGTGACTATCTCCTAAACACCACAAGTTTAGGAGATATTCACTGTACCTACAGTAAGTATTATAGGCTCACTTGTAGGTACAAGTTCAAAATCTGGGTTTACTACATTAAGACTGAATAAAAGCCAGGCATATTGACCAGGTGCAAAGAGCACCATCCTGTGGTAGGCAGTGCACAATATATATATATTTTTCACCTCTTAAAACATTTCATAAAATTTCTTAGGACACAGTTTTTTAATGTTTAACCTCCTCGCGCCCGCCCTATAGCCGAATGACGGCCGTAGAGCAGGCGCGTTCGTCCGGGCGGTCGTCCCTGGACGACCTGATGTTTACTTCCGCAATGCGCGCCGCCGCGGGCGCGCATCGCGGAAGTTCTGTGTTCGCCGTGTCCCCCGGGGACAGGCAAACACAGATCGCTGTAAACGGCCAATCACAGCGGCCGTTTACAGCGTGATCGGCGTGTCCAATGGGAGATGATCTCATATGTAAACATATGAGATCATCTCGCAGCACCGCTCTCCTTCCTCGCACAGACAGTGCGAGAGGGGAGAGATGAACGGCTGCAGCGGCAGCCGTTCTGATTGTGGAAAAAAAATAAATTAAAAAAATGAAATAAAAAGTGCCATCCGCCCCCAGCAGTGCCATCCGCCCCCAGCAGTGCCATCCGCCCCCAGCAGTGCCATCCGCCCCCAGCAGTGCTACCTGCCCCCAGTGCCATCCACCCCAGTGCTACCTGCCCCCAGTGCCATCCACCCCAGTGCTACCTGCCCCCAGTGCCATCCACCCCAGTGCTACCTGCCCCCAGTGCCATCCACCCCAGTGCTACCTGCCCCTAGTGCCATCCACCCCAGTGCTACCTGCCCCCAGTGCCATCCACCCCAGTGCTACCTGCCCCTAGTGCCATCCACCCCAGTGCTACCTGCCCCTAGTGCCATCCACCCCAGTGCTACCTGCCCCCAGTGCCATCCACCCCAGTGCTACCTGCCCCCAGTGCCATCCACCCCAGTGCTACCTGCCCCCAGTGCCATCCACCCCAGTGCCACCTGCCGTCAGTGCCACCTGCCCCCAGTGCCACCTGCCCCCAGTGCCACGAGTCATCAGTGCCACATAGTGCCATCTGTCATCAGTGCCATGTATCAGTGCCATTTGTCATCAGTGCCACCTGTCAGTGTCACGTGCCATCTGTTGTCAGTGTCACGTGTCATCAATGCCACTTATCAGTGCCATCTGTCATCAGTGTCACGCGTCATCGGTGCCATGTATTAGTGCCATCTGTCATCGGTGGCACATATTAGTGCCACGTATTAGTGCCATCTGTCATCGGTGCCACGTTTCAGTGCCACGTATTAGTGCCACGTGTCATCAGTGCCACGTATAAGTGCCACGCGTCATCAGTGCCACATATTAGTGCCATCTGTCATCAGTGCCACATATTAGTGCCATCTGTCATCAGTGCCACGTATCAGTGCCATCTGTCATCAGTGTCACGTGTCATTGTCCTGGTGCTTCAAAAGTGTAATAAATAGTCAACAAGTTAGATGTGTAACTTATGTTCCTAGAACACATGATGGCGCTACCTGCATGTTGGGCCTCTCTATGTGGCCAGGCTGTGAAAAAGTCCCACACATGTGGTATTGTAATACTCAGGAGGAGTAGCAGAATTTTTTGGGGGGTGTCATTTGTGGTATACACATGCCACGTGAGAGAAATAACCTATTACAATGACAATTTTGTGGAGAAAAAAAAAAAAAATGAAAAATCTTAATTTTGCAAAGAATTGTGGGAAAAAAATGACAACATCAAAAAGCTCACCATGACTCTTACTAAATACCTTGGAATGTCTACTTTCCAAAAAGGGGTCATTTGGGGGGTATTTGTACTTTCCTGGCTTGTTCGGGTCACAAGAAGCGAGATAGGCCACCAGTACATCAGATGTGATCAATTTTGTGCGATTCGCACCACAGCTTGTAGACTCTCTAACTTTCACAAAGACCAAATAATATCCACTAATTTGGGTTATTTTTACCAAAGACATGTAGCAGTATAAATTGTGACCAAAATTTATGAAGAAAAATTAATAATTTGCATAATTCTGTCACAGAAACAAAGAAATATGCGTTTTTTTTCAAAATTTTCGGTCTTTTTTCATTTATAGCGCAAAAAATAAAAACCCCAGAGGTGATCAAATACCACCAAAAGAAAGCTCTATTTGTGAGAAAAAAAGGACAAAAAATTCATTTGGGTACAGTGTTGCATGACTGAGTAATTGTCATTCAAATTGTGAGAGCACCGAAAGCTGAAAATTGGTCTGGGCAGGAAGGTGTTTAAGTGCCCTGTAAGCAAGTGGTTAAATAAATCGCTGCACTTACTGCCTACCACAATATGTTGCTCCTTGCACCTGCTCAACTTTCAACGTAAGGTTAGCTCAAATCCGGTCTCATTCATACATCCTACATGACCATGGTGCAGCAAGTATACTGCAAATACCTGCACCCAGGATCTCAGATGTTCCAGTCTCTTTTCAGCCCATCAATCAGGTGAGTAGCTGACAAAAAACAAACAAATCTGAGATCCTGGCTGTAGGTATTCATGGTATATTTGCCATTCCATGGGCATTTAGAATATGAATGAGATCTAAAGCCTGGTCCACACGGTAAGTTTTTTAGTTCAACCCAGCTTCGTTCCATTCCCTGGCAGTCAAGTTCATTTGGCAGAATCGCCCGTCTAGGCTTAGATATAGAATCTTGTGCACCCCTAAAGATAGAGGGGGCATCGGTCTCCCAGACTTCCAATTATACCACACATCGGCCATATTCTTAAGACTCCTTGAATGGTTCCCTTGCCCCTTGACCAAACCATCTACAATTATCGGGCAAAACATGGCACAGGTAGACCTCAGAGCTCTCCTATGGGGCTACTAGGGGTGCAACGGATCGTCACCGATCCGTGATCCGAACGGGTCACCCCGCTCGGATCGGCACATGCTACGATCCGCGGAGCGCTCCGCGGTCTCGGCCTTAGGAAAGATGCGGCTTCGGCCTAGCTCTGAAGCGGCGGCCATCTTTCTACACCCAGGCTGTTTACACTGATCGTTCCTCTCTCCCCTCTCGGTACTAATCTGTACAGTGGAGGGGAGAGATCCTGAGATGGAAGCAGCCATCCCTCCATACCCTACAGTACCCTGCCAATACCCCAATACTCTAGCAATACCCCAATACTCTAGCAATACCCCAATACTCTGCAATACCCCAATACTCTGCAATACCCCAATACTCTAGCGATAACCTGCCAATACTCTAGCGATAACCTGCCAATACTTAGCGATACCCTGCCTGCCCATACTCAGCGATACCCTGCCATACTCTGCGATACCCAGCCAATATTACAGTGGGTGAGATTGTGGATATTACAGTGGGGACTATATGGTGGTGGAATTTTCACAGGTTTTTGCAAATTAAATTATTATTTGCTGATCCGAAAAATGATCCGATCCGTGACTCTCATCCGAGTAACGATCCGATACGTGAGTTTTTTGATCCGTTGCACCCCTAGGGGCTACCATATGAAATTTCGCAACATGAATGGATTGTCTCCACTGACGGTAGCAGCGCTAACCACTTGGTATCGTAAACAAACCACCCTCTCCATCTCCACAGACCCTAGCCCACTATCGTCTCTATTTGACAACCCGGCACTCCCAACTTACAACACGGGAGGGCAATGTGGTTCATACACTAGAGAACAATGGCCAACAGCCAGGCAATTCATGCAGGCCTCCACAGGTCTATTCCAACCACAAACAGACACCCAACCTAACACCCCAATAGATTGGCTTTCCATGCTAGCCCTAACACAACACTGTAAGACACTTCATCTCTCTGGACAGGTCCATAGACCTCTTACAACCCTTGAGGATATGTGTGGTCTCTCTCGGACGCCCAGACACCCGTTATCACTGATTTACAAAGACATACAACTAAAAACATGCAACACACCACCGAAGTTCACACAAAAATGGTCGAGAGATGTAGGAATGGAAATCTCCCCTGCACAATGGAACACCTCATTCATACTTACACACATCTTCCATATCCGGATTCTCACAAGAAAAAAAATTATAAGCTGTTAGCAAGATGGTACAGGGATCCAGTCACGGTGAGCAAAATGTACCCAGGAACTTCAGATGGATGCTGCCGCGGAGGAGAGGGCACGTACAAACATGTATGGTGGGACTGTGATCGAGTTCGCCCGTTTTGGGACAAGGTATTCAATATCCACAATATTCTTTACAATGTCTCTGTTACCTTCACCACAAATAGCATTACTATCCATCTTTTCAGGACCGCTAAGCTCCCACAGAAAAATCCTGCTTAGATTTTTACTGTCTGCAGCGCGACACGTCATATCGCAATTCTGGAAAACAGATACCGTCCCCTCGATTACGAGGTGGGCAGAAACCATGAACGATTTATGCTCATGGAAGAATTACAGGCAAAACAAAATGATACATGGGATAAATACACCTCTCTTTGGTATCCTTGGCTCCACCATTCTTCATTGGACCTCTTTCTCAACAGTATAGCTGCGTGAGAGAGAGGCCCTACAACTGTAGTATGCCGAAAGACACAAACCCCTAAATCTGGGGGTCCTGCAAATGATTCATAATAGAATGTAACCATTATAATGCTACAAGACCTTTACTGCTGAGTACCTCCCTCCCCTTGCCCTTCCCCAACCACCACCCTTGACTTGCTATGTCATGCACCCAGTTGTCTCACCCCATACCTGTCTTATACCCTCTTAGGCTTGAAAATTTGTCCAGGGAGCAATTATTCCAGGCAGTGTCCATAGATGGATGACACTGCGTGAGTGGGTCTCATATGTATTGCCTTAATGAAAAGTCCTGACTGGACAAGTATTTGTACAATGTGTTAATGTGCATACAAGTTGGTATGCATGCATTGCATTTCCCACCCTGTTCCCTCCCCCTTACTTTATTCATTATGTACCCCCATCCCTCCCTTCCCTTATTTCTTAATGTGTTCAATGTTTACTGAACCTTAATAATAAACAAATATTCAACCTTCATCTCTAAGATGATTAGTCAATAAAGTTTTTGAGAGGAGAAGCATCAGACCAACCACTATTCTGTGTCTCCTTGATGCCATCCATGTTCAAATATCATCCAGCATATGCTTTGTGAATTAAGCTCATTCTCCCCTAGATGATACAATAATCTTAAAATGGACCGGTCAGTAACTTTTAAAAAACATATATAGATTTTTGATATGCTGCAATTTACAACAAATGTGTTTTGGTTTTTATAAGCTTCATTTTTGGCACAGTTGTCAGAGAAGTACTGTGACTAGTAATAAATACCTGAAACGCAACTTTAATCCCGATGACTGTGTAGTAGCCTTTATGATCTGAGCTGTGGATGCAAATATCTGGCAGCTCAGTGCCCTACCTCTGCATCTCACCCTGCTTGCTGTAAATTTACTTTAGGGCCATGTCACACTAGCGATAGTCTGAACAATGTATGACACAAACACACTAAGCATTGTTGATTGATGAGATTTTAATGCAGTCAGCATACAAAATGTTTTGGGGTCATGGTCTCCTTCAATGGGCCACAGGCCCATTGAAATTCAAAGCTTGGTACACTGTTGAGGTATATTCCTTTCTATGTGACTGCTGTCACTTCAGCACTGTAACCATACTTGAACTGAGTATCGTTTGGTGTGCAGCTTAGTTATCCAATGTGTCACATTACTGTTGCCAGATCGCTAAGAATACTCACCTGCTCCTACAATGTTGCTCCTTCCCAAACCAACAAGTTTATTTCTCCATTACTGCTCCCTACCTGAGTGAGATTCTGCAGCATTTCAGCCAGTGAGTAGCATAGCCATAATAGCTAACTAGTTGTCTCTTTACTGATTGTGTTGCTGGAAAGATGCCACTATTGACATGATCACTAATGTGTTCTGTTAAATCTGATCACTGGGGCAAGGAAAGACTTGAGGCTATGCTTTCTCCCGCCTGCTGCAGACTGACATTTTTGTAGATTGAACCTCTTACCCTAGGTGCAGTAACATGACTGAAGTTAAAGGTTGCCTTTAAAAAAGGGAAAAAATATAAAAATACACTGTTCTTGTATATTGTGACATGCCAAGAATTGATAAAAAATGGATCAATCTGTTGTACGTGTTTGTGTTTTTTTTTTTTTTTTAATGATGTTTTTGTGGAAGGGAATTTGTTTTATCCACTTTTATTTAAAAAAACAAAACAAAAAACTTTGCACTGAAAACTTAATTTGGATTCTGTCTATGCCCTTATAACCCATAATCATCCATTGTGAATTCCCATGGAATATTAGCTGTATGTTTGAAACCCTAAATTATGTTTTCTCGATAATTCTATCTGTATTTCCCTAGTCTTGAGATATGTAATCATTGTGTGTTTGAAGTGCCTTTCACTGTATGCTCTGGCCAATATTATAGACATCTGCTAATACAATCTTTACAGAACAAATTGCTGTAAAAACAGCTTTCTGCTTTGCGCACTGGTCTGTTAAATCACACAGCTGTCAGTTTAATCCCCAGTATGGTCTGCATAACATGGAGGTTCATAGTGTGCTTCTGACCTAATTCATCATGTTAAATTAATCACTGAATACAATTTCATTTTATGGAAACAATTCTGTGTCTATATAATAATTGAAGCTGTATGGATGGATGTATATTATATAAACGGAGTGACATCAGTGTTTTATGTCAAATCTCTGAATAACATGCCACTTAGAATCACACCTTTACCGAGTCAAGTTCACATTTCTTAGATTAGTTTAGTGTTTTTTTGTTTTTTTTTATGCGACCCATGCTGATAGAAAGATATAGCATAACATCTCTGATCCCTCCTGAAAACACTTGTTTAACATTGCATACTAGCTCATTATGAAATGCTTATCTGCTTATCTTAGATCGAAGGTGGTGCAGCGGGCCTCATACACCTCTTTGACCGGTGACATATCTCCGAAATGTTACATCTGGGTGTTCACTGCTTACCCAAAGCTGCCATGTCACTCCTGCGTCGCCGGTCACGGCACGGCAGCTGAAGCAATGGCACGAATGTGCAGTTTCTTCAGTGCGCACGTTGGCACATGCCGATGCAGTGGATATCTCCTAAACCATGCAGGTTTAGGAGATATCCACGGTACCTACAGCTAAGTATTATTATAGGCTTACCTGTGTTGAAAAGTGGTTTGTAAGGGTTTACTACCACTTGCTGGCCAGCTGCCGTCATACTGCGACAGGTCGGCTGGTTCCCGCAAATCACTGTAGCTGTACGTTGGCCCTTTAAACAGCTATAGCAGGCACTTGGCCCGCTGCACGGCGGGGGATGCGATGCACGTGGCCGGCGGCTACGATGTCCGCCACACGCGATCATGGGCATGAGAGCCAGAACGTGTGTGTGTGTGTGTGTGTGTGTGTGTGTGTGTGTGTGTGTGTGTGAAACAAATACACACACACACACACACACACACACACATTCTGAGAGGAGAGACAGATCGCCTAATTAGTAATTAGGAACAGCGATCTGTGTCCTCCTCTAGTCAGTCCCATCCCCGTACAGTTAGAAACACACATGAGGGAGCACTTTTAACCCTTTGATCTCCCCCTAGTGTTAACCCTTTCCCCATCATTGACATTTACACTGTAATCAGTTTTTTTTTTTTTTTTTTTTTTTTTACAAAAAAAATTCAAAACTTTTTTTTTTGTTTGACGCAAAAAATAAAAAGTGCAGGGGTGATCAAATACCACCAAAAGAAAGCTCTATTATTTATGGCAAAAAAATAAAAAATCTGACAGGGGTTATTACCCTCCCCTTTTGCCCATAGTTCTACTTTAAGTTCAGTTTGTTTGTGTATTTAAATCTGCTAGTACTTCTAACCCTCAACTCCCCCCAGACTGACAAAGCTGCTGTCCAAATCTGCCTCTTGTACTTATTTGTCTGGAGTGGTGTCTGTACAATACAGGAGGTGTGTTACTGGCTACATCACCAGGAAGAGCAGAACAAAAAAACAAAAACAAAAAAACACATAGAATACAGCCATTACAGCTAATTGATTGATGAGCTGCAATACATTTAATTTTTGGATTTGGGTTTATTACGACTTTAAGCCTAAATACAGTCATCTCCCGCAGTAAGTTTCACATTGCATTACATACTTAAAGTAGAACTATGCCCTCCTAATAAAACATATGTGCTGTAGCATTTATTTTATGTGTACCTGCACTTACAGTTTTCTCTTATGCCGCGTACACACGATCAGACTATCCGGTGGAGTGGACCAGAGTCCGCCGGATAATCTGCCTGTGTGTGGGCTCCGGCGGACTTTTTCTTTCCAAAAGTCCAGCGGACTTAGAAAGAAGTTTTGACTCAAAATTGTCCGGCGGACAATCCGGCCGTCTGTGTGCTAGTCCGCCGGACTTTTGAAATGAACAGACTTGCCCACACACGGAGAAAAGTCATTTTGAACGTGACTCCAGGTAGCCGGTACTAGCGAAGGAACTCAATGTCGCCCCCTCCATCAGCGAGATTGACACCTCCCTGGCCCCGTCACCTGGTATGGACTTAAATGGGAACCCCTATGCCGAAAAAATGGCGTGTCCCCCCCCCCCAAGTCCATATCAGACCCTTATCCGAGCACACAGCCCGGCCGGTCAGGAAAGTGGGTGGGGAAAGTGGGTGGGTGTCCCTATGTTGATGAGGACAAGGGCCTCTTCCCGACAACCCTGGCTTTTGGTTGTCGGGGGCTGCGGGTGGGGAGCTTATCGGAATCCGGGAGCCCCCTTTAATAAGGGGGTCCCCAGATACTGACCCCCCCCCCACTCTATGTGAATGAGTATTGGGGTACCACGTACCCCTATCCATTCACCTGGTGAAAAAAAAGTGTAAAGAAAAAATACAACACGTTTTTAAAATAATTTATTGCACAGTTCTGGTGGTCTTCCGTCTTAGGGGGTCTTCTCGCTGGACTCCTCCGCTATCTTCTGCTAGCTCTTTTACTAGCGGAGGAGCCCGGCTTTCTTAGTCGTCGCCGCCGCCGTCCGTGGGTCTTCTTCCGACTTCAGGAGTCTTGTCCCCCTCTTCGGTTCTTCTTGCCGGGCCTCCGATATCTTCTTCCAGCTCTTTTACTAGCGGTGGCCTGGTCTTTTGTCGCTGCCGCTTCTTCTGACTTTGGGAGTCTTGTGTGTCCAGTTCAGTCGTGTGTGGGCAGGTCTGCTCGTTTGGAAAGTCTGGCGGACCTCCGCTGCAAAGTCTGGTGGTTTGTCCACAGGATAGTCCGATCGTGTGTACGCGGCATGAGTCCCCCAAAAATATTTTTGTCGATCATGCCAGTAAAATCCACCTAATGAAGCTTTCTGTGATGGTTTGGCAGTGATGCTGCACTGCTCCTGAATTCAGAGTAGAGTTGCCACTCTCATGTAGGCTTTGTCTGCTTGCACTTGCATGGGGTGTGGCTACAAGAACTGTCACTGCTGATTCACAAGCCTTTAGCTTGTCATTTGGCACCTTGGCCACACCTAGTCCTCTGCTGCTTTCTGGATTGGCAGCACTGCCTCTGCTGAAACTTTCCCACTGAATAGCATCTTGGAGAGGAAACGTGAGAGTTAGGTATGTAGCACTCTGGTGTTTAGGCAGAGTTGCTAACCAATTTAGTTTGCCAGGTAGTAATTACGCTGGCTAATTGATAGGAGATCCATTGATATCCCCCTAATTCTGGAATTGCTGCACTTTTCTCTTCTGTTACTAGGTGGCATTGTAGCTGGGGACATTAGATAGACAAGGCATAGCAAGGACAGATTATGAATGGATGGGGTGTCTCGGCGAATAGGCAAGGGTTTCTTTAAGCCAAGGGTGACGCTTGAGGAGTATACAGTGGGATAACTGCAGAAGAGCTAAGGGGATCCAGTGACGACTGGTATCTGGAAGTCTAGTGAGAGACTGGGAGCTCAGTGAGTGAACGTCTACAGTGAGATAAGTAAAGTACTGTTCTGTGCTACCAAGAGTTAAGTACAACTACCGTTAGTGACTGTTGCAAGATTAGTTGCCATAGGAGACAGAGGTCCTACCTACACAGAAGTGTTATCCGGCTGGAGGCCTTCAACTGTATAGTTGTCTACCTATAGACGTCTCGGAGTCTGCCAATTACCATTGCATCTACTCAAGGGAGTCCTGGCCCTAACCCTCTCTCCAGTTCTGTTAAGAGACAATAAATCTCTTGTATGCATTCAAAAAGTGACTGGGCGCCCATCATTCTTCTTGTATCACACCCATCATGCCTGGTAACTCACTCTACAAGGAAGGCTGTCAGCTCTCCCTAACCCTTGAGGTCACCAGTAGGCCTCTTGAGCCCCAAGACCTTGCTACAGGTAATGTATAGAAAGTTTATTTTTGCTTATTTTGAGACTTTTGCATCACATAGTAACCGGATTTGGTACTTGTTTAAACTGCCATACCAAAAACTGCTTGTTTGGCTGTACTTCTCCTGTGGTTCATATGAGTGCAGTTCGCTCTGAACTCTCCTGCTGTAGCCCTGGATCAGAGTAGGAGCGCAGCCGGGAGTCGCATAACCGGCCTGAAGATAGGTGAAAAAAAGGCACAGTTTTTTTTAAAAACACGTAAACTGTGTGTTATCGCTGCATGCAAAAGAGCGACTGGCAGTGGCATTTTTTTAACTTTTATACTAATAGCGGCAGGAGGCGGCGGGGGGCCGCTCATAGACACGGGAGCTGACAGGTGTGTGTGTGTGTGTGTGTGTGTGTGTGTGTGTGTGTGGGGGGGGGGGGGTTGAGAGCAGAGCAGTGGATGATGGAGGCATGTAAACTGACCACCGTGTCAGGGCTCAGCAGCCACGATAAACCGTGGTCAGTTTACAGGGGAGGGGAAGAACCAGGCAGGATCAGCCAGGTTTTTTACAGCTTCCAGAGGAACAGGTTAGACAGCACAAGCACTGTGCTGTTTAACCACTTCAGCCCCGGACCAATAAACACCCTAAGGACCAGAGGTCTTTTTACAATTTCGCACTGCGCTGCTTTAACTGGTAATTGCGCGGTCATGCAATATTGCACCCAAACGAAATTTGCGCCCTTTTCTTCCCACAAATAGAGATTTCTTTTGATGGTATTTGATTGCCTCTGCGATTTTTTTTTTGCGATATAAATGGAAAAAGACCGAAAATTTTGGGAAAAAATGATATTTTCTACTTTTTGTTATAAGAAAAATCGAATAAACTCAATTTTAGTCATACATTTAGGGCAAAATTTATTCAGCCACATGTCTTTAGTAAAAAAAAATGTCAATAAGCGTATATTTATTGGTTTGCGCAAAAGTTATAGCGTTTACAAACTAGAGTACATTTTCTGGAATTTACACAGCTTTTAATTTACGACTGCCTATCTCCATTTCTTGAGGTGCTAAAATAGCAGGGCAGTACAACCCCCCCCCCAAATGACCCCATTTTGGAAAGTAGACACCCCAAGGAAGTTGTGGAGAGGCATATTGAGCCCATTGAATATTTTTTTTTGTTCCAAGTGATTGAATAATGACACAAAAAAAAAAAAGTTTACAAAACGTTGTCACTAAATGATATATTGCTCAGACATGCCATAGTTATATGTGGAATTGCACCCCAAAATATATTCTGCTGCTTCTCCTGAGTACGGGGATACCACATATGTGGGACTTTTTGGGAGTCTAGCCGCGCACGGCACCCCGAAAACCAATCACTGCCTTCAGGATTTCTAAGGTTGAAAATTTTTGATTTCACTCCTCACTACCTATCACAGTTTCGAAGGCCATAAAATGCCAAAATAACACAAAACCCCCCCAAATGACCCCATTTTGGAAAGAAGACACCCCAAGGAAGTTGTGGAGAGGCACGTTGAGCCCATTGAATATTTTTTTTTTGTCCCAAGTGATTAAATAATATCTGCTGCTTCTCCCGAGTACGGCGATACCACATGTGGGGGACTTTTTGGGAGCCTAACCACGTACGGGACCCTGAAAACCAAGCACTGCCTTCCGGATTTAAATATAAAATGCTACCAAAAAAAACTGTTAGCGATCGCAGGGATCAGGCCTGACTCTGCGATCGCTGCAGTTATGCGTTTAGTGTTTTGTAAGTGACAGTGATCGATCGATACTGCACATGGGTGGGCTGGGCGGAGGGGCAAAACGCAAGTGCCAGCAGGTATCTGGGCTGATCCCGCTAACAATGCGTTTTTTTGGAACCCTAAACTGCTGGGGACGCTAGTATAGATCTGATCAGATCAGATATTTATCTGTTCAGATTCTATACCACTACGGGAGGTTTATGCTTTGCGTGTGGGTGTTAGCGGTACTGGCACTAACCTAGCGCTGCCTGGGGCGACGCAGACCCTGACCCTAAAACCTAATTGATATCACCCGCCGGGTGATCGGGGGGGTTAAACCTTTATTGGGTAAAAAAAGGTGGGTGCCCTGATGCTATAAAAAGCAAACTAACCAGAGTCACCCGTAACACTTATACGGTGTTCACTGGTGAAAGGGTTAACTAGGGGCAATCAGGGGGTTCAAATTTTTATTAGGTAATATATGGGGGTCCCTGGCGCTATATAAAAACCTGACGGGGAACCTAATAAACTAACTGGCTAACCAGCGTCACCAGTGACACTTATACTGTGATTGCTGGTGAAAGGGTTAACTAGGGGCAATCAGGGGGTTAAAACCATTATTGGGTAGTATATCGGGGTACCTAGCGCTATAAAAACCTGGCGGTGAACCTAAAAAAATAACTAGCTACCTAGCGACACCAGTGACACTAATGCAGCGATCAGAAAAATGATCGCTTAGTGACACTGGCAAAAGGGGGTGAAAGGGTTAACTCTAGGGGCAATCAGGGGGGTAAACCTTTATTGGGGGGTGGTAGGGGGCTACCCTGGACCTAACACTAACTGCCCTGACAGTTTTTACTTTTACATCTGACACTGAATGCAGTGATCAGTAAATAAATGATCACTGCAATCAGTGACACTGTGACTGGGATGGGAGGGGAGGGGGGATCGGGGGGGGGGGGGTTGTGTGCCTGTGTGTGCCTGCATGTCAGTGTAGTGTTGGTGCACACTTACTTTCTGTCTTCTCCTCGTAGTCCGGTCAAAAAGACCGCCCCAAGGAGAATGGCATCACTTCCTCCTTCCTGTGTATACAATACACAGTGGGAGGAAACTTCTCATTGGCCAGGAGCGATCGAGAGGGGATGGCCAGAAACCAACGGCCATCCCCTCATCTCGGATCGCTCCTGCAGCGAACCGGACCGCCGTATCCAGCGGGAGGGGGTCTGATCGGACCCCCCACCCGCTGAAAGGCAGGCACGTACATGTACGTGCTTGTGCCTGCCTGTGCCATTGTAATGACGTACATTGGCAATACGGCGGTCCTTAAGTGGTTAACCTGCTATAGGGAACAATCACTTTAAAGGGTTTGTAAAGGTAAATGTTTTTTCACCTTAATGCCTTCTATGCATTAAGGTGAAAAAACATCTCACACTGCCGGCACCCACAGTCCCCCCGTTTTACTTACCTGACCCTTGAAAGTCCCGCCCTCGCCCCCACCGTCCTCTTCGCCGCTCAGCCTGGCCGCTGATTGGCTGGAGTGGATGGACTGAAAGCAGTGCAGCCATTGGCTTGCGCTGCTGTCAATCACATCCAATGACGCAGCGCGCCGGGGGGCGGGGCCGTGTGATACAGCGAGCAGATATAGCCGCCGGCTGTATCACGGGAGCGCGCCCGCAAGTGCTTCTCACCATGCGAGGGAGCTTGCATGAACGTGAGAAGTACCTGCGGGAGGAAGCAGAGACAGCCACTGAGGGACCCCAGAAGAGCAGGTTCGGGGCCACTCTGTGCAAAACGAGCTGCACAGTGGAGGTAAGTATAACATGTTTGTTGTGTTTTTTTTTTTATTTACTTTAAAATCCCTTTAAGTCTGCAGAGCTATCCAAAGCCATTCTTTTTTCATTTTGAATAAAGTAGGGGGTGGATAAAACCTCTATCAGTTTTTTTTTGCTCAGCTACAGTGCACCTGGAAAGTATTCACAGCGCTTCACTTTTTCTACATTTTATTATGTTACAGCCTTATTCCAAAATGGTATTAAAATTCATTATTTTCTTCAAAATTCTACAAACAATACCCAATAATGGCAACATGAAAGAAGTTTGTTTGAAATCTTTGCAAATTAAAAAAAATAAATAAAAAAATCACATGTACAGTACATATATATATGCACAGCCTTTGTGCAATACTTTGTTTTTTTTTTAAATTTATTTTTATTGAAAGTTTTCAATACATTAATAACATACAAACATACCAAACGGTCCCAACAACCTCCCAAAACCCCCCCCCCTCCCTTCCACCCTCCCCCCACCCAACCAAGCTCCCTTCTGTGCAGCCCTCCATTCTTCCTCCTAGTTCAGTCTATCAACACCGACAGTACCACTCATAAAGAAACACATAGCCTGTACTGTATCTGAATAACAAACTACTTGAAATGGGGATATAACCAATCCAGGGGAAAGCACCTCTCTGCCCTGGTGCAATACTTTGTTGAAGCACCTTTGGCCCCTATTACAGCCTCAAATCTTTTTGAGTATGATGGTACAAGCTTGGCACACCTATTTTTGGGCAGTTTCTCCCATTCTTCGCAGGTCCTCTCAAGCTCCATCAGCTTGGATGGGGTGCGTCGGTTCACAACCATTTTCAGATCTCTCCAGAGATGTTCAATCAGGTTCAAATCTGGGCTGTGGCTGGGCCACTCAAGGACATTCATAAAGTGGTCCCGTAACCACTCCTTTGTAATCTTGGCTGCGTGCTTAGGGTCGTTGTCCTGTTGGAAGATGAACCTTCGCCCTAATCTGAGGTCCAGAGCGCTCTGGAGCAGGTTTTCATCAAGGATGTCTCTGTACATTGCTGCATTAATTTTTCCCCTCAATCCTGACTAGTCTCCCAGGTCCTGCTGATGAAAAACATCCCATAGCATGATGCTGCCACCACCATGCTTCACTGTAGGGATGATCTTGGCCAGGTGATGCGTGGTGCCTGGTTTCCTCCAGACCTGACGCTTGCCATACAGACATATTTGTGTCGTCAGACCAGATAATTTTGTTTCTCGTGGTCTGAGAGTCCTTCGGGTGCCTTTTAGTAAACTCCAGGCAGGCTGTCACGTGCCTTTTAATGAGGAGTGGCTTCTGTCTGGCCACTTTAGCATAAAGGGCTGAGTGCTGCAGAGATGGTTGTTCTTCTAGAAGGTTCACTTCTCTCCACAAAGAAATGTAGCTCTGTCAGAGTCACCTCCCTGACTAAGGCCCTTCTCCCCTGATTGCTCAGTTTGGCTGGGCGGCCCGCTCTAGCAAGAGTCCTGCTGGTTATAAACTTCTTCCATTTACAGATGGAGGACACTGTGCTCATTTGGGACCTTCAATGCTGCAGAATTTTTCTGCACCCTTCTCCAGATCTGTGCCTCCATACAATCCTGTCTCGGAGGTCTGCAGACAATTCCTTGGACTTCATGGCTTGGTTTGTGCTCTGACATGCACTAACTGTGGGACCTTGTATAGACAGGTTTGTGCCTTTCCAAATCATGTCCAATCAACTGAATTTACCACAGGTGGACTCCAATCAAGTTGTAGAAACATCTCAAGGATGATCAGTGGAAACAGGAGGCAGTTGTGAGTGTCATGGCAAAGGCTCTGGATACTTATGTACATGTTTAATTTTTTATAAATTTGCAAAGATTTCAAACAAACTTCTTTCACATTGTCATTATGGGGTATTGTTTGTAGAATAATAATGAATTTAATCCATTTTGGAATACGGCTGTAACATAACAAAATGTGGAAAAAGTGAAGCGCTGTGAATACTTTCAGGATGTACTGTATATCTCATTAGAGAGATTTTCCTGTCCTGTAGAATTAACTGAAAGTGAAAGGTTATATTTTCAATGTCAGGCAAATCCCTTTTCAGAATGTTGTCACAGAAACAAGTGTTCTAATTGGTGGATTTACTCTGTTTCATTACTGGTGACAAATAGAAAAAACAGAAAATGTTATACTTACCTGACGGTAATTTTCCTTTCCTGATGCATAAGCATGACAACATACATGAATGGGATAGGCTCCGCCCCTCGCCCAATCAGGACTGTTTATACTATAGACGAGTCACCTCCCCCCAGGCGACATTCTCGTAACTATACTCAAATGCGAATCCCACAAGGGAGGGACCTGTATGCTGTCATGCTTATGCATCAGAAAAGAAAAATTACCGTCAGGTAAGTATGCAATTTTCTGTTTTCCTGATACAAGCAGGACAGCATACACGAATGGGATGCAGCACGCCAACAAAAAAATATAAGGGAGGGCCATGCTGAAGCGTTTGAATCAATAGAACTGAAGTCAACTCCCCTGCTTCCAATGTTGCTTAATTGACTTTACAATAGGCAAAAAATGGTTTGTAGTATAGGAACCTGGTTGGTATCCTGTAAAATTCTGTATTTTGGCCATGAACACGCCACCCATCTGATAAAGTGAGTTCTGCACTAGATTGATGAATTTATGTTCGTCCTATAAGCCCCTTAGGCTACTCTGACTCAAGATAATGCCATTGTCATAATGGACAGTGAAAAGTCTTTTACTGATACAGCCAGGCCTGAAGAGGACACTGTCTGACCTTCCATGCATTTCTTCCACATAGGAGTCCATTACTCCAGCTTGTGGTGACGCAGACATTTCAGTTTCTACATGCCAGAAGGGTGATGGTCTTGACCCAGAAGCAAGGATGCAGACCCTTGTCTGGTGCTCGAGAAGAAACCAGAGCTATTTTGTTGATTTGATTATGGTAGCAATAAGGTAGTTTACTGCTTGACACTTGGATCTTTGAAATAATTCTCCCAGACGTGATATCCTTAAGAAATACTGCTTTAGCGCCACTGAACCTATTGAGGTAGTCTTGTTTAGAAGAATGTAGGATTGGGAAAATCTTCCCAACACTAGTTGTACTGCAAGTTCTAAGGGGAAAGAATTATCTCTACTGGCCTTTCGGATATGGTTCCCCCAGATGTGCAGCGTTCACTGAATCTCAGCAATTGAGGACCTGACCAAGACTTGACTACCGCTCAATCCTTTATGTTATATTACTTGCAGAAATCGTAATCTTTGCACCCGGGAGCAGAGGATTCTACCCTTAAATTCTGTGAGATTTCCCTATGTTCTAGCATACCTGGAGTTTGCCGCAGGTTCCCCTGGCTTCCACAAGGTTTCAAATAATAAAGGGGAGACCCCTCGATGAGTGTTCCTAACTTGGTCTCCCAGTCGCTAGATCCGAGGTGGCTGAATTTGGATACACTTGACTCCGCTGTGTAAGGTCTGAGATCTCCGGAAGAATAGAATAGGCTCTTTGGCCAAAGACTGTACTTTGAGGACACCAGGGCCTGTAAGCCCACTGGATCATTATTGCCCTTATCCCAGCTGTATGACTACGGATCCTGGTTGAACTAGATGTCTTTTCTCAACCTGCCTAACTATGCACTATGATCCTGATGATGAGTTTGGAGATTACCAAGTCTGGTGGCTATATAGGCTAACCTGCTGACACAGCTGGATGTTAGATCCACTGCTTCCACGTCTGGGAAGCACCTCTTGCAGGAATAACTTCCCTTCCTGACCCATTGAGTTTACTGCCAAGTTGAGATTCATTGAACCTTGACCTTGTTGGTCTAGGGCAGAGGCGGATCTGGGGGGGGGAGCAATGGGGCAATTGCCCCACCCCCAAGAATTTGGGTGAGTGAGTGATTGGGCAGCTCCATGGGTGAGGAAGCGGGTGGCTCCACGGGTGAGAAAGGGGGTGGCTCCACGGGCTGGCCAGGCTGTCAGCCGGCTTGCTTGGTGAGTGGGTGAGCAGCTTGGCGGCTCAGTGGGTGAGCGGATGGCTGGCCAATCAGGGAGACAGCAGGAGGGGGAGCAAAGAGATGGCATCATCTCTCACTGCCCGGCGCCTGTCCTGCATCCCTGCAGTGCAGTTCCGCCCTCACTGTGCAGGCAGCCGTGGGAAGCAGAGAGATGACATCTCTCTGCTGCCTGACTGGTAATCTGCTGCCTGACTCTGGGACACGGCAAGAGACCACCTTAGCAGGAAAGTGACACAGCAAGAGACAGTTCGCATTGTGTGGTAGGCGTTGTGGCAAGTAACAATCCTCAACGTGTGGCAGGTAACGTGGCAAGTGACATGCTCAGGGCTCCCACTGATTCTGCATTATGGTGAGTTGAACTATACATTTTTTTATAACAATGTAATAATATAAATAAATGTGCTTGATTTATCCTGCCACCATATCAACCATGGTGCTGTGATGATTGAAGCGCTAACACCAGCCATTTCCCCGATAAATTGCCCCCCAAAAAAACTTATTTTCTGGCAGTGACCCTCCCGAGACTAGCCTCTGGCTCTGCCCCTGGTCTAGGGACTCGCCCTTGACATTGAAGGCTTTGTATTTCACTATATCTGACAGGAAGTTCTGGGAAGCCAGAACACAGGGCAATGGGATGAGACTTTACTGTTTGGCAAACCTACATGGTAGATACCTCTTGCCATGACGATAGGAGATTACCTATTGCCGTCTGTTTGGAGCATAACTGAGGCCTCCTAGGCTGTGTTGCCAGAATGATTTGCCCACTTGGAAATCACTGTACCCCTGATGTTAGACACTTTGTCCTCCATTGGCCTATGTCATTGACCTTGAGCTAGGAGGTCACTGAGGTGAATACCAAAAAGTGAATAGACTTTGATGATTGGTATACCTGGAAGTTGATAAGATTAACTATGTTTATCCAACATTAAACAGGACTAATCCTGTCTGTGGGGTTATCTTCCCTGGAATAGGAAGCAAATCTTTTATTACCTTAGAAAGCCAGTTTATGTTCTCAATCTTCCAGTGTGTCCAACTGACTGCATGGATTACCTCAAACTGCTTCTCGACCATGGTATACAAACAGATGGGCTTGAGCTAGGACTTGCCTCTACATAAGACCTAATACTCTCACCCTCCATGAGGGCAACTCTACAGTATTCTCCTGGATGTCTAAAATGTCATTATAATAATGAGATTAGTTGGCCTTCCCTCTGAACCAGGGTTTGCCAGGACCTGGAGGATGTTGAGCCACCCGCAGCTGTTCACATAAGGAACCTGCAGCTATTGCTTCTGCAAGCTAGCCACTACTGGAAGCAATGTTCTGGAAAAATGCCTTGAGTATGTGGAAAGGTCAAAAGGCTGTTGAATGAACCCAAAGTGAAACTCTTAGAAGCCTGGGTGTACTGAAGTGCGTATGTACACATCAACTAGATCTAGAGAAACTGTAACTGCTTTATCTGATGGTTTGAGTGATTGTTCTCAATGACTCCATATGTTTTTTGAATCTTTATCCTTCGTTTCATATCTTGCCTAAATCTGATTTCCGACTAAGAACAATTGACCAATGGTTCCTGTTGGACTAGATTTGGTAACATTTGCTTAAAACCTTGATATCTCTAAAGAACCATAGTGGTAATTAGAGGAGTTGGAGGAGTGAAAAGAAATTCTATTGCCTTACTGCACAAAGTACAACTCGTCAAACCAGGAATCTTCCATTGTCCCAAGGTTTTGTTGCAGACAGATCACATCACAACGACAAGTGCTGCAAAGGCCCCACTGATCCTGAGCCTCCTGCCCAAAATTTGCATTAATTTCTGCAATATAACATTTATTGGGCACATTTGAGTGAAAAGGAACTTTGCTGCTCCTCGAGAGGAGAAGACTTGGGCTTAGGCAATCAAAGACGATAATAGATCTTCCTATTTCTTCTCAGGCCCCGTCACCACTCTTTGTTCTGGGCCTAGGTGACTAGCCTAAGGGATTAGTCCCTGATCTGGACATCACTGATTCCTTCTTAAATCACATTCTATTCAACTTAGAAGAGGTATACCCAGTCGGTGGGTTAAGCCATAGGGCAAGACTAACCTCACAGAATAATAGGAGGAACAGCCTGCTGCATCAATAATGATTGTACTGCCTCGCTGGTCACTCTAACTTCACTCACGGATCAAACACCACAGAGGCATATTACTGGCCAACTTTGCTTTCATCTCGTCTGCTGAGGACCAAATAGCCTTGGCTACTGAAGTGCACCCCAATGCATGCCACACCATACTCCCTAATGGTAGTATAAACCTTAAATTCCAAATCCATATTGCTGTTCCCATGCCTCTGCAAAGGCTATTGCATCCTTCGCTGGCAGACTGGCACTTCTAGCTAGTCTGATGAAGATTACTTGACTTGGCAAACTGCCTCTGCAGTAAAAGTTGGGCTTTACAGAGGGGATCTTCTATCCTCTGCCAGCATGAAGACACATCTGGCCAATCTGATGAACGCTCATTGGCCTGCTGTTTTTGAGGCAGATACCTTGTAAACAAACTCAGTTGTTTGATTAGCTTTAGTACCTGAGCGTAAGTGCTCCACCCAGTCAGTTTGCACTTGAGTGAACACATCTGCCTTTGTGTTTACTGCCGCCTGATATGTAACTTGGCATATTGGCGGGCACGTCCGCTAACCACACTCCGCATTCTGCCCAGGATGGTCCTTATTGTGATTTCATTTAGTCTGCCCCTTCTGCCAGCACTTTGAATGTATAGCAATTTCTAGAGCCAAACAGGACCTGTCACTGTTGGAAGAACAAGTTGCCACTTTTCCTTTGGGGAGTGGTACTGGTATTTAAGGGCTGGAGAGTTTTACAATCCATACTGCCCACGCACTCTTTTTTTATTTTTTTTATGATAGCATACCTACCTGACCCTCATCTTATTGATCGTGGCTGGTCTCTGGGTAAGCTTATAGCTCCAGATATGAGCTGCAGGTTTGTGGTCATAATAAATACCTGGAAGTACTGGCTAGGACATAGCCTTAATACAATATCAGTGGCCATCCACACAGCCATTGAAGCAGCAAATTGACCTATATGCTGTGAGCAAGGGTTAAACCCTTAGACAGGAGCAGTTACAAATAGTAGTGTAATAAACCAATTAATTAAGCAGAACACTGAATTTTACACGCTGGCATTTTGGCATAATAGGTTAATGCATAGCAATCATTAAACAAATTGCACCCAAAAGTAGACCTTAAACGCATAGCAGCAACACAATGCATAGCAGTGGCATCCATATTGAAGCATCACTCTGTCATAAGCAGCGCAATGAAGGGTTAAAATAACTGGCAGGATCACCTACACTAGGCAACTGCCCTTTTAAAGGTAAAAACAGCAAATCCAAGTATTAGAGCATTGACACAGTGATCCCAAATCTGTAAAGCCAGGCATTGCTGATTTAATAGGAAAGACTCAACTTTTGCAGCAAACGCCTGTAAATCAGATCATGCATTAGTAGTCCTACAGACAAACAAAACCCGTGAAGCCAATGAAACAGACAGAACTATACACAGCCGTTTAACCTACATTGGCAGCTTATATATTAACAGCATAATGACTCAACCACACCATGACAGGCCATGGAAGCTCTGTGCAACACCCTTCCCTGACTGGCTCTAAGGCGGAATGGGAGAGGCTCAATTCCTGAACAGGTGGCCACCAATCCATCCCCAGGCCACCACCTGGGGCTCCCAGCCACTACTACAGCAAGGTCAGCAGTTACCACAACCTCATCTTGCTGCTCCCGGCCAACTGAAAGCCCACAGTCCAGCCACAGGAAGCAGACAAGGAGCCATCTTGGAAGGGGGCAGCCCTGAAAAAAAAATTCCAGCATCTTTGCAAGGGAAACCAACATACCCAGACTAACACAAATGTATGCGTGTGTATGGGGCCACAACTCACCAGGAAGGAGAGACTGGATCAGTCTCAACCAACCACAAGGCAGAACAGTTTTACCTGCATCCAGAGACCAGTATCCCAGCCCTCTAGTATCCGGACCTGGGGGGGGGGGGGGTGTCTCCCTCGTTTGGAAGTAACAGGAAAGAGGCTGAACCTGTACGGCTGGCCAGATGAATCCGGCAAGGTGAGGGCAAAAATAAAAGTCTTCTTTGATTCACAGCTATAACCATTTGAGGAACAGAAAGAGAATGCCGCCTGGGGCAAGGTGACTCATTTATATATATATATATCGCATAACCAGTCTTGACTGGGCGAGGGGCGGAGCCTATCCCATTCATGTATGCTGTCATGCTTGTGTCAGGAAATAGGCTTTTCTCTCACCTTCATTGCCAGCAACATTGTTGATTCAGACAGAGAGAGTGAATCTTGCTAAGGGCTCATTCAAATTAGTGGTTGAGGGGTACTAAAACCTAGCTGTTGAGCCAAGTTCTTACCGCTTCCCAATCATTTGCCCTTTAGCTGCAGAGGCAGCAGCCAGAGGTGTACACATGCTGTAGTGGTGATGCTTTGCTTTGCAGCCCTAGCAGAAATTATATCCCCTGTCACTTTTGGCAGGCAAATCGCGCAGTGAGCGTAACCCATTTGAGTCACAGGGGTTGCTCTGCAAGCCCACTGCAAACTCATGCAATGCATGCGGTTGCATCACACTAGTGTGGGGTTCAGGGGGTTAAAGAAGGCAGTGGGGAGGCTATACAATGCCTCCTCACTGCCTGCCAAATGCTCTCTGAAGAGCAAGCTGAATTCTGATTGCTCTTCAAAGACCAAAGCATTTGTAAACAAGCCCAAAGGGGGCAAAGACAGCAGTAAAAACCTGACAGTGTAAAAAGAATGTCTTTACCTATACTTTAACCACTTGCCAACCAGCTGCCGTTGTTATACAGCGGCAAGTCGGCTCCCCTGTGCAATTCGCTTTAGCTGTAGGGCGGCTCGCATAGGCACGATAGCACCGGCTCCTGCCTGCTGCAGGAGCGTGCCCGCGGGTTGATTGCATAGTACAGAGGCAGAATGGGGATCTGCCTTTGTAAACAAGGTGGATCCCCATTCTGACAGATAACATGACAGATCTACTGTTCCCAGTCATCGGGAAAAGTGATCTCATTCATGTCCCAGGCAGCCGACCCCCCCTACAGTTAAAAAACACCCAGGGAACACAGTTAACCCCTTCATCACCTCCTAGTGTTAACCCCTTCCCTGCCAGTGTTATTTTTACATTGATCAGTGGAATTTATAGCAATGTCACTGGTCCCCAAAAAATGTCACAGTCCCGCTAAAAATCGCAGATCTCCACCATTACTAGTAAAAACAATAAAAAATAAAGTCCCTAAATCTATCCCATACTTTGTAGATGTGGTAAGTTTTGTGGAAACCAATCAATATACGCCTATTGTGTTTTTTTTTTACCAAAAATATGTAGAACAATATATATATATATATATATATATATATATTGGCCTAAATTGATAAATATATTTGTTTTTTTTATATAATTTTTTTGGATATGTGTTATAATTCAATTACACTCTTTGTTTGCTTATAGCGCAAAAAATAAAAACTGCAGAGGTGAGCAAATGCCACCGAAAGAAAGCTCTAGCTGTGGGAAAAAAAATAGCATCAATTGTGTTTGGGTAAAACATCGTACGACCGCGCAATTGGCAGTTAAAGCGACACAGTACCGTAGCACAAAAAAATGGCCTGGCCATTAAGGGGGCAAATCCTTCTGGGGCTGAAGTGGTTAGAGACTCGTTATTCAAATATCTGCAAGAGCAGTCATGATCAGATCACTTTATATGCAACTTTATATGCAGCTGTAATGATGATCAGCCAAATTTAACTCAGGACTTTACTAGGAATATCTCCGAGTTTTCTTTTTTGTAGATGTCTGTCTGTCACTGTCTTTGTGAGTTGTATCAATGTAATAAGGTATTGGTATTGTGGATTTGAGCTCCTAACAGTAAGTACACACATATTTGCCCACTATATTGCTTCAGTCATTTGTGTGTTTTGCTCCATCATTAGTGACAATTCTTCTTTTGTAGAACTAAAGCCAAACTTAAAAAAAAAAAAAAAAAAAAATGGCTAGAGTAAGGGAAAGTTATAACTCCTGTTAGTTATTTTGCTTCCAAAGTGAGGGAATACCTGGCTGTCACCAGAACTAGTGTCCCCGATGGAATATTTTCCTTCTACTCCAAAATTTGAGATTCACTTTCACATTCACTCTTGGTAATAAATAAAACAAACAGAAAGAATGACTCTTCCTAGCGGGGGAACAGACAGACATACCCTTTTCCTAGCAGATGTTATCATCCCCCTCCACTATCCATAACTAAAAAAAAGTTTTGACTTTATTTAAACTTTAATGATGAAAGAAAACTTCACAGAGTAATATCATAGTTACAAAATGATCCTAAATCAGTATTGTGGGCACTCAAGCATCTTTAGAGTCTCAACCAAGGCCATATATTTTTGCAGCAATGCATTCAATTATTCAAATCTATATTTGGAGAATGTTACTTCCTTTCAAGGTTTTGGCACAAAGCAAACACAAATGTTGTCCTCCATAGGACAAAGGACAGCCTGGCTAAAGTAACTCTTTTAATCTTCAGTTAGCTAAGGTTTTGTTTTTTAAAAGGTAATTTGGTGGCCTGCCACTTGGCGGCAGTAGAGGCATGTGTTTTCAGTTCCTGTAGAATGCAGAGTTGTCCCGGAGGAATCACCAGAGTGAATTCAAAGGCTGCAGCTGCATCCAGGCCTGTGAGACTGAATGTAGCCCCCCCTCCCTCCCTATAATTGCTGATATCAGATGCAGAATAGCCTGATGGTAACATTTTGACACTGTAGCACCTACAGCCATTTTAGCATATGAAAGACTGTTTCTACAACATTGGCAACATTTTATAAAATTGCGAAAATCCCTTTTAATTCTCAAAGTAAAAAATTGTATCCATATTTTAGTGTTTCACTTGAAGTCAGGGTTGTGAATTTACATACCAGGTTCTTTATGTTAAAAGTATGAAAGTTTCACTTTAGCTACATTGGATTAGCTTCAGAGATTTAGCCCAGGTTCACATTAATGTAATTTGGCAATGCGATTTGACATGCCAAATTGATGGCTATTACTGGCAATGGCACCATCTGAATCGGTACGACGCTGACTTTCTGGAGCTGCACCGATTCCCAAAAGTAGTGTCTTTACTACTTTTGGTGACTTTGGGTGCGATTTCAATAGACATCTGTGTGGGAACCTGCACAGATCAGTGTAAAAATACCAATTCAGTGGAATCTGATGAATGATGACTTAAAACCTTAAAGTGTAAGTTCACCTTTGTACACTTTTTTTTTCTTCTCTAAATTCCAGCTTCTCCAGGGCCGTAGATCATTTTTTCTTCTGGGGGGTTCAGCAGCAGGTACCAAGTAAAAGTCTTTTTAAATATAATAAATTGCGCCAAAATGATAAAGACTGGAAAAAGGAAAACAATATGTGTTGCTCCCAGTCAGCAATCGCATCTTTAATTGTATTTTATCAGGTCCTTTAGAAAATCAAAGCCGATTTCAGTTTGTTCCTTCTTTCAGTTTTTATGAATGCTGTTGGTTATTGTCCAGTATTAGTGTCCAAACTGAATAGGAGCAAAGTGTGCTGCCTACCAACAAGGAGGTGGTGCCCTTTGCACCTCCTCAGTAAGTTGGCTATTAAGGTGCAAAGTGCACCATGTTGTGTCAGACAGAGCACTCACTGACTTTAAAAAACAAAAGGGGGAAGGCACTGCCTACCACAGGGTGGTGCACTGTAGTAGAAAATCTTACAAAATCTTACTGGGCAGGTACAAAGGGCACCATCTTGTGGAAGGCAGCACACTCACTGTGTTCACATTAACCTAATTTTCAATTAATCACAGAATAAAAAAAAAAAACAATCAACTGAAAAATTACTAGCCTTGAATGCACTGACTTGTTCTTTAGGATAGGTTTATCTAAGCCAGGGATATGCAGTTAGCGGACTTTCAGCTGTTGCAAAACTACAAGTCCCATCACGCCTCTGCCACTGGGTGTCATGCCTGTGACTGTCAGAGTCTTGCTATGCCTCATGGGACTTTTAGTTCTGCAACAGCTGGAGGTCTGCTAATTGTATATCCCTGATCTAAGCAGTTGCAAGAAGGTGTGTAATTGCAAACCTTCCTGCTCTAGCAGAGGAAAAACACACGACTGCTTAGGAGATACGCAGAGGTACACTAGAATGTGGGAAACCCTCCATCCATGCACATGTTATGCACCTCATTCAAATCGCACCCTCCTTGCAATCTGCAGTGGGTGTCAGTGTTATCTTAACAAGTTCCCGACCGGCACACGACGATGTACATCGGCAGAATGGCACGGGCAGGCAAACTGGCGTACATGTATGTCCAGTTGAATTCGGGACGCCCGGGCGCGGGTCCCGCAGGCTCAGTCGCCACGGGGATACCCACGATCATCTCACAGGGAAGGAGAACAGGGAGCCATTGTAAACAGCATCTCCCCATTCTGCCTAGCAAAAAGTGACACTGATCTCTGCTTCCTGTGATTGGAGCAGAGATCAGTGTTCACTAACACACAGCCCAGCCCCCCACAGTTAGTAACACACCCCTAGGACACACTTAACCCCTACACTGCCACCCCCTGGTTAACCCCTTCACTGCCAGTGTCATTTACACAGGAATCAGTGCATTTGTATAGCACTTGCTGCATAAATGACAATGGTCCCAAAAATGTGTCAAAAATGCCCGATGTGTCCACCATAATGTCGCAGTCACAATAAAAGTACTAGTAAAAAAAAAATGATTAATAAAAATGCCATAAAACTATCCTCTATTTTGTAAATACTATACATTTTGCACAAACCAATCAATAATCGCTTATTGCATTTTTTTTACCAAAAATATGTAGAAGAATACGTATCGGCCTAAACTGAGGGAAAAAATTTTTTTTTAATATATTTTTGGGGGATAATTATTATAGCAAAAAGTAAAAAAGAATGTGTTTTTTTTCAAAATTGTCGCTCTTTTTTGTTTTTTTGGTGATGTCCCTATATAAGTCGCCGCGCGTCGTGTTGGAGCCATTGTGAGCGGAGGATGCGACGAGGCAACATCTAAAGAGAAGAGAAGAACAGAAGGCGGTGACGACAGCGGCGACAGAAGACCGGGCCACCGCCTGTAAAAGAGCTAGAAGAAGGCGCGGTGGCCCGGCAGAAGAACCGAAGAGGGGGACAAGACCCCTGAAGTTGGAAGAAGAGGGCGGCGGCGAGGAAGAAAGCCGGGCTCCTCCACTAGTAAAAGAGCTAGCAGAAGATAGCGGAGGAGTCCGGCGAGAAGACCCCCGAAGATGGAAGACCCCGGAGCTGTGCAATAAACTATTTTATCTTGTGTGTTGTGTTTTTTTTTTTACTTTATTTTACAGGTGAATGGGTAGGGGTACATTGTACCCCATACTCATTCACATAGGGTGGGGGGCCGGTATCCGGGGGCCCCCTTATTAAAGGGGGCTCCCGGATTCCGATAAGCCCCCCGCCCGCAGACCCTGACAACCAACGGCCAGGGTTGTTGGGAAGAGGCCCTTGTCCTCATCAACATGGGGAAAAGGTGCTTTGGGGTGGGGGGGCCGCGTGGCCTGGTATGGCTCAGGAGGGGGGGCGCTCGCTCGCCCCCCCCTTTCCTGGCCGGCCGGGTAGCGTGCTCGGACAAGGGTCTGATGTGGACCTGGGGGGGACCCCCACACCGATTTTTTTCGGCGTTAGGGTTCCCCTTTAAGTCCATACCAGGTGGCAGGGCCAGTGACGCATCCTTCGCGGGCCCCGCCTACCTGGAGACGTGCTCAAAATGAGCGGACTTTTCTCCGGCGGGAAAAGTACGGCGGACTGGCTTACGCACGGTCAGATTGTCCGCCGAAATGCAAGTCCGGCGGGAAGATTGGAGTCTCTCTCAGACTAGGGCCACTGACTGTAGTGCTGCCTGTCGCTGATACCATGTGTGGCTGCAGAGCAGGGACACCATGCATTTCATTTTGGCCCTGGGGGGTTTTGAACACCCCTGACTCTCCCCTTATCTACGCCCCTGACCTTCCCTATGCACCAATATAGCATTCATGTACTTTTTTTGCAAAAATATCAAAGCCTTTCATTAAATCTACACTTACCTTTCTTGTCCTAATCCACGTTTCCATTAGTAATGTCTTACTTCCTGATCAGACTTTAGGTCATGACACAGGAAGGAGTTGACCATCTGACCTCATTAGCACACACCCTGCATCATCCATCCACCCACTCCCAGGTACATGTTTTTGAAATGAAATGCAATCAATTGGTGCTCACCCTTCTCACTAAATACACAATCAAATTGCATAGTGTATGACAATCCTTGTGTACATAGGAGTGAGTGGACAGAAACTGGCTGTCAAGCCCCGTTCACAACTCTGCATAGCGGAAACTTGCATTCCCACATTTTTTTTTTTTGCGAGGGGGTTAAGGAGTTTGAGCATTTTCACTCATAACACCTAGGGCAGCCCATCCACCTGAATGGGCTGCCCTACACACACCAATCGCCCCAAAGAAGCTTCAGAACTTTTTATTGAGAGTGGAGCTTTTTTTTTATTGTAATATTTGGTGCAGTGCATTTCTGAAATGCAAGGAAACGCACAGATGTGAATGGAGCCTCATTATTCTTGAGTTACTGCACCAATTTCACTTCCAGGCCTCATTCACATCTAGCATAGTGGGAGCGCACATTTTGTGTCTGTTTTTTCCTGTGACACGCATAGGGCAGCCTGTTGATTTCAATTGGCTGCACTACATGTGGCTAATGGGACATTTTGGCGTTTTGTGGGTTGTATGTGTTTTACCGTTCATTTTGCAGCATTTGCCCCTTGCTTTTTCACATGGCAAAATGTGTGTTTACTTCTGTGTTTGGTGTGCCGATAACCATTAATGGTACTCAAAGTGCAACTAGTAATTTTAGGTGTATAAAGATGGCTGTACACTATGCAATCTGATTGTATATTGTGTATTTAGTGAGAAGGGTGATCACTTATTGATTGCATTTCTTTTAAAAAACGTGCACTTGGGAATAGGAGGGTAGATGATGCAGGGTGTGTGCTAATGAGGTCAGATGGTCAACTCTCTCCTGTGTTATGATCTAAAGTCTGATCAGGAAGAAGACATTACTAATAGAAACCTGGATTAGGACAATAAAAGTAAGTGACTGTAGAAGCTTTGGAATGGAAAGCTTTGATATTTTTGCAAAAAAAAGTACATGAATGCTATATTGGTGCATAGGGGAGCTGGAATTTAGAAAAAAATTTTAAAAACGGAGATAGACTTATCGGTAACTCTGTTTACAGGAGTCTTCCAGGACAGCCCTTGAGAGATGGAGCTCCTCCCCTGGACAGGAAACACATTGCCTCCAGCTTTTTAAAAGGCAGTCCCTTAGGCATCTGGTCAGTTTTATCCAAGAACCGAAGGACAGAGCTTAAATATAGTTAAGCTGAACATACCAATTAATTTTATCCATACAAAGGGTGGGAACGTGCTGTCTTGGAAGACTCCTGGAAACAGAGTTACCTGTAAGTCTAACTCCAGTTTTCCCACAGTCGTCATCCAGGACAGCCCTTGAGAGGATGAACAAGCACTCACCAAATTTTTAGGGGGGGGACTACTGCTTGGAAGACTTTCCTCCCAAATGCTTGATCTTGATCACTTAAAACGTTCCAATAGATAGTGTCAAATGAACGTAGACACGCTTGACCACGTGGCGGCCTTACATATCTGCCCTGGGGTAGCGCCTGACTGTGGGAGACATTGCTGGGAAATGACTATTCTGATTACAGGGAACACAGATAAAAGAGAAATGCTCTAACTGTGGGGGGCATGGCAAGTCAGGAGTGCTCTGACTGCAGGGGACACAGCTAAAGGAAGAGCATTCTGACTGCAGGAAACACAGCTAAAAGAAGAAGCACTCTAACTTCGGGGGAACTAGACCAGCATAGGGGTCCTCTGACAGAGGGGACATGGCTTAGACAGGAGTACTCTATATGGTTTCCCCTGCAGTCAGAATGCTCCTCTCCTGAGCAAGTTCCCCCCACATTCAGAATGCTCCTCTCCTGGCTGTTTCACCTACAGTCAGAGTGCAAATCTCTTGACTATGCCCCTGTAGCGGGTGCCACTCAGCCGGCGGCACCGACACAGACAATCACTGACAGGCCCTGAGGGAAAGTGAGCCTTTCAGCAGCTGTGGGGTAATACTCCCCCTCGCTCTCCTATCCAGCTCTACAGTGTGCAAGCCGTGCTCACAGAGACTTGGTAGCACGCTATGCTCTCTCTCCTGCTTCCTCATTGGCACAGGGCGGAAACCAATGGATCTCCATATCTACAGGGGCAAAGCATTTTGGGACATGCAGTCCTCATAACCAGTGGCTCCATGGCAATCCCTGGGGGCAGAACTACACACCCCAGCATTCCCACAGGGCATAAGGAGGAAGCTGGCAGCACAAGGCTGCCTGGGAGCTGGGCAGAGATTGCAAAGCGAAGACCAGACGCAGAAGAGGAGGTGCTACCACCCTGGGTCGGTGTGCCCATTTCCTGCCACAGATCCACGGCCGGTCCCGGACATCTCACCAGAGAGGGACCCGGGGTGCATTCCCAGACCCGGGGTGTATTCCCATTCCTGAAAGAGAGTTTGTGTGCCACAACAGCTGGACTTGCAGTCCACACCCATGGTCTCTCAGAGATCCCATTCAGTGACTAGCTCTCAGTCAGGATGAAGAGATGGTAATGGATTGGCTGTGGCCATCTCAAAATGTCAGGGCCTGCCATCATTCCTTCTTCTCCTCCCAAATGAGAGATATATTTAGCTAAAAGTTGTGGGGTGCCATCATCCCTAGTATGAAATGTATCAAACAATTACCCTCTAGGATTGGAACTATGTAGGCATTTACCGTAGTAAAGGTCAGAAATTAGGTTAAAAAATATATATCTAAAGTAGCGCAAAGCGGCCCTGTACAGTAAGTACAAGTATAACAATGTTTTGACAGAAAGACATATACAAGCATGTTATTTTGGCCCAAACGTGTCTTGAATACACACGGTCACACAAAGTTGTCGCAAAATCCGATCGTTCAGAATGAGCTGACGTACAACATGTACGACGTGACTATAAAGAGGCCAGTAGCCAATAGCTTTCGTCTCGTAATTTATTCTGAGCATGCGTGGCACTTGTGCGTTAGAATTGTCTACACACGAGCAGAATTTAAACGATCGGATTTTGTTGTTGGAAAATTTTAGATCCAGATCTCAAACTTTGTGTGTCAGAAATTCTAACGGAAAAAGTCAGATGGAGCCCGCACACGATCGGAATTTCCGACAACACAATCCGATCTCACATTTTCCGTCGGAAAGTCTGACCGTGTGTGCAGGGCATAACAGACACTGGTATTCTCAGGCTGAAGGCTCCTGAATTTGTGCCTCAGGGTCAGCTTCTGGAAGACCCTCAATCTTTCCTGTTGGCAGCAAATCCGGAGCACTTTACCTCCTCCGTAAAGGAAGAGGAAGCTGATGTGCAGGAAGTTGAAGCAGATGTGCAGGAGAAACAAATGGCTGTGGATGAAGAAGAGGCCAGTGAGCTTATAACACCTGAGCCTAGAGCGCAGAGAGAGAGAAGAGTTATTCACCTACCCAAGAGACTGACGTATGATGTTTTAGGTGAAAGCTCTGAGGAGGTTGTTCTCACCTCTCAAAGAACTCCTGAAGCACCTGTCTTCTGACCTTTCCACCACAGATTTAGTGGAGGGCGACCCTAACTCACCCCCTTGCACATCTTGCTGGGCCATTCCAATAAAGTTGGCTTGTAGAAAGCACAACCTTCCTTCTTATGATAATTGGTGGAAGGTTCCTCAGCCAGGTTCTTATACAAATGTAAATTGTTTGCTTTCTTGTGTGCATTAACTACTTGCTGACCACTGCACACTGATGTACGTCCCTACTTTGGGGACAGATATCATTGTTATGGCAGCAGCTAGCTGCCATAACCCCGGTATCCAAATATGAGATCTGAGGACTTTTTGACCCCAGATCTCATATTTAAGAGGGCCTGTCATGCTTTTTTCTATTACAAGGGATGTTTACATTCCTTGCAATAGGAATAAAAGTGACCCAATTTTTTCTTTAAAAAACTGTGTAAAAATAAATAAAATCAAGTAAAATAAATAAGAAAAATTTTTTTTAATCGTCCCGTCCTGACAAGCTCGCGCACAGAAACGAACGCATACATGAGTAATATATGAAAATGGTGGTCAAACCACACATGTGAGGTATCGCCGCAGTCGTTAGAGCGAGAGAAATAATTATATCCCTGTACCCCCTCTGTAACTCAATTAACATGTTTAATTAACAATTAACAATTTTTAAAACGTCGCCTATGGAGATTTTTGAGGGTAAAAGTTTGATGCGATTCCATGAGCGGGTGCAATTTGGAGCGTGACATGTTGGGTATCAATTTACTTGGCATAACATTATCTTTCACAATATAAAGGGGAATTGGGCTAACTTTACTGTTGTCTTATTTTTTTAGTCAACAAATAATTTTTTTCCAAAAAAGTGCGTTTATAAGACCGCTGCGCAAATATGGTGTGAAAAAAGTATTGCAATGACCACCATTTTATTCTCTAGGGTGTTAGAAAAAAAACAATATATAATGTTTGGGGGTTCTAAGTATTTTCCTAGCAAAAAAAACCTGTTTTAAACATGTAGACACCAAAATCTCACAACGAGGCTGGTGCTTAAGTGGTTAATCTGTTTCCTCCCTACTGTACTCTGAAGGCATGTAACAGGTTCAGGACTTTGCCACATTTGGAGGACCAAAGGGTCTTTGGTGGGGGAATGTGTAGCGGGTATTGCTCAGCCTGCCCGCGGCCCGGCGCTTCATGCTGGCTGCGCTGACACAGACAATCACTGACAGGTACTGAGAGAGAGCGAGCCTGTCAGCAGCTGTGGGGGAATACTCCCCCCTCCCTCTCCTATCCAGCTCTACAGTGTGCGAGCAGCGCTCACAGAGAATGGGCAGCCCGCTCTGCTACCTCCGATTTCTCATTGGCAGGGGGAGGGAACCAATGGGGCTCCATAGCCACAGGGGCAAAGCATCTTGGGACTTCCCTTCACCAGCGGACTCATGGCAATCCCTAGGGGCAGACTTACACACCCGAGCATGCCCACAGGGGGGAGAGGAGGAAGCTGGTACCACAAGGCTTCCTGGGAGCTGGGCAGAGACCATGAGGTGAGGAGGTGCTGCCATCCAGGGTCGGTGTGCCTATTTCCTGCCACAGATCCATGGATGGTCATGAACATCTCCCAAAGAGAGGCACCAAGTGTGTATCTCCAGGAGCATTCCTGAAGGCGTGAGGCATTCCGGTTGTAGGGTAGCCAGTCAGGCATCCTGAAGAGCCTAACTTATGAGTGAGATTAATCAAACAAAAAATAAGTGAGAAAAAGTCCACATAGAGGTAAATGAAACACCAAATGTCCATCTAGACACGTAGGTGAATACACAGGTGTCACACAGACCTGAGCGTCATCAAACTGTAGGCGTCTTCAAAATAAACATCAAGGTTCATATAGGCTTACCAGAGATGTTGGACTCCACTATCATAAGACAACGAGTCAATCGAGCATGAATGCACCCATGGGACAGGTCCACGATGACTGTGTATCCGATGTCAGGAAATTCCCGGATTGACCTTACTCCAACTTCGCACAGTATCAACCATGGATATAATGGATACTGCAGGCAGTACCAGGACAGGAACTCCAGTGATGGCAAATGAATGACCAAAACCAACCCTGATAAGGGTGCTGAAACCAAATGGTGAAGCTAAGCAGCACTTGCATCGGTACACATAAAAAATGAAAAAAGGGGGGGCTCCGATAGTGCAGGTCAAAAGACGGCTTTTAATAGGTAAAAACCAATCTACAAAAACGTATAAAAGCAATCACATGTGATAAAAGCAATATGGGGAATAGAGTACCTTGCCTAAGGCGAGGTACTCTATTCCCCATATTGCTTTTATCACATGGGGGTCATACCTTTACTCAGGACTCTATTTACAAAACGAGTGGGTTAATATAACTTATAGATTGAGATACATTATTGAAATAAACACTGTGTTTGAACGGTTCTTTGAGACTGTGGTGTTGAGGTACAGAAGGGTAAAGTCTGACTTAAGAAAGGGTTAAGCCTTATACACACGATCAGAGTTTGTACAAACTTTCCCGTGGAGTTTTGTACAAAGGGTGTTGGCTGTAAATTTGTATTGCATACACACGATTGGACTTTTTAGACAACAAACACATTAACGTAGTGACGTTTCAACATACTGACGACACTTCAAAAGAGGACGTTCAATTACTCCGACGCCACCCTTTGGTCAACCTCTGTATTGTTGTCTGATCTTTTGCATTGGTTCTGAGCATGTGTGTTTGTACTTTGTACAAAAGTCTGATGGTTTTGTGTACACACGATCGGACTTTGCTCCGTTGGACTTATGTTGTCAAAAAGATTGTCCATTCGCACAGCCAACAAAAGTCAGATGAAAACCCGAAAAAGTTTGTCCGATGGAGCGTACACACGGTTGGATGTTGCCTTAAAACAGCTAGTTTGCATGTTTGTTGTCAAAAAGTCTGATCGTGTGTACGGGCCTTATTTCCTCTGCTCTCCTCCTGCCTGGACTCTAATCCCACGTACACACGATCGGAATTATGGTAGAAAAAAGCTCTGATGGTTTTCCTGACGGAATTCCACTCAAGCTGTCTTGCCTACACACGGTCACACCAAATTCCGACCGTCAAGATCGCGGTGACGTACAACACTATGACGAGCCAAGAAAAAATCAAGTTCAATGCTTCCGTGCATGTGCTGAATTGTTTCCGAGCATGCGTGGGAATTTTGCATGTCTGAATTGCTACAAACGATTGGAATTTCCTTTTTCACGTTGGAAAAATTGAGAACATGCTCTCAAATTTTTGCTGGCGGTAATTCGACCAGCTAAATTCAGATGGAGTCTACACGTCACATTTTCCAATGAAAAACTCTCATCAGTCTTTTGCTGGCCGAAATTCCGATCGTGTGTATGCGGCATTAGAGCTTAAATTAAGTAGAGTTGGTGGTTAATCTGTTGGAACATTCTTACCTTACTGCAATTTGTCATTATTTGTGTGGTAATCTCTGCTTTCAGGGTTATTCCCCTTAAGGAGATCCCTGGAAGTAGCCAGATCATATTGTTCAAATACTGTTAAGTCATGAAGACACAGTTTATTCATTTGGGTTACATTTCACAATTATATTGTCACTGTTTTATTCTGTGCCAAAAGAAAGCATTCAGTAAAAACAGACTGGTCCAATACCACCTGTGTCTATTTACTACCGTATTTGAAAGAATATTGCTATCTAGGTGTGCCAAAGGGGCTTAAGCTGTTCCTGGGGTTGTGAGGCAGAATACAGAACCAAATATACTCAAGCGGCTCCTTCGGGGGTAGTGCTACATCCCTCACAGTCAGAACATTCCTGCTCTGGCCATGTCCCCTGTAGCAAGAGCACTCCCCTCTTACCTGTATCCCCCAAATTTAGAGCACTCCTCTCTTGGCCATGTCCCCTGCAGTGAGAGCGCTCCTTTCCTGATTGTGTCCCCTGCAGTGAGAAGGCTCCTCTCCCGTATGTGTCCCCAACTGCCAGACTACTCCTTTCCTTGTTGTGTTCCAGTAAAAGCACTCTTGTCCTGTTCATGTCCCCTGCAGTCAGAGTGCTTCTCTCTGCCCTGTTGTTCCCCACGATCAGAATGCTCCTCACCTGGCCAAGTCCCCCTGCAACCAGAGTACTCCTCTCCTGCCCCCTGCTGTCTAATCATTTCCGCCTTGGTTGTATCTACTGCAGCCAGGGTGCTTCACTCTGACTTGTGTCTTCCACAGTCAGAATGCTCCTTCCTAATCATGTCTCCCACAGTCAGAGTGCTCCTCTTGCCAAGAAAAGGACCATTCTGACTGCAGGAGACCCAACGCAGGAGAGGAGTGTTCTAACTGCAGGGGTCACGGCCAGGAGAGAAGCATTCTGACTGTGGGGGATTCAACCAGGAGAGGAGCATTCTCACTGCGGGTGACACCGGTAAAAGAGGGGCTCTCTGATTGCGAGAAACTCAGTAAGGACAGGTGCGTTCTGGAGATATGGCCATTGCAGAAGTGCTCTGACTGTGGGCATTCCCCCTGTCAGGAAATTGTTCACCTGCTGGGGGCACTGTTATTCCCAGACATGAAAGTTGTAGTTCCAGTATCCACCAGCGAGTGTCCCCTAGCTGCCAGCAGTTCCTAGCAATTAGTCTGGCTGCTTTCTTTTTTGGTCTGTGAGCCTGACCCTTCTTCCTAACCTGGGGTATTCACTGATCCTCTACTTAATCCTGCTCTGCCCTGTTTTTCCCCACCATTTGTACATAGTTTAGTATACTTTTAGTTAGTTTAGTTTTTCTTGTTACGTTCACTTTGTGAAGTTTTTCTGTCCTGGTCGTGTGCCCTGCAGCCAGAACTCTCCATACACTGTTGCTTGGAATAGGAAATCCATCAACGTGGGCGTCTGCAGAACTTTTTTTCAGGGGGGGGGGCATCATTTTAGGGTCACCCATGCACTACCCCTTTTTTGACAATGTCATTATCACATTATCAGAGACTAGAGACGTAGTACCGTTCCTAGGATAAGTAATCCCCATGTCCCATGATGCTCTCCTCTCCTAGTTTCCTTTGATTGGTCCTCAGCTATGGCCAATAGGGAAGGAACGGAGCCCGTACCCCCGATATGGACGCAACTGCGCTGAATTTAAGATCCAAGCCCTGATTCGGGGGGGGCACTTGACCCCCCTTGCCCCTACCTGCGGACGCCCATGTCCATCAATAAATATTCACACAGACACTGGGGGAAATTTACTAAAACTGAAGCACTCAGAATCTGGTGCAGCTGTGCATGGGAGCCAATCAGCTTCTAACTTTCCGACCAGCCACCACAGTTGTACTGCAGCAGGTTGGCTTCCCTGGGTGAAATTACGTTACCTTACGTCGGTTAGCATTTTGACCACTAGGGCATGCACGGTTGTGATCACCTTCAGGCACCCGCGATCACTCCACAGAAAGACAGAACGGAGATCAAATCTCCGTAGTGTCAGGGATGAGGAGAGCGATCTGTTGTTCATACTAAGCATGGAGCTTTCCCATGCATGCATGCTCGAGCCAAGGACAGATGGATTCCAAGAAGTAAATATTACATGAATCATCGATCGGTCTTTTTTACTCAGGCAGTTCCATCCCCCCACAGCTAGAATCACTCCCTAGGACACACAATTAACCCCTTGATTGCCCCTACTGTTAACCCCTTCCCTGCCAGTGACATTTACACAGTAATCAGTGCATTTTCATAGCATTGATCGCTGTATAAATGCCAATGGTCCCAAAAATGTGCCAAAATTGTCTGATCTGTCCAGGACTGTGACCATATTGTCACAGTCCTGATAATAATCGCTGATCACCGCCATTACTAGTAAAATAATAATAATAATACAAATTCCATAAATCTTTCCCCTATTTTGTAGATGCTATAACTTTTGCGAAAACCAATCAATCTAAGCTTATTGCGATTTTTATTACCAAAAATATGTAGCCGAATACATATCGGCCTAAAGTAAGAAAAAAAATGGGGATATTTATTATAGCAAAAAGTACAAAATATTGTGTTTTTCTCAAAATTGGCGCTCTTTTTTTGTTTATAGCGCAAAAAATAAAACCGGCAGAGGTGATCAAATACCACCAAAAGAAAGCTCTATTTGTGGGAAATAAAGGACGTACATTTTGTTTGGGTACAGCATCGCACCTGCACAATTACCAGCTAAAGTGACGCGGTGCTGTATCGCAAAAAATAGCCTGGTCATTGAGCAGCCATATCTTCTGGGGCTGAAGTGGTTAATTAAGCTTTGACAATAAAAAATGGAAGCTGATTTGTTTCTGTGCAGAGCTGCACCAGATTTTGCACGCTCCAGTTTTAGAAAATCTGCCCCACTGTTTTTTTTTCTTCATATGACTGCATGTTTGAGGTTCTGTGGATAATAAGATTGGCGCGTGCACATTTCAGTACCCTAACAAGGTTGATCACAATATTTATTTATTACAGGTACTTATATAGCACCATCAATTTACACAAAGCTTTACATATATTTTCAATAAACCTACCAGCATGTCTTTGAAGTGTTGGAAGAAAACAGAGTACCCAGAGGAAATCCACGCAGGCACAGGGAGGACTTGAAAACTCTGCGTAGCTATTTATTTATTTTCTGTTTAACCACTAGCCTACCGCCCACCGTCATATGATGGCGGGATGGTAAGGCTCTTGTTCTGGGAGGACGTCATATGACGTGATCCCATTTAAACGGGGCATGCGCACGATCGTGTGCGCGCAGCCCTGCACGGTTGTGACGGCGTGTCACCGAGACACCGCTCGTCATTGAGCGTGGCTGTTTACCAAGTGATCGGCCATGAAGTCAGGCCAATCACAAGTGTTACTGCCCCACTTTGCAGGGCGCATGTGGGCGATCAGGAGCACGCTGCACGTGCACGTCGGTGGCGGCGTGTTCCCATTAACACTGCTCGTCACCGTCGGTGGTAAACAGCCATTGGCCGGTGGCTGTTTACCATGTGATCGGCTGTGATCCTTTCACAGCTGATCACTAAATGTAAACAAACCGCGGTAATGAGATGTTACCGGATTCTCCTCCTCAGACACCGATGGTGTGTGAGAAGGAGATTGCGGTAACATCTCGTTACCGCCTACAGTGTACACCAACACACACTGATTGCCCCCCCCCCCATTAAGAGGACCTGTCACCACCCATCAAAGTACCTGTCACCACCCATCAAAATACCTGTCACCACCTATCAAAGTACCTGTGACAGTTCATCTGAGTACCTGTCACAGTCCATCTGAGTACCTGTCACAGTCCATCAGAGTACCCGAGTACCTGTCACAGTCCATATGAGTACCCGAGTACCTGTCACAGTCCATAAATTTACAACTTTGTGTAAAAAAAAAAAACACCAACACACACTGATTGCCCCCCCCCCCATTAAGAGGACCTGTCACCACCCATCAAAGTACCTGTCGCCACCCATCAAAATACCTGTCACCACCTATCAAAGTACCTGTGACAGTTCATCTGAGTACCTGTCACAGTCCATCTGAGTACCTGTCACAGTCCATCAGAGTACCCGAGTACCTGTCACAGTCCATATGAGTACCCGAGTACCTGTCACAGTCCATAAATTTACAACTTTGTGTAAAAAAAAAAAAAAAGCGTTTTCATTTTTTTTCCCCGGTTTCCAAAAACTTCTGGAAAAAAATGAACCGTTCAAAAGACTCATTCTGCCTCATAGATTATATGTTGGGGTGTTTGCTTTCCAAAATGGGGTCATTTTGTGGGCAATTCCATTGTCCTGGTGTTCCAGGGCCTTCAAAAGTGTAATAGGTGGTTGAGAAATGAGATGTGTCATTTATGCTCCTAGAACGCCTGAAAGTGCCACTTCTGTGTTGGGCCTTTGTATGTGGCCAGGCTGTGTAAAAGTCTCACACATATGGTATCGCCATACTCGGGAAGAGTAGCAGAATGTATTTTGGGGTGTAATTTGTTGTATGCATATGCTGTGTGTGAGAAATAACCTGATAATATGACAATTTTGTAAAAAAAAATAAAAATCTTCATTTTGCAAAGGATTGTGGGGAAAAAATGACAACTTAACCACTTTCAGACCCGACCATTTTGCTGGCTTAAGACCAGACCACTTTTAGCGATTAGGCACTGCGTTGCTTTAACTGACAATTGCGCAGTAGTGCGACGTGGCTCCCAAACAAAATGAACGTCCTTTTTTTTCCCACAAATAGAGCTTTCTTTTGGTGGTATTTTATCACCTTTGTTATAATAAATATCCCCCCAAAAAAAATATATAAAAAACATTTTTTTCCCTCAGTTTATGCCGATATGTATTCTTCTACATATTTTTGGTAAAAAAATCACAATAAGCGAGTATTGATTGGTTTGCGCAAAAGTTATAGCGTTTACAAAATAGGGGATAGTTTTATGGCATTTTTTATTAATATTTTTTTTTTTACTAGTAATGGCGGTGATCAGCGATTTTTATTGGGACTGCGACATTATGGCGGACACATCGGACATTTTTGACACATTTTTGGGACCATTGTCATTTATACAGCAATCACTGCTATACAAATGCAGTGATTCCTGTGTAAATTACACTGGCAGTGAAGGGGTTAAGTGTTCCTAGGGGTGTGTTACTAACTGTGGGGGGCTGGGCTTTGTTTTAGTGAACACTGATCTCTGCTCCAATCACATGGAGCAGAGATCAGTGTCACTTGTTGCTGGGCAGAATGGGGAGATGCTGTGTACAACGGCATCTCCTCGTTCAGCTGCCCCATGAGACGATCGCGGGTATGCCCGTGGCGATCCAGTCCGCGGGACCCGCGACTGGACTCACAGGGGTCCCGACCGGCATGCAAGGCATGGCAGGGCGGCATTTAAAACTGGACATACCTGTACACCAATATGCCTGCCCGTGCCATTCTGCCGACGTACATCGGCGTGCGCTGGTCGGGAAGTGGTTAAAAAAAAAACTCACACTGCTACTTAATACCTTGGAATGTCTATTTTCTAAAAAGGGGTCATTCGGGGGGTATTTGTACTTTCCTGACTTGTTAGTGTCTCAAGAAATTAGATACACCTGATGTACTGAAGGCCTGATCAGATGTGATCAATTTTCAGTGATTGGCACCATAGTTTGTAGACTCTATAACTTTCACAAAGACCAAATAATATACACTAATCTGGGTTATTTTTACCAAAGATATGTAGCAGTATACATTTTGACCAACATTTATGAAGAAAAATTACTAATTAGCAAAATTTTATGACAGAAACAAAGCACGAAAAATAAAAAACCCATTAGTGGTTAAATACCACCAAAACAAAGCTCTATTTGTGTGAAAAAAAGGACGCAGGTTTCATATGGGTACAGTGTTGTATGACTGAGTAATTGTCATTCAAACTGTAAGAGCGCTGAAAGCTGAAAATTGGTCTGGTCAGGAAGGGGGTGTAAGTGCCCTGTATTGAGGTGGTTATTGTAAGCTTCAGGTAAATGTTGTATAATACATTAGAAAAGTCTAGGGGCCGCTAACACTATGAGTTTGATTTACTAAAACTGGAGAGTACAAAACATGCCTCAGCTATTCATGGTAGACAATCAGCTTTTAACTTCAGCTTTTTCAATTAAGCTTTGACAAAAAAACCTGGAGCTGGTTGCAGGAATGTATGTAGAGCATTTGGCACCTGGGAAGGGTCCTATATCTGGCACCCCCCAAATTTTAAATGGAAAACACTCCACTGTGCCCTCTGTATCCCCCAATATCTTTGTCACTACTTTGTACCCAATCTCAACAACCAGACCCCTTTACATTACACAGCCCCCCCGCAGCTTTGGACCCCTTTATGTTACACATCCCCCCGCAGCTCTGGACCCTTGAACATTACACAGTTCCCCTGCAGCTCTAGACCCCTTTACATTACACATCACCCTGCACCTCTGGACTCCTTTACATTACACATCACCCTGCACCTCTGGACCCCTTTACATTACACAGCACCCTGCACCTCTGGACCTCTTTAAATTACACAACCCCCTGCACCTCTGGACTCCTTTACATTACACAACCCCCCACCTCACAGCTCTTGATCCTCTCCCCATTACACAGCCCCCCCCACAGCTCTGGACCCCCTGCACATTACACAGCCCCCCCACAGCTCTGGACCCCCTGCACATTACACAGCGCCCACAGCTCTGGAGCCCCTGCGCATTACACAGCCCCCCTCCCCCACAGCTCTGGACCCCCTGCATGTTGCATAGCTCTGCCCCTTCCTACCTTACTACTGCACTGGGAGAGACACAGCAGCACTAAACAGAGGGCAGGAACTGCTGGGGTTAATTTTTCGTATTCCCAAGATAACGATTGGTTGTTAGGACCACCTAGCAACCAATCACCTGCTAGTTAACTTAGTTAACTCCTCCAGAATTTCCCATCCTCTATTCAGTGCCTCCACACTGTCTCCCTCCCTCTCCCTCCCCTGTTGCCACCCGCGTAGCGCTGCCAAGCTCGCCCCACTGTCACTGTTTCATATGGGGGAGGACAGGGGTGCCATCTGACACCCGGGGCGGCCTTCCCCCCTGCCCCCCAGTTAGTATGGCACTGGCTAGTTGGTTTCTGTGCAGAGCTGCACCAGATTTTGCACAATGCAGTGCACAAAGCCCCCATGTGTGTCGATATCTGCACACAAACGCAGATCTATGATGAAAGTGTACCATAACAATTTATTCCTGTTCATTTCCTTTAATAAATCAGGCCTGTTGAACCAACTGTAGAAATGGCTATGCTCTTCAGAAGTTTATTACTATAAACCCATCACTATGACAGCAGCATCTGATAGCAGAACTTTAATGTGTTTTACACCAAATGTGTCAAGATTCATATATTTGATGCTGCTGTTCTGATGATGGTTTATAGATAGATAGATTATTAGACTTCTGAAAAGCATATCCTTTTGTGTGCTGATTTTGGTTTCTCCAACATACACTTCATGAGCTGAAGATTTTTCAGGCTTATTCAACAAGAAAATTCAAAGAACAGCGATCCAGTAACCCTTAGCAATCACCAAGAAATGATCTTAGTTAAATATAGTAGTTTTGATTGGTTTCTATGGTGTGCTGGCACTTAGTTCTTAGAACATCATCATTGCTCTCTGCACACTTGTCAATTAAGCTTGTTTATTTGTAATTCTTAGAATTTGCCACAAGAGGGAGACCTTCACCCAGGACCACAACCAGAATGTGTTGACTTGATGTGTGGTGTAATTGGCTGTATGCATTTGGTTTAAAACACTTGTGTTTGACAATCTTAATTTGAGCTGTCTTATTTGAGAATTTTGTTTTGTTTGTGTGTGTTTTTTCTATTTAACTAGGTCTCAGAACATTTAAAAATTCCAAATCAGGACAAGCCCAAACTCTGACCCCCCCCCCCACCATCTGATCAAACATGCCCGTATACATGCAGGGCCCCACCATTTCTTCAGAACATTCAAAGTATGGGAATCAGGAAAAAATGTTTTGTTTGGAAGATGCGGATTCCTTCTTTTAGTCATAGTAATTTACTAGAACTTTTTGTAACTTTAAGGGGGACTATAATGTTCTGTTTCATTTTAGCTTTATTACGCTAATAATTTGGAATCTATTTTTTTCATTATTTGTACAGAATCTTTCTTTTACAAATAAACATTAAATGCAGGGTACGCCCCTGTATTTTTTAAGCCCCTCTTTGCAAAGCCTATTTTGCTTTTGATTAAGAAAGTCTAATGCTGCCTGCTCACATTTTGTCTTCCAAGCAACCAAAAATATTTTATATTATTTATATATTTCATATTTATAGCTTTTTTATGAGCTGGCAGAAGGGGCAAGAGGTAAGTACATGCGAATAGCATGAATTACAATTATTTTTAGACAGTTCTCATCATAGCAGTAAGTGGTTAAGTATTGTAGAAGTTGAGTGCACCACTTGCTGGCTGTAATAGGTAAAAATTTAATAAATGTTCATTATGCAATATTTTATAATTACTTGCTAAAAAGAAATGTAAAAAAGTATTAGTCCTGTATATAAAATAAGTAAAATATGCTTTGGCCAGTGCTTCTGTATACTCACTATTCATTCACTGCTAGTATTATGCAGCCATTCATTGTCATATGAACTCGCAAGTGACATCTGAAAGGCCACCTTCACATGGCAGTTGGTGTGATTCAGTAGATTCTTGAAAATGGTTCTAAATTCTGCCTGCACACTCTGTGTTCAACCAGCAGCAGTTGTCAGCAGTAGAGTTGGGCTGAACAACCCTTGGTTCGGTTCGCGACAGAATTTTCAAACATCGCAACAATTCAGACCTGAACTCTGAACCTCATTGAAGTCTATGGGACCTGAACTTGAAAAATCAGAATGTGCCCATTTAACCACTTCAGCCCTGGAAGATTTGGCTGCTCAATGACCAGGCCGTTTTTTGCGATACGGCACTACACCGCTTTAACTGATAACTGCGTGGTCATGCGACGTTGTAACCAAACACATTTTTTTCCCCACAAATAGAGCTTTCTTTTGGTGGTATTTGATTGTCTCTGCGTTTTTTATTTTTTGTGCTATAAACAAAAGAAGAAGACCGACAATTTTGAAAAAAATACAATATCTTTTACTTTTTGCTATAATAAATATCACACATTTTTTATCAAAAAAACAATTTCCCCACAGTTTAGGCCGATATGTATTCTCTACATATTTTTGGTAAACAAAAAAAAATCGCAATAATCTGATTGGTTTGTGCAAAAGTTATAGCATCCACAAAATAGGGGATAGATTTATGGCATTTTTATTATTATTTTTTTTACTAGTAATGGCGGCAATCTGCGATTTTTATCGGGACTGCAATATTGCGGCGGACATATCGGACACTTTTGACACATTTTTGGGACCATTGACAATTTTTACAGAGATCAGTGCTATAAAAATGATCAGTGCTATAAAAAGGTCACTGGCAGAGAAAGGGTTAACACTAGGGGGTAATCAAGGGGTTAACTGTGTTCCCTCACTGTGTTCTAACTGTAAGGGGGATGGGCCTGTCTAGGAGGAGAGAGAGATTGATGTTCATAAATAGTATGACCACACGATTTCTCTCTACTCCCCTGAGAGAACCGAGATCTGTGTGTGTGTTTACACACACAGATCCCGGTTCCTGCTCTGTAATGAGTGATTACGGGAGCCCCACATCGGGCACTCGCATCGGCTCCGTGGACATGCTGCGAGCGCGAGCGCCTCCGATGGTGCATGCGCATCCCTAGTGGCCAAAAGGTGAAGCAACGTAAGGTAATGTCGTTTCACCCAGCCGTGCCATTCTGCCGCAGTAAAACTATGGCGGCTGGTCAGCAAGAAGTTAAATGGCTTATATGTTATATAGTTATTGGCCATAAAAAGGGTATGGGGAGAAATAAAAAAATCAAACTAGAACCGCTCCAGGTGAATGAAATTTGCCTGATAGGAGCTTCAATCAAGGGCCCACCTCCGTGGGTAATTGAAGTAAAGAAGAAATGGCTGCACATCGATGAAAATCCAATTTCCATTTATTGATCAGCAAAATTACATCAAAATACACCAAAACACAGTCTTGTAGATGCGTTCGGTGTTCCTATATACTAGGAACACACGATCTGTCTCCTCTCCCCTGACAGGACATGGATCTGTGCATTTATACACACACAGATCCAGGTTTCTGTTCTGTCACCAGCAATTGTGCTCCCTATACCGCCGAGGATGTCAAAAGACGCCCGCCCAGGATGGGAGATCCCACCTGCGGATGTCATATGTCTATGGGCAGGTAAGGAAGTGGTTAATTATTGACAATTGTAATTATTAAGCACAATCGTACTGTGTGATACACGTCTACAAGACTGTATTGGTGTCTTTTACATAGTTACATAGTTAGTAAGGTTGAATAAAGACACCAGTCCATCCAGTTCAACCTGAGTGAGTGTCTACAATTGTCCCTATCCCTGTACATTGCACATTCACATTGGTCTCTACCCACAAGGAGCCCACAATCCAAGGTCCCCATTCATATACTAGGGCCAATTTGGGACAGAAGCCAATTAACCTGCCTACATGTCTTTGGAGTGTGGGAGGAAACAGGAGTACCCGGAGGAAACCCACGCAGGCACAGGGAAAACATGCATACTCCAGACAGGTAGTGTCGCGGTTGAGATTCAAACCAGCGACCCTTTTTACTGCTAGGTGAGAGTGCTAACCACTATACCACTGTCCCGCCCTAACATTTTGAAGTCATTTTGGTGATCAATAAACGGCAATTGGATTTTCATTGATGTGCAGCCATTTATTCTTTACTTTAAAAGGGTATGGTGGCCTAGGTACTGCCATGTGTGACATGTATCAATGAGAAAAAAAAAGATAATTTTTAATGATGCTTAAAAAATAATAATAAATAATTAAATAATAAATATGAAAAATTCCTTTAAATATAATGCCTGTGTGGCCCCCTTAGTCTGCCTGTAAAGTGGCTAATGTGTGCTGAGTATAGAACCTGCTGCAGCAAAACTGACTCTGCCCCCACCAACCAAAAGCACCTTGTTTCCATGTTGAGGTCAAAAATAAATAGACAGGAGGCAGTTTTTGACAATAGCATTATTAAAAACCAAAAAACAGCACCACCGGACCTGAAAAAAAACAAAATGCTCCACCCGCGACAAAGGCTAACTGCTGAATGCCTGCTTTGCCATTTCACAGTTCTTAAATAGGTAATGGGTGGGACCACCTGGTAATCTCACCTTGTGGCATCGCCCCCTTGTGACATCACCGACCAAACATCCCACCGAGTGCCCTGCAAATTGACTCGGCTCAAATTATTCGCCCAAATCTGGTCAGCAGTAGGTCAGCAGTCAAATTTATATGAACTCAATGGCTGCCGCTGGCTTCATCCGATTACGTGCAAATTGAGCGGGCAGTGTGTGTCCACGGTTGGTGTATCTGCAGATTTTGGGCCACACATAATACTATTCAGCCAGTTTGCATACGGCCATATATAACAAAATGTTGCTGCATCCAGAGGCAATGTTTACATGCTTCTGAATGCAGCAAACTGTCCACACCAATGCCGTCATGTGGTTGTAAAACCTTATTTGTACAGCTTCGCTCTCAGTGACTAAAAAGTAGGCACAAGACATAATCCTATTTTTTATAAATTTCTCTGCATATGATATTTAAAAATAAACTCAGGTTGACTTGCACTCCTTTTAATAAATGAACCCCAGAGAGACACTCTACAGACGAAAGCACTGTACTACATGGTATGTATGTGCTTTACAGGTTACTGCATTCCATTGTTAGACAGGTCATTGGGTCACAAATAAACACAAAATAACCTGGCATTTCATCTATAACGGGCTTGCAGTTTGCACCCAAATAGTGTCATGCTGAAGTTACATGGCAAAGGACTGATGGTATAAGTTGATTTGACAGGGTGTGTATATAACCCAGACTGCTGTGTATACATAAAAGTGTTTACATCATTCAGTTCTTGATGGTGTCCCTCTGGGTTTCATGCCAAATCTGTAGACTTAAAAGGCAATTGTTCATATTTCATCAATGCATGTAGTTGAATTGAAAGTTTGCTCAAAAAGCTGACTATTAATTTGGCAGATGCTCAGTACAGTTCTTTACTATAATTGTTATTATTAATCTTAATATTATTATTGTCATAAATTCTATTATGTACTACTTCACCGTAACACTATACATTGGGGTATACAATAAACATAGTTTTAAACTGAAACTCAATTTTTTAGGGAAAAAAACTCTATATTAGCTCCATATTGAGTAAGTATTCCACTCAATTCCTTCTTGCAAAGTTAGAGGGTCTACTTGCTACAGTGATGCATTTTGTATCTGGATAAAAATTACTAGATGATACAGTAATCTAATCACATGAACAAAAATTACTTTACCTTAAAATATCCCCAGATGTTACAAGAAGTACAATAGTTGAATTTTTGACAGTTTTAAAAAAAATCATAAGCAGTTGCACATGGAAAAAGAGTGATAAACTTAAATAACAATAAATCATGAAATGGCTCATCTAACTACTATACAGAATAGATATCTCAGTCCTCAAAATTTCCACTTACCTGCTCACATTAGGCAAGTGGGAAAAAAGTCAGGGGAGAGAAATTGGATGAAAAGATAAGCACTGGGATATACTTTTTGATAGATAAGTAGTACATTTTATACACAAGTGTATATATAATATATATCAGACCAAAATGATGGACAAATGAGGAGGAAAGAGTGAAAGAAGGACTTTGTTCTAGACATATGCCCTGCCAAAAAATGTGTTTGTTTTCTTTTTGTCTTTTCATTTTTCGGGTCATTCGTTATGATCAAAATTCGTTATTTTGAATAAATTCATTATTTTGTAAAAATTCGAATTTGATTGTGTTCCTTATTTTGATAATTTGGAAAAATCTGAAATTCGAAAATACAAAATTTGGAAATTCGAAAATACAAAAATCTGAAGATTTGAAAATTATAAGATATGAAAATTCTAAAATACGAAAATACAAAAATAAGAATGAATATCTAAACATTCTAAAGAACTAAATTTCCGAAAATAAGAATGAAATTCCAAGAATTCGAAAGACCGAAAATAAGAACGAAAATCCAAGAATTCAAAAGAACGAAAATGGGAAAATCCGAAATAATAACTAACTAATAATAACTAAATATTAAATTATAGGTATTGGAATTTATTTTCAAATTTGGCTGTTAGTGAATGTAACATATTTATCCAAAGTTACTAATCACCCAAAATAACGAATGCCACATCTAAACAAATGGAACATAACAAATTAATAATAAACAATATTATAATATTTTCATTATTATTACTATTATTTATTATTATGAATTTGTTACGTTCCATTCATTTAGATGCGGCATTTGTTATTTCAGATAATTTGTAACTTCAGGTAAATTCGTATTTGTTACAGCCAAATTTGAAAGGAAATTCCAATACCTATAATTTAATAGTTAGTAATAGTTATTATTATTAGTTACAGTATCTAACAAAAGTGAGTATACGCCTCACATTTTTGTAAATATTTTATTATATCTTTTCATGTGACAATACTGAAGAAATTACACTTTGCTACAATGTAAAGTAGTGAGGGTACAGCTTGTATAAAAGTGTAAATTTGTGGTCCCCTCAAAATAACGCAGCACACAGTCCTTAATGTCTAAACCACCGGCAACAAAAGTGAGTACACCCCTAAGTGAAAATGTCAAAATTGGGCACAATTAGCCATTTTCCCTCATGCTGTCATGTGACTCATTAGTGTTGCACGGTCTCAAGTGTGAATGGGGAGCAGGTGTGTTACATTTGGTGTTATCGCTCTCACTCTTTCATACTGTTCACTGAAAGTTCAGCATACCACCTTATGGCAAAGAACTCTCTGAGTACTCTCTGAGTACACTTAGGGGTGTACTCACTTTTGTTGCCAGCAGTTTAGACATTAATGGCTGTGTGTTGAGTTATGTCGTGGGGACAGCAAATTTGAACTTGTATACAAGCTGTACACTCACTACTTTACATTGTAGCAAAGTGTCATTTCTTCAGTGTTGTCACATGAAAAGATAGAATAAAATATTTACACAAATGTGAGGGGTGTACTCACTTTTGTAAGATACTGTAGTTATTATTTCGGCTTTTCGGGTTTTCAAATTTTTGTATTTTCGTTCTTATTTTAGGATTTTCATTCTTATTTTACGGATTTTCACATTTTCGGATTTTTGAATCTTTGGATTTTCAAAGTTTTGGGAAGATTTGTTAAACGGGTTTTCGTTAATTTGAATATTTCCGAATTAATGAATTTGTCAAAAAACTAATTTTGAACAAGAAGCATGTCTACTTTGTTCCAAATGAGGGACAGTCCCTCAAAATCAGGAACAGTTGGGAGCTATGCAGAGCAGCTAGAATAACTTGGTATGTTGTGATGATCCCAGCAGGCCCTTCCCTCACAGCCATCCCAGGTGCTTGTGTGTGAAATGACATGGAATGAACGAGAGAGAGGAGGGCTGACTGGGATTTGTGCACCAGGAGAACGAGGAGTAGTGTGTCACTTGTGTTTCCCTGTTGTACTCTGCAAGCTTAGCTAGTGCCTCCGTTCTTTCTGGAAACTGCTAATCAGTCATAGCACCCATCTCCATGCCCTCGATTTAGGAGTCTATGATTGGCTTGTTGAGCTCCGAAGTCCTGAGTAGGTTAGACGTGCATATGGTTTACTGTCAGTCAGGTAGATGGTGCCTTTCAGAGCTCACTGAAACATAAAAACAAAATACAAATAAACCGTAGCACTAGCCTGTGTACTAAGAGAGTATGAAGAGAGACACAGAACCCAGTGGACTGGGAATAAACCATGAGTAGTGAGAGAGCAATGGATGTCTTGTCTCAGGGTTGAGGACACATGGGGAGGTGTGATGGTGGTGCTTGCAACTGGAATCAACCATACAGTCAGGTCCATAAATATTGGGACATCGACACAATTCTAATCTTTTTGGCTCTATACATCACCACAATGGATTTGAAATGAAACAAACAAGATGTGCTTTAACTGCAGACTTTCGGCTTTAATTTGAGGGTATTTACATCCAAATAAACAGTTTGTATATGTGCCTCCCACTTTTTAAGGGACCAAAAGTAATGGGACAGATTAACAATCATCCATCAAACTTTCACTTTTTAATGCTTGGTTGCAAATCCTTAGCAGTCAATTACAGCCTGAAGTCTGGAATGCATAGACATCACCAGACGCTGGGTTTCATCCCTGGTGATGCTCTGCCAGGCCTCTACTGCAACTGTCTACAGTTCCTGCTTGTTCTTGGGGCATTTTCCCTTCAGTTTTGTCTTCAGCAAGTGAAATGCATGATCAATCGGATTCAGGTCAGCTGATTGACTTGGCCATTGCATAACATTCCACTTCTTTCCCTTAAAAAAATTCTTTGGTTGCTTTCGCAGTATGCTTCGGGTCTGCGCTGTGAAGCACCGTCCAATGAGTTCTAAAACATTTTGCTGAATATGAGCAGATAATATTGCCCAAAACACTTCAGAATTCATCCTGCTGCTTTTGTCAGCAGCCACATCATCAATAAATATAAGAGAACCAGTTCCATTGGCAGCCATACATGCCCATGCCATGCCACTACCACCGCCATGCTTCAATGATGCTGTTCCTTTCCTTCTCCATACTCTTCTCTTCCCATCACTCTGGTATAAGTTGATCTTGGTCTCATCTGTCCATGAACTGTGAAGGCTTTTTTAGATGTTGTTTGGCAAACTCTAATCTGGCCTTCCTGTTTTTGAGGCTCACCAATGGTTTACATCTTGTGGTGAACCCTCTGTATTCACTCTGGTAAAGTCTTCTCTTGATTGTTGACTTTGACACACATACACCTACCTCCTGGAGAGTGTTCTTGATCTGGCCAACTGTTGTGAAGGGTGTTTTCTTCACCAGGGAAAGAATTCTTCGGTCATCCACCACAGTTGTTTTCCGTGGTCTTCCGTGGACTTTTGGTGTTGCTGAGCTCACGCTCGGTGCATTCTTTCTTTTGAAGGATGTTCCAAACAGTTGATTTGGCCACACCTAATGCTTTTGTTAGCTCTCTGATGGGTTTGTTTTGTTTTCTCAGCCTAATGATGGCTTGCTTCACTGATAGTGACAGCTCTTCGGATCGCATATTTAGAGTTGAAAGCAACAGATTCCAAATGCAAATAGCACACTTGAAATTAACTCTGGAGCTTTTATCTACTCCTTAAATGAGATAATGAGGGAATAACACATACCTGGCCATGGAACAGCTGAGCAGCCAATTGTCCCATTACTTTTGGTCCCTTAAAAAGTGGGAGGCACATATACAAACTGTTGTAATTCCTACATCGTTCACCTGATTTGGATGTAAATACCCTCAAATTAAAGCTGAAAATCTGCAGTTAAAGCACACATTGTTCATTTCATTTTATATTCATTGTGGTAGTGTATAGTGCCAAAAATATTAGAATTGTATAGATGTCCCAATATTTATGGACCTGACTGTACATTGAATGCAGCATCTGCAAAGGCATCTTGAGAAACCAGCCTCAGAAAAGGAAAGACAAAACAGCAGAAAGCAGAGTGATGTAAGCAAAAAAATCCACTTTATTGAAGATACATCAGCAGCCAGTTACATGTCAAATAAGAAAAATCCAGCCTGGTAAGGGAGCATCACACTAGCATATGGGATGTCACAGCAGGACCAGTGAGGTGCGGAGAAGAACCAGGATCCACAGACTGTCCAATGGTACCTGTAATGACACCATCAGGCAGTGTGTGGGTCCTGGTTCTTTTCCCCACTCCACTAGTCCTGCTGTGACATCACATAAGCTGGTGTGATGCTCCCTTACCAGGCTAGACGTTCTCACTTTGACATGAAGGTGGATGCTTTTATATCTTCAATAAAGTGAATTTTTATGCAGACATCACTCTGTGTGTCACGATCAGTACTAACTGGGGTTCACCAGAGCTCTTGATGGTGGAGATGGATTTTGCTGCATGTTAGTACCAGGTTGTGGTCCTCAGGATCGCCCCACCAGGAGGTAAGAAAGCTGGGGGCCAGCAATGGATAAGCAGGTAAGGATCAAACGGAAGCATAGTCAGTAAAACAAGCCAAAGATCAGTAACGAGTATTTGCAGGTTGGAATCGGGCAGAAACATAGTTGAGGAACAAACAAGGGTCAATAATGAGTGGTAGCACAATATGGGCAGCAGCAGGTGGTAAGGCGAGAGCGAGATACTGGCTGAAGAGAGCACAATAATCTGGCAAATAGGAATTGTAGAGACATGGCTTTAATCTGTAAGTTCATGGGAGGAGCAAAGAGTTCAGGGTTCAGCAGAAGTCAAGGCACAAGGTGCGGTTGTCCAATGGATCAGACAGGGTGCTGTCCAGCATCTCAGGTAGCTCAGTGAGAAGAGTCATTGCCAGACACAGCAGAGGTCCCAGGTTCAAGTCAAGGCCCTGACACTGGACTTCCAGTTTGGTCTTTGATGTTCTGAGAGCTCAATGAAAGTATGACTTCACTCCGCCAATGAGTCCACTGACTTATTGACACTGTCTACTGCCCTACTTACTCACACCGTCCACTGCTCTCCTAACTGACACTGTCCACTGCCCTACTGACACAGTTCACTGCTCTACTGACTGACACTGTCCACTAGCCTGCTGACACCATCCACTGCTTTCCTGACAGCATCCACTACTCTATTAACACAGTTCACTACCCTACTGACTGATACCACCCACTGCCCTACTTATACTGTCCACAGCCCTATTGACATTGACCACTGCCTTACTGATTGACACTATCCATTGCCCTACTGATACTGTCCGCTGCCTACTTACTGACACTGTCCACTGCTCTACTGACAAAGCCCTACTGACACCGTCTACTACTCTCCTGACTGACACTCTCCTTTGCTCTGTTGACATTGTCCACTGCTCTACTGTCTGACACTCTCCACTGCTCTACTGACAGCATCCACTGCCCTACTGACACCATCCACTGATCTACTGACACTGTTCATGCCCTACTGACTGACACTGCCCACTGCTCCACTGACACTGTTCATGCCCTACTCACTGACACTGTTCACTGCCTGACACTGCCCACTCTGCTACTGACACCATCCACTGCCCTACTGATATCGTCCACTACCCTACTGACACTTGTTTTTGGACTGACACCATCCACTACCCTACTGACACCATTCCCTGCCCTACTGACACCATCCGCTGCCCTACTGACATCGTTCACTGCTTTACTGATAGCGGCCACTGCTCTACAGACACTGTTCACTGCCCACTGCCCTACTGATTGACACTGTCCATTGCCCTTCTGACACTGTCCACTGCTCTACCGACTGACACCATTCACTGCTCTACTGACTGACACCGTCCACTGCCCTACTGACATCGTCTACTGCTCTACTGACTGACACTATCCATTGATCTACTGGCACTGTCCACTGTGCTACTGATACCATCCACTACCTTACTGACTGACAATATCCACTTCTGCTCTGACATCACCCACTGCCCTACTTACACCATTCAGTGCTCTACTTACTGACACCATCCACTGCCCTACTGACATTGTCCACTGATCTACTGAATGACACTATCCACTACCCTACTGACACCATCCACTCCTCTACTGACACTGCCCACTGCTCTACTGACTGACACTGTCCACTGACCTACTGACACTGTCCACTGTTCTACTGACTTACACCATCCACATTTTACTGATACTGTCCACTGATCTACTGACACTGTTCACTGCCCTACTTACTGACATTGCCCACTGCCCTACGGATATCGTGCACTGTCCTACTGACATGGTCGACTGTCCTACTGACTGACACAGTCCCCTGCTCTACTTATAACCTTTTTATCCTGGTGATCTGTGATCTCTTTCATGTTGTTCAGGTAGATCTCCATTTGAAAGGTTGCCTTACCCTGGGCATTATGTATAGATGCAAATGGGGTCTATGACATTTCGTGTGTAATGCTAATCTGTTTGTTGAAACCAAAATGTTGCTAAATACTATAATAATATTGCCTTTCTAAATGTCCTAATTAGTTCCAAATACAGATCTACAATAAATGCTCTATTCACTACACAAGCATGTGATCTTTAGTAAGTGTCAAGTATGATGTATTCTATATAATTCTGTTATTTTCTACAGTATGCATACTGCTAGAACCATAATGCACAACCAGAACAAGAATTCAAACCAGTAAAGGAAAATGATTTATTAGTTTTGGTCAGCCACTTTTGTGAAAGACACATTCTTCAATCTAATTGAACCAATAGAAAAAAATTAATAAATAATTTTTAAAATCTCCATATACTGTACAAAACCCTATAGCCACAGTTGATGCAGAGGAAAGCAGACAAAAACCCTTTTAACCACTTGCTTACTGGGCACTTAAACCCCCCTCAGTCCCAGACCAATTTTCAGCTTTCAGCGCTGATGCACTTTGAATGACAATTGCGCGGGCATACAACACTGTACCCAAATGAAATTTTTATCATTTTTTTCCCACAAATAGAGCTTTCTTTTGGTGGTATTTAGTTACAGCTCGGAGTTTTATTTTTTGCTAAACAAACAAAAAAAGATGCAAAAAAAAAAATCATGTTTTAATAGTTTGTTATAAAATTTTGCAAACGGGTAATTTTTCTCCTTCATTGAAGTGCGCTGATTAGGCGGCACTGATGGCTGCATTGGTGGGCACTGATGGGCTGCATTGGTGGGCACTGATGGGCTGCATTGGTGGGCACTGATAGGCTGCACTGGTGGGCACTGATAGGCATAGTTAAGGCGGCACTAATAGGCACAGATAAGGCGGCACCGATGGGCACAGATAAGGCGGCACTGATGGGCAAAGATGGGCACAGATAAGATGGCATGGATGGGTGGCACGGATAAGTGGCACGGATGGGTGGCACGGATGGGCACTGATAGGTACCACTGATAGATGGGACTGATGGGCACTGATAGGTGGCACTGATAGGTGGCTCTGATAGGTGGCACTGCTGGGCACTGATGGGCGGCACTGCTGGGCACTGATGGGCGGCACTGCTGGGCACTGATGGGCGGCACTGGGGTGCAGCACCTTTGAGGCACATTGTGGGCACTGTGGGTGGCACTGTTGGTGGCACTGCTGGATGGCACTGTGGGTGGCACTGTGGGCACTATGGGCACTGCTGGGGGGCACTGATGGGGGGCACTTACTTTTATTCAGGATGGCACTGCGGTGGGCAGGTGGGCACTGGCAGGGGGCAGGTGGTCAGCTGTATTGCTGGCCGTGATCGGGACTGATGTCCCGATCACGGCCGCCGGTGATCGGCTTTTTTTTTCTCTCCTCGCGCTGTCAGCGCGAGGAGGAATAATAGCCGATTACCGGCTCCGTTCTATCACATGATCAGCTGTCATTGGCTGACAGCTGATCACGTGATAAGGGGTCGGGATCGACCCCTTGCACGGATCGGTGATCAGGCGAGTCTCACGGACTCGCCGATCACAGAGCGCGCCGCGCGCGACCCTCAGGGCGCGCGCAGGCCGCTCGTACCCGGGACGACGTCAATAGACGTAGTCCCGGAAAAGTAGATCCGCGCTAATGCCGTCATTTGGCAATAGCGCGGATCCCAAGTGGTTAAAGCATGATCCAATTTGCTCCAAAAGGGGAAAAAAATCTTTCTGTTCCTTTAGAGCAAACAGATATTCCCTGGATAAAACTTTTATTACTTATTATGCCAAAAGCCCATGGGTGCAGGAAAGAAGATCACATAATCTATGGTCTGCTTTAATCGCTGCTTCTCAAGGGAAAAAATAATTCAGTCCAGCTAATCTTTGCTCATAACCGAGGTCCTCCATGCCTTTTATCAGTTTGGTTGCCCTTCTCTGCACCTTATCCAGTTCCCTATCATCCTTCTTGTGAACAACAGGTGTCCAAAACTGAACTACATATTCCAGATGAGGTCTTACTAATTCTTAGTATGGGGCAAAATGATAAAGTTTTTCCTGGAGTCTTTACTTCTTTTAATACAATTAATTATTTTGTCTGCTTTAGAGACTGCAGTTACATGCTATTATTAAAGAGGAACTGCAGTCTGCTCACATAATTTGTAATAAAAACATCTTTGTCATTCTGAAGCTTCCCTCCAACCACTTTGCATATTATTTTATATATACTGTGATTCTGTACTTACCAAATATGCTGCAGAAATCTCCCTCCACTGAGTCTGCTGCCTGTTCACTTCCTGGATTTACACAGACACACAAGAGGCACACCTCCAACTCTGCAGCCCTGCAGCTTTCATTGGCCCTCTTATGACTCATCCCTCCTCCCTTCCTGGCAAAATCTCACGAGAATGAGAGAGCTGTGCATGATGTCATAAGCCTAGGCTTTTTATCAGGCAAGAAACAGGAAGTGGGCTGTATAAGGGATTTACTGGCAGAAAAAAAATGTTTTACTATCCAAACTTAAAACAACAAGGGCAGAAGATTTAATAGATAGAAAGTTGAAAAAATGACTGAAGGGCCGCTTTAAGTCTATAATCTGCCAGAACGCCCAAGTTTCTTCTTGACCATTTACTCCCCCAGTTTTACTCCCAGTAGAATGTATGATGCATGCGCGTTATAGCCCGTAAGCAACATTGCCACTACCAAATCAACCACAATTATTGTAGAAGGCATGAGAATAATTATCACACATATTAAACCTGTGTCTTTTTTTCAACCTTTAACTATGCAATTATGATGACAACACAGTGGTATGGTCATGACTGCCTTGAAACAAAAAAGAAAGGGTTGACTTACTCGCTGGGCTGCATTTAATTCAGAATAGGAAGCAGTGCTTATTCATTACAAGAAAGTGTCTGTGGAACACAGAGGGGGAAATATGATACGTTTTGCAACAGAGTTTGATATTATATCAGAAAGAAGTATTAGACGATTAAACCAGTGAGAAAAAGTTGAAGCTTTGAGGTTGTGCTTTAACTCTCCAAGATTTACTAAAAAGAGACATATCAGTTTTGATTGGGATGACCCTTTTAATGCCCAGTAGTTAGTACTAGAGAAATATGGTTCTTATATATACAATTACATGTTCTAGAAATATTATCAATGTAATTCTCAGCTGCATCCTTGAATTAACTGATAATTAGAAAATACAAATGAGTTGCTGATATACTTCTAGGTACATAATACCTAAAGCCGCGTACACACGATCAGATTTTCAGACGGGAATTGTGTGATGACAGGCTGTTGGTGGAAAATCTGACCGTTTGTACGATCCCTCGCACAATTGCTTTTGGATTTTCCACAGACAAATGTTGGATGGCAGATTTTAAAATTTTCCACATAGAAATGTCTGTTGTCGGATTTTCCAAGCGTGTGTACACAAGTCCATCGGACAAAAGTCCAAAGTACAAACACGCATGCTCGGAAGCAAGGACGAGCCAGAAGCGGTCCGTCTTGTAAACATAATGGAGAATTAACATTCGTGACTTGGCAAACTATGAAATCTCAAAAAGTAGTACACATTCTCTTCTTCTTTAATGGGATAATTAAGTTATTGCAAACAAATTTTCAAAGGCTTTTTTTTCTAGTGATACCAAGAATGATATTATTATGGTTCTTTTTTTTTTTTTTTGGGCAAGTTACCACAACACCATTATCCCGTAGTTCTTAAGATCAAAGATACAACTATGTTGGTGTCCGTTGTCAATTTTACATTGTATTATTTTTAAATGTAACTGCCTACTCAACATCATTTGAAGTAAAACACATAGTCAAGTATTTATTATCCACAATTTTTTTATTGTGCATTAAAAGAAATAAAATAAAAAATTAGACATGTTATCTGCCAAAATAACTTTACCAAAAAGTGCATTCTATGAATCCAAAAATATAGAAAATGGAACAAATCAAATCATTATTATTCAACCAAAAAATAAAATAAAAGCATCATGCATGTGTCATGCTTCTTAATATAGGGGCTCAACAATGTCAAGAGTTGGTGAAAGCAGGGGTTTGTCATCCGGAGATAATTCCGAAAATCATCTGAATTATACTCCTGGAGCTCCCGCAGCAAAGGCATATGACAATTGGTCATGAACAATAAAGCAACCAATTTTTGGTCCAAGAACTCCTCCTCCTCCTCCTCCTGTTCCTGGACTGGATTTGGGTCAAAGCAATAACTCCAAGGCCAATAATAAATAACACGTTATCTCCTCTGATTCCGCAGCATGTCTGGTTGACAAAATGGTTGTTCAGAAACAAACTGAAAAGCGCGAAATGAAAAGCACAAACTGAAAAGCGCTAAATGAAAAGTGCAAAATGAAAAGCACAAACCAACACTCACCAAACTTCTACTAACACGAAATTAGCAGAAGGAGCTCAAAGAGTGGCGGTAAAGAGCTGAAAAACCACGTAGTACGTCATTATGTTTGTGTTTGTTGGCACACGCCTTCGGACAAAAGTCTGAGGTTTTGCCTGCAGAAAATCTGATCGTGTGTACGAGGCTTTAGGCCTCATGCACACTGGTTTATTGTAAAATGCTGTTTCTCCGGACAGGAGAAAATCAGTGTTAAACACTCACCTAAGCTACGTTTTTTTTCAAACAAGTTTAGCAGAGTTTAGCAGTGATTGTTGTTTGGGTGTTTATTTCATTGGCCAGAATTTGAATTTATTAAACTCTGAAGTGCTAAATGCACCTAGCGTTAAAGCGCATTTAGCAGCGGTTTTTCTGCCCAAACTTTGCTGCTCCTGGACACACAGACAGAAGGTATTTTTCCTGCCTCTAAACTCTCTTGCCACTAAATGCTTCTAAAAGCCTGTGTGTGAATGGACACATAGGGTAACATGCAGAGGAGTTTTGAGGCAGAAAAACAAAATGCCTGACACCCCATAGAAGCAGCTTTAAAAATATCCAGTGTGCATGAGGCCTTAAGCTGGGTTTACATATATGCGGGACCGGTTTTTATGCAGAGTCCCGCTCCATTTAGCGACTCAGGTGCACAGGCTGAAAAATGCACAGGATCCTTAATTTGCATGTATGTGAACTGGCTCCATTGAAAGCCGGTCTGGTTCACATGTTATGCGAATCGGATGCAGTTCAAAGTCCATATATGTGAACCGAGCTCAGAGCTTCATTTACATATTAGTATTTGACGGAAGGAGTGTTGCATAACAGAAACATGTAAAAAATAGGATATGGCTGGTTGCTTTATGACAACACTTACTGACACCATTCTTTCCTCAGACTTTTTATAAAAATAAAAAGCTAACAACTCTCTTTTTATTCCATCTGAAATGTGACGTTTGATGTTGTTATGACCTTTTACAACACACATTACCTACACAATTGACAGAGCTGAAATTCCGTCATGTAGTTCACAGAACTCAGCGTTTTCCTTACACTTCTCTCTTTTCTTGTAGAGCCATTTTCCACTTTAACACCCCCGCCCTGTTCCCTTCTTGCCACTCAGTGTACAACATCTTTCATTCTCCTTAATGAGTGTTTACAGGAATGTGTTGATACCAATTAACCTGCTTCTTGTCGGCCTACGTCTAGGCCAGCAACTTAGCTGGCAAGTTCTCCCAGGCCACAGATGGTTACATAGAGCAGACTGGCCACACGTTTGTTATTCTTTGTAATTACAGTCATTAAATAACTGCCTTTGCCAATCAAATATCCTTGTTCACCAAACAGCTGCAGAATACAAAAAAAAAGTATTACAAATTAGGAAACATTTCGGTGACCTAAATAGTCTCTTGTATGCAAAATGCTTTTGAAATCTTCTTACTGGTCTAATTGATCTGATCTTTCTCTGAGCTTGTGCCAACCTCAAACGTGTTTCACTCTGCAAGCTGCCTGAGTAAAGTCTGTTCTATGCCATTTCTGAAAAAAAAAAACAATTATAGATCAGAAAGGTGTGCTGGATATGCTGGGTTTTGTGTTTTTATACTAGCTTGAAAACAACAAATGATCTTTGGATGCAAAAGGTCAGCGATAAAGTCCAACTGAAGTAATGTTTTATCATTGTTATGTGGTCAGGCTCCATAAAAAAGTAAAGAATATATCATTTTTTTATTTATATTTATCAGTTTATGTTCTATCATATGTTAGCACATGTTAGAATTACAGTAGTACCTTGGATTACAAACACAATCCGAAGCACGCTTGTAACCCAAAGCACTTGTATAGCAAAGCGAGTTTCCCAATAGGAATCAATGGAAACTCAGATAATTTGTTCCACAGTGACTACTGGTGTATGCAGTACTGTATGTGGCCAGATGTGCAGGAGCGCCGGTGTATGCAGTACCGCATGTGGCCATAGGTGGAGGGCATTGGAGACACTCGGGGACTGAGTGTTTCCGAGTGTCTCTGGGCATCTCCGAGCGTCACCGGTGCCCCGCACCTCTGGCCAAATGCTGTACTGCACACCCCGGCGGCTTGAATCCTGCTCGTCTTGCAAGGCAACGCTCTCAAATTGAGTCAGGATTCAGGTTTTTTTTAACATGTTCTATCATGTGTTAGCACGTTAGAATTACAGTAGTACCTTGGATTACAAGCATAATCCGACCCAGAAGCTTGCTTGTAATCCAAAGCACTTGTATATCAAAGCGAGTTTCCCCATAGGAATCAATGGAAACTCAGATAATTTGTTACACAGTGACTACGGGTGTATGCAGTACTGTATGTGGCCAGATGTGCGGGGGCGCCAGTGTATGCAGTACCACATGTGGCCAGAGGTGGGGAGCGCTAGAGACACTTGGCCACTAGGGGACGCCCGTGCGCGCCCCCTGCTCGCCCAGGGAGCTGTTTTGAGTGCCCGGTGGTCGCGATCACTGGCTGGCTCCCGCAATCTCTCGGGACACCAAGAACCGGGATCTGTGTATGTAAACATACAGACGAGATGACAGACGATTTGTCATCTCCCCTACACAGTCCCACCCCCCCTTCAGTTAGAAATCACACTAGGACACACTTAACCCCTTCACTACCCTCTAGTGGTTAACTCCTTCAGTGGCAGTGACATTTTCACAGTAATCAATGCAATTTTATAGCACTGATCGCTGTAAAAATGCCAGTGGTCCCATAAATATGTCAAAATTGTCCGTCATATCCGCCAAAATGCCGCAGTTCCGATAAAAACCGCAGATCACCGCCATTACTAGTAAAAAAAAAGTAATAATAATAAAAAAGCCATAAAACTAGCCCCTATAACTTTTGCTCAAACCAATAAATATACGCTTATTGCTTTTTTTTTTTACCAAAAATATGTAGAAGAATACGTATCAGCCTAAAATGAGGGAAAAAACGTTTTTTTAATATATTTTTTGGGGATATTTATCATAGCAAAATGTAAAAAAATTGGCGTTTTTTTCAAAATTGCCTCTTTTTTTGTTTATAGTGCAAAAAATAAAAACCGCAGAGGCGATCAAATGCCACCAAAAGAAAGCTCTATTTGTGGGAAAAAAGGACGTCAATTTTCTTTGGGTGCAACGTCGCACGACTGCGCAATTGTCAGTTAAAGCAACGCAGTGCCGAATCGCAAAAAGTGCTCTGGTCAGGAAGGGGGTAAAATCTTCTGGGGCTGAAGTGGTTAAGATACCCCGGATATGGGTACCTGTAAGTATTACTGAGTGGGGTACCCATTAAAGGTAATGGCAAAGTACCTGGCACCTTTATACTAATGTTGGCCGGCTTGCGATGGGGCCCTCTGTTGGTGGTGCACAAAAGTCTGTATTTTTAAGAGTAACTGGATGTATAGCTGCAGGCTACTAGGTAGGGGCAGTCTGTGCAGAGCAGGGTGTAGTGGGGGGTTAAATGTGTGTTCTTATGTCACCACTGCTGGCAGGTGACAGGTTCCATTCCACATGCTTTGCGGTTCTAGACGTCAGTTCCTGGAGGCTTGGCCCCTCGGCTCTGGTACACACTCGAAGAGACCCTGGTAAGCTGCGGCAGCAGGACTATCCTCCCTCAGATGAAGGCAGCGGTAGCAAGACCTGTTTGTGTTGCCCTCTTTTTCTCTTAGGTGTCTGCTTGTCCCACAGCAAGTCCTCTCATCTTTTCACCCCCCCACCCTCTAGTCTCACTCCTTCACCCAGGAAAAAAGTCCTGTCTCTCCTCCTCTGCAGAAAAGGATCCTGGCTTCTGTAGTTTGAAGTCTATTCCTCTGCAATTCAATTGTATTGTGCTGTGCTCTTTAAGAAACTACACTTTCCAGTTTTTTTTTCTCATGTTCCAATTGGCTCACACTCTCCTGCTCCTTGATTGGGGGGGATTCATACATATCCTCCCTGTTAGCTTGTAGTGAGAAAGCAGTCCTATGCTAAAAAAAGTTTCCTCATCATTTTGCCACCTTCCCCCTTTCTCAATTGCAATACTTCCACTTGCCAAGATCTTTGCTCAAAGGCCTTCTGCATTGTTTACATTCTTTGGTGAGCTTCTTTGTCTGATGTCTGTGCATGTGCAGTAAGTGAAGGAATGGGGGGGGGGGGGGGGGGGTTTGTTGTCTACTGGGTGGGGGCAAAACCATAGCTCCCAACTGTCCCTGATTTTGAGGGACTGTCCCTGTTTTAGAGCAATGTTCCTCTGTCCCTCTTTCCTCCTCATTTGTCCCTAATTTTGGTCTGATCCATATAGTTGTATATAAAATGCATTTTTTATTTTTTAAAAAAGTGTTTCCCAGTGCTAAACCTTTCATCCAATTTCTAAATTGCTGCAGTTGTACATTTTAAAAGCCAATATAAAGGAATAGTAGTGGTAAAAAAAAGTCCTTGTGGATTTATTAACCACTTCAATACCGGGCACTTAAACACCTTCCTGCCCAGACCAATTTTGAGCTTTCAGCGCTGTCGCACTTTGAATGACAATTGCGCAGTCATGCTACACTGTACCCAAATTAAATTTTTATCATTTTTTTTCCCACAAATAGAGCTTTCTTTTGGTGGTATTTGATCACCTCTACGGTTTTAATTTTTTGCGCTACAAATAAAAAAATACCGAAAATTTTGAAAAAAAAATGTTTTTTTTTGTTTCAGTTTCAAAACTTTGTAAATAAGTACGTTTTCTCCTTCACTGATGGGCACTGATGGGGCTACACTGATGGGCACTGATAAGGCGGCACTGATGGGCACCAATGTGGCACCAATGAAGTGGCACTGATAGGCGGCACTGATGGGCGACACGGATGGGCGACACGGATGGGCGACACGGACGGACACTGATAGGTGGCACAAATTGGCACTGATAGCTGGCACGGATGGGCGGCACGAATGGGCGGCACGGATGGGCGGCACAGGTGGGCATGGATAGGCGGCACAGGTGGGCATGGATAGGCGGCACAGGTGGGCACTCATAGGCGGCACAGGTGGGCACTCATAGGCGGCACAGGTGGGCACTCATAGGCGGCACAGGTGGGCACTCATAGGCGGCATCGGTGTTATACTATAGTAATGGATGCCAATCAGTGCCAAACAATAATGCATGCCAATCAGTGATGCCCATTGTGGGCACTGATTGGCATCCATTATGGGCACTGATTGGCACCCATTGTGCTGACTGGCATCCCTGGTGGTCTAGGGAGGATTATGACCTTTATTACCTTTTCCCTGGTGGTCTAGTGGCGTCCCTGGTGGTCCAGTGTGGGCATCCTGGGGGGGGCTGTGCTGATAATCGATCAGCACAGACCCCCCCTGTCAGAGGAGCAGCCGATCGGCTCTCCTCTACTCGCGTCTGACAGACGCGAGTGAGGGAAAGCCGATCACCGGCTCTTCCCATTTACACTGTGATCAGCCGTGATTGGACACGGCTGATCACATGGTAAAGAGTCTCCGTTGGAGACTCTTTACCGAGATCGTAGTTGCCGGGTGTCAGACTGACACCCCGCAACAACGATCGCCGCGACGCGCGCCCCCGGGGGCGCGCAGCGGCTCATAATCCTGATCACGTCATATGACGTCCGGTCAGGATTATGAAACCACTTTGCCGCCGTCAATTGCCTATAGGGCGGGCAGCAAGTGGTTAAACCCTTTTTCGGTTAATTCTCCTTCAAGGGGGTGTGGCAGGGGGCGTGTCCTATGGCTACATACGTTTGTTTGTAGGTGTCCCTCATTCCCATCTCAAAATGTTGGGAGGTATGGCAAAACCCCTACCCTTTAATGGAAGCTAAATGAGAATTCTTGGTTATATTTTATTAATCAGTTAATGGACTATATCTAAATTAGGTTAGTTTTAGGTTATAATACTCCTTAAACATATAGGAAGGAATTTATTAAATAAATTGAATGCTTCATGATGGGATTATAATGTGTAATGGTCTCCAAAGTCAGTGTGATTGGTGGCTAATTTATGTCTCCTCATTTGTAGTAGATTTGAACACTGTTATGCCCCATGGGACAGCAGGCTGGAATTTTTATTCAATAACTTTTGAAATAAGACAAGCAGACAGGTGTTTGGATAATAATGGCCGCGGTTGTTTATTATCGGTTTCAAAATGTTGTACATAACTCATCAAAACTCATCCAATAAACTTAAAGCTAGCCCAGTCACTACGGCTCAGGCAGCAACACAAAATACCCAACACTTGAAACACTATAAGTAAAAAGCCATAATAACTTGTCCCCCTTTGCTGTTACAATTCTGTATTATTTTTTATTTTATTTTTTGCAAAGGTGACTTACCACATAACAACAACCGCAACAAAATAAATGAACATAACCATACAGAATTAAAATACATTTAAATACAAATTTTTTATTTTTTAGGGAGGGAGGGAGGGGAGAGAACACCACAGCTCTTCTTCTGAGGCGAATGAGCCCCCTCAGCAGAACCTCCTTTATATAGCCCCAAGAAAACTGGTTTAAACCAGTTCTTCCCAGGCTTTTTTACATGTCATGAAGAGGGGTCACCTGTACCCCTCCTCAAAAACATGTGACTAACAGCTGTTTCCCCACTGGCCACAGGCTCTGCAGGGGAACTTGAAACAGCTGATCCAGCCGCTCTCCCATGAGGAAAAGGGGGGGCAAGAAACTGCACTCTCCCTTTTCCTGTCATGGGACAGCAGGCTGGAATTTTTATTCAATAACTTTTGAAATAAGAAAAGCAGACAGGTGTTTGGATAATAATGGCCGCGGTTGTTTATTATTGGTTTCAAAATGTTGTACATAACTCATCAAAACTCATCCAATAAACTTAAAGCTAGCCCAGTCACTACGGCTCAGGCAGCAACACAAAATACCCAAAAGGGCAGGAGGACCTAAGGCCAACTGCCCACAGAACCCCAACCCGCGGCCATCTCAACACAGTAACTTAAACCTACATTGAAAATATCCAAGCCAATATCAGACAGATGGATGCCATCCTGCCTGAAAAGGCCGGGGATACCCCCTTCCAGCTCCGTGTGCCTAAAGGATAGCATTCCCAATCTTGATAGCAACTTGGATACTGCCCTGTTCACTCTCTTCCTGATTTTTTCAAAAGGACGTACAGAAGGATAGGAAAGCCAACCTATCCTCTGCACAATTTCTGAAAAAACTAAAAAACTACTGAATTGGGAAATGATAACTGTATCTTCTGTAGATCATCCCTAATCCGAAAATTAAGGTCCAAAATTTTATGGTAACCAATATCATTACCACTTATATGAATAATGAAGATATCCAGAGAGGGAAAATGAAGAAGAAGCTGTGAAAAAAAAGAAATTAGGTCTGACCATAACATTCCCCTCTTTCCACCCCAAAAAATCTTAAATTTAGAAGTATCCAATCCTAAATTGCTAGTATAAACTCGTTGCTGAGCTCTCAAATTCGCCCAATAGATGAAGGAGTGTCCAATCATCCACACAATGAGAGTGTTACCTGAAATAAATCATAGTATTGCGTTAGGATGAATATAAAGCAAATACCTATCCAACTTCCATCTATCAAACTGTTTAATAGATCTAACATCAAAACCCAATCTAGCGGCCTCTGTTGCTGCTCCAATCCGAAAAGAATGCATCGATAAATGTTCCTGATCTAAATTTAAGGCCTTCAAACATCTCCTGAAAACACATAAGAACTGGTATTTAGTAAGGGGTAACCCTGATTCATGAATGAAAAAATCCATGAATGATTCATGATTGAAAAAACCCCAAAGGCCTAATTGATGAATATTGACGTATCAGAGCCACCGGGCAAATGCTAGTACTCATACACATATCTAATGTTAACCAATTACCTTTACCTACCTGGTCCGTTTTGGATCTGCTAATTAAAATTTCAAATTTTTGAACTTTCAAAAATAACAACTTCAGACATGTGTATTTGAACCAGCTCAGATACCCTAAGCACCGCAAAAAACATAACTGAAAAAAACGCCCAAAAACCGATTCAAAATGAGAATTTTTTTTTTTTTTTTTTTTATCCGTCACGGAGCAAAGCTCACCCAGTACCCAGTGATGGGCTTCCTTGAATCAGGCCTAAAATTAATCCTTTTGTAAACTTTTAAAGCTTGTTTTATAGAAAAATACTGCATGCAAGATGGCATGTTATTTAATTTCAAGAAAAATAAATTCCCGACAGGGTTTCATGTATGTACGACCAAGAAATAATTCTGCTCAAACAAAGAACCAACAAACTTCAATAACAGCAATTCAGACACGGAACCCAACGGTTCACCTAATATGTTTAAAAATTCTTGATACATAAACCAAGCAGATTGATATCCTGCCCAAGAAGAAGGTGCCAAAGAATTGATAATATTTAAAATAAGGAAATAAAAATAAAAATTGTAGCTGTCATGAAGCAAAGCTGAACCAAGAAACTTTAATAAACAGTAACAAACTTAAAGCTAGCCCAGCCACCACGGCTCAGGCAGCAACAACAAATAAACTTAAAGCTAGCCCAGCCACCACGGCTCAGGCAGCAACAACAAATAAACTTAAAGCTAGCCCAACCACCACAGTTCAGGCAGCAACAACAACTCAGACAAGGAACCCAATGGTTCACCTATCATATTCAAAATTATTATTATTATTATTATTTTTTTTATACAGAAACCAGGCAGAATTGATAATATAAATAGAAATAGGCCTTAAACCAGGTCCCATAAATTGATTGGACAGGAGTGTCCCACACGATCCGCCTCCAGAAGTAGCTGGAAAAAACGCTCCACCTGTGAACGAGACAACTCATCTGCCAAATCATTGTCCTTACCTGGTACATGTAAAGCCTTTAACCAATATGTTCAAACGTAAGCATTTAAAAATCAGGTATCTTATAAGGACAATGACTGGCGGAGACTTGGATGTTAGACAATTAATAGCGTACATTACTCCTTTATTATCTGTACGTATCAAAATTATTTTATTTTGGAAGAAAGAACAAAGCTCAAATGCAACAATGATAGGAAATAATTCCAATAAGACTATGTTTTTAATGTAACACTTTACTAATCAAAAAACATGCCAACGTTCAGCGCACCAATGCTTCTGCCAAATTGCGGCAAAGCCATGTGACCCTGCTTCATCAGTGAAGAGAAGGAAATCCGAATCTAGAATGAAATCCCCCTGCCATAAGGCCCTACCATTGTTAAATGTGAAAGAAATTGCAACCAAACCAGCAAATACTCCTTCACATCACTGCTTTTTTTTTTTTTTATTAACTTGAACAATAAAGAGGCTATTTTCTCAATTTTTTCTTCTGATAACCTAAACTCCATTAACCAGTATCAATAACGATACCTAGAAATTCCAGACAAGTTGAAGGCCAAATAGTCCTCTACTGAGCCAATGGGATACAAAAATGGTCGCAAACCTCAAAAATTTTCTGTAATAAATTAATACAAAGGAAAGAATTGGGAGGGCCTAAAAACAAAATCATCTAGATAATGAATTAAAAATTGTGAATCGGAAATGGCAAAAACTACCCACTCTAAAATGAAGAGAAAGACTCAAAATAAAAGCAAGACAAGGAACAACCCATAGGTAAACATTTATCAAAATAAAAATCATCAGTAAAGAAAAAAAAAAACCCAAGGGAAATAAAAGATAAAGGATTAATGGGAAGTAAGCGAAAAGCTGACTTGACATCCGCCTTTGCTAAAATAGCTCCCTTCCCCAACATTCTTTACTTTACTAGAGCACCTCCAAAAGAAGCATATGAAACTGATGACACACTCTCATCAATTTGGTCATTAAGGGAATTGCCTTTGGGAAAAGATAAGTGATGAATTAATCTAAAATAATAATTTTTTTTTTTTTGGAACTACACCTAAAGGAGAAATCCTGAAATTTGAAAACTGAGGGAAAGAAAAGGGGAATTTGAAAATGGAGGGAAAGAAAAGTTGCAACCCTTCCTTCTGAAATTTCAAAATTAACCTTATCTAAAACTACTTGAGGAAATTCAGATACTGATTTGAATTATTAACTATGGTACAACCCTGACCTTGAAATATGGGCAATAAAAAAAACATCCCTAAAACCTACAATAAGAAGATGGGCCTTCAACTTGTCTGGAAACGCCTGAAGCCATGGGAGCATGTTTGCTAATATCACTGGTGTGTGTGCGGTTTGAAAAATCTCCAGATTACAAATTTGTTGCTGTTTTTTTTTTTTTTTTTACTTCTGACGAAATGCCTCATCAAAATTAAACCATGCCACTTAATGTCTAAGTGTTGAACTAAACCCGTACTTTTTTCAGGTGATATTTCACATAAAACACCCGCAAAACACAAAACGGCTGTAACCAGTTATCAAAAAAAAAATTTTGATACAGGTCTACGTCTGTCGTCATCCTCTTATTTTTTTATTTTTTTTTTAATAATAAAATCTTTAGCGGAAGGAAAAATGAAAGAATATCTAAAAATTCCCACCCGCCAAATTTTTCCTTAACAACCTGACACAAATGAAATCCCAACGGAAAAATATCACAGGGCATGGACTCCTTTAAACAAATTTCCAGCAAGTTTTGTGATTTAGCATTACTATAATACACATTGATATTCTGTTCTAAATGAATTGGCAAAGCTGGAGAGCCATTAGCAGAGACGCCACTAGGTGGCGACCAAACTTCCATAGCTGAAACGTCAGAGGCTAAAACATTACTTATAGCTGGCTGACAAAACGATTTCTGAATAGCTAATTCTTTAGACACTTTAGATAATAGTACCATTTAATAATTCATTAACAGAAGGTTCATACATACCTGCACTCCCTTGATGTAAATCAGGCCCACTATCAAGCCCTGCTTCAGTGAAAGGCAGCATGGTCGGTTGCCTAGGTGATGCCTGACGCTGTGGAGGGGGAGACCACTCCCTCAGAGAGGTTGCTCCGCCTTCCGTACCACCTCTGGCCCCACCCACCGCTTCAGACGTGGATGCTCTTCCGCTCAGCTGGCCGCTCTGCCTGCCTGCTCCAAGCCTTCCCCCGCCCACCTGCCCTCTGGTACGGTCCTGAGAAGGACCAGCTCTTCTGAATAGCAGGGCGTGGCGGGTAGGCGAATAGCTCCGGCAGGGGTTGCGCTTCTTTTTCGCCGCCCCATCCGACCGAACCGGGGGCGGCGCTTCCTTGCTGACGCGCTGGCTCCTCCTCCACATCTTCGGGATCCGCTTCTTCCTGACGCAGCGACGGCTCCCGGGCTTCCATCGCTGACCACTCTCCTCTTCTTTCCTCCGGACCAGGATGGCTGACAAGCGGTGTAGCTCCCACCAGAGCCTCTTGACACGACGGGCGGGTAGGTCTAGGCATTGGCGAATCCAGGCTTCCCTCCTCTCTCATCTTCCGGCCTCAGAAGAGACTGTTTGTTCAGGGCAGAACCCAGAGAGAACACCACAGCTCTTCTTCTGAGGCAAATGAGCCCCCTCAGCAGAACCTCCTTTATATAGCCCCAAGAAAACTGGTTTAAACCAGTTCTTCCCAGGCTTTTATACATGTCATGAAGAGGGGTCACCTGTACCCCTCCTCAAAAACATGTGACTAACAGCTGTTTCCCCACTGGCCACAGGCTCTGCAGGGGAACTTGAAACAGCTGATCCAGCCGCTCTCCCATGAGGAAAAGGGGGGGCAAGAAACTGCCCTCTCCCTTTTCCTGTCATACACACGACCACAAAATCCGTCTGATTTTTTCCGATGGATTTTAGCCGCAACTTTTCTTGCATACACACATTCGCACAAAGTTGTCGGAAAATCCGATCGCTCGGAACGAGATGACGTACAAAACATACGATGGGACTGCGTAGAGGCCAGTAGCCAATATTCGTCTCCAAATATTTTCTGAGCATGCATGCCACTTTGTGCGTTGGAATTCTCTACACACAACTGGAAAAAGTCCAATCGGATTTTGTTGTCGGAAAATTTTTGATCCAGCTCTCAAACTTTTTCCGTTGGAAATTCCGACAGAAAAAGTCAGATAGAGCCCACACACGATTTTGCGACAACATAATCCGAGTGGACTTTTTCCGTCGGAATTTACGACCGTGTGTATGGGGCATAAGTCTTAAGCCTCGTACACACTTGCGATCTTCCCTGCTGTGCTGTTGTGTTCTGACAGGTGGACGGCCCACCGCCAGAACAATCCAGGCATTGCTCTCAGCCATTGACGCTGATGGGGAGCAGGTTGGCAGGACTTTTTCAGTCATAACCCTTCGGGTTCTGTCAGACCAGCTGAGTATCGGCCGGTTTCTATTGAACCTGCCGATGCCGCCCGACTTTCGGCCCGTGTGTAGTAGGCTTTAGCAAAAGGTTAAAGATTTAGGAGCTAGACTTCTCTATTGTATGTTTATGAGAACTGGACTCAACCAGTCTCCAGCACAGCTACTGGGACAGATCATGCTGAAAGGTAAGAAATAATTATTGTTTTAGGCATGCTCTGTGAAAAGGAACACATAATAAACACAAGTTTTCAAAAGTGCAAATACACTTTAACCACTTCAGTCCTGGACCATTTGGCAGCTCAGTGACCAGAGGGCTTTTTACAATTTGGCACTGCTCTGATTTAACTGGTAATTGCGCAGTCATGCAATTTTATATCCAAACTAAATTTGCGTATTTTTATTCACACAAATAGAGCTTTCTTTTGATGGTATTTGATTGCCTCTGCCATTTTTATTTTTTGCGATACAAACGGAAAAAGACCAGAAAGTTTGAAAATAATTATATTTTCTACTTTTTGTTATAAGAAAAATCCAATAAACTCAATTTTACTCATACATTTAGGACAAAATGTATTAAGCCACATGTCTTTGGTAAAACAATTGTCAATAAGCATATATTTATTGGTTTGCGCAAAAGTTATAGAGTCTACAAACTAGGGTACATTTTCTGGAATTTACGCAGCTTTTAGTTTATGACTGCCTATCTAATTTCTTGAGGTGCTAAAATGGCAGGGCAGTACAAAAGCCCCCCCAAATGACCCCATTTTGGAAAGTAGACACCCTAAGGAAATTGCTAAGAGGCATGTTGAGCCCATTGAATATTTTATTTTTTGTCCCAAGCGATTGAATAATGACAAAAAAAAAAATTCTTTACAAAAAGTTGTCACTAAATGATATATTGCTCACACATGTCATGGTTATATGTGGAATTGCACCCCAAAATACATTTTGCTGCTTCTCCTGAGTATTGGGATACCCCGTTTGGGACTTTTTTCGAGCCTAGTCGCGTACGGGGCCCTGAAAACCAAGCACCGCCTTCAGGATTTCTAAGGGCGTACATTTTTGATTTTACTCCTCACTACTATTATGCCGCGTACACGCGATCGGACAATCCGCCCCTGTGTGGGCTCCGGTGGACTTTTTCTTTCCAAAAGTCCAGCGGACTTAGAAAGAAGTTTTGAATCAAAATTGTCCACCGGACTCAGCAGTCCAGCGGACAATTCGCCCATCTGTGTGCTAGTCCATGGGACTTTTTAAATGAATGGACTTGCCCACATGGAGAAAGATCCGTTCATTTTGAACGTGGCTCCAGGTAGACGGAATTGGCGAAGGAAGTCAATGTCGCCGCCTCCATCGGTGAGATTGACACCTCGCTGGCCCAGTCACCTGGTATGGATTTAAAGGGGAAGCCCTACGCCAAAATTACGGCATGGGGGTCCCCCCAAAGTCCATAGCAGACCCTTAACTGAGCACGCAGCCCGGCCGTTCAGGAAAGGGGGTGGGGACGAACGAGTGCCCCCCTCCTGAGCCATACCAGGCCGCATGCCCTCAACATGGGGGGTTGCTTTGGGGAAGGGGGGGCCCTGCGGCCCCCCACCCCAAAGCACCTTGTCCCCAAGTTGATGAGGATAAGGGCCTCTTCCTGACAACCCTGGCCATTGGTTATCGGAGTCTGCGGGCTTATCGGAATCTGGGAGTCCCCTTTAATAAGGGGGACCCCAGATACCGGCCCCCCACCCTATGTGAATGAGTATGGGGTACGATGTACCCCTACCCATTCACCTGGTGAAAAAAAGTGTAAACAAAAAAACAACACAAGTTTTTAAAATAATTTATTAGACAGCTCCGGTGGTCTTCTCTTCTTCCGTCTTGGAAGGCCTTCTTGCCGGACTCCTCCGCTATCTTTTGCTAACTCTTTCACTAGTGGAGGAGCCCTTCTTCTCTTCTTCTTTCTTGTGATGTTGACGCAATGCTCTCTCTGGCCACAATGGCAGGGACGCGTTGTGCGGCGACTTATATAGGGACAAGGGGCGGGGTCACCGGGTGATGTCACATGGTGACCCCGCCCCTTATCATGTCACAGCCCCGGAGGATGTCAACATCGCAAAGAAAAAGAGAAGAAGAGAAGAAGGTGGCGGCGACAGAAGACCGGGCCAACACTAGTAAAAGAGCTATAAGAAGATAGCGGATGCCCAGCAGAAGAACCGAAGAGTGGGACAAGACCCCAGAAGAGCAGGACAAGACCCCGAAGTCAGAAGAAGACCCCCGGACAGCGGCGGCGATGACGAAGAAGAAAGCCGGGCTCCTCCTTCCCCAAAGCACCCCCCCATGTTGAGGGCACGCGGCCTGGTATGGCTCAGGAGGGGGGGCGCTCGCTCGTCTCCACCCACTTTTTGATCGGCCGGGCTGCGTGCTCGAATAAGGGTCTGCTAGGGACTTTGGGGGACCTCCAGGCAATTTTTTCGGCGTAGGGCTTCCCCTTTAAATCCATACCAGGTGATGGGGCTAGCGAGGTGTCAGTCTCGCCGATGGAGGGGGCGACATTCACTTCCTTCGCTAGTCCCGGCTACCTGGAGCCATGTTCAAAATGAACGGACATTTCTCCATGTGTGGGCAAGTCCATTCATTTTAAAAGTCCGGCGGACTTCCGCCATAGTCCGCCGGGTTGTCCTCCGGACCTAGCCTGCCGGAAAAGTCCAGTCATGTGTGGGCAGGTCCACTCGTTCGGAAAGTCCGACGGGCCTCAGCTGCAATATACGGCGGTTTGTCTGCCGGATTAAGTCCGCCAAATAGTCCGATTGTGTGTACGCGGCATTACAGTTTTGAAGACTATAACATGCCAAGATGGCACAAAACCCAGTTAAATTACCCCATTTTGGAAAGTAGACAGCCCAAGCTATTTGTTGAGAAGCATATTGAGTCCATGGAATATTTTATATTTTGCAACAAGTTGCGGGAAAATTACAATCACCGCCTTCAGGACTTCTTAGGGAGCGTACATTTTTGATTTCACTCCTCACTACCTATCACATCTGTGCCTTTCGGTATAAGAAAACCACGGAAGGCAGTGTGGGGGGGGGGGGTACATTCCCTCCCACTGCTTGTAAAAGCAGTCTAGAGACTAATTAGCCGCTAGGATTGCTTTTACATAAAAGCTGACTGCTGGCTGAAAAGAATGATACCAAGATGATACCTAAACCTGCAGGCATCATTCTGGTATAACCACTCAAAGTCCAGCAACATACCAGTACGTTACTATCCTTGTTGGGCATATATTGTAATCTTTTTTTTTTCATGCAGCCTGTGGGTTGAACAAAAAAAAAGAGATTGATCGGTGGGTATGCCCACCATTAGAATACCTCCCTTCATCCACCCACTTCTAATGATGGGCATACATGCACCATTTTGTTTTTAACTGTGGTGGTGAACTCACCTCCTACAGCGCTGGAGTCACGGCTTTATGTATCGTGGGAGCAAACGCTGTTGTTGTCAAGATAAATAAATCTGCACTGCAGCTGAATGGCGTACCTGAAAACAAAAAAATGGTTATCAATAAAACACAATAAAACATTACAGAATAGAATACAGTAAAAAAGAGCAGAACAACAGAGAGAGGATAGAGAGAGAGAGAACACAAGAGAGAAATGGCAACTATTTTTGTTTTTTATTTTATATTTTTGGGTGTTTTTTTTTTATTTTTAACTTTTTTTTTGCACTTCTATTTGTAACTGTAACTGTAATTGTAACGGTTCAGTTCCAGGTTCGAGTCTCTCAAAATGCGATAGCATCTTGGGAGACCCTGTGAATCCTATATCCGCGCTTTCTACAGACAGGACATTTTCTTTGGGGGGGGCTCGTTGGGTAGGGGTACTCTGGAGGACATACGGAAAATGCCTCTCATGCAGCCGGCTTACTGCATTTGGATTGGGAAGGTGAGGTGGAGCGTCTGTAAACAGAAGGGCTATGACGATCTCTTCCTGGAATTTAAGGAAGGACCCAGTCCATCCTGAAGCTCTGTATAGCACATGAGCATTCAGAAAAGCCAATTGAAATAAGTATACAGACACTTTTTTGTACCAGCATCTGGCCTTACGGGCAATTAGGTACAGCGCCAACAACTGGTCGTTGAGGTCTACCCCTCCCATATTTTGGTTATATTCATGGACAGAGAAGGGTTTCTCCAGAACACCAGTCACCGTAGGAATTTGGACCGTCGTGTCTGCATGAAGGGAGGAAAGAACGAAAACATTCTTATTATCACTCCACTTCAGAGAGAGCAAGTTATTACACTTCAAGCAGACTCTCTCCCCCAACATAAGACGGCAATCTACAAGCCACTGGGGAAAGCCCCAGCAATTAGATCGCACGGTGCCACATGCTCCAATCTGATGATCAATCACTAAAACCGTAAACCATAAAACTACATGTATAGCCTGTGGCCCTGTCACAGAGCTTATACATCTTGACCCTGTATCTGGCACGCTTGCTGGGAAGGTACTGTTTGAATGACAAGTGGCCAGAAAAAGTAATCAGGGACTCATCAACGCAGACAACTTGATGGTTAGTAAATAAGTCTGCAAAACGTTGGTTGCAGTTGTTTACAAGGGGCCAAATTTTGTAGAGCCGATCATATCCAGGGTCTCCACGAGGATGACAGAGTTCATTGTTGTTGAAGTGCATGAACCGCAAAATCTGCTTGTATCGTACCCTGCCATGGAAGCAGAGAACACGGGCATACAGTGAATTGTGTCAGTGGACCAATATGAGTGCAACTCACTATTTTTAACTATGCCCATGTCGAGGGATAGGCCCAGTAAGGTCTTAAATTCGGAAATCTTAATTGTTTTCCAATCTCTGACAAGGGAGGACTGGGGAATAGCAGCGATGTATTGACCAGCATACAAATTGCTTTGGTCCACAATAGATCTATAGAGATCTTCGATGAAAAACAGCTGATAAAAATCAAGTGACGTAAAATCAACTGTTTCCACCTGAATGCCAGGTTGGCCAGTGAATGGGGGAAGTATGGGTGCTGCAGGAGTGGTGGGCTCCCAATTAGGATTGGCAAATTCTGCAGGAAGGACACTATGGGCACAATGGGCCTGTCTTTGTCTTCTTGGTGGCAGCGGGACACTACTTGTGTTTGCCACCTCGCCAGCTTGAACTGCACTTATGGGACTCGCCACGTCACCACGTGTTACTGCAGTGCTCGTTTGACTACAACCAGGGTGTACTAGGCCGCTGGTGCTTGCCAGTTCACCGGAAGGAATAGCGGTGCAAGTACTTCTCTGCTCTATACGAGAGCCATGTGGTTCTTGTGCCTCAACAGCAGAAGAAGATCAGGGTCTGGTATGCCTGACCTTGGCAGGGACCACAACTCTGTCATCAGAGCTATCTGTCATGGAGCCGCTGTCATCTACAGGATCGTATTCTGACCCTGAATCTGACAGTTGAGTGACTTCCTCTTCACTATCTGTCATGCTAAAAAACGTGTAGGTCTCTTTACTTCACAGTGTACCTTCGATTTGCCATTTTACGCTCCATATTTACTGGTACACTAGTGAGACTCACAGGTAAAAATGCTCCTAGGCTGTCAGCAACTGTATCAAAACGCTACCAATAAAAACTGTTAGCGATCGCAGGGATCAGGCCTGACTCTGTGAACGCTGCAGTTACGTGTTTAGTGTTTTGTAAGTGACAGTGATAGATCGATACTGCACTTGAGTGGGCTGGGCTGGGTGGAGGGGCAAAACGCAGGTGCTAGCAGGTATCTGGGCTGATCCCACTAACTCTGCGTTTTTGGGAACCCTAAACTGCTGGGGACGCTAGTATAGATCTGATCAGATCAGATATTGATCCGTTCGCATAATATACCACTAAGGGTGGTGTATGCTGTGTGCGTGAGTGTTAGCGGTACTGGCACTAACCTGACGCTGCCTGGGGCGATGCAGACCCTATCTGACACTAAAACCTAACTGATATCACCCACCGGGCGATCAGGGGGTTAAACCTTTATTGAGTAATAAACGGCGGGCATAAAAACAAACTAACCAGCATCACTCATAACACTTATATGGTGATCACTGGTGAAAGGGTTAAAGTGGAGTTAAACCCACCCTTATAAATTCTAAACTACTGCCATAGTGGTGATCTATAAGGATATACATGCCTCCTGCATGTATCCTTACCTGTCAAATGTCCCCCCTTTAGGCCTTTGAAGCCCCAAAAAAGTCAAGATTCAGTGGGCGGGTCTGTTGTTTGGCGCTCGGTGGGCGGAGTCATGATGCCAGCACAGTCCCTGCCCACCGCTACACTCCTCTTGGCCAGAGCGTGCACAGGAGAGGCAGAGCGTGCTCACGGCACCCTGTAATTTCAGTAAATAGTATACACGTGAAAGTGGGGGATGATCGGTGCGATGGGACACGTCCTCCCCATGTCATTCCCCCCTGCCGTGTCTTCATCCTCTGCCCCCCCCCTCGTTCCCTCCCTGCCATAACCTGTGTGTTACTCTGCTCAGTGTATGAATGGAGAGATGCCGCTGTCTCCCCTCCATTCACCTTCAGTGTAGAGAAAGGACTTGGGAATCTGTATCCTCTGTCCTTTGTCTCAAATGGGAGATGTCAGGGGCCTCTGTTTTCTACCCCTGACATATCACCATATCACCTGATAAAAAAAAAAAATATTTCAAAATAAAATTATAAAAGAAAAGGAAAACAATGAAATTGAAAAATAAAAAACAACTGACACCACGACCGCCCCCCATACTGACATGGCCCAGAGCCTCAGGACCACTGACACCAACCATTGCCCCACTGACACCAACCACTGTCCTACTGACACTGACCAATGCCCCACTGACACTGACCACTGCCCCACTTACACCGGCACTGCCCTACTGACACTGGCCACTGCCCCACTGACACCGGCCACTGCCCCACTGACACAGACTACTGATACTGGCCACTGCCCCACTGACACCAAACTCTGCCCCACTGACACTGACCACTGCCCCACTGACACCGTCCACTGTCCCACTGACACCATCCACTGCCCCACTGACACCGACCACTGCCCCATTGACACCGACCACTGCCCCACTGACACCGTCTACTGCCCCACTGACACCGACCACTGCCCCACTGACACCGTCCACTTCCCCACTGAGACCGACCACTGCCCCACTGACACCGACCACTGCCCCACTGACACCGACCACTGCCCCACTGACACCATCCACTGCCCCACTGACACCGTCCACTGCCCCACTGACACCGACCACTGACCCACTGCCCCACTGACACCGACCGCCCCCTTTCCCAAAAGCACTGTGAAAAAATATATTTAAAAAAATAAAACCCCACCCTCCCATCATTGTTAGAATAGTACAAAAATAAATTGTAAAAAAAATAATAAAAAAAATGTAATTGTAAAAATGTATAAAAATAAAAAAAAATCCACTGGTCCCAAACAACCTTTTGAAAAAAATAAAAATAAAATTGTAAAATAAAAAAATAATCTGACACTGTCCACTATCCTGACACCATCCTGCATTTACTACCCACCACTGTACACTCCGCATCCCTGTGATTTGCACCGCATTGCTGTTCAGATCACATGCGATGTCTGTGTGATGCGATTTCAGCCATACAAACTGGCCGAAATCGCACAGGACCCTTTTTTTGTCCGCACCAGAATCGCATGGGTGTTCACATCTATGCGATCCGATTCATGTTTTAACTGTCAGTTCGCAGTGCGATATACGAGCTGAAATGGGGGTGTCATCAACATTGTATGACACTCCCTAGCAGTTTGCATATGGCAGTATGAACTGCCATGCGAGTCGGATGCGATGTGGGAACCCGCAGTGGATTCGCAGGGCTCCCGCATCGCACCAGTGTGAACCGAGCCTCAAAGCATACAGCCTACAAATGTCACGGGACTGCTCCCACCAAGGCTGCGATTCGGGAACCCTGCGAATCCACTGCAGGTTCCCACATCGCATCCGACTCACACGGCAGTTCAAACTGCCATATGCGAACTACATCCACTTTAACTAGAGGGCAATCAGGGGGTTAAAACCTTTATTAGGTAGTATATGGGGGTACCTGACGCTATAAAAACCTGATGGTGAACCTAAATACTTACCTGGCTAACTAATGTCACCTGTGACACTAATACGGTGATCACAAAAAAGATTGGTTATGCCGCGTATACACGATCAGACTATCCGGCAACTTAGTCCGGTGGACAATCCGCCGGACTTTGCACCGGAGGTCCGCTGGACTTTCCAAATGAATGGACTTGCCCACACACGGAGTAAAGTCCGTTCATTTTGAACGTGACTCCAGGTAGATGGGACTAGAGAAGGAAGTCATTGTCGCCACCTCCATCGGTGAGATTGACACCTTGCTAGCCCCGTCGCCTGGTATGGGTTTTAAGGGGAACCCCTACACCCAAAAAAGGCTTGGTGGTCCCCCCAATGTCCATACCAGACCCTTATCTGAGCACGCAGCCCCATGGTCAGGAAAGGGGGTGGGGACAAGCGAGCTCCCCCCTCTTGAACCATACCAGGCCACGTGCCCTCAACATGGGTGGGGTGAGTGCTTTGGGGAAGGGGGGCGCCCTGCGGCCCCCACCCCAAAGCACCTTGTCTTCATGTTGATGAGGACAAGGGCCTCTTCCCGACAACCCTGGCCATTGGTTGTCAAGGTCTGCGGGGGGGGGCTTATTGGAATCCAGGAGCCCCCTTTAATAAGGGGGCCCCCAGATTACGGCCCCCCACCCTATGTGAATGAGTATGGGGGACCATGTATCTGAGAGAAAAAAGTGTAAATAAAAAACACACAACACAGGTTTTTAAAGAAGTTTATTAGTCAGCTCCGGGGGTCTTCTTCTGACTTCAGGGGTCTTCTCCCCGGGCTCCTCCGCTGTCTTCTGCTCTTTTGCTGCTCTTTTTGCTAGTGGAGGAGCCTGGCTTTCTCCTTTGTCCTCGTTGCAGACAGGGGGTCTTCTTCTGACTTCGGCGGTCTTCTTCCGGCTTCTCCCGCTCTTCAGTTCTTCTGCTGGGCTCCAACGCTATCTTCTTCCAGCTCTTTTGCTAGCGTTGGCCCGGTCTTCTCGTTCGTCGCTGTCGCTGTCACCGGCTTCTTCTTCTTCTTTCTTCTCTTCTTCAATGTTGACACGACGTTCTCTCCGGCTGTAATGCCAGGGATGCGTTACGGGCCAACGCTAGTAAAAGAGCTGGAAGAAGATAGCGTTGGAGCCCGGCAGAAGAACCGAAGAGCGGGAGAAGTCGGAAGAAGACCCCCAGTTGTCGATGAACGAGAAAGCCGGGCTCCTCCGAAAAGCAGCAAAAGAGCAGAAGATAGTGGAGGAGCCCGGCGAGAAAACCTCCGAAGTCAGAAGAAGACCCCCAGAGCTGACTAATAAACTACTTTAAAAACCTGTGTTGGGTGTTTTTTATTTACACTTTTTCCCCCCAGGTGAATGGGTAGGGGTACATCGTACCCCATACTCATTCACACAGGGTGGGGGGCTGGAATCTGGGGGCCTCCTTATTAAAGGGGGCTCTGGATTTCGATAATCCCCCCGCCCGCAGACCCCGAAACCAACGGCCAGGGTTGTCAGGAAGAGGCCCTTGTCCTCATCAACATGGGGACAAGGTGCTTTGGGGTGGGGGGCCGCAGACCCTTATCCGAGGACGCAGTCCGGCCGGTCAGGAAAGGGGGTGGGGACGAGCGAGCGCCCCCCCCCCAAACCGTACAAGGCCGCGTGCCCTCAACATGGGGGGGTGCTCGCTCGTCCCCACCCCCTTTCCTGACCGGCCGGACTGCGTCCTCGGATAAGGTTCTGGTATGGACTTTGGGGGGACCCATGCTGTTTTTTCAGCGTAGGGGTTCCCCTTAAAATCCATACCAGGCGACGGGGCTAGCAAGGTGTCAATCTCGCCGATGGAGGCAGCGACATTGACTTCCTTCGCTAGTCCCATACTTGGAGTCACGTTCAAAATGAACGGACTTTACTCTGTATGTGGGCAAGTCCCTTCATTTGGAAAGTTCGGCGGACTAGCACAAAGACGGGCAGATTTGCCCGCCAGACTGCCGATTCTGGCGGACAATTTTGAGTCAAGACTTCTTTCTAAGACCGCTGGACTTTTGGGAATAAAAAATCCGCTGGAGCCCACACATGGGCGAATTGTCCGGTGGACTCTGGTCCGATCGTGAGTATGTGACAATAGTGACACTGGCAACAGGGGGTGATCAAGGGGTTAAACCTTTATTAGAGGAGGTTAGGGGGTACCCTAGAGTTAAAGGGGTCTACCGCTAACTGCCCTAACACTTATAACAGTCAAAAATGACACCAATGCAGTGATCAGTAAAAAAATAAAAACTGCTATTGGTGTCCACTGTAAAGCCTCATACACACAATTGGACTTTGTACAAACTTTCCCATGGACTTTTATACAAAGGCCGTTGGCCGTAAAATTGTATTGCATACAAACACGAATGTAGTGACGTTTCAACATACTGATGACACTTCAAAAGAGGACGTTCAATTACTCAGGCGCCACCCTTTGGTTCTGAGCATGCGTGTTTGTACTTTGTACAAAAGTCCGATGGTTTTGTGTACACACGATCGGACTTTGCTCCATCGGACTTATGTTGTCAAAAAGTTTGTCCGTTGGCATAGCCAATAAAAGTCCGATGAAAACTGAAAAAGTTTGTCCGATGGAGCGGTCAGATGTTGCCTTAAAACAGCGAATTTGCATGTTTGTTGTCAAAAAGCCCGATCGTATGTCCGGGCCTTAACAGGCGGTGCAGAGGGGGTGATCGGGGGTGATGGGGGGGGGGGTGATTTGTGTGCCTGTGTGTTCTACTGTTAGTGTAGTGTTGGTGCAGACTTACTTGCATGTCTTCTCTCCTTGGGCGCCCGAACGAAAAGGCTGCACGAGGCGAGATGACATCACTTCCTCTGCTTCTGTTTACATTACAGAAGCAGAAGAAGCTTCTCATTCGTCAGGAGTGATCGCAAGGGGATGGCCATGAATTGGTGGTCTCCCCCTCAGCATGGATTGCTCCTGGAACAATTCCGATCGCCACAGGCACTGGGGGGGCCCGATCGGGCCTCCCGCCCGGTGGGAGGCAGGGACGTACAGGTACGCCCATATGCCTGCCCGTGCCTTTCTGCCAACGTACATCGGCGTGCGGTGGTCGGCAACTGGTTAAGACCTCTTTCACACTGGAGGCGTTTTTCAGGTGCTTTAGTGCTAAAAATAGCAACTGTAAAGCGCCTGAAAAAATGCCTCATCTGCAGTCCCAGTGTGAAAGCCTGAGTGCTTTCACACTGGGACACTGCGCTGGCAGGATGTCAAAAAAAAGTCCTGCAAGCAGCATCTTTGGGTGCTTTAGGAGTGGTTTATACACCGCTCCTAAAGTGCCCCTGCCCATGAAATCAATGGGCAGCGCCGCCGAAGCACCTGCAAAGCGCGGTGCTTTGTGGGCGCTTTTAACCCTTTATTTGACTGCTAGCGAGGGTTAAAAGCACCTCGCTAGCGGCCGAAAAGCACCTCTAAAACAATGGTAAAGGGCCTGCTAAAACCAGCGGTGCTTTACCGCTAACACGGCCACGCTGTCAGTGTGAAAGGGCTCTTAAGCAGTTTTACACCCCTACATATTTTCAGTGAAGTAAATAACCTCATGCCGCGTACATACGATCGGACTTTCCGGCAGACTAGGTCCGACGGTCTTCCCGACGGACTTTCGGTGGAGTTCCGATGGACTTTCTGAACAAACAGACTTGGCCACACATGAACTGACTAAGTCCGTTCGAAAGTCCGTTCATTTTGAACGTGATGACGTAAAATAGGACTAACAAAGGAAGTTCAATAGTCAGTAGCCAATACCTTCCCTTGCGTCGTATTTGGTCCGTCGGACCAGCATACAGAGGAACGGTTTTCCCGAATTGAGTCAGTCGGACAGATTTGAAACATGTTCTATTTCTAGGCCCGTCTGATTTTTTTTAAAGAAAATCGATCTGATTAGCCCACACACTATTGGATTGTCCAACGGACTGATTTCGTCGGACCTAGTCTGCCGGAAAGTCCGGTCGTGTGTACGCGGCATCAGATGATACACAGAGATTAAACAAATCCTCTTATAGTTGTACCTGTATCTGTAGCCCTCTCCGCTCTTCTGCAACACACAGATGAAATGATTTTTCTCCGCAGCAGAAAGCAGGGGGATCTGATGTCACCCACTGCAGAGCTAGAGCACAGAGCGGAGCTGATTGGAGGAAAGTGATATGACCCCCGCTTCACAAGTTTATAAAACCATATAATTGAGGGTATGAGTCATCTTTGTGCTGGAGGTGGGGTGGGCCATCTTCCCTGGGAAGTTGAGGGGTCAGCCTAATCTATGGGAGTGAGTCATGCAGAGAGAGGAGGGATCACAGAGGAGTCAGACTCGGTGCTTTAGATTCAGGTTAATACACACTATAGTGAGATGTGCTTTGTTCATTTTTGAGGTTTACAACCACTTTAAAGTTAGTCGATTTGCCTATTGAGACGTTGAATATTTAACAAACATACAAATCACACATCCATTAAGATGTTGACATTATTGGTGTATTTTCCAAGATGCAAATAATCATCCACTCATCCTATTACAATAATGAGATCTTTTTGTAGAATATTTTCTCACTTTCATTTTTTAAATATTGTATTTGATTTATAAGTAGAAGGCACTTTTTTGTGTTCCCACTTGGTCTGTGCCTTGTGTGCTGCCTTTTGCAGAGTTCAGCTCTGGATATGTGATAATGCTGTGTGTGTTTATGTAGAGTTGAGGACTCGTCATTAGCATTACATGGTTTCTATTTTCATATGACACAGTGCATTAGTGTGCAGGGGTGACGAGCCGTGAAATTGTAACATAAATAAACATACTCTGCACAAAAAGATCTTTTTGGCTGCTTTTCATGTGGTTAAAAGTAACAGACAAATGTGTAATCACAGGCGTGTGTTGTGCATCTATATATAAACATGATGGGATTAACTGTTCAAATGCCATGACGTTCTATAGAGGGAATTGAGACAATGAAAATGTATGAAGTTTTCCGTTAATATAGTGTGACTTTTTCCAGGCTTACAGTGTTGTCAATTAAAACTCATTGTGGGTATTCCCTTTTCATACCTGCAGCAAAGAAAGTAAGGGTGGTTTTACATGGGCTAATATTTGCAATAGTTGTGACACCTGGTAACACAACTTACAAGCCTGGATATTAAAAAACCTCTGATTGCAGATTATTATTATTAAAATTATAATATATTATATTATTATTATATATAATACTAATACAGGAGGAATCAGAGGTAGGTCTTTTTAAACTTTATTTTAAGTAGCAGATGCATCCTGCCTATGCTGGTTTCTTTGGGGCTGAAACATAAAGTGGCCTTGTCAGCAAAGGGTCAATTGTATGGCAATAGGCCACTTGCTAAAAAAAAAAAAAGCATACCCCAGAGAATTTGTTGACTTATTCAACACATTTAAATAGACAAACATTCAATTTTGATTCAAATAATGCCTACGGATAAAGTGACGATCCTGGTCCTTTACCATGTGATGAGCTGTCAGCCAATGACAGCTCATCATGTGGTGTAAATGGAAGTCGGTAATCTGCTTTCTTTTCCCTCACGCTGACAGCATGAGGAGAAAAAACAAGCCGATTGCTGGCTCATGTAAAAGGGACATCAGTCCCACACACAGCCACTGCTGCTAAGCAGTGCCCACCAGTGCCCCCTACCAGTACCCACCAGTGCCACCTACCAGTGCCCATAAGTACTTCTAAGCAGTGCCCACCAGTGCCACCTACCAGTGTCCATCAGTGCTGCCTATCAGTGCTGCCTCATCAGTACCTCCTGTACAGTGCCCACCAGTGCCGCCTTATCTGTGCCTATCAGTGCCCATCATTGCAAACTATCAGTGCCCAAATTACCTGTTTGCAAAGTTTTCCAACTGAAACTATAAAAATTTTGTTTTTTTTGTTTGTTTTTTTCAAAATATTCAGTCTTTTTTTTGTTTGTTGAGCAAAAAAACAAAAACCCAGTGGTTATTAAATACCACCAAAAGAAAGTTCTATTTGTATGAAGAAAATGCTAAAAATTTCATATGGGTACAGTGTTGCATGAATTGTCATTCAAAGTGGAACAGCGCTGAAAGCTGAAAATTGGCCTGGGCAGGAAGGGGGTATGAGTGCTCAGGAAGCGAGTGGTTAAAAGTAATGAAATTGGAATCCTGAGTTCCAGATTAGAGCCCGGTGATTGTAACCTCCTTAGGTAGTATAGCCTTTCTTATATTCTCTTTGCTATTGGCATGTGTGGTGTCATCATGGAAGATCAGTTCTCATGAGGACCTACCTAATATATCCAATCAATTTGCATCCAGTCAGGATGGTACTTACACTACAATGTTGTTGGTAGATCGAAAAGAGATTATAAAATCAGATTGTAACGAGTATGGTTATTTTAAGGAAAATAATCTACAAGTGGGTAGATTAAAAACTGCTAAATTGTGCAGGACTCCCCAGCCAAACCAATTTTACTTTCAAATGTATTCTTTATTAGTTATCAAAGACATTGACAATACAAAAACAACATTAAATGTAGTTGATGAACTGGGTCGAGTTGCTTAGCTCTGAGAAGTAATTGAAGCATGAAACCACATTTAGGCAAGGTTATGACATATTCATAGAAATACCCTGTCCGTCACCCAGAGATTGCAGCGACTGGCGAGACCCAGACCCTCCAGGTGTCCCCCCGAGGAACCTGCGCCCCCACCCCTCCTTAAAAGATCTAGTACCGGGGGGGCCTTCCGACACCCCTAAGGGGATCTAACTGTGTCGGGAAAGCCACCCCAGTGACTTTAAAGCACGGACAAAACCATATGGAGGCTCACAGGATCATGGGATTCTCGATGTAAAGTGCGGACTGCACAGTTGTCCCCAGGGGGGGGGTAAGCCCCCAATACCCTGGGTCCCTGCACCGCATTGCAAGCTGTGCTCACTACGTGGCCACAACTCCCCCACTAGAGACCGACCTTAAATCATACAATGCAATATAAGAGAACCAAAAAGGGAAAGAATAGAAGAAGAAGAGGGGATGGGGAGGAAAGGTGAAAGGAGGGGGAGCCGTCCGACAGGTGAAAGGTCGTAGGGACCAAAATGAAGCTCACTGGTTATTTCTGAACACCGGGGATAAGGGAGATGCCTACGTAGTTTGCCCATGGTTCCCAGATGGCCTCGAATTGTGCTTTGGAGTCTAGGAGCACACTGGACAGTTTCTTTTGGGACTCTGCTTTGAAGGACACCCCCGATTTTTTCCAGGACTTGGCAATAGTTATCTTAGCGCCCAAAATAATGAAGTGGGTCAATTTGCGGGTCCATTTTGTAGCCCCTGGGATATTGGCGTTCAGTAGGGCTACTGCCGGGGTTCTGGGAGGTTGAAGATGCGTTACTGTATAAATTAGTGCAAACATCCTCCTCCAGAAAGATCTGATTTTGGGGCATTCCCACCAAATATGAGCCATGGAGCCATAGAGATCGCATGATCATGAGGGCCAATTTAGAAGGAGTGAGATACCATCTTATCATGATTTTGAGGTTTGCTTCTATTAGGGAAATATTCTTGATACCTTTATAGGCTCTGGAGAAGGATGTCTGCCGTTGATCTAGATCCCAGTGAATTTGGAGGTCATTCTCCCACGCTGACATATAAGGGGTTTTGCCAGCCTGATGGGCTAGGGCTTGGTAGATAACTGATATTCCACCCCTGAGGGGACCGCCTGTCTCTGAATATGGATCCAGTCTGGCTTTTCTGTTCTGGTATAAACTGTTGAGAGTTGTGCTAGTCTCTCCGACTGGAAGTAGCTCTGTAAATTAGGAAGCCCTAAGCCTCCCTGAGTGCGCTGTCTGTATAGAGTATTTTTTGGAAGCCTATGGCCTTTTTTGCCCCATATAAACTCATTGATTTTTGTTTGGAGGAATTGTAGATGGTCCCTTCTTAGGTTTATTGGGATAGCCCGAAATAAGTAAAGAAGCCCGGGGAGTAGCGTCATTTTTATCGAGTGGATCTTACCAAGCCAGGAAAGATCGCCATTGGCCCATGTCTTCAGTTCCGTTTTAAGTCTGTTGTAAGTGGGTGGGAAGTTTACTGGGTAGAGCTGGTAAATTTTTGAGGTGAGATGAATCCCTAGGTAATCTATGTGCGAGGCGTTCAATCTAAATTAAAATGAGCTCTTCAAGTTTTCTACTATGAAGGGTTGAAGTGAAACGTTAAGGGCGTAAGATTTATTATATTTAACCCTGAGACCCGACACCTTGGCAAAGTCATTTAATAGTTTGCATAGGTTAGGGAGCCATGTGATAGGAGAGGTGACGAATAACAGCATGTCGTCTGCGAATAGGCCACATTTGTGTACTTGAGGACCGCAAGAAATACCCTGGATGTTAGGGTTGGAGCGAAACGGTATGGCTAATCTCTCAATTGCGAAGGCGAAAATTAGGGTGGATAGGGGGCAGCCCTGTCTGGTGCCCCTTTCTATATAGAGGGGTTTAGAGTGATGCCCACTGAGGTGGATGAGCCTGTGTGAGTGTAGGATTTTCGCTATGTTCAGACTAGCTTTGGGGGGTCTCAACTTGTCAAGTCCTTGGTCAAACGCAATGTTTGAGTCCCCTCCAAAAATGACCTTGCCTTCTACTAGAGGAAGAAGGGTTTTGAGGAGGGATTGGAAGAATTTAGTTTGTCCTGTATTAGGGGCATAATAAGAGATTGTAGAGTAGATGTTACCCTCAATGGAGCCTTTGACTAAGATAAATCTACCCTCAGGGTCTCTGTAGTCAGAGATATGTGAGAACTTACTACGCTTTGAGAACAATATCGCTACTCCTTTGGTTTTATTTGTAGCATTCACCAAATAGAAGAAGGGGAAATGTGAATGAAGGAATTTGGGGTTGTACCGGATCGGGAAGTGTGTTTCTTAAACTAGAACGATATCTATCTTCAGGGATCCGTAAAGATCGAAAGCTATTTTGCGTTTACTAGGGGAGTTTAGGCCCTGGGTGTTATGGGTGGCCACTCTGAGTTCGTTACCATACGTGCTTACTGGAGCCATGGGATCAGGGGGGTGGAATGTTACTCAGGCTACCGCCACTTACCATCAGAAGGTTTCTCCTTACAGGCCTTAGGTGTAGAAGTGGGTGCTCACCAAGCTTTGTAGATATCTGGGAATTCGGTATACCTGTGAGACGGCTCAAGAGAGGGAGAAAGTTAGGGGGCCTTTGGCCGCCTCTAAAAGAGGGCCGAAGACCCATACCACAGAGGGGGAAAATCCTCGTCTGCAGTATGAGTGGAGGCCCAAGGGTGTCACCCCCTACCCTTGCTTAACCACTTACGCCCCAGACCATTTTGCTGGCTTAAGACCAGACCACTTTTTGCGATTCGCACTGCATCGCTTTAACTGACAAATGCACGGTCATGTGACGTGGCTCCCAAAAAACAAAATTGACGTCCTTTTTTCCCCACAAATAGAGCTTTCTTTTGGTGGTATTTGATCACCCCTGCGGTTTTTATTTTTTGCGCTATAAACAAAAATAGAGCGACAATTTTGAAAAAAATGCATTATTTTTTACTTTTCGTTATAATAAATATCCCCCAAAAATATATAAAAAACATTTTTTTCCCTCAGTTTAGGCCGATACGTATTCTTCTACATATTTTTGGTAAAAAAATCGCAATAAGCAATTATTGATTCTTTTGCGCAAAAGTTATAGTGTTTACAAAATAGGGGATAGTTTTATGGCATTTTTATTAATGTTTTTTTTTTACTAGTAATGGCGGTGATCAGCGATTTTTTTTGTGACTGCAACATTAGGGCGGACACATCAGACATTTTTGACACATTTTTGGGACCATTGTAATTTATACAGCAATCACTGCTATACAAATGCAGTGATTCCTGTGTAAATGACACTGGCAGTGAAGGGGTTAACCAGTGGGTGGCAGTGTAGGGGTTAAGTGTTCCTAGGGGTGTGTTACTAACTGTTGGGGGCTGGGCTTTCTTTTAGTGAGCACTGATCTCTGCTCCAATCACATGGAGCAGAGATCAGCGTCACTTGTTGCTAGGCAGAACTGGGAGATGCTGTTTACATCTGCTACATTAGCCGCCCCGTGAGACGATCGCGGGTATGCCTGCGGCAAACGAGTCTGCGGGACCCGCGACCGGACTCACGGGGTCCCGACTGGCAGGGCGGCAAATTTAAAGGGACGTACAGGTACGCCATTTGCCTGCCCGTGCCATTCTGCCGACGTACATCGGCGTGCGCCGGTCGGGAAGTGGTTAAAAACGAAATATAGCTGAAAGGAATAACACAGCAGAATAACAAATCAACTATGCAATCAATCAAAACCAGACCACATTTATGGAATAACAGTTCCCATGAGTCTTCGTGCCTGCCCCAAAGGGGAGAGACCTGCGTATGACTTTATCGTGTACTCAAACCCTCCCAAACCCGGGGGGGGGGGATTCTGGGAAGGGAGTCCCCCGGGAGCAGGAGTACTCCTGATGAAATCGAAAACTTCTGCGCAAGGCCCATCCAAATTAACTTGCAGGAGTCTCAGGGACCATAGAAGAAAAATAAATAGAGGAAACAAAAAAAATTAGTTGTAATCGCCCCACGGGCGGGAGGTCAGGGCCTGCCTAATTTGGGCATCCTTATTGGGTAAACAATAGTCTGTGTCCCAGGCCTAGTGTCTCTGGTGTAGAAAGGGGGCTGAAGACAACCAGGAGAGCCTGTAGTGAACGAGAATCTTGGAATTGACATAGAAGGCCTAACGGTAGGCAACAGGGGAAAAGGGCTCCCTCAACAGTGGGGAGAACTATCCCAATTCGGGATGCCCAGGTGAGGGCGGTGTGCTGGAAGAAGTCGACACCTTATGGTGGTTTGGTTTCCTTGGGCTTCTTAACTTTGTCTCTGTTCCAGAGAGGGGAAACCGCGCTTGCCGGTGGGGGCCTCTTGGCAGAACCTCCAGACGTGGAAGTCCATCGGTGCTTCCTGGGAAATCAGTTTAAGGTGAAGGAAAAGTTTTTCCCCTTCCGTGAGGGAGGAAAATGAGTAGGTTTTTCCTTGAACGCTGAATTTTACCCCAAAAGAGTAGGACCAATGATATTTGATGTCTTGTTGGGACAGCACCGTTAAGAGCGGTTTGAGGGATCTCCTTTTTTGGATGGTCGAGAGGGCCACATCCGCAAATATTTGTATTTAGTGGCCACGGAAAACAAGTTGCTGTTTGAGGCAAGCTTGTCTCATCACTTCCTCCTTTACAGCGTAAAAGTGAGGCTTTACTATGATGTCCCTCTGAGAGCCATCGTTCCTGGGGGTCCTAGGGCTCTATGGGCTCTGTCCAGCTCCAGACGGTGCACCGGTATGTTAGGGAGTAGATCCTTGATAAGGTCTTGTATAGCCAGGGGGATTTCCATGATGGTTTCAGGGAGACCTCGGACTCGGTGTCAGAAACCATGAATCAGACTGAGACAGAAGTACAATTAAATCACACTTGTTTATTAATAAAAATAAAAGGCAAATAGAAAAAGCGTAGTCAAGCATAGCCAGAGTCCAGTAACCAGATCGGGTAATCAGCCAGGCCTGAAGTCAGGGATCCAAGTAGAGCAACTGCAAGCAGAATAAGGAGCCAGGAGGGATGTCAGCAAGCCAGTCTAGAAACAAACCGCAGGAGATGGTTCCTTGTGATGTGACCAACGTGAAGGCAGAGGTGAAGTGAGCTGGAAAGCTTTAAGTAGGCAGGTCAGACGAGCATCATCGGGAACAGCTGGTAACTGTGGAGAGAGAAGAGAGCTGGCAATTAGCCAACAGCTGAGTGGCCAGCCCAGAAAAGGAAGGGCTAAGGCAGCCCTGACACTCGGAAATTATATCTCCGGGACCTGTTCTTGAGGTCATCTATTTTGCCCAGGGCAGTCTCAAATTGGCCCTGGAGAACCTGAATGTGGGACGCGTTCTGGTTGGTGTGTGCCACAGTATTGTCCAATTTAGTTTCAATAGCTTCCATTCTGGTGCCAAGGTTAGCAAAATCAGATTTTATATCCCTGGTGATTTGGGCTGCTGTATTCGCCAGTCTCCTCTCTAAAAGGGCAGCGAATTCATGGAACAGATCGCCCTGCGGAGAGGGAATGTCCTGATCCGGCATACTGGGGGATGCGTGGACTGTATGGGTGGATGAGCAGGCCCTGCGGGGGACAGGTTGTAGTCCTCCATCACTCTGCTCAGTAATGACTCAGTGGAGGCAGGGGAAGGAGCAGGCTGGCATAGTGTAGATCCCTGGGCCACCTAGGAGTATGTGAGAGTGGCTGGGGCCACTTGCCTGAATTCTGGCTGTCTGTCTGTGTAGGCCGCATGTGATTGTGCTGAGGGAAGTCCGGCAGCCATCTTGGTAAACCCTCCGCAGCCTGCTCTCTCAAACTCCGGCCCCAAATCTTGCCTTGCGGCCGGTCCTGGCATGCAGGGGGGCTCTCTGTGGTGTCCCCCCTCCGGGCAGGTGTGTGGGATCCCGGTCTGGTGGCGCTGCGTTCGATGTGGTGCTCGTTAGGCGGGGGTGATGCGGAGCCATGTCGGAGCTTCCGCGCATGCGCACCGTAGCCAAACCAATTTTAAGCGATTTTGATCATTTACTTTAGGACATACTTTTAATATGCATAAAATAAAAACCTATAGTTTAAAAAAATAGGTACATGTTTGTAAATTCGTTGGTTAACCTAAATGATCATGTATGCAACTCAAAAAGTCCCTCCCTTTCTCAGCTTTTTTTTTTTAAAGTAGAAGTTCACTCAAAGCCTAACTAGCTAAACATTTTAGCAGCCAAATTTTAAAACGAATCTATATAGCCATTACATACTTTTTCTGCAGCCAGTCCAGTCCCATGCTGAGCTGACAGCGGAGGCATCAATGTGGAGGCGTGTGCAGGAAAGACAGCCGACAACAGAAGCCCCATAGTAACTCTACGGGAGAAGTAACTTCCCAGGCATTTCCCAGCTGTTGTTGGCTGTCTCCTGCACATAGCATCTACCACTGGAGACCGGACCAGATCGGCTTCAGAAAAGGTATGTATTGCAATTTCTTCTTTACAGGGTTGGATAGATTAGTTTTAGAATGTGGCTGCAGGTAGATTTAGCATTAATTTTGTTTTGAGTTAACTTCTACTTTAAGATAAAGCCCCTTTATTGATTATAGTGGTTTCTTCTTTACAGTGCTAGATAGATGCGTTTTAGAATGTGGCTGCGAGGAGATTTAGCATGTGTTCGGTTTTGGGTAAACTTCTACTTTAAGATAAAACCATTTTTTTAAAATAAGCCCTGAAACAGCAAAGCCAAACCTTAACATTTCAACAACCATGATTCTCACGGTTATGGGGTTCTTGCCCTGAAAGGTTGTGTTTTGTTTGCAGCAAATATGTCTACTCTTACTATGCTCAACTAACTCTATCTTTGATTGCTCATTTACCAGCACATTGTTCTAGAAGACCAGGTCTTTGCCTATATTTTAAGTGTGAAAATTAATTTTTGCTCTAATGTTCCTGTTTTGGACAGCAAAGGCTTTTTTTTAAAACACACCTCTCGTACAGGTTGAATTGGTGCAATCTCTTTCTGATTGTAGATGCATGAACACCTAACGTAATGTAATGTTGGGGGTTTGGAGACTTCTTTTAGCATCAAACACTCTTGGCTTAGAATTTGCTTCAAAATAAAGTTCCTTATTTGTTGTATATATATTTTTTTGATCTGGTGCTATAAGTGATACATAGGGGCATGTATATGCAGGGCCTGTAATTAATGTGATTGTAAAAATTGTAAACCCTTACTTTTTTTTTATAACAAACAGGTTCTACTTATCTGCTCCTCTTCTCCTTTAGAATTACTTTAGGTCAGCTGTACAGGCTACATCATATCAAAGTGTGCTTGAAACAAATGTGAGTCCATCTGCCCAAAAGTTGAAAAGGAAATGTCTTGTTCAACGTGATAATGATTTGAAGCAGAAAAACAAATCCACAAAGGAATGGCTAAAAAATATATAGGGTTATATGCTACTTTACCTTTTTCCTCTCCCTGTATTTTCATTTCATTTGATACCTCCTTTCTCCTTAACACTTTGTAGAGACCCTGTCTCTAGACCCCAGTCTCTGTTTCTAGACCTCTGAGGAGCCGCAATTAGACTGGGATTCCCAGGCTCACAAAATTTTCACAGGCACACTTGAGACAGATAACAGTCCATTTAGTTATTTTTGTTATTTACTGGGGTTAATAACTTGGATAGGGATGAGAGGTTATGGGACTTGACTTCAACAACTTCAGGGCCAACTTCCTATATACAGTCTCTATATACAGCTCCTCCTCTTCCTCCAGCACACACTTGCTTGCAAAACGCAGCAGGCACACTGTGAAGATCTGACAATCACTCAGTCAGATTTAAAAGCAATGGGCCATTACAGGCAGGAATACAAGGCCCCTTGGTTATGTTGCAGAATTTCAGTGTTCAGTTTGCATTGCTCCTGTGGCTATTGATTCCAGCACAACCTCTTCAGGCACTGCCAACCCACCTGGCTGCAGCTGCCCCTTTTCACTAGCTCTCCAGGCTAACTTCTTCCCACAGTCCTCCAGACTGACATTCACCAACCCACCCGGCTGACTCTCAGGCTGACTCTCAGGAGATCTCCCAGATGTGCTGACCTGCTCCCGCTGTCCTCTCTCCTTGCTCCACCTGTGTATTTTGGCAGGATCCTTCCAGCACCCGAGCCCCGACCCAAGGTCACCTCCTAAAGGGTCACCGAAAGCCTCCTCAGCACTCTATTTTCATCTTTCACCCGCCTCCCCTGCTGGCATAAATCATGACTATTCATGAGGTGGCCTGCCTCCCTTTTACTGGGGATTGGCTGAGGTCCTCATAAATATTCCAAGCATCTCTTTCTAACATCCACCCACTATGCCCAGAACATTCTCCAATGTCCTAGAAAAGCGGGGTAGGCACCAGAAAGGATGCTAGAATGAGTCATCCAGCCCTGAGTCAATGAACCAGTGGCGGCTGGTGAAGTTTTAAGATGGGGGGGGCGCTAGACCACGCCCACCCTTTTGACCCATCCCACTTCTCATAAGCCCCACCCATTATAGAATCCACCAACTCCGTCCCCTGTAGTACATCATATACAAGGCTGTACATTATACACAGGGCTCTATACTTCATATACCAGGCGCTACATTATAGACAGGGCTCTGTACATCATATAGCAGGCTTTAAATTAAACACCGAGCTCTGTACATCATATACCAGGCTCTACATTATACACAGGGCTCTATACTTCATATACCAGGCTCTACATTATAGACAGGGCTCTGTACATCATATACCAGGCTCTACATTATACACCAGGTTCTAATGACACATCAATATGTCTGACAGCCCAGCCCCACTCCTCGTTCACCAGAGAAAAAAAAACAGGAAACACAAAAAAGGTGCTCGGGAAACAGCAATAGGCAGAGGTCACCGCAGACAATGAAGTACAAGAAAGCCTAATAAAATAAAACAAATACAGTCATCACATTTAGTGACTGCAATAATGCAATATCTTACATGTTTGCCTTTGGTGGTGGGATCAGAGGGATGGTGATGATCAGAGACAGAGGGATGGAGGTGGGGTGGGGAGTTGGATCAGTGGTGGGTGGGATGGGATCAGGGACAGAGGGATGGATCAGGGACAGAGGGGTGGTTGGATGGATCAGGGACAGGGGGATGGTGGGTGGGATGGATCATGGACAGGGGTATGGGTGGGTGGGATGGATCAGGGACAGAGGGATGGGTGGATGGATCAGGGACAGAAGGATGGTGGGATGGATCAGGGACAGAGGGATGGGTGGGTGGGCTGGATCAGGGACAGAGGGATGGTGGGATGGATCAGGGACAGGGGGATGGTGGGTGGGTGGGATGGATCATGGACAGAGGTATGGGTGGGTGGGATGGATCAGGGACAGAGGGATGGGTGGATGGATCAGGGACAGAAGGATGGTGGAATGGATCAGGGACAGAGGGATGGGTGGGTGGGCTGGATCAGGGACAGAGGGATGGTGGGATGGATCAGGAACAGGGGGATGGTGGGTAGGATGGATCATGGACAGAGGTATGGGTGGGTGGGATGGATCAGGGACAGAGGGATGGGTGGATGGATCAGGGACAGAAGGATGGTGGGATGGATCAGGGACAGAGGGATGGGTGGGTGGGCTGGATCAGGGACAGAAGGATGGTGGGGTGGATCAGGGACAGAGGGATGGATGGGTGGGATGGTTCGGGGACAGAGGGATGGGTGGGTGGGATGGATCAGGGACAGAAGGATGGTGGGATGGATCAGGGACAGAGAGATGTTGGGTGGGATGGATCAGGGGCAGAGATATGGTTGGTGGGATGGATCAGGGACAGAGAGATGGTGGGTGGGATGGACCAGGGACAGAGAGATGGTAGGTGGGATGGATCAGGGACAGAAGGATGGTGGGATGGATCAGGGACAGAGAGATGGTGGGTGGGATGGATCAGGGACAGAGATATGGTTGGTGGGATGGATCAGGGACAGAGAGATGGTGGGTGGGATGGACCAGGGACAGAAAGATGGTAGGTGGGATGGATCAGGGACAGAAGGATGGTGGGATGGATCAGGGACAGAGAGATGGTAGGTGGGATGGATCAGGGACAGAAGGATGGTGGGATGGATCAGGGACAGAGAGATGGTGGGTGGGATGGATCAGGGACAGAGATATGGTTGGCGGGATGGATCAGGGACAGAGAGATGGTGGGTGGGATGGACCAGGGACAGAGAGATGGTAGGTGGGATGGATCAGGGACAGAAAGATGGTGGGATGGATCAGGGACAGAGAGATGGTGGGTGGGATGGATCAGGGACAGAGATATGGTTGGTGGGATGGATCAGGGACAGAGAGATGGTGGGTGGGATGGACCAGGGACAGAGAGATGGTAGGTGGGATGGATCAGGGACAGAAGGATGGTGGGATGGATCAGGGACAGAGAGATGGTGGGTGGGATGGATCAGGGACAGAAGGATGGTGGGATGGATCAGGGACAGAGAGATGGTGGGTGGGTGGGATGGATCAGGGATCAGGGACAGAGAGCTGGTGGGTGGGATGAATCAGGGACAGAGAGCTGGTGGGTGGGATGAATCAGGGACAGAGAGATGGTGGGTGGGATGAATCAGAGACAGAGGGATGGGTGGGTGGGGGGAGGCTTCATATGGGCTGTGTGTTTAACAAGAGCCTCCACTGACACTGCCAAACCGAGACACAGCAACACCAGTGGAGATAATAGAAGCACTAACGATCAGCACTTGTTAAACACACAGCCCGTGTGAAGCCTCCACCTCCATCCATCCTGTAGAAATAAGGAGACCAGCCTTGTGTTGATCGTCAGTGATTCTAATATCTCCACTGGTGTTGCTGTGTCTCGTTTGGCTGTCAGTGGAATCATTGAGCTCTGCCCCCCTCCTGTGGATTTCCAGCATCTACCTTGTTGTTGAGTTTCATAGCGGCAAGTGCAGGAGTTCACTCCTCCGCTCCTCCGCTCGGCGCACTGGTCTGACACAGGGAAAACCGGAAGTGACAGACTAACTAGTCTGTCACTCAAAGCACATAGTATAGTAAACCTATGGGCGCTGGGCGGATGCAGATTGGCACTTTTCATTGCGCCACAAGGCGGGTTAAAACCCCGCAAATGAATCGCCGCGTCTGCAATCTTGTGATTTCGTTGACGTGGCGCTTCACATAGTGCACTGTGTCCGGCGCTGCACTGTGTCTGGCGCTCGTACACAGTGCACTTAAGGACTTTTTTTCAATTTTTTTTTTAAATGGCCATTTGAAAAAAATATATATTTTTTTCAATTTTTTTTTGTGACTGCCTGGAGGGGGGGGGGGGGGCACTGCAATGAACCCTGACCTAGATTCACAGCTCAGGCTTAGCCCCTAGCTAAAATAAATTTACCTATACTAACAGCTCTACACTAACAACCTACACTAAGAACCCTAGTACATTAGATGGTACTACACTAACAATCATCTTCCCATATGAGTATATGTGCATTTAAGTTATATTATACATTCTAATAATGTGTACATCCTTCCCTGTATAGACAAGTATAAAATAGACAACCAAATGACTTGAGACAGCTGCTGGGTGCCATCATCTTGGATGCAATGTAAGCAGCCCTAGCAAATTCAGAGCTGTCACTTAAGGGACACTCTATAGAATTCCCCTTCAGTCCTCTGTGGCAACTAAACAAATAAAAGGTTATGTAGAGAGGTAAAAGGGGGGGGGGGGGGCTGAAGAGTTTGACAAGTACAGTGAATAATTAGACCCCAGCAGAAGAGCAGAGGGCTATGACATGCAAGAAGGGATGGGGCTGTGCTGGGGAACTGATTCCTAAATGGTCACATTTTTGTAAGACACATGGTAAGTGAATGTACAATTATTTATGGAAAGAAAAAACACTGCAAGTGAATATTTAAAATACTTGTTTTTTTTTGCACTTCTACCTGGAATGTTTCACAGTGGGGCAGGGATCTTTAAATACAATCTACAGACACATGTGTAAGTCTTTGGTCTCTAACATGCACAAAAGAAATCATAACAGGGTTCCATGCTTCCAAATATAACTTTAATTGACTAGCGGGGATCAGTCTAGATTGAGATTCTGGGTTGAAATCATTCATTCATTCAGTTATCTAGGGATGTTTTACTTTACAATTTGCTTACACTCTGCGGAAGGCATAAGCTATATAGAAATGATAATTTTATGGCTCTTGGCATTGCAAGCATTGACTCAACTAGGTAAAAACAGCAACATAACATTTAATTTTTATTTTTATCACAAAGTTGCATTTATTCTTTAAAATGTTATCATGTCAGAACAATGAATGGACAGTTCTGTGTGTATAGTTTCTGTGGCATAATGACTGATAGACCCTTACAGGACATGGGTCTCTTGTATTAAATAAGAGCAGATCTTACCCAATGATCCATACAAAATCGGTCATTAAAATGTTTAGCTGCATGACTGCATAATGCAAAGGAAACTTCATTTCTGATTTATAAATGGCCTGTAAGTGTATTTTGTATTCATATTATTGTATTTGTAATAACCCTGATGAATTGATGTGTCTGCACTTCACAAGATTTTTTTCTTACTTAGGAAAGGAGCTGAATCAACCCTTTCCTCACCTTATCAATGCTACAAATGATCACATTACTGCCTTTTTTTCTCAGTTCCAGACTTCTGTGGAGAAATACATTATACAAACAGACCTGAAGATTCACTGAAATTGCTAGAAAAAAACAGGGCATTGAGGGTATAAGGTTACCCAGAGACTTTGCTAGGATTGTGAAAGATCCAGAACTCCATTGGGCATACTCAGGTAAAAGAACTGTGGGCGTGGCTGGCAAAATAATGGGAGTGGCTTAAATTGTGATTGTTAAATTAAACATGAGCATATTCTTGTAAATTCTACATATTTGCTGTAGTCCTTGTACCTTTAATTACTGTTCCACAAACAAGAGTCTCACAGATGAAAAAAAAATGAAACAATTTCATTACCTATGTTTTTCTGCACATATAATATAAGTATACCATAGAATTAACACTTTGATAAATCAAGCATAAGTTTAAAACATTAAAGGTTTAGTTAGCAATCAGCAACTGTTGAGACAATAAACACATTGGTCACAAATATGTAATGTACAACACTTTAAGGTTAAGTTCACCTTTAGGATCATGTTACACCCATATCTAGGGCGTAACATGTAACATGCTCCTTTTCACCCACCTTCCATCACTAATGCTCCTCACTCTGGAACAGTAGACGGGGAATCTTCTCCCCGTATCTGCTGTCACAATCTGAAAACAGTGTGGCCCCACCCACATGGCCGCGTCATGCATCCTCAGTTTCCTGTGAATTAATGAATGTCTTGTAGTTCTCAATTAACTGAGGAGGAACTGGTTAGTGCTCTCGTAATTCATTGAGTTTTCCTGCAGTTAATTAACTGTCTGTCCATACAGGAGGTACAGGTAGAAAGCAGTCTGAAGGGACCATGGAATTGCACCCACTATCTGTTGAACACAGGGGCAATGCTTTACAGTCTGCAGTGTAAAAAAATAATAAATGCACATTTTTTTACCTGCAAAAATATGTGCATTTAGTATTTTTTTTTTTTAGAAAGGTGAACATTTCACATTCACATAACAGAGTATAGAGGTCAGGAGTAAGTGCTCTCTTGCATTTAGGGGTCAGTGGTAGGTATCACCTAAAAGTTGGTAATCAGCAGTAAGTGCACCCTTGGGGGTTCATTTCAATGGGTGCTCTAGTCATGCAGCCTTCAAATGGAAAACATGTTTGACCCAAAGGTGTTGGAAATAGAGGGGGCATTCTATCAAGAAATGCTAAATTTTCAGCCTTGACATCAGTTAGGCATTTCATGACTCAAGTGGGCCTTTATTCTATGCAGAAAGTTCAGAGTATGGTAAACCCTCCACTGAACTTCTGGAAAGCAAAAGAACTATGTCCCTTTTAAGAAATGGAGCTCACTCTCTGGGCGCTTCTACCTTTTAGGAACTTTGTCAGGAAACATGGCTCACTTAGAAATACATTTTCAACTACATATACAATACTGAGAATTATGCGTTTCTTATCTAATAAAATTGGAAAGAGACCTCAAAACAGACTTTACAGCTGAGCAAGAAGACCCCGTGATCCAATTTACTTTTAACGCACAAAATCCAGGAATCCATCTTTAAACTTTTTTTAAGATCGTACAGAATTCTGGCTGCAATACACAATGTTTCAATAAATCGCTGTACAGTGCTGGAGATAAAAACAAGCAATTGAGACACTCCTGCACATGTTTTGTGAATGTCCAGTGATTTAGGAAGTCATATTCAAACTGACAAATGTACACCTGTGAAACAATCCTGCAGCATTCTTTACTTGACAACCGGAATGCGATTAAAAACTCCCTGTAAAATCCTGGACCTTCCAGACAATGTGGTAGAGCTTTTCCCCTTTGAGAGGGGATTTAGTGCTCAGGATCTCTTCCAACCATAGATGCTTCAGTAATTTATGTTAACAGGCATACTACCAAATGGGTTGATGGTGTTCCACTGATAGACAGACTCCCTATTGGAATCCTTGTTTTAGTTACCGTACTTGGATTGATGCTTTGCCTCGTGTTGGTGGTAACTTTAATTTGTGAAACTGTGGTACTTTGGGCAAAGTCCCTTTTATCATCAGTGTAAGCCTTTATTTTATTGCCTGTTTGTAACAAATGTCCCCAACCTGGTAGGAAGGCACAGGTAGGCATCTGCGGTCAGCATGGAGTCTGTACCTATCACTGGCACATCACAAGGACTCTTGGACCTGCACCCAAGTGGAACGAAGATGGCACTATTGTGAGCAAACTCTGCCCAAGGTCTGACCAGTTGTTAAGGTGGTCCGAAATATAGCAATGTAGAAACTGCTCCAAGGCCTGGTTAGCTCATACTACGGCCCCATTGGACTGTGCACAAAAGGCTCACCAGAACCTGGAGACAAATGGACTACCCCTGTCCGAATACCGAACGTTATGGGCCGTTCGCGCCAAATTCGTGTGGTGCTCACGGCCCACAATGAACTGTGCCATCGCAGTGCATTGCTGGCTCATGATTGGCCAAGCATGCACTGTGACCCGGCATGCTTGGCCAATCACAGCGCCGGCAGCGAGGAGAGCCATGGCAGGATGTCTGTGGCCAATCATAGCTCAGGCTGTGTAGTACACGCCCCACACTATATAAGGCCGCCAGCGCGACGGCCTTGTGTAGTGTGTTGGCGTCTGTAGGAGTTAGTGGGTGTTCTGTGTACCTTCAACACAGTATACACCGTTCGTTATCGGCTGATTTTGCGTTCTTGCTCTTCTGTAGTGCAGTATACACCATTATATCCACCTACATAGCTAGCTATCTTGCTCTTTTTAAATAGAGCTTGCAGTCAGCTGTAGGAGATTGTGCGTGCTGTCTGCGTGCCCTGACCGCAGAATACACCGTTATATTCACCTATATAGCTTTGACAAAGCGCATGTGCGCGAAACATGTAAGCAGGCCAGTCGGCATGGCAACCCTCCTCACTACGGAGCCATCCACGTGACGAACAGCCGCTTGGATAAGCGGCATCACACGCAGTGCGTTGCGCTCCAAGTCTTCCGTCACAACAGGCGGACGCCACCTTGTGTCCAACTCGGATCCACACCATCCAGCGTGTACTGCACCTCCGTCCTAGAGCCCGACACACCATATGGAGTAGGATTGAACACTTCCCCTCTACTCCACAAGCTCAGCACGGCGGCACCCCAGTCCCGTTGTCCATCCATCAACAAAGTGAGTGACTTCTGGAACATAGTTCCATTTACCTGCACTTGATTAACTCCTGTGTTTCCCCCTTGTTTTGGGAGAGGAATGTTTACAATCACCAAGTCCCCATGTGTAGTTGATTGTTGTCAGTGCAACTTTTTTTATCATCTTAAAGTCACAAATAGAAGACTCCAGGGGCGGTTCATCACTAAGCATCTGTCAGTTTATAATCGTTATGATTGATGGATTGTGTGCTTTTAAGATCCCAGGAGGATCAGATGTCTTTGTTTTTTATATTTAATAAATGACTTTTATGTGTTTTTTCATATTATATCACGAGTTTCTTTGATGCGCTGTTTTTTGATTGTTTATTGTCTGCGTGCCCTGACCGCAGAATACACCGCTATATCCACCTATATAGCTAGCTATCTTGCTTTTTTTAAATAGAGCTTGCAGTCAGCTGTAAGAGATTGTGCGTGCTGTCTGTGTGCCCAGACCGCAGAATACACCGCTATATCCACCTATATAGCTAGCTATTTTGCTCTTTTTAAATAGAGCTTGCAGTCAGCTGTAGGAGATTGAACGTGCTGTCTGCGTGCCCTGACCGCAGAATACACCGTTATATCCACCTATATAGCTAGCTATCTTGCTCTTTTTAAATAGAGCTTGCAGTCAGCTGTAGGAGATTGTGCGTGCTGTCTGTGTGCCCTGGCCGCAGAATACACCGCTATATCCACCTATATAGCTAGCTATCTTGCTCTTTTTAAATAGAGCTTGCAGTAAGCTGTAGGAGTTTGTGTGTGCTGTCTGCGTGCCCTGATCTCAGTATACACCGCTATATCCACCTATATACTGTAGCTAGCTATCTTGCTCTTTTTAAATAGAGCTTGCAGTCAGCTGTAGGAGTTTGTGCGTGCTATCTGCGTGCCCTGACCGCAGAATACACCGTTATATCCACCTATATAGCTAGCTATCTTGCTCTTTTTTAATTGAGCTTGCAGTCAGCGGTAGGAGATTGTGTGTGCTGTCTGCCTGCCCTGACCTCAGTATACACCGTTATATCCACCTACATAGCTCTTCTCTAATTGAGCCATTTGCCATCTGCAGGAGTGGGTGTTGTGTGTGCCTCCAGCACAATATACACTACCCAATTGCTGGTTTTCCCATCTCCCTTCAGGCCATTACCATGTCTGGAAGGCCAGCAAGGAGAGGCAGACAGGCGCAAGCCGATAAAAGATGGCAAGCAGGCTCTGTGTCTAGAGACAACAGTGCTGGTCGTGGACGCGGTGCATCGTCATCATCAGCACGTGGCCATGGGACACGCTTGTCCTTCTTTTCGGCAGCTGGACATGTTGAACCGCAACATGCCAACGACTTGGTAGAGTGGATGACCAAGCCCTCTTCATCCTCTCTCACCCAGGCTCAGGGTACTAGCAAAGCAGCTGCCAACGCATCGTCTTCCCTCCTCTCAATGTCATCATCAGTTACTCCTTCCCTAGACCCACCACGTCCTCCTGAGGAGTCTCCTGAACTCTTTGAGCACAGTATTGGGTACATGCTCCAGGAGGATGCCCAGTGTTTTGTAGGCTCTGATGATGATACTCAGCTAGAGGAAGGCAGTAGCGTGAGCGCAGAGAGAGAGGATGCTCAAGAAGGACAGCAATCTGGCATTCATGTTCCACAAGCTGCAGCATACTGCCAGGTTTGCTCCAGCGATGAAGAGGGAGGGGATGATGAGGGCACTGACTCCACGTGGGTGCCTGGTAGGAGAGAGGAAGAGGAGGCACATGTCCAACTAGGCAGGATGCCCTCTGGGGGCCAGCTTAGGGGCAGCACACCGACTGAATCACACCGCAGAGCTCCGCCTATGCAGGGCTCTGCTTCTGCACGTTATTCTAAAAGTTCTTTGGTGTGGGCCTTTTTTGAGACGAGTGCATCAGATCGCACCACTGCTATTTGCAACATATGTCTCAAGCGTATCTAGCGTGGCCAAAACATCAGCCGCTTGGGCACCACATGCTTGACCAGACATATGTTGACCTGCCATGCAGCTCGTTGGCAAGCGTACCTCAAAGACCCACACCAAAGAACAAAGCGGATCTCTCCTTGCTCCTCATCAGCTGGGATCTCCAACCCCACTAGACCTTCAGTCCTCTCTGAAACCTGCTCTGAGAGGAATGAAGGTGTAGAATTAGGTGTGTCACAGCCAAGTGCTTCCGGGCACTCTGCTAGCAGTACACCCACGTCCGATTATAGCAGGCAAATGTCCCTGCCCCAGCTGCTGGACCGCCGAAAGAAGTTCACTCCCAGCCATCCACATGCCCAGCGGTTGAATGCTAGCTTGGCTAAATTTCTAGCACTTCAACTGCTGCCTTTTCAGTTGGTAGACTCGGCCCCCTTCCGTGAGTTTGTACAATGTGCGGTTCCTCAGTGGCAGGTCCCCAAACGCCACTTTTTCTCACGGAAGGCGATTCCGGCTCTCTACCAGCATGTGGAAGGCAATGTCCTTGCCTCGCTGGACAGGGCGGTCAGCGGTAAGGTGCATATTACCGCTGACTCATGGTCCAGCAGGCATGGACAGGGACGTTACCCGTCTTTCACGGCCCATTTGGGTCACTCTTCTGGCAGCTGGGAAGGATGCAGGACAAGGTGCAGTAGTGTTGGAGGTTGTTCCGCCACCATGCCTCCAAAATGCTACTATTGGTTGTGACACACCTCTCTCCTCCACCCCCTCCTCTTCTTCTTCCTCCATGGCCTCTTCCAGTGCTCTGTCCTCAGAACCAGCTGTGCTCCGTAGGAGTTCCAGGGGCTACGCAAGTACGCAGGCAAAACTATGCCATGCCGTGCTTGCGCTTGTTTGTTTGGGAAACAGGAGGCACACTGGGGCAGATGTTTTGTCAGCTCTGCAGGGGCAGGCCGAGAGGTGGTTGAGGCCACGCCAGCTTAAGCCAGGAATGGTGGTTTGCGACAATGGCACCAACCTCCTCTCTGCCCTCCGACAGGGACAACTGACCCATGTGCCCTGTGTGGCTCACGTCCTTAACCTGGTGGTGCAGCGGTTCTTGGGCAGGTACCCAGGCTTACAGGATGTCCTGAAGCAGGCCAGGAAAGTCTGTGTGCATTTCCGCCGATCATTTAATGCCTGTGCTCGGCTGGCTGAGCTCCAAAAGGAGTTGAACCTGCCCAAGAACCGCCTTATATGTGACATGCCCACCAGGTGGAACTCAACGTTGGCCATGCTGCAGCGGCTGCACACGCAGCAGAGGGCCATCAATGAGTACCTGTGCGACTACGGCACAAGGACAGGGTCAGGAGAGCTCGGTTTTTTCTCACCACGCCAGTGGGGCATGACCAGGGATGCATGCACTGTCCTGTCACCGTTTGAGGAGGCCACAAGGATGGTGAGCAGTGACAGAGCATGCATCAGTGACACTGTACCTCTTGTCCACCTCTTGGAGCATACGCTGCGTGGAATAATGGACAGGGCACTTGAGGCAGAACAGAGGCAGGAAGAGGAGGACTTCCTTGCCTCTCAAGGCCCCCTTTATCCAGACAGTTTTCCTGCTGTGCCACCCATCACACAGGAAGAGGATGAGGAGGAGGAGGAGGATGATTGTGCCAGCATGGAGGTGGAGGCTGGCACTCAGCATCAGCAGCAGCAGCAGTCTTATAGGGATGATTTACAGTCCCAAGAAACCCGTGGATTTGTACATGGCTGGGAGGAGGTAGCTGCGGATCATGTTGTCCTTAGTGACCCAGAGGACTCCGGACCGAATGCCTCAGCTAACCTACGCTGCATGGCCTCCCTGATCCTGCAAAGCCTGCGGAAGGATCCTCGTATTCTTCGGATCAAGGAGTGGGACCATTACTGGCTGGCCACTCTCCTTGATCCACGATACAAGGGTAGGGTTGCCGACCTTATCTTGCCATCGCAGAGGGAGCAGAGGATGAGACATCTCCGGGAGGCCTTGCAGAAAGGTCTGTGCAACGTGTTCCCAGAGACTGGGAGGTTACAAACTCCTGGTCCTGGACAACGTGTTGCTGAGGCATCGGTCAGAAGGAGCGGTGGAGAAGGTGGCCATCTGACCGATGCGTTCAGACAATTTTTTAGTCCGCAGCCCCAAGGTATGATCGGTTCCAGCACCCATCGCCAGCGTCTGATTTACATGGTGCAGGAATACCTAGGGGCAAGGTCAGACTTGGACACCTTCCCCACCGAAAATCCTCTGGCTTACTGGGTCTTGAGGATGGATCACTGGCCAGAGCTTGCACAGTATGCAATTGAGCTACTGGCCTGTCCTGCATCCAGCATTCTTTCGGAACGCACCTTCAGTGCTGCTGGTGGCTTTGTTATCGATCACAGGGTGCGCCTGTCCACCGACTCTGTTGATCGACTGACCTTCATCAAGATGAATCAGTCTTGGATCACCCACAGCTACCAAGCACCTGAAGCTGATGTAACCGAATAATTTTTTTTGGAATATCACATCCCTTCAAGACTGCCTATGCTGATGCTGAGTGACTGTCCTGTTATGTTGATTGTCTATACTCTTCCTCCTCCGCTGATATGTTGGAAGAACATTTTTGGTTCTGGGTGATGCCACCAGCCCAATTTTTCAGCCCCTGTTTAACAGGGGCATTTAACTACAATTTTTGATGCAATGCTTTGCAGCACGTCTCATTCCTGCACCACAGCTAGAGTATATGGGAGAGGTTGCAGTGTCGTGGCACCAGCACCAGTGCCAGCAGCGCAATTTTTCAGCCCCTGTTTAACAGGGGCGCTTAATTACAATTTTTGATGCAATGTTTTGTAGCAGGGCTCATTCCTGCACCACAATTAGAGTATATGGGAGAGGTTGCAGTGTCGTGGCACCAGCACCAGTGCCTTAAGGCCCAATTTTTCAGTCCCTGTTTAACAGGGGCATGTAATTACAATTCTTGATATAATATTTCACAGCAGGGCCCGTTCCTGTGCCCACCGAGAGTAACTGTGAGGACTTATAGTGTTGTGGCACCAGCACCAGCACCACAACCACCAAAGGCCCAATTTTTCTACCACTGTTCAACAATGGTATGTAATTACAATTCTTGATATAATCATTCACAGCAGGGCGCTCCAGCACCCACCAAGAGTCACTTTGAGGGCTTACAATGTTGTGGCAACACCAACACCTTGTTCCGCCATTTCTGCAGAGCATATAGGGCAGGCCCCTACTTTCAAACATCCAACTTACAAACGTCTCCTACTTGCAAACGGAAGGAGACAACAGGAAGTGAGATGAAAAAATATGGACGGCAAAACAAATTATACAGGGGTGATAACCCTTCCCTATGTTTTCCAAAAAGCTTAAAAATAGATTTTTTGACTGGAGCTACACTTTAAAAATGTACCAGTTGAAAATTACAAACAGATTCTACTTAACACAACAAACCTACACTGTCCCTGTCTTGTTTGCACCGCCTGTATACTGCTGTTCTGAGTAGATAGGGCCTGGGGGCCACACGTATTTCCTTTTTTTAATATGGGTACGGGGTTCCCCTTAATATCCGTACAAGACCCAAAGGGGCTGGTAATGGGCAGGGGGGGCTACCCATGACATTTTTCTCAATGATTTTCATGAATATTGCTGGAACCAGATATAACATTAAAACCGCAAGCAGTTTTAAATGACGTTATTTCTGTCATTTTGTGCAGGGACTGTTCTAAACACGGGAAACACGTGGCACTTCACAGGCATACTATAGACACCCCCCAGGCACGATATTTTAAGGAATATTTCACTTTTTTTTTCACTTCAATCATCATTAAAATCAGTGCTCCCGCCAAAACGGCCATTTTTAAAAACATTTTAGGCATTGACCTATGTCCCCTGGGGCAGGAGCCAGGTCCCCAAACCCTTTTTAGGACAGTATCTTGCATATTAGCCATTAAAATTAGCACTTTTAATTTTGAACGTTCGAGTCCCATAGACTTCAATGGGGTTCTAAAGTTCGTACGAATTTTGGGTCCGTTCGAAAGTTCTGGTGCGAACCGAACCTTGGGGTGTTCGGCTCATCCCTACCCCCTAATTTTCAATTTTTTTTCCAGTTTTTGCTTATACTCACCATATAAGACGACCCCACTCCAAGGCTTCATATTTCCTTCTGCTTGCTGGAGCCATATAGCGTTGAGCCAATCACGATGGGCAATGTATTCTATTAATGAATACAAAGCCTGCTCAGATTGGCAGAGGCTGTAACATCATCTGCTGCACCTCCGTCACTCTCAACGCCAATTGGCAGAGGTTGTTACTCCAATCTGAACAGGCTCTGTATTCATTAATAGATTAATTAGCAGTGTATACTGTATGTAGCCAAAGCTACATACAGTATTACCACATATCCACCATCCAGTGGGCTGATTCCGAGCGGGCAGCATTTTGTACTGCTTATCAGCACTTTTTTTTAAGTGTAGCAGGTCATCTTATACGCAGAAAATATGGTAAGTCTGGAGCAAAGCAATGCAGAGATTCTCAGGGACAAAGCAGTGGTCACCAGGTTTTTCTTGAAGAGAATTGGGAGGTATCACAGGAGCAGGAACAGACTCCATCTTGGAAGTGGAGAAAAACTGTGGGGACAATGCATCAGCCCTTACATTCTTAGTACAAGGTAAGAATGAGACTACGTAAAGCTTGAAAGAAAAATAAATTTAACCTGTTTATGATGGAACTCACACTTCTCCAACTTACAATACAGGTTATTGTTTCACATGTAGCACATGGGAGACATCTGTGTGGTGGCTCTCTAGGGATTTGGAATATATGAGAATATTGTCACGATAAACCACCACACATTGCTGCAACATATTTTGGAGGACATCGTTGATGAATTCCTAAAGAACCGCAGGGGCGTTGCAGAGACCAAAAGGTAATCATAATGTCCTGTCCTGGTATTAAATGCAGTTTTCCATTCATTGCCCTCCTTGATCTTCACGAGATTGTATGCCCCTTGCAAATCGAGCTTCGTGAAAACCGTTATTTCCTTGAAGCGGTCAAATAATTCTGTAATCAATTCTGTAATCGTGATGCGATTGAGACCCCTATAATCCTATAATACAAGGTCTCAGTTCACCACTCTTCTTTTTCACAAAGAAAAAGCCAGCACCAGCAGGAAACGAGGATCTGTGAATAAACCCTTGAGAAAGTGCGCAGCAACATAGTCCTCACAGGGCTTTATCCTCCAAGACAGATAAAGAGTACACCCAGCCACGAGGGGGCATGGCACCATGTTGATCAGTTGCAGAATCATGTGACTGGTGTGGAGGCAAACCACTGGCTTGACCTTTGTCAAACACATCACTAAATTTGTGGTACTCCACTGGCAAAGAGGTGAGTAAAGAGGTGCACAAGACCTTTAACACTTTCCGAAAATATGTTTTACTGCATTGTGGCAGCCAGGAAAGAACCTCAGCACAAAGCCAATCAAAAGAGGGGTTGTACCTCTGTAACCAAGGATAACCAATAACCACTGGGTAATGAGGTGAGGAAATGATTTGAAATTTGATTATCTCATGTTGAAGAGGCCCTATGGCCATGGTCAATGGAGCAGTCGCATGAGTCACCTGGGCGGGCTGTAGAGGTCTCCCATCAATAGCCTCATTGGCAATTGGAGTGGCATGAAGCTGTGTGCTTAGATACAAAGGCACTGTCTATGAACAGACCTGCAGCCTCAGAGTCGACTAGAGCCTGTGTCACGATGGACAACGCAGACCAAGAAAGGGTAACCGGAACTAAGGGCTTATGCTTCAGGATAACTGGGGATGTGACAACGCTACCTAAGGTCTGTCCTCTGTAGACTGATGCAGACGTTTCCTGGACGGGTAGGACAAAACTTCAAAAAGTTACCTGCCTGGCCACAATAAGGGCACAATCTCTCCCTCCTCCTAAATGCCCTCTCATCAGCAAAGAGACGTGTGAAGCCCAACTGCATGGGTTCCACTTCACTGGCCGACTAAGTATCAGGAGGCATGGAAGGTGAGGGAGGCAAGGGTGGGACTGCAAAGCTCAGAGCCAAATGTACAGGAGGCTTCCTCTAGCGCTAGTTAAAGGAAGGTCTCTCTCAGAGTCTGGAATCAATGAGAATGGAAAATATGATCAACGTCTCCAGATCCGTAGGTATGTCTCTGGCATAAACAACAAATTGTTTATTTTAAAGGCTAGCTAAAGGTCCAAGTATTATTTACATACCCTAATATCAAAGATTCAATCTCTCATTAACAAATTTGCTTACAAAGCAGTCTCTTCATATGTCTGTCAGATGCTACTAAATCATAAAAACTCAGTGAACTGAATGAATATTTTTTTCATGTCAGCTTCCACGTCACATTTTAGTAATATTCTCATAACTAGCCTCTCCATATTCATCTTCTTTCTTCTCCTGTTTCTGCATCGTAGCATCTTTAAAAATGTACACATAAACCTCTAAATGGTTGACTTTGAAGTATCAAGTGAAGATGATCCATCTTTGCTGTGATGGATCTCTGCATGTTTATTTTCTATTTAGACCTCTCAGTGCAGTAATTATTTTGACCTTTTGGTTTAAAAACCATGTGTGGCACTTATTATGAGCTGAAAGTAGCAAATGAATTCTTGTCGCTGTTTTTATGGATGAGTATTATGAAAAATAATCCTTATCTAACAGCATCTCAGAGAGAAATGTTTCTTTTTCTGGATTGTAGAGTATTATATATCTAAATATATTTCAATAATTTCATTGTTAAACAAAACATGCTATAGTATAAAGAATTTTAGCTTTAGCTAATCATGGCTTACTGTTTCTTTTTTATGAATTGTAATAGTTAGGTCTTTTTTTTTTTTATATTTTTCTGTAGGGTAGATTCAAGCTTTATTGGAATGGAAGAAGAGTAGTAACTAGTTAAGCCTCCAACACACTATCAGATTTTCTGCTCATTTTTGTCTTCAGATTTACCAAAACCATGTAGTGCAAGGGCCTGTCTGATTGCATACAAATTGAAACTACTAAGGTTTGACCTCATATTATATGGTTTTGGTAAATCTGAAGGAAAAAATCAGCAGAAAATCTGAGTGTTTTTGGGGCTTTAGAGTTGCCATGACTAAGCACAACGTTTACAGATGCAAAAAAAAAAAAAAAAAAAAAAAAAAAAAATATATATATATATATATATATATATATATATATATATATATATGTGTATATACAATTGTTTACATACCCTGGCAGAATTTATGATTCCTTGGCGATTTTTCAGAGAATATGAATGATAGCACAAAAATTTTTCTTTCACTCACGGTTACTGTTTGGCTGAAGCTATTTATTATTATTCAACTGTGTTTAGTCTTTTTAAATCATAATGACAACAGAAACTACCCAAATGACCCCGATCAAAACTGTACATACCCTAGTTCTTAATACTGTGTATTTCTCCTTTAACATCAATGACAGCTTGAAGTTTTTTGTGCTATTTGTGGATGAGGCTCTTTATCTTCTCAGATGGTAAAGCTGCCCGTTCCTCTTGGCAAAAACCCTCCAGTTCCCTGTAAATTCTTGGGCTGCCTTGCATGAACAGCCCATTTGAGATCTCCCCAGAGTGGCTCAATGATATTGAGGTCAGGAGACTGAGATGGCCACTCCAGAACCTTCACTTTATTCTGCTGTACCCAATGACAGGTCGACCTGGCCTTTTGTTTTGGATCATTGCATGTTGAAATGTACAAGTACATTCAATGCGCAGCTTCCTGGCTGATGAATGCGAATGTTCCTCCAGTATTTTTTGATAACATACTGCATTCAGCATTCATCTTGCCATCAATTTTGACAAAAATTTCCTGTGCCTTTGTAGCTAACACAGCCCCAAAATATCAGCGATCCACCTCCCTGTTTCAGAGTAGGAATGGTGTACCTTTCATCATAGGCCTTGTTGACTTCTCTCCAAATGTAGTGTTTATGGTTGTGCCAAAAAGCTAAATTTTGTTCTCATGACTCCAAATGACTTTGTGCCAGAAGGATTGAGGCTTGTCTCTGTGCTGTTTGGTGTAATGTAAGTGGGATACTTTGTGGCATTTGCATAGTAATGGCTTTGAACAAACAACAACAAGTCGCCAGAACAAAGTAATGGCTTTGTTCTGGCGACTCAACCAGGTAGCCCATCCTTATTGTGCATCTTAAAACAGCCACACCACATGTTTTCAGAGAGTCCTGTATTTCACCTGGAGTTATTTGTGGGGTTTTGCATCCCAAACAATTTTTCTGGCAGTTGTGGCTGGAATTTTACTTGGTATACCTGACCGTGGTTTGGTTTCAACAGAACCCCTCATTTTCTACTTCTTGATTAGAGTTTGAACACTGCTGATTGTCATTCTCAATTCCTTGGATATCCTTTTATATCCCTTTCCTGTTTTATACAGTATAACTACCTTTTCCTTTGACCATTCTTTTGCTTTCCCTATGACTCAGAATCCAAACTGGATGAAAGATGCAAGGGTCTGTCAGGAGTCCAGAAACTCATTGACTGTTTATACACACACACTAATTACAAGCAAACAGATCACAGGTGAGGATGGTTACCTTTAATAGCCATTCAGGTCGGGTTCACACTGGTATGAAACGACAGTCATACCACTTTGGATCCGACTTTGCCCTGCAACTTGAAGACCGACATGTTTCCAACTTCAGTGAACAGGGATCCGAGTTTTATCCCCAACAATATCAGGCACTATGTCTGGTATGAATCTTTAGGGGGAACTCCATGCAAAATGTAAAAAAAAAACATCATGGGTTCCCCCTCCAGGAGCATACCAGGCCCTTTGGTCTGCTATGGATTTTCAAGGGAACCCCCACGTCAAAAAAACAGCATTGGGGTCCCCCCAAAATCCATACCAGACCCTTATCTGAGCACACAGCCCGGCAGGTCAGGATATCATGCCCAGGGCAGTGATGTCAAAAGGGGCCCCTCCGGGTGACATCACCAGGTGACCCCGATCCATGCCAATAGAAGTAGTGACACACCGTGCACCTAGCATTAGAGTGGGAGAGAGCATTGAGTCAACATCAGAAGATGAACAGAGGGAGAACACAGGAAGACCCAGCAAAAAAGCGACAGAAGATAACGGCGAAGACCCAGCAGAGGCACAAGACAGTGGACAGAAGGAGAAGAACCAGAGAGGGCTAGAAGACATCAGCGGAGAAGACCCAGAGAGTGGAGAAGACCTGAAGAGGGGAGAAGGTGTCAGTGGAAGAGATGGCGAGGGGAGAAGAGATCGGAAGAGACGCCGGAGCTGCTTAAAAACAATAACTTTAAAAATCTTTGTACTGTTTTATTTTTCACACTTTTTTAGGTGAATGGGTAGGGGTAAAATGTACTCCATACTCATTCACATAGGGTGGGGGGCTGGGATCTGGGGGCCCCCTTGTTAAAGGGGGCTTCCAGATTCCATTAAGCCCCCCGCCTGCAGACCCTGAAAACCAATGGCCAGGGTTGTTAGGAAGAGGCCCTTGTCCTCATCAACATGGGGACAAGGTGCAAAGGTGCAAAGCACCCACCCCCTATGTCGAGGGCATGCATCCTGGTATGGTTCGGGGGGACACTTGCTTGTCCCCACCCCCTGTTCTGACCTGCCGGACTGCATGCTCCGATAAGGGTCTGGTATGGATTTGGAGGGACCCCACGCAGTTTTTTCGGTGTGGGGGTTCCCCTTAAAATCCATACCAGACCAAAGCATGGAGTTCCCCTTCAAGATCATCAGAGCACAAGTCTCATTTCAAAGTCGGATCAGTTAAGACAGCGATCCGACCTTGATCCGACTTCAGTGATATTCAATGGGCTGAAGTAGGATCTAAGTCGGACCAAAGTAGTGCATGGGAGCATTTTCAAAGTCGGAACAAACTTGTGTCGGACCAGTTAAGACGGGAAACATTGATTTGCAGATGTCATGCGAAATGAAAGCCCAATGTTGGAGCATTTGTTGTACCAGTGTGAACACAGCCTCAAACCCCTTTGTGTCAACTTGTGTTCATGTTATCAGACCAAAATCACCAGGGTATGTAAACTTTTAATCAGATTCATTTGGGTAGTTTCTGTTGTGATTATGATTTAAAAAGATTTGATTGATAATACATGGCTTCAGCCAAACACTAACCATGAGTGAAAGAAAAGTTTTTGTGTTATTCATATTCTCTGAAAAATGGACAAGAAATCAGAAATTCTGCCAGGGTATGTAAACTTATGAGCACAACTTTATATATACATATATACATACAATAATGTATGGGATGCTACTTATCTTCTTTGGAGACACAGTTGCTGGATGCACAAGGGCATTGGATGCCTAGTTACTGAACATTATATTTACATATGGGTCTCCCACTATGGGCACGCTGATTAGCATGCTTGTATTCCATCGAGAAATTCATCTCTGTCTGCCGCAGTGGTAAATGGGACTTGTAGTTTTGCTGATTTAAAATGTGACAGCAACTGCAGAGACAAGAATCCCTGTCCACTGTCACAATGCAGGGAGGCTCAGGGGGTTATTGGGGCAGGATCTGGAACATATTACCCGTTACACCCAATGTATGAGTGTAATAGGTAACATGTTACAATGGTGAACTTATCTTTTACAAATCACCTGCTTCTATAGTGTTAAAAGAGTTACAGCATCAGAATAGCTATCTCTTGGCTCCTCTCAATGCATTAATAATAAAGATAATCTTTTAACATCTATTAATTACATATTTTGCTTTGATTGTAATACAGATATGTCACATTATCAGCACTAGTAATAATTTCACAGTTGTACTTTTTTATTCATTTGAGAGTTTGTAAATAGATAGGTGCAAAAATCTTGTTTTATTTTTTAAATCACGAATCCTGTTTTCTCGCATTCTAAATCGTATAAGTCCAGTGAAAATATTAGAACTATAGAGTTATACTATAATATTTGTTATTAATAATATCTTTACATATACATTTATAACAAAAACAAATTTAGACCTAAAATAATGTAAAAATTCCAGATTTATACAGATTGGTACAAAAATAAATACATAAAATCTTGTATATTTAATTTAAAACAAATAGGCAAGCAGCTGAATTCTAAGGCAAAATGAACTCTGAGACCCTTGACTTGGGTCAAAGTTTAGACTCATCTTGTTTTGGTGTTGTTTTTATGTTTCAGTTAATGTAATTGGTTTCACATGTTTTGGATCAGAATTTACCCTCAACTTTCTCTCTGTTTATATGAGTACAGATCTGTCACAGACTGTGGGACATTGCACAGATGCAGACTGGCATTGTAACGTGACAAGCTACTTTTTAATGGTAATTGAAGTGAGCAGTGCAGTGTGCGGCATGGGTTCAACTCCCGCATACACATGTCAGTTTTATTAAAGCAGACACCCTGAGGGGTAATTAGACAGTAATTTCTCTAGTAATTTGTGAGCTGAGTGTAGGTTACTTTGTGACAATGTAAAGGCAATTGAACTTGGCAGAAACCACTTGTAAATCCCATTACAGTGCAAAAATTGTGAAGTTATGTAATTGCTGACTTGCAAACTAGATATGCATGTTTGAGTAGAAATGTGTTGGGTGTAAACTGATAACTGAAGAATGCATAATATTCTATATGATCCAGTTTGGCAAGTAAATGGAGTTATCAAAGCAAACTCTACTAAGGCCGTGACAGTTTTTGATAGGTGAGGCAGTTGCCTGCACAGAAGTCTTTCTTTAGAAACTTGGGGGGGCCAGAGCATGTTGGTCTGCTAAAAGATTCTTTATGGTGGCAAGTGTTACAAACAAGAAAAGTCTTTCTGGGGAATGAACAAAAAGACTATTTTACTGTTTGAAAAAGATTTTGACTGATTGGTTAGAGCCAGACAGGGAAGGATTCATTTTTGTTTTATGCTTCTTTGGTGTAGAGAAGCTGCCTAACTTAAAGCGGAACTTCACTTTCCCATTCAACATTGATTCTGTTTAATCCTTTGCTGCTAGCATTAGTAAATTGATAGGAAAGTATATCATAATTACTTGTTTTAAACTTTTTTTTTTTTTTACATTTCTTCAGCTACTTCCTGGTTTTATGCATTTGAATTCAGCCCCCCTGAGTAAATACTTCGTAGAATCACCTTTCATTGCAATTACAGCTGCAAGTCTTTTTTGGGATGCCTCTACCAGCTTTGCACATCTAGAGAGTGACATTTTTGCCCATTCTTCTTTGCAAAATAGCTCAAACTGTCATATTGGATGGAGAGTGTCTGTGAACAGCAATTTTCAAGTCTTATCACAGATTCTCTATTGGATTTATGTCTGGACATTGACTGGGCCATTCTAACACGTGAATATGCTTTGATCTAAACCATTCCATTGTAGCTCTGGCTGTATGTTTAGGGTAGTTGTCCTGCTGGGTGGTGAACCTTTGCCCCAGCCTCAAGTCTTTTGCAGACCCTAACAGGTTTTCCTCTAAGATTGCCCTGTATTTGGCTCCATCCATCTTCCCATCAACTCTGACCAGCTTCCCTGTCCCTGCTGAAGAAAAGCATCCCCACAACATGATGCTGCCACTACCATGTTTCATGATGGGCATGGTGTGTTCAGGGTGACGTGCAGTGATAGTTTTCAGCCACACATAGCGTTTTGCTTTTAGATCAAAAAGTTCAATATTGGTCTCATCTGACAAGACCACCTTCTTCCTCATATTTGTTGTGCCCTCCACATGGCTTCTTGCAAACTGCAAATGTGACTTTTTATGGCTTTCTTTAAACAATGACTTTCTTCTTGCCACTCTTCTATAAAATCCAGATTTGTAGAGTGCACGACTAATAGTTGTCCTGTGGACAGATTTTCCCTCCTGAGCTGTGGATCTCTGCAGCTCCTCCAGAGTTACCATGGGCCCCTTGGCTGCTTCTCTTTTGAATGCTCTCCTTACCCAGCCTGTCGGTTTTGGTGAATGGCCATGTCTTGGTAGGTATGCAGTTGTGCCATACTCTTTCCATTTGTGGATGATGGATTGAACAGTGCTCTGATAGATGTTTAAAGCTTGGGATTATGTTTGTTATAATTGTTTTATATATATTTTCCACAACTTTATCTCTGACCTGTCTGGTATGTTCCTTGGCCTTCATGATGCTGTTTGTTCACTAAAGTTCTCTAACAAACCTCTGAGGTCTTCACATGACAGCTGTATTTATACTGAGATTACATTACACACAGGTGGACTCTAATTACTAATTAGGTGACCTCTGAGTTGGTTCCACTAGATTTTAGTTAGGGGTATCAGACTAAAAGGGCTGAATACAAATTCATGCCACATTTTCACATATTTATTTATCAATAATTTTGAAAAACATTTATAATTTTCGTTCCACTTGACAATTATTTGCCACTTTGTGTTGATCTATCACATTAGATCCCAATAAAATACATGTAACATGACAAAATGTGAAAAATGTCAAGGCGTATGAATATTTTTTGAAGGCACTGTATAACAGTGTAAATTTGCTGTCCCCTCAAAATAACCCAACACACAGCCATTAATGTCTAAATCACTGGCAACAAAAGTGAGTGAAAATGTTCAAATTGGGCCCAATTAGCCATTTTCCCTCCCCGGTGTAGTGGGACTTGTTAGTGTTACAAGGTCTCAGGTGTGTATGGGGAGCAGGTGTGTTAAATTTGGTGTTATTGCTCTCACTCTCTCATACTGGTCACTGGAAGTTCAACATGGCACCTCATGGCAAAGAATTGTTGCTTTACATAAAGATGGCCTGGGCTATAAGAAGATTGTCAAGAGCCTGAAACTGAGCTGCAACACAGTGGCCAAGACGATACAGTGGTTTAAAAGAACAGGTTCCACTCAGAACAGGCCTCGCCATGGTTGGCCAAAGTAGTTGAGTGCATGTAATCAGCGGCATATCTAGAGGTTGTCTTTGGGAAATAGACGTATGAGTGCTGCCATACGTCTATGAGTGCGTATGAGTGCTGCAGAAGTTGAAGGGGTGGGGGGTCAGCCTATCAGTGTTCAGACCATATGCTGCACACTGCATCAAATTGATCTACATGGCTGTCATCCCAAAAGGAAGCCTCTACTAAAGATGATGCATAAGAAAGCCTGCAAGCAGTTTTCTGAAGATAAGCAGACTAAGGACATGGATTACTGGAACCATGTCCTGTGGTCTGATGAGACCAAGATAAACTTATTTCATTCAGATGTTGTCAAGCGTATGTGGCGGCAACCAGGTGAGGAGTACAAAGACAAGTGTGTCTTGCCTACAGTCAAGCATGGTGCTGGGAGTGTCATGGTCTGGGACTGCATGAGCGCTGCCAGGACTGGGGAGCTACAGTTCATTGAGGGAACCATGAATGCCAACATGTACTGTGACATACTGAAGCCGAGCACGATCCCTTTGGAGACTGGGCCGCAGGACAGTATTCCAACATGATAACGACCCAAAAACATATCTCCAAGGCAACCACTTGTCAGGGCTGGCTTAGCCCTTCCTTCTCTGGGCTGGCTACACAGCTGTTGGCTAATTGCCAGCTCTCATCTCTCTCCACAGTTACCAGCTGTTCCTGATCATGCTCGTCTTACCTGCCTACTTAAAGCTGCCCAGCTCACTTCACCTCTGCCTTCGCCTTGGTCACATCACATGAAACTATCTCCTGCGGTTCTGTTTAAAGACTGGCTTGCTGACATCCCTTATGGCTCCTTACCCTGCTTGTTGCTGCTCTACTTGGATCCCTGACTTCTGACCTGGCTGATTACCCGATCTGGTTATTGAACTCTGGTCTGGCTGACTACTCGATCCGGTTACTGGACTCTGGCTATGCTTTGACTATGCTTTTTCAATTTACATTTTTATTTAATAAACAAGTGTAATTTAATTGTACTTCTGTCTCGGTCTGATTCATGGTTTCTGACAGTAGGCGAAGGCCATGAATTCAGAAGATACAGTCAATCCACTTGTTGGTAATATTTTTTCCAGATTGGATGAGCAAGATCACCGCATGGATCAATTTGCCATGGCGGTACAAACGCTCCTGAGTCGCACAGCTCACCTGGATTCCCCCACGGTGGCTGCTCAGGTACAACCTGAGTCGCAGGCCGTCCCTGCTGCTGCACCAGTCTCTGTGCAGGCACCCGCCTCATGTATTACCTCTATAAGAGGTATGTCTGGTTCAGCGATTTGGGGGTGATCCAGTTCAATGCAGAGGGTTTCTCAATCAGGTTGAGATATACTTCGAGATGCTGCCCCAGGCATTTCCCACAGACAGAAGCAAAGTAGGTTTCATGATATCTTTGCTTTCTGAGAGAGCCTTAGCCTGGGATAACCCTCTATGGGAGACGCAAAACCTGTTGTATTGAGTTAACCTGAGTTTGTGGCCTCCTTTAAAAGGGTATTTGACGTTCCCGGACACTCCGCTTCTGCTGCCAAGTGCCTCATCTCCATCAAACAGAGTATGAGAACTGTTGCCGACTACGCCATTGAATTACGTACTCTGGCAGCAGAGGTTGCTTGGAACAAGGAGGCCCTCGTGACTGCTTTTTCTCATGGTCTCTCAGATTCCATCAAGGATGAGATAGCAGCCCGAGATATACCCACTGAGCTGGAGAGCTTGATCTCGTTTGCCATCCTCATTGACTCAAGACTCAGAGAAAGACTTTCTCTTAAGGAACGCTTGCGGAAGCCTCCTGTACGTTTGCCTCTAAGCTTTTGTAGTCCCACCCATGCCTCCCTCACCTCCCATACCTCCTGGTACCGAGTCGGTCAGTGAAGCGGAACCCATGCACCTGGTGAGTACAAAAATCCTATTTTCTCTTTCGTTCATTGATGGACACAGCATCTTCATCTTGACTTTAGGGACATCCCCTAAGGTCAAGGTAGGTCACTTTATGAAGTCTTGTCCTACCCGTCCAGGGAATGCCCGAACCTTGAGGTCCTGTCATGGACAGACCATAGGTGGCGTTGTTTCGTCCCCAGTCATCCAGAAGGAAAAGCCCCTGGTTTCGGTCACCCTTTCTTGGGCTGAATCTTCCATCGAGATACATGCTCTAATCGACTCTTAATGCTGCATTTGTTTCGAAGCACTCGATTCCGCTGCAGCTGCATGACACTCCACTTGCCATTGAGCCTCTTGATGGGAGACCTTTACAGCCTGCCCATGTGACTCATGAGACGGTTCCGTTGTCCATGGCCGTAGGGGCTCTTCACCATGAGATAATCCAATTCCAAGTTATTTCCTCACCCAGGTTTCCACTGGTTATTGGTTATCCTTGATTACAGAGGAATAACCCCTCTTTTGATTGGTTCCGTGCTGTGGTTCTCTCCTGGTCACCACAATGCAGTGAGACATGCTTCCTGAAGGTATCCAAGGTCCTGTACACCTCTTCACTCCCCTCCCTGCTGAAGGAGTACCGCGTTTTTAGCGATGTCTTTGATAAAGATCAAGCCGGTAGTTTGCCCAAGACAGAAGTAGAATTAAATCCCACTTGTTTATTAAATAAACATAAAAAGGTAAATAGAAAAAGCATAGCCAAAGCATAGCCATAGTCCAATAACCGGATCGAGTTGTCAGTCAGGCCAGAGTTCAAAAGCCAGATTGGGTAATCAGCAAGGCCAGAAGTCAGGGATCCAAGTAGAGCAACAACAAGCAGGGTAAGGAGCCAGAGGGGATGTCAGCAAGACAGTCTTTAAACAGAACCGCAGTAGATGGTTTCATGTGATGTGACCAAGGCGAAGGCAGAGGTGAAGTGAGCTGGACAGCTTTAAGTAGGAAGGTCAGATGAGGATGATCAGGAACAGCTGGTAACTGTGGAGAGAGATGAGAGCTGGCAATTAGCTGACAGATGAGTAGCCAGCCCAGAGAAGGAAGGGCTAAGCCAGCCCTGACACCATTGAGGGTAAAGGTGATGGACTAGCCAAGCATGTCTATTGCATTCCTATTGACCATCTGTGGGGTATCCTGAAACGGAAAGGTGGAGGAGTGCAAGGTCTCTAACATCCACGAGCTCCGTGATGTCATCATGGAGCAGTGGAAGAGGACTCCAGTGGCAACCTGTGAAGCTCTGGTGAACTCTATGCCAAAAAGGGTTAAGGCAATGCTGGAAAAAAAATGGTGGCCACACAAAATATTGACACTTTGGACATTTTCAATTAAGGGTTTACTCACTTTTGTTGCCAGCGATTTAAACATTAATTGCTGTGTGTTCAGTTATTTTGAGGTTACAGCAAATTTACACTGTTATACAAGCAGTACACTCACTACTTTACATTGTAGCAAAGTGTAATTTTGTGAGGGGTGTGCTCACTTTTGTGAGATACTGTATACTGTATTATACAATTGATCGATCATGATATCCTGACTGCCTGTCATTTCTTGAGGCCCTAAAAAGCTAGGACAGTACAAATACCCCCAAAATTACCCCTTATTGGGAAGTAATTGTATTTAGTAAAAGGTATAGTGAGTTTTTTGAAGTTGTAATTTTGTCAGAATTTTTTGTGAAAATTAAGAAATTAAATACATATTTTTTCGCAAAATTTTAATTTTAACAAGTTATTTCTCACACACAGCATGGGCATACTTAAAATTACACCCCAAAAAACATTCTGCTACACCTCCTGTTTATGGGGATACTACATGTGTGAGACGTTTAAATGGTCTAGATTCAAAGAGGGGCCCAAAACCCAAAGAGACTCTTCAGGCATTCTGGGGGCATACATTACACACCAAATTTCCTGACAACCTAGTTTTGGTGGCCCGGGAACAGCAGGGCAGTGAGAACACCCACAAAATGACTCCATTTTAGAAAGCAAATACTCCAAGGTATTTTCTGGCCCGTTTTGGTGGCCCGGGAACAGCAGGACAGTGGGAACACCCACAAAATGACTCAATTTTGGAAAGCAAATACTCCAAGCTATTTTCTGAAAGGCATAGTGAAAAGAATTTGAAAATGTATTTTTTTACACAAAGCTGTCAATTAATAAAATATTTCTAATGCTGCGTACACACGTAGCGAACTAATACGGCGTACTAAGTCCGCCGGACTATCCACCGTACTTTTGAAATGAACGGACTCGCCCACACACGCGGAGGAAAGTCCGCTCATTTTGAGCCCATCCCCAGGTAGGCGGGGCCCGCGAAGGAGACGTCGCTGGCCCCGCCACCTGGTATGGACTTAAAGGGGAACCCCAACGCCGGAAAAAATCGGCGTGGGGGTCCCTCCCAGGTCCACATCAGACCTTTGTCCGAGCACGCTACCCGGCTGGCCAGGAAAGGGGTGGGGACGAGTGAGCGGCCCCCCCTCCTGAGCCGTACCAGGCCGCGTGCCCTCAACATGGGGGGTGCCTTGGGGAAGGGGGGGCCGCGCATCCCCCCCACCCCAAAGCACCTTGTCCCCATGTTGATGAGGACAAGGGCCTCTTCCCGACAACCCTGGCCGGTGGTTGTCGGGGTCTGTGGGTGGGGGGTTTATCGGAATCTGGGAGCCAAGGGCCAATGGGGACAAGGTGCTTTGGGGTGGGGGGGCCGCGCGGCCCCCCATCCCCAAGGCACCCCGCCATGTTGAAGGCACGCGGCCTGGTACGGCTCAGGAGGGGGGGGGGGGCGCTCGCTCGTCCCCCCCTTTCCTGGCCGGCCGGGTAGCGTGCTCGGACAAGGGTCTGATGTGGACCTAGGGGGCGATTTTTTTCGGCGTTGGGGTTCCCCTTTAAGTCCATACCAGGTGGCGGGGCCAGCGATGTCTCCTTCGCGGGCCCTGCCTACCTGGAGACGCTCTCAAAATGAGCAGACTTTTCTCTGTGCAGGAAAAGTCTGCTCATTTCAAAAGTACGGCGGACTGGCATACCAACGGCCGGATTTTCCGACAAAATGCAAGTCCGGCGGGAAGATTGGAGTGCAAAAATACTTTCTAAGTCCGCCGTACTTTCGGGTAAAAAAAGTCCGCCGGAGGCTACACACGGGGGGATTGTCCGGCGGACTTGAGTTTGCCGGACTTTTCCACCCGATTGTTTGATCGTGTGGACGCGGCATTACACACATCATAGTCATACATAAACTCCAAAACACATGTTTCTACTTCATTTGAGTGTAGCCATTAGTGATGGACGAACTTCCGACAGGACGTTTCGCGAACGCGGCCGATAGTTCACGAACCGGAACGTTCGCAGCGGGCCCCATTGACTTCAATGGGAGGCGAACTTCGCAAACCTACAGGTCAAATTTGCAGCCACAAAATAATTAATAGCTCTGCAAACATAGTCCCACCACATGGCCAATGACATAACACATGTATGAGGTGAATCTGAGATCGACAACTACAAGCATTCTTTTTTTATATGGGAAATTGTTGTGACAATTCAGGACTGTGGAGCGCATGAAGGCAATGGAGGAGAGGGAAGGTCAGGGACCAGGGTAGGCAAAGAAGAGGGTGCAGGAGATGATCACCAGCAGCGTGACATACAGCAATGACACCTGCACCGTGATACAGTCATCTGACAGCAGCACCGTGATAGAGAGCACTGACATCAGCAGCGTGACATACAGCAATGACACCTGCACCGTGATAGAGTGATCTGACAACAGCACCGTGATAGAGAGCAATGACATCAGCAGCGTGACATAAAGCACTCACACCAGCACCGTGATGTACAGCACTGACAGCAGCACCGTGATAGAGAGCACTGACATCAGCAGCGTGACATAAAGCACTCACACCAACACCGTAATATACAGCACTGACAGCAGCACCGTGATAGAGAGCACTGACATCAGCAGCTTGACAAAAAGCACTCACACCAGCACCATGATATACAGCACTGACAGCAGCACCGTGATAGAGAGCACTGATATCAGCAGCGTGACATAAAGCACTCACACCAGCACTGTGATATACAGCACTGACAGCAGCACCGTGATAGAGAGCACTGACATCAGCAGCGTGACATAAAGCACTCACACCAGCACCGTGATATACAGCACTGACAGCAGCACTGTGACAGAGAGCACTGACATCAGCACCGTGATATACAGCACTGACACCTGCACCGTAAGCAGCCCCAGGAGGAAGTCAGCATAGCACAGGGATGGTGGGAGCCCCTCATAATAAGCAGCCCCAGGAGGATGTCAGCATAGCACAGGGATGGCGGGAGCCCCTCATAATAAGCAGCCCCAGGAGGATGTCAGCATAGCACAGGGATGGTGGGAGCCCCTCATAATAAGCAGCCCCAGGAGGATGTCAGCATAGCACAGGGATGGTGGGAGCCCCTCATAATAAGCAGCCCCAGGAGTAAGTCAGCACAGCACAGGGATGGTGGGAGCCCCTCATAATGAGCATAGCACAGGGATGGTGGGAGCACCTCAAAATATGCACAGCAGAGGTACAGCCCCAGGAGGAAGTCAGCACAGCACAGGGATGGTGGGAGCCCCTCATAAAAGGCACAGCAGAGGTACAGCCCCAGGAGGATGTCAGCACAGCACAGGGATGGTGGGAGCCCCTCATAATAAGCAGCCCCAGTAGAAATATGACACCGCTCAACCTCTTCAAAGAGGAGGGTACGGGCATATAGTACGGTGTGCTTTTTTTGTACAAGGAAGTGAGCCAAATGAAGAAAGAAGGTCTCTGTGCTCGATTAAAAAAATTGTTTATAGACATATACATGGTCTACTGGTCACATGTGTTGAATTCCTCCGAGATCCATGCCTCATTCATTTTTAGAAATGTGAGGTAGTTAACACTGTCGTGAGCTAGGCGAGTGCGCTTATCGGTCACGATCCCCCCTGCTGCGCTGAACGTCCTTTCGGACAGGACACTGGATGAGGGACAAGCCAACAGTTCGATTGCAAATTGGTCAAGCTCTGGCCAGAGGTCAAGCCTGCCCACCCAGTAGTCCAGGGGTTCATCACTCCTCAGAGCGTCCACATCGGCCGTTAACCCGATGTAGTCAGACACCTGACGGTCTAGGCGTTCCCTGATGCTGGATCCGGATGACACCTGTCGATGGGTCGGCTGAAAAAAATGACCTCATATCCGAAGTCACCAACACATCTTCAAACCGGCCTCTTCTTGCAGGCGCTGTTGGATTGGTACCTGCAACTCCTTCTCTGGGAGTGGGAATTGCTCCTCTGCCAGCGCACGCAAAAGCAGAATGCAGCATTTCTCGAAGCAAGGCCTGGAAGTGCTGCATTCTGACAGCCCTCTGTGACGGCGGTAACATTTCCGCCATTTTGTGTTTGTACCGGGGGTCTAAGTACGTTGCCACCCAGTACTGGTCCTTGACCCTTATGCTTTTTATAAGGGGGTCCCTATTAAAACACTGGAGCATGAAGGCCCCCATTTGCACTAAAGTGGAAGCGGTGTGGTGGCCTGGCTCCTGCTCATCATCCAGGATAATGTCGTCCTCTTCATTCTCCTCTCCCCATCCACGCACAACAGGGATCCCAGAAAGGTTTAAAGTATGCTCTTCTTGCTCCTCCTCATCCGCCCCGCCACCATCCTCCTCTGACTCCTCTTCAGACTCCTGTTGTTCACTTGTCTCAGATAGAGTAGCCCCCCCTGGGAATTCATCCAGCATTGTGACTTCCTCATCTTCCCTCTCCTGCTCCTCCACAGCTTGATCAATGACACGCCGCAATGCACGCTCCATAAAGAAGGCATAAGGTACCATGTCACTGATGGTGCCATGGCTGCGACTGACCAGTTTGGTGATCTCCTCAAATGGGCGCAGAAGTCTGCATGCATCGCGCATGAGCAGCCACTGCCGCGGTGAAAAAAACCCCAGCTCCCCAGAACCGGTTCTGCCGCAGAGTTCATACAGGTAGACGTTAACTGCACGTTTCTGCTGGAGCAGCCTATCAAGCATACAGAAGGTTGAGTTCCATCGCGTCGGGCAATCGCAAATAAGACGTCTGACCGGCAGATTGTGTCGCCGCTGAATGTCAGCAAGGTGTAAGATCTTCTGAAATGGGCCGAGATTTTCCTTGCCTGCCGCAAGATGTCCTGGACCCCAGGGTATTTGACAAGGAATCGCTGCACGACCAAGTTTAAGACATGTGCCATGCATGGCACGTGCGTGATTTTGCCCTGTTTCAATGCGCTAAGCAGATTGGCACCATTGTCACACACCACTTTACCAACTGTCAAATTGAGCGGTGTTAGCCACTGATCTCCCTGTGAACGCAAAGCTGAAAGGAGTGCCGGCCCAGTGTGGCTCTTAGCTTCCAGGCACAACAGACGCAGCACGGCATGGCAACGTCTCACCTGGCATGTCGAATAGGTTCTGGGGAGCTTGGGCGGCGCCGCAGAAGAGACGCTAGCAGCGGAAAAGGAGGAGTCAGCTGAGGAGGAGAGGGAGGAGGATTGAGTAGGAGGAGGAGGAGAAGAAGAGTCAGCCCTGCATGCAATCCGTGGCAGTAAAACCAAATCTACACGGGTGCCACGGGTTACATGCTTGACGGCCGTCAGAAGGTTCACCCAGTGGGCAGTAAAAGTGATATACCTTCCCTGCCCGTGTTTGCTAGACCATGTGTCTGTGGTCAGATGTATCTTGGCACCGACACTGTGTGCCAGAGATACATTCACTTGCCGCTGAACATGGCCATATAGCTCTGGGATGCCCTTCTGTGAGAAATACTTCCTTCCTGGGACCTTCCATTGTGGTGTTCCAATGGCCACAAATTTGCGAAAGGCCTCCGAGTCCACCAGTTTATATGGCAGTAGTTGGCGGGCTATGAGTTCTGACAAGCCAGCCGTCAACCGTTGGGCAAGAGGGTTATCCGGCGTCATCATTTTTTTACGCTCGAACATTAGGCCTACGGAAGCCTGCCTTTTTGCAGAAAAACGTGAGCTTGGTGTGATGGAAGGTGGAGTGGAGGACAATTGTGAGAAGAGAAGAGAAGGAGAAGTAGAAGACGAGGCTGGATGGTGAGAGCCTGCAGTGTGGCTTTGTGTGTTCTGTTGCTCCCACTCGGCTTGGTGATGGCTGCTCATGTACCTTCTTAAGGTGGTCGTCCCTAGGTGAGTGTTGGGCTTACCGCAACTAATGCGTTGACTGCAAAGATTGCAGATGACAACGCTATTGTCAGCAGCGGACACGTTAAAAAAAAGCCCACACTGCAGAGCCATGTGCCGGTGTCCTGGGAGCGCCAGATGTGACCTTACATGGTCGATGACTCGCTCCTGATACATTTGCAGTCTGCTTTGTCCCTCCTGTGCAATGTAAGTTATTCCTGCTTCTCCTCCCTATCTGCTGGTCCATATCTCCCTCTGAACTCCCCTCCTCTTCCTCTCTTGTGGGCACCCACATGACATCACTAGACACGTCATCATCAACGTCACCTTCCCCACCGCTATAAGTAGAGATCTCGGAGTACGCAGCAACACCGGGGACCAACCTCCTCCTTTGGCTGATCTGGGTACTTTTGCCAGACTGCTGAGTTGCTGCCTCCTCTTCCTGATCCAAAACCAAGAGTGGCTGCGCATCAGAAATGTCTTGATATGGATCGGAAAATAATTCCTGTGACTCAAGCGGAAGGTATGTGGTGGTGGTGGTGGTGGTGGTGTTGTTGGTGGTAGTGTCTTTGGGGGTGCACATAGCAGAGAGTGAAGAAGAGGGTGCAGATCGAGAGGATGAGGAGGGTGCAGAAGAGTAAGTGGCTCGCTCAGAGCCACTCAACCAAGTCCGGTGTGTCCTTTAAAGTAATTGAACGCACCTTCTGCAACTTACCACTTTGGCTCAAGCCTGTTGTTCCTGCCCTACCACCCCTGCGGAAGGGCCTGCCTCTTCGTCTGCCTGTCATTTTTTAAATGACCCTGTGACAAAACTCTCAGTCCCTATACCGATGAAGGACTGCTGCAGTATAGGGCAGCGGTCAGCAGTAGTGCACCTCAACCCTATGTATTGTGGACCGATACCAGTCCTTATAGAATGGCAGACTGTACCTCACTCAACCCTATGTACTGTAGTACCCTATACCTTACCAGTCCTTATAAGGACCTTTGTGAACCAAGTAGGTTGTGTGTGAGTGATTAGCAGACTGTACGTCAGTCCCTATACCGATGAAGGACTGCTGCAGTATAGGGCAGCGGTCAGCAGTAGTGCACCTCAACCCTATGTATTGTGGACCGATACCAGTCCTTATAGAATGGCAGACTGTACCTCACTCAACCCTATGTACTGTAGTACCCTATACCTTACCAGTCCTTATAAGGACCTTTGTGGACCAAGTAGGTTGTGTGTGAGTGATTAGCAGACTGTACGTCAGTCCCTATACCGATGAAGGACTGCTGCAGTATAGGGCAGCGGTCAGCAGTAGTGCACCTCAACCCTATGTATTGTGGACCTATACCAGTCCTTATAGAATGGCAGACTGTACCTCACTCAACCCTATGTACTGTAGCACCCTAGACAGACCAAGTTACCAGTCCTTATAAGGACTTTTGTGGACCAAGTAGGTTGTGTGTGAGTGATTAGCAGACTGTACGTCAGTCCCTATACCGATGAAGGACTGCTGCAGTATAGGGCAGCGGTCAGCAGTAGTGCACCTCAACCCTATGTACTGTGGACCTATACCAGTCCTTATAGAATGGCAGACTGTACCTCACTCAACCCTATGTACTGTAGCACCCTAGACAGACCAAGTTACCAGTCCTTAGGAGCTTTGTGGAACAAGTGGGTTGTGAATGATTAGCAGACTTCAGCAGAAGGGCAGCAGTCAAGTATAATATTCTTTCTATATTTGGAAGAAAGAATATTATACGTGTACAAGCCTATTACCATACCACTGATACCAGTCCTGAAAAGAACCTTTGTGGAACTAACAGTAACAGCTACTGATTAAACTGACCCTCACTGCCTCACACACTGCTTCCTGCCTGTCCCTATATAAACTGACAAAACAGAGGCTACTGGAACAATAATTGAAATTGCACTTTTATGGACCTGATAGTAACAGCTAATGACTAAACTTGCTGTCCCTGCAGCACACACCGTCCTGTCCCTTTCTCTAAACTGACAAAAGACACTCAGGCTGCTGCAACAATCACTAGCACAGCACTGCCTATCCTGAACTACACCTAACACCTATACCAGTCCTGAAAAGAACTTTTGTGTACCAAATAACTAGCGATTTGGGTCACTGTAATCTCTCCCTGCTCCACACAGCAACCTCTCCCTATAGTGACAGAAGAAAGAATGTAAAATGGCCGCCGGATCGGGTGTATTTATAAGTTAGGGGGGAATGTCCAAGTGTCCATGTGCTGTAATGTCTCAATTGGCTGTCCTGTACCCCATGATGGATGTGTCATCATAGGTCAAAGTTCTTTTACACAGTAAACACGGAAGTCCGCCGGGCGAACGGCGCCAATAGTCCGCCGAACGGGCGGACCGCGAACAGCCGAAATTCGCCACGAAACAACCGCCGGGCGAACCGTTCGGCCATCACTAGTAGCCATACAACATACGTGCGACTTTTTCAGAGCCTAGCCACACGGATGGGCCCAAAATCCAAGAAGCATCTTCAGGCTTTCTAGGGGCATATTGTTTATTGCTGTACATGTGATTACTGATTGGATACAGTGATCATATTGTATCAGGATTGCTCAAAGCATCCTGGAACAATGATCAGTGTTCCACTGTGTCTGGTCCAGATCACGCCGCTTTGCACTCTAGAGTTCAAGCCTCAGTGGCCAAGGCTGGAGAACATATGGGTACATCCATCCACATCAGTGCTGCTCCCATGAGGCTGTTTATATACATTGGCCAGACAGGAAGGGGTTAATATAAGAGAAAGTGAAAGTTATTCTCCCTAGCTGGACACATATAGCAAAAACAACCTGATAGGGGGATTAACCCATCTCTACTCTATCTAAAACTACAAACAAATGTTGGTTATACATACTTCAACCCTTCCTTTTAAAAGTATATTTACCCTCATGCATTGAGGAACACAGGAAGTCTTAAACCTTCAAGGTTTTACTGCCACCTACAAGAGGATTGATCGCTGCCATACAAAAAAAAACTGCAGGTCAGTCATGGGATAACCACTCCTATCACCAGCATGTCTCAGCTTATTTGCTAGTGTCCTTGGAGGATGGATGTCTTTTCTCATTTCTACTGATTGAAGACTTATCTTAATTATTTTCTAGCAAGGTTTAGTCTTTTCAGTCATGATACATCTATATGTAACTGCAGGAGGTCTCTGCTTTCTTGCAGCTACCTGGCACAGTTTTCCTATGTTAGTGGAATCTCACCCCTGAACATAGCAGCTTCAGAATCCAGCTCTGACATTGAAGTTTCTCCTCCCAGTGCTTTGGAAAATCCTGCCAATGGACACCAACCTCTCAGGGTTTGGCTTGGCTGATAGTGGAATCTCGCTTTCCAATCAATAGATTGGAGTATCTGGCGATTTGGCTGTCTGTCAAGAGTTGGACAAACCTACTCTAAATTCAGTCAGACAACACCATGGCAGTGATGTAAATCAATAATCCTGGAGGAAAAATAAGTAGTAAAAGGTAGAGAGATCTTGCCTTGAGCCAAAACTCTACTCTTGCCATTTATTTCCAGAGATGTTGGGTTTCCATTCTCTGATCAAGACCTTTTTGCAAGGGGATTTCCATGCGGCTCCTCCAGTCAAATTCTCTCTACCTCTGTTGGGTTTGAATCCAATCAGAAGCTCCAGTTTTAACGTATCCTAGACATACCTCTCTTTGTTTTGTCTCACAAGCTAATTTTTACCTATCACCTTGACTACACCAGTGGCCTAACTTTCAGTCTTGGCCTACAATAAACCCTTTATGGTCTTACGTAGGGTCAAGATAGTTTTAAGGCTTGGACATTGTACCCCCTCCCCATTCACCAAAAAATGTGTCAAAAAAAAAGTAAAAACGACCGGAGACAGTTTTTGACAATTCCTTTATTTAAAAAAAAGTGTCCCATCATGTCCATCTTCAATCACGGTGCCCGAGGGACCCGAAAAATAGAAAATAAAAGCTGCGCCTCCATGGGGGGTGCCACGCCGACTGCTGTCTCTGGCTGTGACAACTGTTATATAGGCAAGGGTGGAGCCACCCAGTGATGCAACCGAGTGACCCCACCCCCTTCTGATGTCATGTGACATCAGATAGGGGGTGGGGTCATGCTCGTTCATCCCCCCTTTCCTGGCCTGCCATGGCTGCGTGCTCGGATAAGGGCCTGCTATAGATTTTTTTTTTACAATTTGCCATGGAGTTCCCCTTAATATCCATACCAGGCCTGAAGGGCCTGGTATAGACTGGGGTGAACCGCAGGCTATTTTTTTCAATTTTTTTATCCATATTTCCATGAGCCGCCAATACATTACAGCCACAAGCAATTTTTATATGACATTTTTTTCCTTTAGAAATTACATTTTTTCTGCGGTACTATAATAAACGCCGGAAAGATGCACTACTTTACATGCGGACTAAGGGGATCCCCCAGGCACAATATTTAAAGGAATATTTCATTTTTATTGTTTCACTTTAAGCATTAATAAAATCACTGCTCCTGGAAAAACGGTTGTTTTTAAAACTTTTTTTTGCATTGATACATGTTCCCTGGGGCCCGGGTACTGCATACACTTTTTATGGCAATAACTTGCATGTAAGCCTTTAAAATGAGCGCTTTTGATTTTTCATGCTTGTGTCCCATAGACTTTAACTGTGTTCGCATGTTCGCACAAATGATTTGTTTGTTTGCATGTTCTGGTGCGAACCAGGGGGGGGGGGGGGGGGGGCGGTTCGGCTCATGCCTAACAGAAAATAAGGCTACATTCACACTACAGCGTTTTGAATAGCGGGCAGATTTGCCATGGATTTGCCTGCAATTTGACAGGGCTGAGGTGTAAATGACAAAATGCAGGACTCGCATTCGAGATGCCATTCATTTGAATGGCGCTTAAAATCACGATGTGAGCCTTCCACAATTGTCGCTCGATAAAATATATGCTGAAAATGCGGCAACCCACATCGTGGGTATGCATGCCATCCAAAAATAGTTCAGGAGCTACTTTTGAACGACATGCATCCCATGTGCACACTTTATCGCGCACAATTGTGGCAGACTCGCACCGAGATTTGAATGGCATCTCAAATGTAAATCCTGCATTTTGTCATTCACACAGCAAAAAGAGGAATTAGAGCCACAGAAAAGGCCTGGACAATTGTGGATCCCAATTAAGAATGCCGCTGCTAAAAGCTAGTAGTCTTCACAAGGTTGTCACACACTGTTGCTGGTATGTTGGCCCATTCCTCCATGCAGATCTCCTCTAGAGCAGTGATGTTTTGGGGCTGTCACTGGGCATCATGGACTTTCAACTCCCTCAAAAGTTTTTCTATGGGGTTGAGATCTGGAGACTGGCTAGGCCACTCCAGGACCTTGAAATGCTTCTTACGAAGCCACTCCTTTGTTGCCTGGGGTGGTGTGATTGGGATCATTGTCATGCTGAAAGACCCAGCCACGTTTCATGCCCTTGCTGATGGGAGCAGGTTTGCACTCAAAATCTCACGATACATGGCCCCATTCATTCTTTCATGTACACAGATCAGTTGTCCTGTTGCCTTTGCAGAGAAACAGCCCCAAAGCATGATGTTGCCACCCCCATGCTTCACAGTATGTATGGTGTTCTTTGGTTGCAACTCAGCATTCTCTCTCCTCCAAACACCTCCTCCTGGAGGTGACACTGCAACTCCTCCTGGCTGACACTAGGCACGACCTCCTCCTGGCTGACACTTTCCAGACCCTCCTCCTGGCTGAACATAGTGTTAGTTTTTGCTTCATCAATCACACTTTTTCTTCATCAATCACACAATTTTCAGCTCATGACTTGCACATTGAATGTTAATAAATAGAAAAGACTATCATTCTGACCCCAGCATTTTTCATTCTTGTCCCAAACATTTTTGGCCACTACTGTCTATTGATATGTAAATCTCTTTGTTTTAAATAATTAATTTGTTATCAATTATAACATCTAGTTAACATCATTAATATTAGGACAATAAATATGTCTAAAAATAATATACCTGTCTCCAGCTGGGCACATCCACTTCTTCCAGGATGGAAGGCCCAGGTTGGTTATCGTCAGCCTCTGCTTTGGTTGAGGGAAGGGTAGAGGGAAGGCTGCAGGGAAGGGTAGAAAGTGATTCACTGGCTTCAGTCTGCTCGTCTGCAGTTTGTTGAAGTACCACAGCCTGGGTACATACACTTGTGCTGCTGATGCTCCTGATCGAAGTGATTTCTGGATCTTATTATGCTCCTTCTTATACATGTTCCTCAAGATCCCAATTTTCTTTTCCAAGAACACGATGGTTGCATCGGGGACCCGAGTCTTCACAAATTCCAGAAGTTTCTCCAGCGTTGACCTCCTAGCCTGTTTATTATAATATAAGCTGTGTTTCACCTCCTACAAATTCCGCGTCTTTCTGTACTTGTCAATGAAACTGGCCATAAATGATGGGTCCTTAAAGTGATTCATATTTGCTGTAAGACAATACACAAGACCAAAACACTAATGTTAGCCTAAACTCTCATAATCTTATCCCAATATAGGCCTCAATCTTGAATCAGTATAGGCCACTGATGCCCCAAGTTAAAATGTTACCTTCGTTAGAATGTTCATCCTCCTTCCTCCGCACACAGAATGTACGTACAAAACACGCATGTTAACTTCACATACATTGCGCAAGTCCGCCTGCATCGCCCGCCCCCGACGTTCTTTCTAGAATATTCCCCGCCCCCTCTCTTCGGTGCGCAGTAGCAGCGACATGGCAGAGACAGAGCAGGTTAATTCCAGAAACAAGGAGGAGGAAAACACGGAGGCCGAAACATCCCGATCCCGGAGACGAAGATTTAAGGCCTCGAATATGGCCTTTATAGAGATGGTGGAGATGGTGGACATCTTGAGGAGGAGAACGACTATGATGGCAAGAATGGATCGTACACCAACCCGAATGTGAGAAAGGATAAAATCATGAGGAAAGTTATGAAGAGTCTGCACACAAATTTTGGGGTACAACGATCAAAGGAGCAAATAGGAAATGCTGGTCAGACCTGAAAAAGAGGGAGCAGGATCAGTATAGAAGGATCAAGAAAGTGCTTCTAAAAGGTAAGTCGTTGTCGTGTGTTCCAATTATTATTATTTCTTGCCTGCTGCGCCATGTTATTTTCGTTACTGTTGTACGGTTTAAAATGGAGACTTTCATCTTCATGGGCACATTAATCGGTCGTAGGAAACATTGTTCGCTCATTAAATACAATGTTTTGGGAAGATACAGGTTAAATACATTTGGTCATGCCTATTTGTCTAAAAATAAGTTTGAGACATTGATGTCTAGATGTGTTTGTAACTAGAATGAAATGCAAGCTTGATTCAGTATAATGTAAGGAGAGGACACTCAGCAGCTGTTTACACATCTGGACTCGGGAGCACTAGTGTGGGACACAAGAACAAACTTTTGAAGGTGTCCCACACAGGTGCTTCAGTGGATACTTTGGTTGTCTCCATCTGTGAAAATTGACAGAAAAATGTAAGTATTTCAGCTTGGGTAAGGTAAAAAATCAGGTCTTCAGCTTGGAACTCTGCCCAAAACAGACAATTGTACCCCACTTCCCAGCAATATTTCATATTCCTATTTCTGGACTCAAATATCTGTGTGCTAAGTATACCTTTTGTTTCATTCTCATAGGGGAGAAAAGACTCAGAGGACACCACTCAGAGAACAAAAACACACCCTGAGAATCTGGAGGAAGGAGAGGTGGAGGAAGTTGGTGAGATTGTCACCACAACAGGTGAGTGTCTGACACCCCAGCTTCAGTTTCTACTATATATATGACTGCATATTTCTAAATAAATGTTTTTACTCAAATTTTTAGGTGATGTGCTGGTTGTTGAAGAGTAAGGCCGCGTACACACGGGCGGACTGTTCGCCCAACCTTGTCCGCTGAACAGTGTTTGGGCGGACAGTCCGCTCGTGTGTGGGCTTTCAGCGGACAGTTTCAGCGGACAGTTGGACGGACAAAGTCTTTCGGAAATTCCGAAAAACTGTCCGCTGAAACTGTGTTTGAGCGAACAGTCCGCCCGTGTGTGGGCCTGTCCGCTGTACTTTCGAAATGAGCGGACTGTTCCCGCTCGGAAAGTCCGCCCATTTCGAGCGCGTGTACAGGTAGGCGGGGCCCACGAAGGAGACATCGCGGGCTCCGCCGCCTGGAATGGGCTTAAAGGGGAACCCCAACGCCGAAAAAAATCGACGTGGGGGTTCCCCCAAAGTCCACACCAGACCCTCGTCCGAGCACGCTACCCGGCCGGCCAGGAAAGGGGGGCGAGCGAGCGCGCCCCTCCTCCTGAGCCGTACCAGGCCGCGTGCCCTCAACATGGGGGGGTGCCTTGGGGAAGGGGGGGCCGCGCGGCCCCCCCACCCCAAAGCACCTTGTCCCCATGTTGATGAGGACAAGGGCCTCTTCCCGACAACCCTGGCCGTTGGTTGTCGGGGTCTGCGGGCGGGGGGCTTATCGGAATCCGGGAGCCCCCTTTAAGAAGGGGGCCCCCGGATACCGGCCCCCCACCCTATGTGAATGAGTATGGGGTACAATGTACCCCTACCCATTCACCTGTGAAATAAAGTACAAAAAAAAACACAACACAGGGAAAAAATATTTTATTGCACAGCTCCGGGGGTCTTCCGTCTTCGGGGGTCTTCTCGCCGGACTCCTCCGCTATGTGTGTGTAGCTCTTTTACTAGCGGAGGAGTCCGGCTTTCTTCCTCCCCGCCGCCGGCCTCTTCTCCCGACTTCGGGGGTCTTGTCCCCCTCTTCGGTTCTTCTGCCGGGCCACCGCGCCTTCTTGTAGCTCTTTTACAGGCGGTGGCCCGGTCTTCTGTCGCCGCTGCCTTCCGTTCTTCTGTCGCCGCCTTCGGTTCTTCTGCCGGGCCACCGCGCCTTCTTGTAGCTCTTTTACAGGCGGTGGCCCGGTCTTCTGTCGCCGCTGTCGTCGCCGCCTTCCGTTCTTGTTCTTCTTCTTGTTCTTCTTCTTCTTCTCCTGGAGATGTTGACTCGACGAGCTCTCCGGCCGGAATGCCAGAGCCGCGCTGTGCGGTCACTTATATAGTGACAATGGGGCGGTGTCACATGGTATATGTCACATGGGTTGGTCACATGGTGACCCCGCCCCCTTACGATGTCATAGTCCCCATGTGACATCAACCCATGTGACCAACCCATGTGACATATACCATGTGACACCGCCCCATTGTCACTATATAAGTGACCGCACAGCGCGGCTCTGGCATTCCGGCCGGAGAGCTCGTCGAGTCAACATCTCCAGGAGAAGAAGAAGAAGAACAAGAAGAAGAACGGAAGGCGGCGGCGACGACAGCGGCGACAGCGGCGACAGAAGACCGGGCCACCGCCTGTAAAAGAGCTACAAGAAGGCGCGGTGGCCCGGCAGAAGAACCGAAGAGGGGGACAAGACCCCCGAAGTCGGGAGAAGAGGCCGGCGGCGGGGAGGAAGAAAGCCGGACTCCTCCGCTAGTAAAAGAGCTACACACACATAGCGGAGGAGTCCGGCGAGAAGACCCCCGAAGACGGAAGACCCCCGGAGCTGTGCAATAAAATATTTTTTCCCCTGTGTTGTGTTTTTTTTTGTACTTTATTTCACAGGTGAATGGGTAGGGGTACATTGTACCCCATACTCATTCACATAGGGTGGGGGGCCGGTATCCGGGGGCCCCCTTCTTAAAGGGGGCTCCCGGATTCCGATAAGCCCCCCGCCCGCAGACCCCGACAACCAACGGCCAGGGTTGTCGGGAAGAGGCCCTTGTCCTCATCAACATGGGGACAAGGTGCTTTGGGGTGGGGGGGCCGCGCGGCCCCCCCTTCCCCTAGGCACCCCCCCATGTTGAGGGCACGCGGCCTGGTACGGCTCAGGAGGGGGGGCGCGCTCGCTCGCCCCCCTTTCCTGGCCGGCCGGGTAGCGTGCTCGGACAAGGGTCTGGTGTGGACTTTGGGGGAACCCCCACGCCAATTTTTTCGGCGTTGGGGTTCCCCTTTAAGCCCATTCCAGGCGGCGGAGCCCGCGACGTCTCCTTCGCGGGCCCCGCCTACCTGTACACGCGCTCGAAATGGGTGGATTTGCCTCCGCCTTACGTGGGCGAGTCCGTTCATTTCAAAAGTTGAGCGGACTGTTTGGCAAACAGTTCGTTGAAACAGTCCGCTCGTGTGTGGGCAAGTCCGCTCATGCAAATTTTGAGCGGACTGTTTGCCGAAACTGTTTGACGAACAAGGTTGGGCGAACAGTCCGCGCGTGTGTACGCGGCCTTAGCTGAACATTTCACAAGTGCAAGTGCACGTGCACAAAGGCTAATCAACGACATCATGGTGTGGAATGGTGAAATTGACAGCATAAGGAAGAAACTCAATGTTATGGAACAACAAATGAAGAACATGATTGATGTGTTGGGTAGAATCTACATTTCTTCCAAATGCCACCATTTTCAATTTTTGTGGACTTTCCTAAAACTTTTTTTTTTTATATTTTAAAAGCCAAATTTTGAAGATGCACACGGTGTGTCAATATGTGCTATCTGCCATCAGGGGATATCAATGTACGCGTTTTGTGGGTGCAACCACTTCTTAGTAACTCTAGTAAGTGAGAGGAAGGGGTTGCACCCCAAAAACACGTCCATTGATTCCCCAATGATGGGAGATAGCACACGTTGACATTAGGCGTGGGATCAGGAGGGAAAGACCCATTTTGATTCCCAAATTGTGTGCATCTTCAAAATTTGGGTTTTACAGGGGTGACATCACCCCATCTGATGAAGGCAATATCAATACATTTTTGACACTATAATGTCTGATATTGCCTTCAGTTTTTCTATGTTGAACCTTGAAAGTTCCAGAGTTGTTTTTTTTGTTATATTTCTAAACATGTGTGTTTATACCAAAAAAATGTAAAAGTTGTAAAAAACATTTTTTACCTCAAAATTTTATAAAGCACATGTGAATGTGCACAGAGCAAAAACTTTGCTAATCAACAATGTGTGGCTTCTTATTTCAATACTCAATACCAGTTTCTGAAGTAATTTTGTGTTTACAGTGACAGTGGGGCTTATTTACTAACGAAAAATCCACTTGGCACTACAAGTGCACTAGGAGAACCTAGGAGACAGCCAAAAACAAACACTAGCAATAAAGAAAATTCAAGATTTTATCAGATCTTTTTTTTTTAATCAAAAAAATATTTACACATTGTCTGGTATAGCCCCTACCCGTAAAATAATTTACATATTTCTACCGAACTTCCCAGGCCCTTTGGGGTGCCAAGCCAGGACGGTCAGTATCCAGGCCCGTCAGGGGATTCTCAGGAAGTCCCGCCTCAGGCCCAACTGAGGCAATATAATTTTGTGCATTTTCCTTAAAAAAATTGTGCAATATGCAGCAGGATAATATGATGTGGTTGACTTTGTACTCCGCCATATGGATTGCTGTCAGAAACAGGCGTAACTGGCTGGCTATTATCCCTAAGGTACTCTTAACGACTCTTCTCGCTCTGGCCAGCCAGTAGTTAAAAACCCTCCTCTCCGGGTGAGGGTCCTCTGGGGGAATGACCTCAGCAAGTGCTTTCCCAGACCGAACGCTTCATCAGCAATAAAGACGAACAGGACTCCTTCCACGTTATCCGCATCAGGTGGCAATGCCAGGGCACCAGTCTGGAGACGTTGGTAAAACTCTGTCTGGGCAAAGACTCCTCCATCCGACATTCGGCCATTCTTCCCCACGTCCACATAGAGAAACTCATATTGTGCCGACACCACTGCCATTAACACTATACTATTAAACCCCGTATAGTGATAATAGTAAGACCCCGAATGGGGTGGTGGCACAATGTGGACGTGCTTCCCATCTATAGCCCCTCCACAGTTGGGAAAGTCCCAACGGTCTGCAAAATGGGATGCCACAGTCTCCCCTTCCTGTGGCGTTGAAGGAAACACTGGAGTCAAAACAAAAAAAATAAATATATGTACTTTTGCACATAACATTGCAAGCAGATTAGACACAAATATTTTTGGCCGAAATCAGTATAACATTTATTTTAAGGAGTATTTCAAGACAAAAATCTAAGGTCCACTTATCAGATTCCTCACCCCCTCTGATGGCCCATTGTAAAATTTTTAGGGGGGGCGGGGGTTTGAGCTGAGATTGAGACCCAAAAAAAAGCCTCTGGCACTCTTTCCTGAATTTAAGGACACACATAACATTTGTACACATTTTAGGGGGTGTTTTGGGTAAAGTACTACAATGGAGCTGACAAAATACATTGTTAAGTGACTAGACTATATGTGTATATGGGCCCAGGATAGCATGCTGGGGAGGTTAGTGAAGGCAAATCTGCATGTAGGCCAAAAAAGGAGCATTAAAAGCTTACAGCATGCATGAGGATAAAGGGGACATTCACAGCATATTCCAATCATGGTAATTAGGGAACGATGAAATAAATACAATACATTAGCAAACATTAAATACATCAGATACAAACTGACTGCACGCACTGAAGAACAGATACAAACTCACAAGCACAAACTGAACAGCAGTTCAAACGATCTGAAAAGCAAGAGTCTGAAAAGCGTGAATCGTCCCTAACCTACTAACAGACATTAGCAGAAGGAGCCCAAAGGGTGTCGCACTGGGTATTGAACTTCCTTTTTCTAGTCCCATCATACACGTTGTACATCACCACATTCTTGACAGTTGGAATTTGGTGTGATCGTGTGTACGCAAGACAGTTTCAGTGGAATTCAGTCAGAAAAACCTTCAGAGTTTATTCCAACGGGAAAACCGGTTTTGTGTACACAGCATCAGAGTGGTGTCAGGTAAGTGTTTAGGGGCGGGAGCATGCTATGGGAAGGATTTTTACCTTAATGCAGGGAATGCATTAAGGTAAAAACAAAACATTTTGCCTTTATAACCACTTTAAGTATTATTGTTCTTTTAATATAGCAAATTATGATTTTTTTAAATTATTTTTTGAATTTATGATGAGCATAATAAATATAATATATGTGATTGCAAATACTGGACAGACAGCATCTCCTGAACACATACATGGCTAAAACGTCCCTAAATAAAGTGAATGTGGACACATACTTCTAGCTTTGCTGTGTAATGCCCATACATATATGCAGGTGTTTCCTGACCTTGTCTGCCAGCCATGTACTGCTTGCATTTCTTTGATAGCCATGCCCCATTTAACACAATAGAGTGGTCAGCCATAACAGCCATCAATTAAAGAAAAAACTGTAATTTAAAAGTATTTTAATGTTTGCACGTGAACCTTCTCACATTTGGATTATATCCATTTTTTTATTATTGTAATAAACTGGTAGCTGAAATGATGAATCACTTTTTTCTACGAAAATGTCCCAAAGTAATGTTTGCTTATTTACTAGTTCACAGCACCTCTCACCATATTCTTATTTAAATTAATTTAAAGATTATTATGAGAATTCCTTTAGTATAAATACTTTACGGCTTATGCTAAAATGTAACATACTTTTTTTTTTTTTGCTAATTAAGCATTTTTACCACAATTGTAAGCTACATTTCTGTGACCATCCTTTAAAGGGAGTCTATAGTCTTTACAATATTCATTTTTTTTTTTTTTTTTTACAGACACATGATACCAGCAAGATGAAAATAATATTAATAATGAGTGTTAAAAAGAAAAAGGAAGTGCCATATTTGAATTTTCACCCATAAGCTCATAGATCCCCTGCTGACTGGAGCAGAGTGGGAGGATGACACATACGTGTCTGCTCAGTTTCTGCAGAGTGGACACGGAAAGAGCCCACTCTGCTCTGCTGTCAGTTTATACCCGACTACCTTCTATCTGCTCCACCTAAATGTAAGTGGATGGATTCCCCTTCTGTTTTTTCTGGTGGCACTGATAGGACCCAGAGGTAGGCAGGTGTAAACAGCCTGTTCATAGGAACGAATGGATCTTCTGATCAGGTCCATCTAAAAAACTGACGAGTGGACTTGATCGAAAAACACCAGAGTTAAAAGGCCTTAACTTCTTCAGGTTAGCCCTATAGCAGTTTTACCTTGGATCACGTACATATACACACATGCACGCTGGAGGTGGCTCGCTCCCACTGTGATCCCACACAGCTGGTTTCCAGTGGTGCATACCACAGACTCAATGTTCACCGACACCCACCAATGATAAAGCAGGGAGGCAGAACGGCGGTCTGCCTGTGTAAACAAGGCAGATCTCCGTTCTGACAGGAGGGAAGGCATGGATTGTGTGTTTCTGCAAAGCAGGGACTAGGATCCATGTCTTCCCCTAGTAAAAGCACCTCCCACAGTTTAGAAAAACACAGACTAGGCACACAGTTAACCCTTTGATCACCCCTGATGTTAATCCCTTCCCAGCCAGTGTCATTAATGCAGTGAGAGTGCATATTTTTAGCACTTATCACTGTGTTAGCCCTTGTACACACGGTCGGAGATTCCGACGGAATGTGTCCGATCGGACCGTATTGTCGGATAATCCGACTGTGTGTGGTCTCCATCGGACTGTTTCCGTCGGAATATCCGAAGGACCAAGTTTTCCAACTTGTCTATAAAATTTATCCGACAACATGCTCCGATCGGACATACTCTGATCATGTGTAGCCTACTCCAACGGACAAAGTGCCACGCATGCTCAGATCAAATTCCTAGACCAAAGCTATTGGCTACTAGCCTGAACTTAGTCCCGTCGTAACGAAATAACGTCATCACGTTATGTACAATTGGATTTTCCGACAACTTTGTCCGACCGTGTGTATGCAACAGTTTCAGACAAAATCCGTTGGACAAAATCCGTCGGACAAAATCCAAAGGATTTGGTTTTCAGAATGTCCGACCGCGTGTACAAGGGCTTAGTGTCATTGGACCCCAGAAAGTGTCAAAAGAGTCAGTTAGTGTCAGAATGTCAACAGCAAATATCGTATATAGTTCGTAGACGCTATAACTTTTTGCAAGCCAATGAATATACTTTACTTGGGATTTTTTTAAACAAAAATATGAAGAGTACATATTGACCTAAATTTATGAAGGAATTTGATTTTTTTTTTATTGGATGTGTTTTATAGCATAAAGTAAATTATGTTGTTTTGTTTTTCCAAAATTGTCAGTCTTTTTTGTTTATAGCACAAAAAATAAAAAAGCAGAGGTGATCAAATACCACCAAAAGAAAGCTCTATTTGTGGGAAAAAAAGGACATCAATTTTATTTGATGACTGCGCAATTGTCAGTTAAAGTAATGCAGTGCTGTATCACAAAAAATGGCCTGGTCATAAATGGGGTAAATCTTCCGGAGTTCAAGTGGTTAAAGTCTACATGTCAGCTGACTGAAAACAATGCACTCCCTGTGGCACGATTTATTAAAGGAGTTAAAAACCTTTAAACCCTTTCACACTGGAACACTTTTCAGCCGCTTTCACGGAAAAAAAAAAAAGCGCATGAAAAGCTCACGAAAACCTATTTTCATTAAAATCAATTAATGTTTTCACACTGGGGCAGTGCACTGGCAGGGTGGTGAAAAAATGGAAAATGAATGGAAAGCGCTTCAAAAGCACCTGAAAAGCTCTTCAAAAGCGCTTCAAAAGCTCTTCAAAAGTGCTCAGTGTTTTACTGCCAGTTTACATGCACCTCAGTGTGCAAGGGGCCTTACACAATAAATTGCATGCATTTCTATTTTATTTTGCCAATCATGTGAAAAGCACATTTCTGTTCACTTTGAATAACCAACCATGTGCAGATGAAATTAGTAAACAGGAATTTGGTTTTCATATGTTTGAAAAATTGAAGTGATTATTCACACAGTTTATCATGTGACGAATCTCAACTTCTTTAGTAAATCAGCCTCCTTACCTCAACAGTTGTTATCAAATGGAGTTGATTTACTGTAAACTGAGGGGTAGATTTATTGAAACTGGTGCAATCAGAATCTGGTGCATCTGTGCATGGTATCCAATCAGCTTCTAACTTCAGATTGTTTAATTATGCTTTGACAATAAGGCTGGGTTCACACTGGTATGACAAACGCTCCGACATTGGGAGCTCATGTCACATGACGTGTGAAAATCAAATCAAAATCAAAATTTCCCTATGAGAGCCGTCTTAACTGGTCCTACACAAGTCGGTCCAACTTTGAAAATGCAGAAAAATTATAACTCATATCTATTGGCATGTGGTTGCTATCATTTCTTCTAATGAGTACAAAATCGACAAAAAAACTCTATTTGGTGGGATTTTGGAGGCAACATCAAGAAAAAAGAAAATTTATAAAAAATATTTCATTTATTTTACAAAATCTTAACATCAATTCATAGAAAATGCATAACAATAAAAACAATATACAATCTAAATCTAATCTAAAAACAATAAGTTGTGAGAGAATGATACTGTCCGCTTGATGATCCCAAGACCCCCAGAAGACTGGTGGCCATTCCCTTTTTCTTCAATGGAGGGGATCACTACAAGGCAGGACAGCAAAAACTGGAGCCCAACTACAGTTTTTATCTCCTCTAACAGGTGCTCTTGGTAAATCCCTATACATATTCTTTCAAGCGATTAATTTATCCCATTTCCCTATATGGGATGTTAGAGAGACTTGAGTGGACCTGTCTGAATGAGGTGAAGGCCTTCTCCCTCCCTCGGCTATTGGGGAAATGCTTATACTTTTGTGAACCAAGTTTGATTAAGAATGTTACAATATCTCATCCCTGAAGAAGATTATATTTCCTAAAATATCGAAACGCGTTGGATGACCCACTCATTCCGCTACCACCAGTCTTCTGGGGGTCTTGGGATCATCAAACGGACAGTATCATTCTCTCACAACTCATTGTTTTTAGATTATCTTTAGATTGTATATCGTTTTTCTTTGTTATGCATTTTCTATGAATTGATGTTAAGATTTTGTAAAATAAATGAAATATTTTTTATAAATTTTCTTTTTTTCTTATTATTGCCTCCAAAATCCCACCAAATAGAGTTTTTTTGTCGATTTTGTACAACTTTGAAAATGCTCCCCGCCCCTTATGACATCACTGCACTGGGCATAATGGGGCAGTGACGTCATAAGGGGCGGGGTCACCAGATGGCATCACCCGGTGACCCCTCCCCATGATAATATAAGTACTTGCACACCATGCACCCAGCATTAGAACGGGGGAAAGAACGTTGAGTCAACATCGGAAGAACAGAGGGAGAAGACATCGAAGAAGACCAGGCAAAAGGGTGAGCAAAAGAGTGAGAAGATAGCGGAGGAGACCCAGCAGAAGACAGCGGACAGAGGGAGAAGAACCGGAGAGAGCAAGCGGAGAAGAACTGGAGAGGCAGAAGACATCAGCAGAGGTGACAGAAGAGACGGAGAGGGGCGAACATGACGATGGAGCTGCCTTAATAAATTACTTTAAAAACAAGTCTAATGTTTTTTATTTTTGACACTTTTTTTAGGTGAATGGGTAGGGGTACAATGTACCGCATACTCATTCACATAGGGTGGGGGGCCGGGATCTGGGGGCCCCCTTGTTAAAGGTGGCTTCCAGATTCTGATAAGCCCCCCACCCGCAGACCCTGACAGCCAAAGGCTAGGGTTGTTGGGGAGAGGCCCTTGTCCTCATCAACATGGGGACAAAGTGCTTTGGGGTGGGTAGTGCAGGGCCCCCCTGCGCCAAAGCACCCACCCCGCCATGTTGAGGGCATGCGGCCTGGTACGGTTCAGGAGGGGGGTGTTCATTCGTCCCCACCCCCTTTCCTGACCTGCCGGGCTGTGTGCTCAGATAAGGGTCTGGTATGGATTTTGGGGGGAACCCCACTCCGTTTTTTTCAGTATGGGGGTTCCCCTTAAAATCAATACCAGACCGAAGGGCCTGGTATTGCTCTTGGAGGGGGAGCCCATGCCATTTTTTTTTTATTTGGCGTGCCGTTCCCCCACACAGTGCTTAAATACACTATACTTTTTCTTTAGGCATGGCTGTATTTGACTACGCATAATACATACATGTACATACACAGAAGCATGAACGCTGGTCACATATCCTGTGTTTGGCTTTAGTAAATCAGGTCTAATACATATTACATAGTGTTGGCTTTTGACTGGTCATTGTTTGCTGCCAGTCAGATACTAGTTAACAGAAAACTCTTAAGCCTCGTGCACACGATCAGATTTTCCACAGACAAAACATCAGACTGTTGTCCGAAGGGCGTTGGCCAGGAACTTGTCTTGCATACAAACCGCAAGGAATTGTCAGCCAACAAACACTTACGTAGTGATGCACTAGATGTACTACGAGCCGATAAAGAGGAAGTTCAATTGTCATGCGCCACCCTTTGGGCTCCTTCTGCTAATTTCTTAGTTAGTAGAAGTTTGATTCACACTTTTTAGTTTGTGCTTCTGAACGGCTGTTCGTCAACCAGCCATGTTGTGGAATCGGAGGAGAGAACGTGCTATTATTAGCCTTGGAGTTATTGCTTTGACCCAAGTCCAGTCCAGGAACAGGAGGAGGAGGAGTTCTTGGACCAAAAATTGGTTGCTTAATCTTGACCAATTCTGTCATATGCCAGGAGTTCCAGGAGAATAATCCTAATGATTTTAGGAATTATCTCCAGGGTGATGGACCCCTGCTTTCACCAACTCTTGGCATTGTTGACCCCCTATATTAAGAAACAGGACACATGCACAGGGCTTGCCCTTACTCCAGAGCAAAGGCTCATAGCCACCTTTCGGTACTTGGTCACGTCCATTGATACCCCATGATGCGAGCTAGCACATGTTGACACACTATGGGTTTTGGGGCTTTAGCAAACTATGTGTAGGGAAAGACATACATTTTAAGAATGGGATCATGAGGCAAATAAGAATTTTTACTACTTCAGCCCCAAGATTTGGCTGCTCAACCAGAGCTCTTTTTGTGATATGGCACTGTGTTGCTTTAACTGACAATTGTGCTGTCATGCGACGCTGTACCCAAACAAAATTTACATCCTTTTTTTTACCACAAATAGAGCTTTCTTTTGGTGGTATTTGATAATCTCAGTGTTTTTTATTTTTTGCGTTATAAACAAAAAAGCGCGTCAATTTTGAAAAAAACACAATATTTTGTACTTTTTGCTATAATAAATATGCCCATTTTTAAAAAAAAAATTACAGCTATTTTTTTTCTCAGTTTAGGCTGACATGTGTTCTTCTACATATTTGTATTAATAAAAATCGCAATAAGCGTATATTGATTGATTTGTGCAAAAGCTATAGCGTCTACAATATAGGGAATAGATTTATGGCATTTTTATTATTATTATTTTTCTACTAGTAATGGAGGCGATCTGCGATTTTTATCATGACTGCGACATTATGGTGGACACATCGGATGATTCACAATTATATAGCAATCAGTGCTATACAAATGCACTGATTACTATATAAATGTCCCTAGCAGGGAAGGGGTTAAAACAAGGGGCGATCAAGGGGTTAATTGTGTTCCCTGACTGTGTGTTCTAACTGTAGGGGGAGAGGACTGACTATAGGAGATGAGAGATCGTGGTTCTTAGCTATTAGGAACTCATGATCTGCATCTCCACTCAGAACAGAACAGGGATTCTCAGAACAGAACAGAGTTTTGTGTGTTTACACACACACGTCCCTGTTCTACCTCTCGTGCCCGCAATCGCTCATGGCCGGCGGTCATCACCACAGTAGTGCAGCGGGCACATGCGCGCACGCCTGGTATCCCTCTTATAGGAGCTGACATATAGCTACGATGGCTCTTGGGATCGTGCCGAACTGCCGCCGTATAATGATGGCGGCTGGTCAGCAAGTGGTTAAGGCACAATTTTTGGGCATCTTCAATTTTTGGCTTTGCGATTCTTCAAAACACAAAAAGATTACAATTAACATTACTTAGGGCAGTGTTTCGCAACTCTCCTTCTCAAGATGCATTCCCAGGTCATGTTTTCTATATATGTTGATTTTGGCACAGGTGATGTTGTCGTTTTCTAGGTTAGCAAATCACAGTCGTTTTTATACTGCGAAAAATACATAAAACTGGACCTGCTGGTGCACCTAGAGAAGTGGAGTGGAGAAACACTAAGTTCACATTGGAGCGATTTGTCATGCGATTTGAGAGATCAAATTGCATGACAATTCGCAGCCTGTTGGAGGCAATAGCACTGTTCCAATCGGCATGACACAGATTTTCCAAAACTAGTTCCTGCACTACTTTTGCTGATTTCAGGTGTGACTTCAATAGACATCTGTGCATGAAGCCACACAAATGTCTATCAAGTAGCACCTGAAATCTCACTGACCTTGCTACTTAGAAATCATGCTACTTCAAGTGAAGTAGCGCAATTTCAAAGTAGCATCAATGTGAACCAGGGCTTAAAAGTCCTAAAAACATGTAAATATGAAAAGTGCAAACAGGAGCTAACATGTTGAACAAGAAACTTCAGCCCAGGCAAATTGAACTTAAAATTTGGCAAGCATGTCTACAGAATCATGTATTCTTCTCTGTAAAGCAGTGGCAGCCTCTGTTATTTGCTCAAGATCATTCAAACACTGCATCATATCTGCACTCATTCGGCCAATTGTGCATCTTGGAAGTTTGTGACCTTGTAAGAAGAGAAAAAGTATTAAGGGAACAATGGTCAAGTGACTGAGGCTCTACATAGAGAATTATCATAAAGTTACTAGTCAATTTCTAGAAATACTTACCTAGCCAGTCTATTGTTGCTTGCAACCTGCTTGCCCTTCAGACACCTACACTACTAAGAATGCACACACTGCAACTACTCTGTAATCTTGGCCCTGGTGCCTGGGTCTACAAAACTCAGGTACCTAGCAACACTGCCGTCTCCTTCCACCTTTTCCTTCTCCATACTAATGTTAAGGCACTACATACTAATGCTAATGTGTGGAGTGGGTGTTTGGTTTGGACATCTAAACACTTGACGTGCATACGCATTTGAATCCGGATTCAAAGAATACTAATGCCGCGTACACACGAGCGGACTGTATGGCGTACTTAGTCCGTCGAAACACATTTCAGCGGACAATCCGCTCGTGTGTGGGCTTCAGCGGACTTTTTCAGCGTGCAGTCCGGCGTACTAAGAATTTCGGATTTTTCGAAATTCTGTCTGTCGTACTTTGGTTTCAGCTGACAATCCGCTCGTCAGTATGCTAGTTCGACGGACTAAGAATGGCGCATGCCCAGAAAGGATTTACACGGCGGAAGGGTGCTTTGCTGTGTCTTGGACTTCCTATTTCTAGTCCCGTCGTACGTGCTGTACACGTCATCGCGCAAGCTTTCGACGGACTGTTTGTGCATCCGTGTGTGGTCAAGTCCGTTCAGTCGAAAGTACGACGGACTGTCCGTCGGATTGTATGACGAACTAAGTACGCCATACAGTCCGCTCGTGTGTACGCGGCATTACTTGTGCAAATAACAGGCTCATAAATAGTTTCTTCCACTTCTGGGTCTCTTTGGCCCTCTGTTTGACTTGTGTAAGGGGATGTTACGTCAACAAGTGCAAGCTCTGTGCTGGGTCCAAGTGTCAGATCCCACGCCTCAAAAACAACATCCTGGTTGAGCTGACCACACTCACTTTCCTCTAAACAAAAAAAAATACACCATTCATTAAGCCACCCCAAGTCACATCTGTTTTCAGCATCCATTTTGCTGCATTAGTTGACCAATCTTGGACTTGGTCTGATGACAATGTTTGCTCCTGACTAGTGGACTCCACCATGCTGCACTGTTTTTTTTTCAGTGAAAAATGCATCAAAAAGGGAAGGTGATGTCATTTTACAGAGGGCAAACACTGGACAACCACCAACATTGAAAAAACTCCTGCAGTTGCCTCCACCCCTCTTGTCTCCTATGGGATAGGGGATATATAATGATCATTCTATCAGGGTTTGACTCTGTGTGACGGTGATCCCTTTCCTCTATCCATATCTACACTGGCAAGGCTGCATTAACGGGCCCTGATGCAACCAGAAAGTGTTCCTTACCCCTTAAGTTTCGGTTTAAGCCCATGGAATTTGGCCCACCTATAATCGGTGTCTAAATGAATAGGTTTGAAGTTCTCACTTATGTTTTTGGGGGAGATATGGCCTTATTGTCTCCCCTGTTGCCTCCCTTCGTCCACTCTGGTGGCTTCTCTGTAGCCTCATTTTTTTGCCTCTCTGTTGAGAGAAGAGAAAAAAAATAGTTTAAAAAAATAAATACATGTCAAAAATTTAAAATTTTTCATATCTGCTTTATATTTAACTTTTAAAATACAAATTCAGACAAAGAAAAGAGAAAACATTATCTCGATTTATCGAGACCTACTTGGAGAAAGCACATATAAAGACAGCTAATTTACACATATACATATTGGTTAGATACAAATATTGCTTACTTTTTTGATTATGTGATGAATGGACTCCATCTGGTCTTGCTCGCAGTGCTTTAGTTCAGACCATCGCTTTCTGATTTGGTCCTTCATTCATTGCACCGAAAATTCTAACTGCAAAATGGTGATGACCTTCTCCAAAATGAGATCCTTTCGGCTGTTGGGCCTTTCGTAGTTGCGCAGCTTGCAGTCATAGTCGTGCTTCTCAAGGAGGTGCACCATCTCCACCATCTCATCCTTGCTCATGTTGGTGGCCTTGTGCCTCCTTTAAGCCTAGAATTTGCAGAATCCGCCATGTTGTCCCTCCCAAATGTTCCGCCTTGTGTGTTGCATGCATGTGCAGTGTATATAAAGCTATGACGCACGGTCGATGTAACGGCTGTAGGAATGATTTGGGAGTGGAGGACCAATGATCGCTATCACATGAAAGGAGACAGAAAATTAAGGTACAAATGGAAATTAGGATATAGGTGGTTAGTGGCCTATACTGCTTAGATTGAGGCCTATATTAGGACCAGTTTATGAGTTATGCCAGACATTATGTTTTATCTTGTGTTCTGTCTTGCAGGCATCTGATCAATTTACATCGCCAGATTTTTTGCCACTCTTCATTGACCTGTACCAGGAGCTGCCCTGTCTGTGTGGAAGGTCAAAAGTCGAGACTACTCAAATAAAATCTTAAGAAAGGCAGCGTTGGAAAAACTCCTCGTGTTGGTCAAACCAGTGCAACCCAGGGCAGACATCATGTATATCAAGACCAAAATCTCCAATCTGAGGAGTACCTTTAAAAGAGAGCTCCAGAAGGTCCAGGACTCACAGAGATCTGGAGCATCAGCTGATGATATCTATGTCCCCGGGCTGTGGTATTACCACAGCCCAGGTTTTTGACCGACCAGACCGTACTCAGGCGATTGCTGTCAACACTCCCTTCCACATCAGCTGAGGCCACAGCTCCTTAGGTCCACCCTAGTCCTTCTACACAGGATGAAGATGTGGAGGAGCCCAGCTTGACCCAGGTATAGCATTGCTGAAAATATTTGTATCCAAATGATAACTAGACATTATTGTTCAAATATTTCTGCCTTAACAAGGTGGTTTCCATATAAATAGACAGTAGTGCCCAAAAATGATTTGTACAAGAATGAAAAATGCTGGGGTCAGAATGGTAGCTTTTCCATTTGTCCACATTCAAATTGAAACAGTCAGGAGATCAAAATTGTGTGTGATTGATGACCAAAAACCAAAACGAATAATGTCCCATTTTCATCCACCGGAAAGTATCACTCAGGAGGAGCTTGTGGCCAGCAGCCACACGGAGTCCCAGATCCCTCCCCTACATCTGCCTGCTAAAATGGCCAGGAAAAGCAGGAACCTGGACGAGGCCACAGCTGCCTTCCTCAGCCAGGCCACTAGTGCCATCAGGATGGACCTAGATGCAGCTGAGGCATTTGGGTGTCTGGCGTCAAATAAGTTAAAGGACATGGATAGGGATCAAAGGAGAATGTGTGAGGAACTCATGCTGCAGCTCCTCAACAAGGGAGGAGAGGATAAATTACACCAAAAACCCACATTTCAGATTTTGATGCCCCACCTCCACCACCTCCACAGCAACCACAGCCATCCCACCCACCACAGCAACCCCACCCACCACAGCAGCATGGTGGACAGTGTCAATTCCCGTCACAAGACCCCCAACAAGGCCGCTGGTTTGGGGATTTTCAGTTCAATTACTAACTTTCTTTTTTTTTTTAACTATGATTTTATTTATTATATTTTGTTTCTTTTTGTATGCAAAGGATACACTTTTTGGTTAAGTTATTTAGATTTATATGGCAGATAGCATGTCTAATTTATTTTGTTTAAGTTTTTGAATAATGTACAATAAAAAACAATTGTGTAGAATAATACTTGGCTATGTGTTTTACTTCAAATTACAGTTTGGGAGTATGCACTTACACTCACCCGACACTAGTTAGTTTCCACAATCCATGACTTAACTTCACAGTTCACACAAATACATTTTAAATTCAAACTGTAGCACTGAAATAAGTCTTTTTTTTTCCACAGTAGGGTGACAATCCCTCCACCTCCGGTCTAACTATTCACTCTCACCTTATGGCATGGACTCCTGAGCAAACAATTGGTCATGCAAGTGGGTATCAAAAGGTTTAACACGGACCATGAACTTCTCTCATGTCTCCTTAGATCTCAGCAAGGACGCCAGGTCATGGGTAGAAAGAAAAGATCTAAGTGCTCACCGCTTAAGTATGAGATTTAATTTTTGTGTTCAAACACAAAACTACTCACATAAAGATGATAAAAACACAGCATGTAAAGCCGACAATTGTGTTAGTTCCGTAGGGCAGCAGCGGGTGATGTCATGCATAGCTCCTCCCCGTACGCAGTACGTTCAATCAGAACTTTGACGTCACTGGACTCCAGTGACATCGATGTCCGTGACGTCACCGGATCTCCGACAGAACTCCCTGAAGACCCGGAAACCGGCGGAGAGGTGAATACCGATCAAAAGAATTTTGATCGATCAAAAAAATTAATTGATTAATCGAGGAATTAATCTTTAATTTCCACAGCCCTAATATATATAATATTATTCTTGATATCACTAGAAAAAAATACGTTTGGCACAACTCCGTCAGTATCAACAGCAAAGCTGCTTCATTATTATCCCATTAAATAAGAAGAGAATGTGCGCTGCATTTCGAGATTTCATAATTTGCCGCATCACGAATGTTAATTCTCCATTACGAATGCTATTTTATGAGACCGACTGCTTCCAGCTCGTCCTTGCTTCCGAACATGCGTGTTTGTACTTTGGACTTTTGTATGACGGATTTGTGTACACACAATAGGAAAATCTGACAACAGACATTTGTCCACGGAAAATTTATAAGCCTGCCATCCAACATTTTTCAGCGGAAAATCTGACAACAATTGTCTGATGGAGCATACAAGCGGTCAGATTTTCCTCCAACAGTCTGTCATCACACAATTTCAGGTGGAAAACCCGATCATGTGTACGAGGCTTTAGACTGGTTACCCCAACACAAAGTGGCATTCTAACCTCATATGGTAAATCTGGGTATAATACTATGTGTGACTATTAATTCATTAAGATCCACCACCAACCAACATTGCACTGAAGTTCTCCTGTAGAAGGAAAAGGGTTAAAAAACAAACATTTTTTTACATTTTCCTCCAAACCACATCTATGTCTATTCCATCTAAAATTGATGTCAGAAAAGTATTATATATTTTCAGCAGGGAATGGAGGCAGCCGGGCCACTATCCTTGTCAACACGCTCTATCTCCTTAATCATACTTTTCATTTTAGTACATTGAAATTTCGCCCCCTACCTCCATGACCAAGGACAAGATCATAAATAAGGATGTTTGTGAAATTTTTACCTGCTGTTCCCTAACTTTGCGCATTAGGCATGAGACCGCGAGGTGCTCGTCAGATGTGGAAATTTATACTCATTTATAACGCGCTACGCTAGCCATCCAGGAATAAGACCGTGAAGGTTCGACATCTATAAACCAGGGCAGAAAGGCTTAAATGAAAAGTGAAGTGAATTTCTGTGTCTTCCCATAAAGAGGTTTCAGCTTTAATTCACACAAGATACATTTTTACCAGAGCTGTTTGTAGCAGTAAATGTTCCCTTGATGTATTATTTCTTGACTTGCAAAGAAATCTTTGCGCTCTACATAATGGTGTAGTTAGGAGAATTACTACAGGATCCATAAAGCTTTACAGCTCACACTGTAAGTGTAATTTAATCTTCGCTCTCATAATGTAAAGAGGATTTGGTGCTGCTGCTGGCTTGATGTGAAGTGCATTAGTGGAGTGTTAGGGGGTGACTGCCTTTCATTAGCACATCATAAATAGAGCTCACAACTTATTACAGGAATCCCCTAAAACACCCAAATCTTACTCAATTTGTCCCATGTGTGGCGCTAATTGTGTGATCAGGAAAGCACTTTAGGCTAGAAATGGGAAAGATTTAATAAACATTCCTGAACAACTCTAGCTGACAAGTCTAGATTTTATTAACACTTATATTGCTGGGGACATTTAACAGGGACTGAAAGCATCAGGAATCAAATCTTTTACATGCCTAACATAAAATGCTTTTCATGGAATGACTGTGATATTAAAAACTGCATAATGATTTCTTCTTCAATGAAAATTACAGTGTGCACATGCAGAAGAGTACTGCTTACAGGGAATGTATACTGGTTTTCATATATATTTTATTTTTTGTTTTTTATGATCAGTACTGCAACAAAACTTTTATATTTTTAAAGTCAGGTAAATAGGAAATATGGTATGCAAATACCATGTATTATTATATCCAGCTAATGGCTTTTGGCTCTTTTAGGCTGGATTCACACTTATGCAATTTTAGTGCTTTTTGCATTTTGCAGATTTGTACTACAGTCCATTTAACATTGATTTCTATGGAACACGTTCTGTAGTGCAAATCTGCATAATGCAAAAAGCACTAAAAATGCATAGGTGTGAATTCAGCCTTAGGCTAAGTTTACGCTGGCATTAAAAGCAGGCATTTGAGACTCATTAAAAACGCCCCTCAAACATCTATGCAAATGATACAATGGACTGCACACAGTGCTGTTTAAACTATCAAAACATGAAGTGTTAGCGTCACAAAATTGAAGCCTCATGTTGGGTCAGGAGGTGTTTGAAGCCTTCAATGCCTCTCATTGAAGTCTAAGGTAACGCTTTGCAAATGCTCTGGCAGGCAGTTGCGGTGTGGTTGCGGGTCATTAAGATTCACTTATTTCTTGTAATGAAATAGGCGTGTGTGTAGCAGTTTTAACACTTATCAAATGCTTCAAAACTGCCCATAGGGCATTTGGGGAACAGTTGTAACTCATAATTAATGCTTGTAAAACGCCAGTCTAACTCCCATACTAAAGCTCATTATTGCGGGTCTACTGCCCATACTAACGCTATAGGAGTGTTTGTTAAGCATTATAAATTTAGTCAATTGTGAAAAAGCCCTTAAACTTTTTTATTTTTTCCTTACCTCCTGCAATAAATAACGCATTGTTCACAAAGCTCAGTAGCTCAAGCCGAAGTTTACAAACATTCATCAATAAAGAAAACTCATCCCCTCTTTCCCCTTTTGTCAGTATGGTTCTCTAAGGTTTCAATCACAGGGCTAGCCTTAAGGCAGGTCATTTTTGTTGTCCCCTCCTTTTAGAAAAGTCTCTAATATTCTGTAAACAATTTGTCATATGTTAAAGTGAATGTGATTGCTGCTTTTAAAATGTAACATAATAGTTAATGACATCTCCATATCTATTTTTTGACAGCTCTATATTTTTGGAAGGCATGAATTTGGCAAATAATTCTCTTTTTTTTTTTTCTCAGTCAAAGGTTTTTATTAAGGCAAATTCAGGTTTACAGTAAAAACTCTTTATATCAAAGAAAGTAATGACATTGGTATGGGTACAATTCTTGCAACTGTTATATAGTGTCTGAATAATGACATAATAAATGCCAGATTGTAAAGTTTACAATTAACATCAGAGTAAGAAAAACGGAATATGGATTGATAAACTAAAGGAGGTTGTTAGGGTTAGTATATGTTGGATTGGGGGATTGGGGGGGGGGGCCTCAATGCCCAGGAATTATTGGTAGCATTAATTATATAGACCTCATTTATTTCTGAAATTACAGCAATGTTAAGAATTAATAGGAGTGGACATTTCACTGAATGAGTGATTGGTATTCAGAAGAGAGAGTGAATACCAGCCAGGGTTGCCATGTTTTATTGAAGTTTGAGCTATTTTCTCTCTTCATGGCTACAATTTCTTCCATTTTATAGATATACTGTACTCTATTTAACCAATCCTTGACTTTCGTAGATTTCCAGTAAATGGGTATGAGATTTTTGACGGCAATAAGTAGGTGTCTTGAGAGTGACTTTTTATATCTGCTTAGAGTGGTGGGGACTATGTTAACCAAACAAGCAGCTGCGTTTAGTTCTAGTTTGGTATCCATGATATGTTTTATCCAGGTCTTAATTTCGTCCCAGTAGGCAAGGATGGGTGGGCATTCCCACCAGATGTGCAAAAATGATCCGATGTGAGACTTATAGTGCTAGCATATGTCCGAGGCTGAGCGGAACCATCCCCACGGCCTTCTGTGGGGTTATATACCATTGTGTAAGGATTTTGTAGGATATTTCCTGGTATCTAGAGCTCAAAGAGCATTTGTGTGTCATAATACACGCCTTTTCCCATTGCCTCTCAGAAATCTTAATTTTGAGATCATGTTCCCACTTCTTATGTTTATAATTATCTGTATATGGCGTTTGGTTCAGCCAAGTGTATGCAAGAGATGTGGTATTCATTACCTGTGATCTCTTAAGGCCTAGGGTCTCTAAGTTCGTCAATGGGAGGTGGGATTTGTGTTTGCTGTTTATCAGGAAGTCCTTCAGTTGCGTATAAAACCAAAAGCCGGGGAATGATTCACCCACCTCAGAGCGGAGTGTTTCAAATGACTTAATGTTCGAGCCAGCCATGCAGTGAGAGGTGAGAAGGTCATGTGGTATATTATGGTGCATACCTAGCCTAAAATCAGGTTTGTTGGCGATTGGTGTCAGAGGCCCTGGGATGGAGGCAATTTTATGTGGGCTTGCTATTTTGTGCCAAATATGGATTGTGTTCGCCATTAGTGGGTGGTTTATTTGCTTGTTTTTCTTGGAGTGAAGGGACCATGGATATAAGAGGGTTTGGTATGAAGACAGATTGCTTTCCAATTGAACCCAATCTTTATTTGGACCACGGCAGTGCCAGTCTATTAATCTGGTAATATGTGAAGCCTGATGGTATTTTCTTAAATCTGGTAACCCTGCGTCCCCTCTGCTTTTGGGTAATGTTAGAAGTCAGAAATTAATTCTTGGTTTTTTGTCAGCCCAGAGAAAGTTTCTTTGTACTGTGAGGAGTTTTGTGAAGAAGATTTCTGGGATTTTAATGGGTAGGGCTTTTAACAGATAGAGTATGGGAAGTATTATCATCTTCCAGATTGAGAGTCTAATAATTTTCAACATAACATTGTTGATTTGTTGCAAATTATTAAAAAATATAAAACGATTTCAAAAGGTAATTTGTCTATATCATTTAGCCTATGATATAATTATTTACTCAAATTCAATCATTAATTTACCCACAAAGTACAACACTTTATTTCTCCACAATTAGGAAGTATTTTTCTTAATGTTGAATACCTTACCATAGCATAAAACAAAACAAATAAGGTGATGAATGTTTACAGATTATTCCCGTTGTTGTGCACTACATTTTGTTAATTATGCTGTGCATGTATATAAAGCTGGACATACACATTACAACCTGATGGTACAATCTCATTTGAATTTACCAAATGTTCTGTAGTATGGAGGTCTGCCTGAATAGATGGATATGGAATGTATTGTTTAGGCACATCCTTTCACTTCGCTGTTGTTGCTAATTGTGTGGAGATTGAAATTGTAAAGGTGAATTTGCTTAAATGTGATTTGATTTCTCAACAATGAAACAATTGTCCATCAAAATGATAATTTCATGCAATTGAATTCTCAAGGCTTCAATTCTTTCATTATTAATTAATTCTTTCAATTCTTTCATCAAATGTTGACTATATCAAGTGACTTTATCATTATGCGCATTCCCTTTACCATTACCACATAGAGTGTTGTCGCTTTATTGGTTGAAAGGCAAGTTTTTTTTTTGTTTTTTTTTAAGTCTGTGGTGGTGCAAAAACCTGTATGTAAACAAAAAATGTGCATATGAAAACACACACTATAATGTGCATGTAAGGGTGTGCTTTTATTCCACCCCCAAAGGGGTAGGACTTCTACTCTGATCCCCCGGGGCGCAAGGCTCCTGACAGGTTTCCACTGTCTGCCTAGCCAGAAGGCCCAGCAGACCCCATTCTTCTAGGTCAGCCAAAGCCGACCATCAAGTACTTGGTCGAGGGGCTCTCCCAAAGAGAGACCCTACAGGGGCAGGGGATGAAGGAGTCTGAGGGCCACACATCCTCCCTCTAGACATCAGGGCAAGCCTGAGTTCTAACACCCTTCATCCAGAGAGAAAAACAGCTAGACATGTGCAGAATGAAAAAATTTGTTTAGTTTTGATTTCATATTTACATAAATTTGGTAGTTAAATTAGTTTCATTAGTTTAATAAATTTTCGGGATACATTTTGTTTATTAGTTTTCGAATCGATTCAAAAAGTTTTCAAATCAATTTCGAATAGTTTTCAAATTCAAAAAGTTTTCAAATAGTTTTTAAATTTAAAAAGTTTTTCAAATTTGAATAGTTTTCCAATTTCCAAAAAGAATAAAATAGAATAGAAAATAAAGGAATAGAAATATATATTTTTTATTCTATTTCTTTTATTATTTATTTCTCTTTGGAAATTTGAAAACTATTCGAAAACATTTGGAATTTGAAAACTATTTGAATTCGAAAAGTTTTCAAAATTTGAATTTGAAAATTATTTGAATTCTAAAAGGTTTTCGAAAAGTATTTTAATTCGAATTTTGTTATTTCGGATTCGTTTGAATTTGGTACTATTCTAATTCGGAAATTTGGATGATTCTGAATTTCCGAATAACAAAAATTTGTCCGAATTTTAATTCGGAACGAAAGCAAACTGCACATGTCTAATGAGTACACAGAACCTCCACTAGATCACTGATAAGAACAGATACTACACTTGATTTTAGCCAAAAGGTCGAGAAACGATTGTTCCATAACTATTAGGCTGCGTACACACGGGCGGACTGTTCGCCCAACCTTGTCCGCTGAACAGTGTTTGGGCGGACAGTCCGCTCGTGTGTGGGCTTTCAGCGGACAGTTTCAGCGGACAGTTGGACGGACAAAGTCTTTCGGAAATTCCGAAAAACTGTCCGCTGAAACTGTGTTTGAGCAAACAGTCCGCCCGTGTGTGGGCTTGTCCGCTGTACTTTCGAAATGAGCGGACTGTTCCCGCTCGGAAAGTCCGCCCATTTCGAGCGCGTGTACAGGTAGGCGGGGCCCGCGAAGGAGACGTCGCGGGCTCCGCCGCCTGGAATGGGCTTAAAGGGGAACCCCAACGCCGAAAAAAATCGGCGTGGGGGTTCCCCCAAAGTCCACACCAGACCCTTGTCCGAGCACGCTACCCGGCCGGCCAGGAAAGGGGGGCGAGCGAGCGCGCCCCCCCTCCTGAGCCGTACCAGGCCGCGTGCCCTCAACATGGGGGGGTGCCTTGGGGAAGGGGGGGCCGCGCGGCCCCCCCACCCCAAAGCACCTTGTCCCCATGTTGATGAGGACAAGGGCCTCTTCCCGACAACCCTGGCCGTTGGTTGTCGGGGTCTGCGGGCGGGGGGCTTATCGGAATCCGGGAGCCCCCTTTAAGAAGGGGGCCCCCGGATACCGGCCCCCCACCCTATGTGAATGAGTATGGGGTACAATGTACCCCTACCCATTCACCTGTGAAATAAAGTACAAAAAAAAACACAACACAGGGAAAAAATATTTTATTGCACAGCTCCGGGGGTCTTCCGTCTTCGGGGGTCTTCTCGCCGGACTCCTCCGCTATCTGTGTGTAGCTCTTTTACTAGCGGAGGAGTCCGGCTTTCTTCCTCCCCGCCGCCGGCCTCTTCTCCCGACTTCGGGGGTCTTGTCCCCCTCTTCGGTTCTTCTGCCGGGCCACCGCGCCTTCTTGTAGCTCTTTTACAGGCGGTGGCCCGGTCTTCTGTCGCCGCTGTCGTCGTCGCCGCCGCCGCCTTCCGTTCTTGTTCTTCTTCTTGTTGTTCTTCTTCTTCTCCTGGAGATGTTGACTCGACGATCTCTCCGGCCGGAATGCCAGAGCCGCGCTGTGCGGTCACTTATATAGTGACAATGGGGCGGTGTCACATGGTATATGTCACATGGGTTGGTCACATGGTGACCCCGCCCCCTTACGATGTCATAGTCCCCATGTGACATCAACCCATGTGACCAACCCATGTGACATATACCATGTGACACCGCCCCATTGTCACTATATAAGTGGCAGCGGAGCGTGTCCCTGGCATTCCGGCCGGAGAGATCGTCGAGTCAACATCTCCAGGAGAAGAAGAAGAAGAACAAGAAGAAGAACAAGAACGGAAGGCGGCGGCGGCGGCGGCGACGACGACAGCGGCGACAGAAGACCGGGCCACCGCCTGTAAAAGAGCTACAAGAAGGCGCGGTGGCCCGGCAGAAGAACCGAAGAGGGGGACAAGACCCCCGAAGTCGGGAGAAGAGGCCGGCGGCGGGGAGGAAGAAAGCCGGACTCCTCCGCTAGTAAAAGAGCTACACACAGATAGCGGAGGAGTCCGGCGAGAAGACCCCCGAAGACGGAAGACCCCCGGAGCTGTGCAATAAAATATTTTTTCCCTGTGTTGTGTTTTTTTTGTACTTTATTTCACAGGTGAATGGGTAGGGGTACATTGTACCCCATACTCATTCACATAGGGTGGGGGGCCGGTATCCGGGGGCCCCCTTCTTAAAGGGGGCTCCCGGATTCCGATAAGCCCCCCGCCCGCAGACCCCGACAACCAACGGCCAGGGTTGTCGGGAAGAGGCCCTTGTCCTCATCAACATGGGGACAAGGTGCTTTGGGGTGGGGGGGCCGCGCGGCCCCCCCTTCCCCAAGGCACCCCCCCATGTTGAGGGCACGCGGCCTGGTACGGCTCAGGAGGGGGGGCGCGCTCGCTCGCCCCCTTTCCTGGCCGGCCGGGTAGCGTGCTCGGACAAGGGTCTGGTGTGGACTTTGGGGGAACCCCCACGCCGATTTTTTTCGGCGTTGGGGTTCCCCTTTAAGCCCATTCCAGGCGGCGGAGCCCGCGACGTCTCCCTCGCGGGCCCCGCCTACCTGTACACGCGCTCGAAATGGGCGGATTTGCCTCCTCCTTACGTGGGCGAGTCCGTTCATTTCAAAAGTTGAGCGAACTGTTTGCCCAACCTTGTTCGTCAAACAGTCCGCTCGTGTGTGGGCAAGTCCGCTCATGCAAATTTTGAGCGGACTGTTTGCCGAAACTGTTTGACGAACAAGGTTGGGCAAACAGTCCGCGCGTGTGTACGCGGCCTTACATATTACCGCTGGGGTCTTTCACATTATTGCTATCACTTGCTTGGAAGTACATATACAAATTAGAAGTTCATGTTCATGTTGCAAGGGGATAATCTAGGCGGGCTTTTTATTCAACAATGCTTGCCAAGGATTTATGGATACTTCATAACCTAGATATAAAGCCATTAACAGAACTGGATATCCAATCTTTGGTTTTTGAACAAACACAACAATTTGATGAATAATAAGGTATCATTAAAGAGATTCTACTGGAATCGAGATGCCAAATATCAACGCCGTTTATAAAGTGCAGAAAACGTCCAGTTTAAACTTTAAAAAAAAGTCACAATGCTGTAAGACACTAGCCTCAACAGCAACTACCAAGTGTGTTTTGTTATCTAACAACTTGCCGACCACCTAACTGGGAAAATATGTAATATGTATGACATTAAATACCAGGCTTATGGCTGCAGCTAGATGTATTTTCTTTTCTTTCAGGTGCTGGACTTTCAGATAAAAGTTATCCCCTTGGCGGATTCACCACGGGATCACTGTTAGAAGTGACGGGAGGGGTACAAGTTGGATAGAAGCAATCTTGAAGTATCACAGGGACCGTTTCTAAAGTCAGAACAACATCAGTAGTGCTAATTAAGACAGCCCTCATTGACTAACATGAGATTTCACATGTCATGCAACTTGGGGTCTCACAAGTCGGATCTCAGATCGCGGCAGTGTGAACCAAATCTAATGAGGTCTCCTCAATGGGTTTCTTAAAAACACACAGGCAGCACCTGTACCTTCTTAGTGTTCTTTCAGCACTTAGAATTCCTCCCAGCAGCAGGCTCTCACACATGAAAGAGTAAGAGGGAGAGACCCAAGCATTAATTAGTTCACATATATAAAGAATTCCTCATCATGTATATAAGTGAGAATACATCCACAGTCCAGCCAGCCAGTGCCTCACATACACAACCCCCCTGCTCAGAGCAATGGAAAGGAGTGCATTTTGGGAAAATACAGCAGAAGCATTGCAATTCATCAGCATTCCTTTGCTGGTCCCAGGTCTGTGTTTCATATAACAGCAAAGCATAAGATACTGTACATATAATCCCAGAGATGAAACACTTCCAAGGTGAATGCTCAGTGAAAAAGTTTATTTTGACAAGGAACAAGCTTGTCTTCTTCAGGTCTTGCGACGTTGTACGCAAACAAAATTGATGCCCTTTTTTCCCAGAAATATAGCTTTCTTTTGATGGTATTTGATCACCTCTGCAGTATAATTTTTTTGCTCTATAAACAAAAAAAGACCATCAGTAAAAAAAAAAAAACAATATTTTTCACTTTTTGCTATAATAAATATCCAAAATAATAATAATATATAAACAAATTTCTTCATCAGTTTAGGCCAATATGTATTCTACATATTTTTGGTAAAAAAAAATAAAAAAAAATGTTATAAATGTATATTGATTGGTTTATGCAAAAGTTATAGTGTCTACAAAATAGGGGATAGATTTATGGCATTTTTTTTTCTTTTACTAGTAATGGTAGTGATCAGCGATTTTTAGTGGGACTTCGACATTGCAGAGGACAGATCGGAAACTTTTGACACTTTTTGGGACCAGTGACATTTATACAGCGATCAGAGCTATAAAAATGGACTGATTACTATATAAATGACACTGAAAGGGAAGGGGTTAACATTAGTGGCGACCAAGGGATTAAGTGTGTCCTAGGGAGGTGTTTGTAATTGTGGGGGGGGGGAATGGACTGACTGGGAGTACAGAGAGATCGGTGTTCCTAATCACTAGGAACAGACAATCACACTGTACTCCCCTGACAGAACAGGGATCTGCTTTGTTTACACTGGCAGATCCCCATTCTGCCTCTCTGTGGAGTGATCACGGGTAGCCAGCAGACATCACTGCCGCTGGCCGTGCACATCGGCTCTGGCGCCGTGCATGCGCCCACTCACGCAATAGAGCCTCCCTGCTGCAGTATAACTGTGGCGGCTGGTTGGCAAGTGGTCAATCAGTACAGTTAAATAAGAAAGGATTATGGGACTTTAGATGAGGCAATTGACTTGTGGAGGTAGAATGGTTGGTAAACATTGTTTATTTGTAACAATAGTAAGAAACAAGTAAAAAGTATTTTCATTTATATATATATATATATATATATACACTGTATATATATTAGGGCTGTTACTGATTAAAATTTTCGTGTTCGATTAATCCATTTTTTAAAATCGATTAATCAACTCATTTTGATTAATTAGCGCACATACAGATCCAACTACTTTTAGCTGATCTCCTTGCATTGCAACTCTGCATTAGTCAATGGTAAATGGGGTATACACTATATACAATCACCCAACACTAGTTAGTTTACACAATCCATGACTTAACTTCACAGTTCACACAAATACGTTTTAAATTCAAACTGTAGTACTGACCTAAGTAATTTTTTTCCACAGTAGCGTGACAATCCCTCCACCTCCAGTCTAATCACTCTCACCTTATGGCATGGACCCCTGTGCAAAGAGGTGGTCATGCAAGCAGGTATCAAAAAGGTACATACGGACCATAAACTTCTCTCATGTCTCCTTAGATCTCAGCAAGGACGCCAGGTCATGGGTGCTCCCCACTTAAGTATAAGATTTAATTTTTGTGTTCAAACACAAACTACTCACATAAAGATGATAAAAACACAGCATGTAAAGCCGACTGTTGTGTTAGTTCCATAGGGCAGCAGCGGGTGACGCCATGCGTCATGCATAGCTCCTCCCCCATACGTGTTACGTTCAATCAGAACTCCAACGTCACCGGACTCCTCCCGGCTTTCCTTCGTTAGCAGACGGAGGCACTTGGGGAAGGGGGGAGGAGTCCAGTGATGTTGATGTTCGTGACGTCACCAAATCTACGATGCAACTCCCTGAAGACCCGGAAGCTGGCAGAGTACCGATCGAAAGAATTTTTATCGATCAAGAAAATTAACGATTAATCGAGGAATTAATCTTTAATTTCCACAGCCCTAGTATATATACATACATACACACACACACACACATGCCATGAACATGATGGATACAAATGTTTAAGCTTGACAACACATGAGAAGTATTGAATATTGATAAAAAGGTATAAATACAAATAAGTAACATGTCACAGAGACGGCATTTGGCAATCTGGTGAAAAATATTAATATTGAGCATGATTAATTGTGGATATAATACAAGATATTTCCCATTAACAGACATTGGTACACCATATGCAACAGAGCTGTTGTAGAAACAAGAAAAGATGCACATACACATAAATAGTTACATAGTACTCAATGAATTATGAATGTATAAAGGATATATAAGGGCCAGTAACTACTAGATCATGAGCCAGACTTGACTGAGCACCCAAAGAAAATCAACGCATTTCATGGCTATATGCCATTCATCAGGAGTTGGGTACAGAAATAAACTGTAAATACAAATGGATATGTAGTATTAGTAATATATTCTACCCGTAAGGGGAGAAAGAACCTCATAGGGAGAAAGAGATCTATACTCACAGGTTGGCTAAAGCACTGTGCTGGGTTAGCATCAAGGAAGATGGGACCCCAAAATGGTTGTCTGTTCCGGAGCTGAGGCAAGGGACCCTGCCCCAGCCATGAAAACATCCACATAACATACTCGATTGCCACAACACATTCCACATGTGTGGGGATGATTGCAAATATAGTGTTCTGAAAAAATATATAAATATGTGAAAAATATCACCTGAATCAGGAATGAAGGTACATTATTTGTGCCTCATTTAAAGTCCCAAACTCCCCCTTCCTATTGATATTGATTAATCCATAGAGTTGCCATCCAAAAATACAATACAAATACACTAAAACACATTACATCACTTCCGATATTTTATTCTGTTGTACGAGAATTTTCTGAACTTTATTAACTTCTCCAGTTATGATATGCAACTAGCATGCAAAAAAAAAAAAACAGGCCATTAGGCTGAGTTCACACTGGCATTAATAACAGGCATTTGAGAGGCATTAAAAACACCCCTCAAATGCCTATGCAAACGATACAGTGGACAGCACATAGTGCTGTTCACACTATCAAAACATGCTTCATTACAGTTGTGTGACACTAACGCTTCGTTAGTGTCATGTCACTTCAAAACTGAAGCCTCATGTTGAGTGAGGAGGCGTTTGAAGCCTTTCAATGCCACCCATTCAAGTCTATGGTAACACTTCAAAAACGCTCTGGCAGGCAGTTGTGATGTGGTTGCGGGGCATTAAGAATAGCTTATTAACTGTAATGGAATAAGCATTTGTGGAGCTGTTTTAAGGTGCCTTAAAGCTCATCAAATGCTTCAAACTGCCCATAGGGCACTTGGGGAGCATTTTTACCTCATCATTAATGCTTTCAAAACGCCAGTCTAATGCCCATACTAAAGCTCATTAAAGCGAGTCTAACGCCCACATTAACGCTATAGGAGCATTTGTTAAGCCAAGTGTGAACAAGCCCTTAGATGGATTATTAGGCTGGATTCACACCTATGCATTTTTAGTGCTTTTTGCAGATTTGCACTACAGTCCATTTAATATACAGTACATTTAACATAGAATGCATTAAAAAAAAAAAAGTTTGCCTTTACAACTCCTTTAAGTACTGTAGATTGGCACCATTCCACAAGCGTGCACAATTTTAAAGCTTGACATGTTAGGTATCTATTTACTCTGCATAGCATTATCTTTTATATTTTACCAAAAAATGGGTTATATATATAGCTATATATATATATATATCTATATATAGATAGATAGATAGATAGATAGATAGAGATCTATCTATCTATCGATCTATCTACAGTATATATATATATATATATATATATATATATATATATATATATATATATATATATAGTGTTTTTTTTAACTAAAATCCATTAACCGCTTGCCGACCGCCTCACGCAGATATACGTCGGCAGAAGGGCTCGTACAGGCAGAATCACCTACCTGTACGTTGACCTTTAAGAGGCGGCCAGCAGGTGCCCACAGCAAGCTCCGTGAGTCAGGTCGCGGGTCCCGATATCCACGATCACCTCACGGGGAGGAAGAACGGGGAGATGCTAATGTAAACAAGCATCTCCCCGTTCTGCCTAGTGACAGTATCACTGATCTCTGCTCAGTGTGACTTGTCACACACAACCATGCCCCCCACAGTTAGAAACACGCCCCTAGGGCACACGTAACCCCTACACTGCCACTTAGTGGTTAACCCCTTCACTGCCAGTGTCATTTACACAGGAATCAGTGCATTTGTATAGAACTGATTGCTGTATAAATGACAATGGTCCCAAAAATGTGTCAAAAATGTCGGCTGTGTCTGCCATAATGTTGCAGTCACAATAAAAATCGCTGATCGCCGCCATTTAAAAAATATATATATATTAATAAAAATGCCATAAAACTATCCCCTATTTTGTAAACGCTATAACTTTTGCGCAAACCAATCAATAATCGCTAATTGCGATTTTTTTTAACCAAAAATATGTAGAAGAATACGTATCGGCCTAAACTGAGGAAAAAAATAGTTTCTTTATATATTTTTGGAGGATATTTATTATAGCAAAAAGTAAAAAATAATGAATTTTTTTCAAAATTGTTGCTCTTTTTTTGTTTATAGCGCAAAAAATAAAAACCGCAGGGGTGATCAAATACCACCAAAAGAAATCTCTATTTGGGGGAAAAAATGGCTGACAATTTTGTTTGGGAGCCAGGTAGCATGACCGCGCAATTGTCAATTAAATCGACTCAGTGCCGAATCGCAAAAAGTGCTCTGGTCAGGAAGGGGGTCAATTCTTAGGGGCTGAAATGGTTAAAGTGTATTTTTTATAAAAAAAAAATGCATTTGAAAATTTTCCGTGTAAATACTGTGTTACAAGAAACAATCGCAACACCCACCATTTTATTCTCTAAGGCCTCTGCTCAGAATTTTTTTTTTTTACATTTAAGGTTCTGATTAATTTTTCAAGCAAAAAATCCATACCAAAGTCCATACCAGTACCTTATCCGAGCACGCAGCCCGGCCGGTCAGGAAAGGGGGTTGGGACGGGCGAGCACCCCCCTCTTGAACCATACCAGGCCCCCCTCCTTAAAGCACCCTGTCCCCATGTTGATGAGCAACATGGAGCACCCCCATATTCTGGCCCCCCACCCTATGTGAATGAGTATGGGGTACATGGTAGCCCTAATCATTCACCTGAGGAAAAAAGCGTTAATAAAAAAAACACAACACAAGTTTTTAAAGTACTTTATTAGACAGCACCGCGGGTCTTCTTCCAACTTCGGGGCTCCTCCGCTATCTTCTGCTCTTTTACCGCTCTTTTACTAGCGGAGGAGCCCGGCTTTCTTATTCACAGCTGCCACCGTCCGGGGGTCTTCTTCCAACTTCAGGGGTCTTCTTCCGACTTCCGGGGTCTTGTCCCACTCTTTGCTTCTTCTGCCGGGCCTCCGCTATCTTCTTACAGCTCTTTTACTAGTGTTGGCCCGGTCTTGTCGCTGTCGCCGCCTTCTTCCTCTTCTTCTCTTCTTCCCTTCTTCTCTTTTCGTTCTTCTCCGGTCACCCCTTATATACCTCCCCATTCCTTCCCCCCTCCCTTCTCTCCCCCCCCCTCCCTTTTCACATCCCTTTCCTCACCCCCTCTTCCCTTCCCTTGTCCCTCCTTCCCCCCTTTCCCCCCATCCCCCCCTTCCTTCTTCCCTCCCCCCTTTCCCCCTCCTTCCCCCTTCCATTTTCTCCCCTCTTACCCTTCCTCCCACTTTGTCACATTCACTGATCGGTGCTCGGGCCACCTGGTTACACCTAAGCGTGTAAACACTTATTGACACATTTCCTATATTAACATCCTAAATAAATAACTCTTTTTCAGCTAGTGTCTGTCTAACCAATCCCCCATGTTCGCCGCCAGAGGAACAAATGGGCCCTCTCGTCTGCATCCTGTTTCTATAGTGGGGGTGAGCTGATCTCCTTATAATAACTTTTGTAACCTGATATGTACATTTTGATTATTCTATGCTCTGTTTTCTTTATGGTCTATTTAATTGTATCATCTATTTTATAGATCATCCTCCTGATGAAGCAGCCCCCCGCGAAACTAGTTGAGGAAATCCTGTGCAACCCCTTTTTTTTTTATTCTTTTTGGGGGCAACCCGCTTGGAGTTCATTAATTGTGGTGTACACACTATTATTTTAATGCATTATTGTCTGTAATTGTGTTTCTTTGTGTCTTTATTAAATTATATAAAATTGTATTACTTTGTTGTCCTTTGGTGATTATCAAGTACCGGCATAGTCCAACTTACAGTTTTGTTGGATGTAACTGCTTGAGGGTGAGTACGAGCAACTGCCCTGGCACTTGCATACCAGCTAATTTTTCTACATTATGAATTCTGGATGATGGTACTTGTACTTTTATTTCAATCTATGTGAATCTGAGGCTATACTCATATGTTGAGTTTATCTCAAAGAAAATACACATCATCCTAAAACAAAATTACTTTTTTTTATTTTTTTTTATTTGCCCTCCTTTTTATGTCTATGGTAATATTAAGTATGCTGCAGGTATGTAAAAAAATTCTTGTTAATCCTGTCAGAAATCCAGTGACATCATGGGTTCCTCTAGTGAGTTGCCAAAACTGCCTACATAACACAATCTACATAACACAGGAGGGAGGTGTTTTGTAGTCCAGAAGGGGAGAACCCAGACATCACTGGCAGGGCAACACTGCTTGGGATTTTAGAGCAGAAAATTCAGAATTGTTGATTTAGCACAGGACTTTAAAAGCTCACGGGATTTCTGGCAGGATCCGTCAATTATTTCTGCACTTTAACTGTTTTTAAAAGACAAAGCATGCATGTATGGCAGAGAAGCACTGAATATGTATTTTTTATTTTTCTCAGACATAGTATACTGTAATATTTATAAGTCAGTGGTCCAGAGAAAGGATGCAACAAATATAAAGCAGAAAACATTTGTTTTCTCTGATTCCAGATTTTCACAATAATATCAGCATCATTTTAAATTAGAAACGAGTAAGAGTGATCTCATAGACTACAACAGTCTGCAGACAGTCCTCGCTGTCATCATTGTCACAGACAGTTCATCAGATTACAGGACACAATGTAACCACTTTGGAGAGACACAGCAGTTATGTGACAACTGTACTTTGACCTCCCCTTCCCTCTGCTCAGTGTACTGACCACAATATGGAAAAGCTTATGCTGGTGTGCATATTTTCTTATTGCTATTAGAGGTGTTAAGTGTAGGTCAAGGCACTGGGAACAATTGGGATTTTAAATGCATTGTGAAAGAAAACTTGTCTTCAGAGAGAGAGAGATATGTAGACAACATGTGTTGGCTCTCCTTATAAAAATGCTAGCTGCTTGGCTGTCATGCTGATAATTTGACTCGTATAGTTTATGTCTTTACGTCGGGTCACTGACAGAAACAAATATACAGTATAGGCAGAGAAAGCACACAATAAGACTGCATGCCCTTATCGTGGTCTGATGTGGATTTTGGGAGGACCCCAATGGCGTTACTGCGTGGGGTTCCTCTCAAAATACACAGCAGACCCTTTTTTGGGTATTTTGGTTCCTTGTCCTAGATGGTTGTCTGGTATTAGTTTCTAAGGGGGGGTCCATGCAAAACCTGCCCCAAAAAAAGAAAAACAGTGTGCCTCCCCCCTCAAATTCCATACCAGATCCTTATCCAGGCATGCAGTCTAGCTAGCCAGGAAAGGGAGGGGTATCAAGTGTGTGGCTCCTGAACCACCCCAGGCCTTCAACATAGGGAGGGTACCTTGCCAGGGCCATGATAATGTGGGACAAGGGCCTTCATCTCCACATCCCTGTCTCAGAGGCCCCCACATATCTAGTCCTGGGGGCCATGAGGGGAAAATGTTTGGAAACCTGGAAGCCACTTTAGAATATGGGGGGCCCAGATGTCAAGCACCCCCCCATGTGAATAAGTAAGGGCACATAGTAAAAAAATGACAAAGTAAATCACACAACACACACACACAGTGTCAACTCCTTTATTTAAAAAAAACAAAACAAAAAACACATTGTCCCATGTAAATACAATGTCTTCACATGATCCAGAGATGAAAACCCAATGACAAACATAATGAACAGCATTCAGACAAAAGTTTGGGAGGTCCTGGCAAAATCTGTCTGTCTAGTTTACCTGTTTGGCGAACAGCTTGGGTTCAGATTGAACTCAGGGCTGCCCTGAATTTGCAGATTATCCCTAATGGGGACATGGTCAACACCACCACTCATAGAAGGGTGCCTGGCAACAATGTGTCTGTATGGGGAGGTCATATTTGGTTAGTAATAGGTTTGCTCTAGATTGATTGTTTGACACAGCAGTGAATTATTCAACATGAAAGTACCCAGGCTGATTTTATTCTTACGTTGTACATGTTAACCTGGACACTGACAACCTTAGCAAAAACATTTTGTTTCCTTAGGCTAGGTTCACACTGCTGCCATCCAATTTTGATCTGACTTTCATTACAATTATGTAATGTAACTTAGATGCTACTTTGATGCTACTTTGTAGTGGTTTGCATATGCTATGGGGCTAAAATCATGCTGGAATCATGCCACAGTAGTACAGAAACCTTTTCCAAAATGGCACCCTTATGCATTGATGTTAATAAGCACCATTGAAAGCAATGTGATTTCTATCATCATGAGATTCAGTGCAACTCAAGTCACACCAGAAATCGCATTAGTGTGAACAAAGCCCAAATATTTAATAAACACCACAAAAGTGACAAGTAACAAATAGTTAAACGTATATTTAAATAAAATAATATATGTACCTGGACCTTTCTTACTAGCCTCCTAATTGTATATTATGCTACAATCACACAGGTGATTAGAAAGAGACAGCAGATTCTTGCAGCAAAAATATGCAAATTCATGTGACAGGAATCACAGGTGTAGGCGAACAGCTGCAGCCAGTAAGACGGAAAAACTGAAGGACAGACTGACAGCGGCAGCATCTGTCAGCATGTAACTGCACATAGAGCGATAACCTTTAGTTAGGGACAGATGTTTGGTCTTGGATGCAGGTAGATTAAGTCCCTAAATACAGGTAATCGCTCCATGTGCATCTAATTGCCTGGATGAATGTAGCCTTACGCCAGGTACACACTACAGTTTTTCCCTTCAAGCAACCCCACGGGTTGCACAAAAAAACTGTCACATCTGGTTAGTTCAGCGATCTCTCCCGCTGAGCTGTTGTCTTCTGACAGGGGGAACCCCCCCCCCCCCCGCCAGAACACTCTGATCAGCGCTCTCTGCCATTGGCTGAGAGCGCTCATCAGGAGTCGGTCGGCTGCTGGTTTTCCAGGATGCACATTGGGCAGACACCACATACACACTAGCAGAATATTGGCTTTTTTTTTAACCGGCAAATGTCTCCCGATATTCTGCCTGTGTATACAGGGCTTAAGAGACCCTAGTGTGGGGGTGAGATGGTCAATGTTTTGAGGGTTTATTGCTTTGCTTAATTATTTTCAGCCTACAGCTTCCCATACACATTGCAATCTAATTGTACAATCTCATTTAGACTTATCTATAGCTACAGTATCTCACAAAAGTTAATTTCTCACATTTGTGGCTTTTTAAATCACAATTGGTGTCTGTGTATAAATAGTCAACTAGTTTGTTAGCTCTCACTTGGATGCCCTAAGCAGGCTAGACAAAGACCTGTGTAACAAAGTAATGGAACTTTATAAAGATGGAAAAGTATGTAAAAAGATACCCAAAGCCTTGAATATGCCAGTCAGTACTTTTTAATCCCCTATTATGAAGTGGAAAATTCGGGACTCTTGATACCAAGCCAAGGTCAGGTAGACCAAGAACGATTGCAGCCACAACTGGCGGAAGAATTGCCCAGGATACAAAGAAAACCCCACAGGTAAGGTCAGAAGAAATACAGGCTACTCTCCAAAAAGACAATCTGGTTGTTTTTAAGGAGCACAATTCAACGTGCAAAGTTGGAAGTGACGAAACACGTAGAGGATGTGGCTACACGGCACCTGGATCTTGACGCTGAGAGTTCGATCTGTGAGTACGAGGGAGTGGAGGTTAGAGACGTAGCACGCAGGCACCCGGCATGTAACTTAAATTATGTCAAAGGTGATTTGTTTTTAATTGTGATGTAAGCACAATACTTTTTTCATTAAAACTGGTACCTTGTGGTACATGTGTAGAGAGCTGTCATCTATTTTCAGTCTGAAGAGATCAGAAGGAGATTGGGATTGTCATCTGCATAAAGCAAGATTAATTGCACATGCGATTGAAATGTACGCAATCTGGTGAGGCTCATTCTAAAAGGGTGTGGAACTGGCACTTGTTCACTTTGGTGAAGGATTTATGGTGTTTTTTATGTTCTCTTTTGGATATTTGACCAGTTTTTCACATTGAACTTTTGATATAAGAGCATTTATTTGTGATGGACATTTTGAATATGGTCACTATTTAAAATAATTTAATTCAATGTTTTATATATTTTTCACTGCGCTACTGCAAATGTGTAGATTGACACTACATTTGCTCTCACATTTTTTGATTAATAGCTGTGTTTTGAGTTATTTTGAGGGGACAGCAAATTTACACAGTTATGCAAGTTGTACACTCACTACTTTACATTGTAGCAAAGTGTAATTTCTTCAGTGTGGTCCCATGAAAGGATATAATAAAATATTTACACAAATGTGAGGGGTGTACCCACTTTTGTGAGATATTGTATATAATACGAGATGGAAATATTATAACATGACCTTATGAAATTAACAATACTATTAACAAACACTTTTTTTTTTTTATTTAATTGTTTTTTATTGAAAAAGAGATTTAACTTATACATACATAAGTAAAACATGGTTTTCCATACATAGAGGGGGTATACATATCAGCCAAAAAAAAACGAGTTTTTCTTCCAAAGATACTACTTAACGCCAATGACGTAGTCATATCTGTCCCTCTAATTATCGCTAACGCCCCTGTAAGGCTATCCCCTCCCCCCCCCCATACCCCTGTTCTTCGAACACACGCTGCTAAATCCAAACAAGCTTATTTGGCTAGCCAATAACGGAGTGGCGAATCCATTCAGGGACAGAAATAAGGAGCTTCCAATAGGCTCCCAGACCGCCCCCGACCTGAGACCAATAGGTGCGCTCTAGATCCCATCCTCCACTATCTCATCTAGGGGGAAGCCGATGTCCCTCAACCATGGATTCCATAGCAGCTTGAATTTTTTAAGGTTATTTTGTCTAATATACATTGCCCGTTCGCACCAAATTATAGAATTGATGGCATTTATCCATGCTTGCAGTGCTGGAGGATTCTTTGCCTGCCAATTCATCGCAATTAAGCGTCTGGCCTGGTACAGGCATCTTAAAATAGATGTTTTTGTTACAGCAGAAATTCCACCCCTTTCCATAATCCCTAATAGACAAGTCCTAGCTTCAGGTTCTAAGGTGATGTTAAAAATTCTATTAATTCTGTGCACAATTTCTATCCAGTACCAATATAGTTTTGGGCACTTCCATACCATATGGAGCAGATCTCCTGGTGCTCTACATCTAGGGCACTCCCCGTTAGACTTTCTATTTATCCTCCGCATTTTTTTGGGGGTATAGTATGCCCTATATAGGAAGAGCTTGTGGGACATACGCTGCGATGGGGAGATAGACACCAAGTTCCCCTGTGCTAGGATCTCGTCCCATTGTTCCTGCTCAATTGGTCCCAGGTCTTCCTCCCATCCCCTCCTGCTCTTATCCGGTCCTTCTCCATTCAAAACTTTATCCCTGAGTTTTGTATATAGGCTAGCGATCTGGCCCTTTGTTTGTCCTTGCTCAAGGAATCTCTGTAACAGGGGGTTCTTTGTCCTCTCAATAATAAGTGTGCCATACTGTGAATGTATCCCATGCCTCACTTGCAAATATATAAAATGTTTTATTGGAGATGCCGAATTCCTGGCGAAGGTCTTCGAAAGATTTCATAGTGTTCCCCTGATAGAGATGCACCAGTCTTCTAATCCCCCTCCTCTCCCACTCCAGGGACCGGGCTATACAGTTTAATTCGGCCAGTTCTCCGTTGTTCCATAGGGGGGTATACTCAGTTACCCCCCCTTAGGCCAAGAGTTGCTTAGCTATCTGCCATACTTTCCTCGCCAAGGCATTGGTGGGGCATTTACAAGCAAATGAGTTAGCCTCCAGGACTTCAACTAGAGTTCTATGATATGCATTATTAATCATCAATTTGTGATTTGGGCAGCCACCCTCTTCCAGTCCAGCCCCAGTCAAATGCTGGAGCTGGGCTGATAGAAAGTATGTTCTTAAATGTGGCAACGCTACTCCTCCCTTTTCCACAGGGAGCTGCAGCGTCCGCAGCCGAATCCGAGGCTGTCTCTTTTTCCATATTAATTCTCGAATTAATCCCTCCAGTCTGTTAAACCATTCCTGGTTAATCCAGACTGGGGAATTGTGGAGGATATATAGGATCTGTGGCTGCCAAATAATTTTTACTAAATTGCAACGCCCCGCCACCGACAGGGGAAGGCGACACCAGCTATTAACCTTCTGTTTCAGCTTTGCCAATAATGGTACCAGATTCTCCTCAACATACCGGTCTATCTCTCTGGGAATCCAGACACCCAAGTATTTCAGCTTGGGTACCACTTCTAGTCCCTCAACTATAGGCGATGTTTGGTCTTCAAACTCCGATAGTGGCATAAGGGCTGATTTACTCCAATTGATGACCAAGCCTGATTGCTGCCCAAATTCATCCATCAGCCGTACTACCTTATTCAGAGTGAAGCGCACATCGTCAAGGAAAAACAAGACGTCATCTGCAAACAAAGCCAGCTTCTCCTCCTCTAGTCTGCGCCGGAATCCCCGGATGTCCGAGCATGATCTCGCCATCACAGCCAGGGGTTCCATAGCTAGCACGAACAGGAGGGGAGACAGCGGGCATCCCTGTCTCGTACCCCTTTCTAGGTAGAACACTTCAGAAAATAGGGTCCCCATTTTAATCTTGGCCCTGGGTCCCCTGTATAGTAGTTTTACCCACTGGATAAATTGGGGGCCAAAGCCGAAACGTTCTAATACGCCCCAGAGGTAGTCCCACTCCAGGCTGTCGAAAGCCTTGGTGGCATCCAACGCTAGTATGGCACCTGGGTTATCGCTATCTCTAGGTATTTGTAAGTTTAGAAAAACCCTTCTAATATTAGTATTAGTTGTTCTGCCTGGGACAAACCCAGACTGGTCTGGATGTATTAATTTATATATACAACTATTTAACTGAATTGCTAGGGCCTTGGCTAGAATTTTTATATCTGAGCATAGCAGAGATATCGGCCGATATGACGAGACCTCATGTTGGTCCTTCCCCTCTTTAAGAATTAAGGTGATATTAGCCTCACGCATTGAAGCGGGGAGTTCCCCCGCCTCTAGTGCATAGTTTAACGTTTCCAGTAGTGCCGGGATCAGCTGTTCGCTGTATCGCTTATAAATTTCCACTGGAAGGCCATCAGGACCAGGAGATTTACAATTGGGCATACTATTCATTGCACCTTTTAGTTCTTACAAAGTAAGTGGTGGATCTAGATTCAATTTATCCTGGTCTGAAAGCACGGGAATATCTGTTTGCTGCAAAAAGTTAGTGTCCAGAGCCTCCCGACCCTGTGTGGTTGATTTATATAAGGTTCTGTAATAATCACCCAGCACCTTCATAACCTCGGAGGGCCTAGAGACAAGGTCACCCTTCTGTGTTTTAATTGCCTGTATTCCTGTGGGGGGGCTATTGGTACGAGTCAATAAAGAAAGAACTCGACCCACCTTCTCCCCTTCGCCAAAATAATATTGGCGTTGGAAAATACGTTGATTTTCTACCCTTTTTAGAAGTGCCATTTTATATATCTGTTGGTTATCCTCCCAAGTCTGTTGTTTCCCCGGCGATGAATCCTCCACAAACTCTCTCTCAGCCTGAATAACATCATTTCGAATTTTCCCCTCTTGGTCTCGGGATTCCCGTTTTGTAATTGCAATATTCTGTATGAGTGTTCCTCTAAGAAAGGCTTTTAGGGAATCCCAAACCACTCCAGATGCCGCTGTCCCCCTGTTAGTCTGGAGAAATTCCCCTATTTGATCTCCTAAAAGGTTGGATCTATCAATTAGTTCCAGCCAAGTGGGGTTTATTCTCCACTCTCCCAGTGGGGCGCACTCTCCCGTGTTCAAAGTTATAGCCAAAGGGGAATGGTCTGAGATCCCCCGTACCCCATATTCTATGTCTACCACCACTCCCACTGCCTCATTGTTCCCCAAGCCCATATCTATTCTTGATAGCGTCTGATGGGTACTAGAGAAACAGGAATACTGCCTATCCTGGGGGTGTCGCATACACCAGATGTCTCTTAAACCAACTTCCATAAGAAGTTCGTGTAATCGACCTGTTCTATTCCCAGTTGGACAAGGGAATCTATCTAGGCGTTTATCTATAGTTTCATTGAAATCCCCAGCAATTATCCATGGGACACCCATTTTGCCCAGGCTGAACATGAGAAATGTATCCATAACCTCTAATTTGAAAGGAGGGGGTATATAGATATTTGCTAGAATACATTCTTGCCCAGCCACCTGGCAGTGCAAGAAAACAAATCTCCCCTCCCCATCTATCTGGGACTCTTTACATAAAAAATCCGTGCCCTTCCATACCAACATGCTCACGCCACGAGAGTACGATGAATAAAAGGAGTGGTAGTATGCCTGGAATTTCCGATCATGGAGCAGAGGGGCCGTAGTTGGTGTCAGATGGGTTTCCTGCAGAAAGAGCAAACCAGGTCCTCTTCCTTCCAGCTCCAACATCACAGACCTCCGTTTCTTAGGGTCTCCCAAGCCCCTCACGTTCCACGAGGTTATATTCCACCTACCCATCGACTCCAATGATATTCCTCCCACTCATCGACTCCAGTGGTTAATATGCCCATGAAGGGGAGGGGGTAAGGGGAGAGGGAACCGCTTCCTCTCCCCGTCGCCACTCCCCTTCTCAACCTGCCCCTCATCGCCGCCCCGTTACTCACAGCGTGTGTTCGAAGACTCCCCTCCCTCCCACCCCCCACCCAACCCTGCCCATCCGAGCCACCCTTAGGGGTCTCAATTGTAGCCGGTATAATCATACCCCATTCAAAAGTGTCCGAGCTCACCATCCCCCCACGTGATCTTATCACTCCCCATCAAAATTCTTATAGGGTGGGATCATAATCCCTCCGTAGCACCCATCATGCCCTACCGGAAATAAATAAATAATAAAAAAAAATTAAAAAAAAGAAGAAAAGAGAAAGAGAAAAGAAGCTTATATATAGATCCCCCCCCAACCCGCCCCCCCCAAATCCCACACTCCCAACTCAACTATAAAGTCTCATTACCCCTTCTAGTGTAGAATTGTGTGTGCTATTTTTTCGCCATATGGCATCGCAGTGTTCTATATCCATAGTACTATACCCCAACTTTAATCATTTCATTTTTCCCACCTTGCCCAAGCAGCGGGCAGCGACAATTTAACCCCCCGTCCCTTTACCAAGATGGGTTCACAAATAAAATTATTTCCAATAGCATACCTACATAAAATTATATTCTCTCATACAGACCCCCCTCCAACCCCCACACCCCCACCTTCCCACCGTGCCTATAACCGTATCTTTATACACAATAAAACTCATCGTATAGTGCTCGATTACTCGTAGTGCAAAAAAAAAAAAAAGGGGGGGGGAATGTATCCTCTTCCTTTTTTCTCCTCCACCTCCCTCAGCCCCCCCCTCCCAACTCTTCCATGACACCTCGTTTACTGCTTCTAATATGAAATTATATAGGCTGTTAATTTACCTTGTGATATCGCAGTGCTCTATACTCCATAGTATTATTTTACCCCATTCCTAATCAATTTATCATATCGTTTTGCCCATCTCACCAAAGCAACCAGCTGTAGCATTAAGGCTCCCCAATCCTTCAGCGAGATGGGTACATAAACAAAATTATTTTCAAAGATACACATACAAAAATTTACATTCCCCCTTGCAGCCCCCCCCCCCCAACCCCCACACTCCCCTCTTCCCGCCTCTCCAGAAAAAACAACCTCCCCCCCCCCCCCAACAACCAAAAAAAAAAAAAAAGGAAAAAGCTAATACAGGCCGACTCTAAGTATCATTAAAGGGCCTCTTTGTGTTCCTCCAGCCAGTTCACGGCCTCCTGCGGGGAGTTGAAGAAAATTGTTGAGCCCAAAGCAGACACTCGGAGTCGGGCTGGATACAATAGGGCATACATTATCTTATGCGATTTCAGGGTGCGTTTAACAGGAATAAACTCCGCTCTCTGTTTCTGTAAGTCCGGTGAAAAATCTGGATAGAATGACACCCTAGTCTCCTTGTAGAAGATGTCTCCCAAACTATTAACAAACACTTGACCACCCTAGCTACCAATAAGAGCAATAAGGCTGGCCATAGACATTTAAATCTCGGCTTGTTCAGCAAGAACTGGTTGAGATTTCAGCCTGAATGTACAAAGTTGGTTGATCTATCAACTTGGGTACAACCAGCCTGTTGGATCTTACATGCGATTATCGCTAGCGGCTGCTATAGCCACTAGTAATAACCACATCTTCCTCTGGCGGGCCGGTTTGCCCTGCAACCCCCCCTGAGAGAATACAGTAACTAGGCAGGAGGGATTGCTCTGTCAACAGTGCCTGTGTTGATGGGGAAATCTAGGGAATTTCATTCTTGCAACTCGTGGTATGGCTTTCCACCAACCAATCCCCTTAACATTGTAGTCCTTAACCACTTCAGCCCCGGACCAATTAACAGCCTAAGGACCAGAGGTCTTTTTACAATTTCGCACTGCACTGCTTTAACTGGTAATTAAATTTGCGTCCTTTTCTTCCCACAAATAGAGCTTTCTTTTGATGGTATTTGATTGCCTCTACAATTTTTATTTTTTGCAATATAAATGGAAAAAGACCGAAAATTTTGAGAAAAAATGATATTTTCTACTTTTTGTTATAAGAAAAATCGAATAAACTCAATTTTAGTCATACATTTAGGGCAAAATTTATTCAGCCACACGTCTTTAGTAAAAAAAATGTCAATAAGCGTATATTTACTGGTTTGCGCAAAAGTTATAGCGTCTACAAACTAGAGTACATTTTCTGGAATTTACACAGCTTTTAATTTACGACTGCCTATCTCATTTCTTGAGGTGCTAAAATGGCAGGGCAGTACAAACCCCCCCCCCCCAAATGACCCCATTTTGGAAAGTAGACACCCCAAGGAAGTTGTGGAGAGGCATGTTGAGCCCATTGAATATTTTTTTTTTGTCCTAAGTGATTGAATAATGACACAAAAAAAAAAGTTTACAAAAAGTTGTCACTAAATGATATATTGCTCACACATGCCATAGTTATGTGGAATTGCACCCCAAAATATATTCTGCTGCTTCTCCTGAGTACGGGGATACCACATATGTGGGGCTTTTTGGGAGTCTAGCCGCGTACGGCACCCCGAAAACCAATCACTGCCTTCAGGATTTCTAAGGGTGCAAATTTTAGATTTCACTCCTCACTACCTATCACAGTTTCAAAGGCCATAAAATGCCAAAATAACACAAAACCCCCCCAAATGACCCAATTTTGCAAAGTAGACACCCCAAGGAAGTTGTGGAGAGGCATGTTGAGCCCATTGAATATTTTTTTTTTTTGTCCCAAGTGATTGAATAATGACACACAAAAAAAAAAAAGTTTACAAAAAGTTGTCACTAAATGATATATTGCTCACACATGCCATAGTTATATGTGGAATTGCACCCCAAAATATATTCTGCTGCTTCTCCTGAGTACGAGGACACCACATATGTGGGACTTTTGGAAGTCTAGCTGCGTACGGCACCCCGAAAACCAATCACTGCCTTCAGGGTTTCTAAGGGTGCAAATTTTTGATTTCACTCCTCACTACCTATCACAGTTTCGAAGGCCATAAAATGCCAAAATAGCACAAAACCCCCCCAAATGACCCCATTTTGGAAAGTAGACACCCCAAGCTATTTACTGAGAGGCATGTTGAGTCCATGAAATATTTTATATTTTGCCACAAGTTGCAGGAATTTTACAATTTTTTTTTTTGCACAAAGTTGTCACTAAATGATATATTGCTCACACATGCTATGGGCATAAGTCAAATTACACCCCAAAATAAATTCTGCTGCTTCTCCCGAGTATGGGAGCCTAGACACGTACGCAACCCCGAAAACCAAGCACTGCCTTCCGGATTTAAATATAAAATGCTACCAAAAAAAAACTGTTAGCGATCGCAGGGATCAGGCCTGACTCTGCGATCGCTGCAGTTATGTGTTTAGTGTTTTGTAAGTGACAGTGATCGATCGATACTGCACTTGGGTGGGCTGGGCAGAGGGGCAAAACGCAGGTGCCAGCAGGTATCTGGGCTGATCCTGCTAACAATGCGTTTTTTTGGAACCCTAAACTGCTGGGGATGCTAGTATAGATCTGATCAGATCAGATATTGATCTGTTCAGATTCTATACCACTACGGGAGGTTTATGCTTTGCGTGTGGGTGTTAGTGGTACTGGCACTAACCTAGCGCTGCCTGGGGCGACGCAGACCCTGACCCTAAAACCTAATTGATATCACCTGCCGGGTGATCAGGGGGTTAAACCTTTATTGGGTAATAAATGGTGGGTGCCCTGATGCTATAAAAAGCAAACTAACCAGAGTCACCCGTAACACTTATACGGTGATCACTGGTGAAAGGGGGTCCCTGGCGCTATATAAAAACCTGACGGGGAACCTAAATAACTAACTGGCTAACCAGCGTCACCAGTGACACTTATACTGTGATCGCTGGTGAAAGGGTTAACTAGGGGCAATCAGGGGGTTAAAACCATTATTGGGTAGTATATGGGGGTACCTAGTGCTATAAAAACCTGGCGGTGAACCTAAAAAAATAACTAGCTACCTAGCGACACTAGTGACACTAATGCAGTGATCAGAAAAATGATCGCTTAGTGACACTGGCAAAAGGGGGGGAAAGGGTTAACTAGGGGCAATCAGGGGGTTAAAACCATTATTGGGTAGTATATCTGAGTACCTAGCGCTATAAAAACCTGACGGTGAACCTAAAAAAAAAAACTAGCTACCTAGCGACACTAGCGGCACTAATGCAGCGATCAGAAAAATGATCGCTTAGTGACACTGGCAAAAGGGGGTGAAAAGGTTAACTATGGGCAATCAGGGGGTTAAAACCATTATTGGGTAGTATATCGGGATACCTAGCGCTATAAAAACCTGGCGGTGAACCTAAAAAAATAACTAGCTACCTAGCGACACTAATGCAGCGATCAGAAAAATGAGCGCTTAGTGACACTGGCAAAAGGGGGTGAAAGGGTTAACTAGGGGCAATCAGGGGGTTAAAACCATTATTGGGTAGTATATCGGGGTACCTAGCGCTATAAAAACCTGGCAGTGAACCTAAAAAAATAACTAGCTACCTAGTGACACTAGCGACACTAATGCAGCGATCAGAAAAATGATCGCTTAGTGACACTGGCAAAAGGGGGTGAAAGGGTTAACTCTAGGGGCAATCAGGGGGTTAAACTTTTATTGGGGGGTGATAGGGGGCTACCCTGGACCTAACACTAACTGCCCTGACAGTTTTTACTTTTACAACTGACACTGAATACAGTGATCAGTAAATAAATGATCACTGCAATCAGTGACACTGTGACTGGGGGGGGGGAGGGGGGCGGGGGGCGATCGGGGGGGGGATCAGGGGGGGTTTGTGTGCCTGTGTGTGCCTACATGTCAGTGTAGTGTTGGTGCACACTTACTTTCTGTCTTCTCCTCGTAGTCCAGTCAAAAAGACCGCCCCGAGGAGAATGACATCACTTCCTCCTTCCTGTGTATACAATACACAGTGGGAGGAAGCTTCTCATTGGCCAGCAGCGATCGAGAGGGGATGGCCAGAAACCAATGGCCATCCCCTCATCACGGATCGCTCCTGCAGCGAACCGGACCGCCGTATCCAGCGGGAGGGGGTCCGATCGGACCCCCCACCCGCTGGAAGGCAGGCACGTACATGTACGTGCTTGTGCCTGCCGGTGCCATTGTAATGACGTACATTGGCAATACGGCGGTCCTTAAGTGGTTAAAAAATTATGAGAGCAGTTAAAGTGGAAGCCGAGGCTCTAGCTAACTAGGCTTTATATGGATACCACTCTCTACTAACTCCTATTCTAGTTACCTTGTAAAATGAAGATACTAACCTTTTCTCGGGGTGCTCTGGTCTGGTCACGTGATCGGCTACCAGCAAAGCTTCAAGGGAGACGTGGGACAGCTGCTAATTGATGCCCTAAAATAAGCCTATCGGTGACATCACCACCCAAGAATTCCATCAGTTGTCATCACTCTTTCCTCTCCCCTGAAGCCGGCCGTGGGGAGATCACGTGACTGGTCCAGAGAGCCATGAGAATTGGTAAGTATATGCATCTTACTTTTGCAGCTATTTAAAACAGACGTTAGAAGGGGTTTTGGAGCCATTTTAGGCTTAGTTAATTAGAGCCTGGAATTCCACTTTAAGATGGCCATACACTATGAAAGTTTCAGCTGATTCCTGATGAACCAGCTGACATTTGCTACAGTACGTGGATGGCTCTGTTGGCCCCCTCCCGTTTACCACCTTTTGACTGAAAATCTTAAAAAACTGTCATATCAGATGCAGCCACTGTTCAGGTATTCTGACAACTGCCTGTGATGGCTGTCTGAATACACTAGGCAATAGGCTTAGTGTGAGAGGTGTCCATCCGAACTGTATACCATGGTTGATGGAATCTCTTAGATTGTTTCAGTTAGTGCATAGTGCATGGAAACACATGATAAAAATGACAGGAAGCGATATTGCAGCCTGACTGCAAAACCACACCTTCTATAGCCCTTCTAACATAGTTCCTCTTATCATACTTCTGGATAACCTGATCTCATGACTGACTCTGAAAATGACTGTCATGCTGATCCCACGGCTTGAATTATTTCTGAATCAGTTAATGGAACAATGTGCAGGTAAAGAGTCCAGACTTCCCTTACAGCATGCTTGTTCTGGGTTTGTGGTTCAGAAAACCTGAAACCAGAGAAAGCCAGGCAGCTAGTATATAAAAGCAGGTCAGCAATGGCAGCCAGAGTAATAAAAAGGTTTCCACAATGCCAATAAATAAGCTTGAATAAATGACTTCCAGTATATGTGCTTAGTGAAGTGTATGACACACAATACTAGTCAATGTATATATTGTTATGGTGAACATGCAAGGTGACCTGGTCTTTGCCCCTAACATTGTGCTGGCTATTTTAATAAAGAAGAGTGAATATATATTAACATGCACAGTACACCACAATATTTTGCTAAAGGCTGAACTCCAGGCAAATATATATATATATATATATATATATATATATATATATATATATATATATATATATGAGCTATTATACCTGCCAAAGGTTTTGTATTTCTGCTCATCCAGTCCTGAGACTTACACAGTCCTGCCCCACAGCACAGCCTTGTCTAGCAGGGTGGGGGCCTTTATCTTGCTCAGTTGCAGTTTCACATTCACTTACAGGTCCCCTACCAAGCCCCACCCACTGTTTGGACTGTGTAAAGGTATGTAGCACTGTGAGCTCATCTTTCTGTCCCACTGTTCTCATCTATCAGCATGACTTCTTGTAATATAACACACCCAATTGGCTCCTTGTCCTGATTCCCCCCTACACCCGAATGAGAATGACATCCCCAGTGACACTAACACAGTGATCAGTGAAAATAATATACACTGACATTCTACTAATGACACTGGCTTGGAAGGGGTTAATATGTGTATTATGTGCTGCTTTTTACAAAAAATAAATTTGTTCCTTCAGGGCAAAGGTACATCGCTGTGCCTGTAGGAGCCACCTATTCGCAGTACAATGCCGGGGGGTGGGCCTAAAGTGGTAAATCATTGTCTGTGCTGCCCCAGGTCCTCCATCCCTCCCCTCACCTTCCTATACAACCTTTTATGTAGTTGTCAGAGAAGGAGCAAATGGAAATGATATAGAATGTCACGTTAGCAACAGTGCTGAGGTGGCTGGTGCTGCTGACATTACTAATTACTATTATCTAAGATCACCCTAGCAGCAGTCTTATGCCGCGTACACACGGTCGGAGAATCCGTCGGAATGCGTCTTATCGGACCGTGTCGTCAGATAATCCGACTGTGTGTGGTATGCATCGGACTGATTCCGTCCGAATCTCCGTTGGACCCAATTTTCCAACATGTTGAAAATATTTCCCGACCAACTGGGCCGGTCGGACGTAATCCGATCATGTGTAGAGAATTTTGATCGGACCAAGTGGCACGCATGCTCAGATCAAATTCCTACATCAAAGCTATTGGCTACTAGCCTGAATCTAGTCCCATCGTAACTAAATTACGTCATCACATTCTGAAAGATCGGATTTTTCGACAACTTAGTCCGACCGTGTGTATGCAACAGTTTCGGACACAATCCGTCAGACTAAATCCGACGGACAAAATCCGACGGATTTGGTTGTGGAAATCTCCGACCGTGTGTACAGGGGCTTAGTGTTTTTGGATGTATACGCAGTGGAGACCTTTACAGGTAAATAACATGCCTTAAATATGTTAAATGCAAATATATTTTTTAGAAAGCTTGTTGTTAAAAGAAATGGTCTAGCAATAGAGTCTCTTTAACCCTGCCTCCACTGTAACTATTAAGCCCCATACACACTATCAGATTTTTTGCAGATTTTTTCCTTCAGATTTACCAAAACCATATAATATGAGGTCAAACCTTAGGAGTTTCAATTTGTATGCAATCAGGCAGGCCCTTGCACTACATGGTTTTGGTAAATCTGAAGACAAAAATCAGCAGAAAATCTGATAGTGTGTATGGGGCTTTAGACGTGTGCACTGCTGAAAAATGTGTTCGTTTTCATTTCATTCATTTTTTTTCTTTTTTTGGGTCATTCGTTATGATCGAAATGCGTAAATTTGTAAATTTGAAAATTCAGAAATTCAAAATTCCCAAAATTTAAAAATAAGAAAGAAAATTTGAAGACTAACTAATAATAACTAACTATTAAATTATAGGTATTGGAATTGCCTTTCAACTTTGGCTGTTAGTCAACATTACAAATACAAATTTATCCAAAGTTACAAATTATCCAAATGCCGCATCTAAACAAATGGAATGGAATTCATGATAATAAAAAGTTTTTATTATTATTATTATTTATTATTATTAATTTGTTATGTTCCATTCATTTATATACAGCTTTCATTATTTTGGATAATTTGTAATTCGGATAAATTCTTATTCGTTACGTTCTCTCAAATTTACGAACTTAAAACTGAAAAAACTGCAACTGGACACTACAACAACTGAAAACCACTACAACAACTACTGAAAGAACAACAACAACAACTGAAGCAACTACAACAACAACTACAACTGAAATAACAACTACTGAATTTTCGAATATTCAAATTTACAACTGAAACAACTACAACTGAAAACAACAACTACAACTACTGAAACAAGAACTACTGAAACAACAATAACAACAAGAATAACTGAAAACAACTACTGAAACAAGAACTACAGAAAACAACTGAAAAAATAACTGAAACAACAACAACTACCACTGAAACAACAGCAGCAGCAACAACAATAACTGAATACAACAACTACAACAACAACTGAAACGACAATTACCGAATTTTCAAATTTCCAAATTTTTGAATTTCCGAATTTACCAATTTACCAATATTCAAATTTACGAATTTTTCGAATATTCAAATTTACGAATATTCGAGAAAAAAAAACGTTAAATGCATTTTTGTTAATTCGGATATTTCTAAATGAATGAATTTGTCCAAATTTGTTAAAAAACGAATTTGGAACAAAATTAATTGCACATGTCTAGTAACTATTGTGAACAGCCATAACATCAGCTGTGAGTTTATTTTTTAGCCCTATCTGCCAGGTTACTAGTAGAAGATATTTGAATGACTGTAGGTCCATCCAATGACTTCCACACAGACTGCAAGGTGCCCCTCCCCCCAGCCCGACCACCCCACCATGTGTTTTGGGCTTACCTGTTCCTCCTGGGTGTCTAAGACATCTAGGGTGGGTGTCTGTAAGAAAAGTTACAGAAAATCAGTGAACATTCAATTGCTGATCTTCCCTTGTGAAGTATGAACCTGGAAGCATTCAGTTCTAAGCACATCCAGGTTCAGAGCTCTCAAACCCCAGCTGCTCTGACCAGGGAAGAAGCTGTCAAAGCACAGTTTTTGCTTAATTAATTTCCACAAATTGCAGGGGTGACATTATCTGAGTGTTCCATTAACTGCCATACCACAGCAACTCTGCATATCGCACTAGGGCACCCTGTGAGAAGCATGGGCAAAATGTGCACACAGTGGGTTTCATCCCCATAGTTAAAAAAAAAAAAGTAAAAAATGTTGATTACATTAAAAAAAAATCTATTAGAAAAGCCAAAAACATTTTTAAAAGCCACCACCATGTACACACATGCTAACACAAACATTGGGTTGGGAGCGCATGCATATGAAAATGTTTGTGCCACACATTTTAGATATCACCACACATGCAGTAATTCTAGGGCAAGTATTCATGGTTATTCTAATGCCGTTACACACGATTAGAAGATCTTAGGAAAAATACTGATTTCAAATTGTACAATAATCTGATCATTAGTACAGAGCATTCGAGAGCCAATCAGGACAATTCATCCGATATTATTTGATCAGACATGTACAAAAATTTTTTTGTACGATGTCAGATCGTAGGATTTAAATTTAATCAGCAAAGCTGATGTTTGAAAATGCAATACAAATGAATTACAACATGACATCACTTCCGAATTTTTATTCTGTTGTATGTGAATTTTCATGACTTTAGTAAACTCATTAGATTATTTCTGAGATTAGCATGCAAAAAAAAAAGGACAATCATTTGTCCGATAATCTCATCATGTGTACAGGGCATAAGTTGAGTAGGAGTCTCTTATGAATAACTTTAATGTAATGCTATGCTGTTTCTTGGGCACACACAATTTTGAGGCATGACCTATTAATTTCTATTTATTTGACACAATTTCGTCCTTTATATTTTCTCCCAAAAATTAGGGGTCATATTGTGTTCATGTGCACTGAGATGAATTTGAGTGTATTTTCACTGAAAAGATAGATTTGCTAAACCTTGATGCAAATATTATGCAATGCAACATTAAAAATAAGGGCTACCACTAACTACTTTATTCTACAGGTTCTTTGACTCAGTGAAAGGGTATAGAAACAGCAACCTAAACACAACATACAGTAATAGCTAAAAAGGAATTGCCCAAATATATATTAATAAATATTTTTTTTTTCTTTATTTCAATTGCATTATTTTGCTTTTTACCTGCAGAATAACCTGTAAGCAGTTTGTTCTGTGCTAATTTTTCTGAGCAGACTATATTCCACTAAACAATATAAAGAGTAGGACATGGCATACAAGGGGTCTAAAGGAAGTCTGAGCCTCTCCTTGTTACTAAAATAACAGTTAGATTTATCTGTGGGATGTCACCATTTTTCAATGAAAATCCTGTTAAATTTAAGTCAAGGCCTGGCAGAATCATTTTATCATGAGCCATGTTTGTTGCGGGTAGCGGGACTTTGTATCATGTATGTGATTGTCTTCAGAAGTGTCATGTGCGTTGCATGTGTAGATTTGCATGGTAGATCTTTTAAGCCTACCTGAATTTCTGCTTCACTCAGTCTATCCATTATCATACACCTGTCTCTAGCCCCAGCCAGTAATCTTGAAAAATAGAGGAATAAATTGACCTTGATGAAGTGTTTTTTTTTTCTTTCCTCCGCTGTTCTCAAGTAAGTTTATTTCAGGTGTGAGCGGTGAAATGATTAGCGTTAACAGCTTTCCCGCTGCTCTTTATTTTACAGTGTCTTTCTATCTTGCTGATATATGAGATGTTCAGCGTGTAAGGTAGAGTCTGCTTCAAGTCTCTCAAGGTTGACAGAGTGAATGAAGGAGTTGGCAGGTCCCTTATCTTGATAACTAAGGGACAGTAGTTGGCTTTTCCATATGACCGTTACGCTGCCCTTCACGCCTGGGTTGGCTTATATGCATTTCAGCTCACCATTAAACACAGTCTCTCTGAGTTAAGAGGAACAGCCTCATTCCTCATACTCGCCAGCTAATATTTTATAGCCGTTTTAAAGTTTCAGAATTCCCCCAGCACGGAATGAACACCAAAGTGGCTAGCAACTTTCTAAACTTCCCCCGGAGAAAAATATATGTATGTATATTTTGCACCTACTCATTTTGCTAGCTGCATAATAAAATTCACCTTATATTTATAATAATACAGCCAGTTTGACCTATGCTTTTGTTCCCACAAGCATAATAGCATAGTAAAAACTGATATGTACAGACAGAGCTAGTTCTTTGAAATCTTTTAACCACTTAAGCCCTGGACCAAAGACTAGAGCACTTTTTGCGTTTTGGCACTGCGTCTTTTTAACTGATAATTGCGCGGTCGTGCGATGTGGCTCCCAAACAAAATTGACGCCCCTTTTTTCCCACAAATAGAGCTTTTTTTTGGTGGTATTTGATCACCCCTGCAGTTTTTATTTTTTGTGCTATAAACAAAAAATAGCAACAATTTTGAAAAAAACGCATTATTTTTTTACATTTTGCTATAATAAATATCCCCCAAAAATATATAAAAAAAATGTTTTCCTCAGTTTAGGCCGAAACGTATTCTTCGACATATTTTTGGTAAAAAAATCGCAATAAGCGTGTATTGATTGGTTTGCGCAAACATTATAGCGTTTACAAAATATGGGATAGTTTTATGGCATTTTTATCAATATTTTTTTTTATACTAGTAATCTGTTATTTTTATTGTGACTGAGACATTATGGCAGATACATCGGACATTTTTGACACATTTTTGGGACCATTGTCATTTATACAGCAATCAGTGCTATACAAATGCACAGATTCCTGTGTAAATGACAATGGCCCTAAAGGGATTAACCACTAGGGGGCAGTGTAGGGGTTAAGTATGTCCTGGCGAGTGATTCTAAATGTGGGGGGGGCGTGGCTACATGTGCCACATCACTGATCTCTGCTCCTGATCACAGGGAGCAGAGATCAGTGACATTTGTCACTAGGCAGAACGGGGAGATGCTTGTTTACATTAGCATCTCCCCTTTCTTCCTCTCCATGAGACGATGGGGGGTATCCCCATGGACATCGAGTCAGTGGGACCCATGACTCGGCTGATGGAGCTTTCCGCGGGTGCACTCACAGGCCGCCACTTAAAGGACAATGTACAGGTACGTTAGTTTGCTGGTGTGAGGTGGTATTCAAAAATGTAAGCAATACATATTTTTATTCAAATATCAGTCTTAAGCCTCGTACACATGATCGGATTTTCCGATGGGAAATGTGTGATGACAGGCTGTTGGTGGAAAATCCTACCGCTTTTATGCTCCATCGGACAATTGTTGTTGGGTTTTCCACGGACAAATCTTGGATAGCAGGTTTAAAAATTTTCTGTGGACAAATGCCTGTTGTCCTATTTTCTGAGCGTGTGTACACAAGTCTGTCGGAAAAAAGTCCAAACTACAAACACGCATGTTCGGAAGCAAGGACGAGCCAGAAGCCGTCGGTCTTGTAAACTAGCGCTCGTAATGGAGAATTCACATTCATGACGCGGCAAATTATGAAATCTCGAAATGCAGCGCACATTCTCTTCTTCTTTACTGGGATAATAATGAAGCTGCTTTGCTGTTGATGCTGATGGAGTTATTGCAAACGAATTTTCAAAGGTTTTTTTTTTTCCACTGATATCAAGAATAATATTAATATATATATATATATATATATATATATATATATTTTTTTTTTTTATTTTTTTTTTTTTTTTTTCGGCAAGTTACCACAACACCATTATCCTGTAGTTTTTAAGATCAAAGATACAACTATGTTGGTGTCCCAATGTATTTTATGTTTTATTTTTTTTGTATGTAACTGCCTACTCCCAAACTGTCATTTGAAGTAAAACACAAAGCCAAGTATTATTCTACACAATTATTTTATTGTGCATTAAAAAAAGAAAACAAATAAAATTAGACATGCTATCTGCCAATAGAACTAAATGAAAAGAGTGAAAAAAAAAGCACGAATCAACACTCACCAAACTTCTACTAACGTGAAATTAGCATAAGGAGCCCATAGGGTGGCGCTAAAGAGCTGAAAAAACATGTAGTATGCCACTACATTCGTGATTGTTGGTCAACAATTGTGTGCAAGACAAGTTTGGGCCAACGCCCTTCGGACAAAATTCCATGGTTTTATTGGTGGAAAATCTGATCGTGTGTACGAGGCTTAATATGAATGGGGTCCCCCAGATCCCGCCCCCCCTATGTGAATGAGTACTCATTCACCCAAAAAGTGTAAAAAATTTATAAAAACACAGAGACAGTTTTTGACCATTCCTTTTTTAAAAATAAAAAACCAGTGTCCCCCCGATGTAAATCCATCAGTAATCATGCCACACGCTTACCTATATAAAAACTATCAAACTGCAGTAGGCGGCTAGCCTTCATGGATGGTGGGAGCGTTTTTTTTTGGGTGTGGCAGACAGCGTGATTGACAATGGCTTTACATCGGGGAACACTGTTTCATTTTTTAATTTTTTAATAAAGGAGTTGTCAAAAACCGTCTCTGTGTGGCCTGTGGCCTGGTATGGTTCCTGACCTGCTAGGCTGCTTTGGGGCAAACCCCGCACAGTTTTTTTCTTTACTTTTTTTTCAATAGCCAGGTGCCGGCAATTGCAACTGTGAGTCAATTTAAATGTGATTTGACTATTTTTTTTTCTTTAAAGCGGGAGTCCACCGGGACTCCGCGTTTTTTTTTTTTTTAAAAGCCAGCAGCTACAAACACTGCAGCTGCTGACTTTTAAAATAGTGACACTTACCTGTCCAGCGCGCCCGCGATGTCGGCACCCGAAGCCGATCGCTAGGTCGTCTGTCGGGTCCTGCCGCCGCCATCTTGGGTATGGGAATCAGGAAATGGAGCCTTTCGGCTTCATTTCCCGGTTCCCTACTGCGCATGCGCGAGCCGCGCGGCGCAATCCGGACGGTCCCCGCTGCCTCTGGGAACTGTGTGTTTCCCAGCAGGCAGCGGGGCACTTGCGCAAAGGGGCGGGCAGTTGCGGAAAGGGGCGTAATCTACGCCCCTTTCCGCAGACAGCTATCCCGGAAGTGGGTGCGGTTACCTGGATTATCCAGGTAACTGCACCCCCCTCCCCCCTGAAAGGTGCCAATTGTGGCGCCGGAGGGGGGGGGATTCCGATGAGCGGAGGTCCATTTTAGGGTGGACCTCCGCTTTAACCACTTGCAGACCGGACCAATTTGCTGGTCAAAGACCAGACCCCTTTTTGTGATTCGGCACTGCGTCGCTTTAACTGACAATTGCACGGTCATGCGGCGTGGCTCCCAAACAAAATTGACGTCCTTTTTTTACCACAAATAGAGCTTTCTTTTGGTGGTATTTGATCACCCCTGCGGTTTTTATTTTTTGCGCTATAACCAAAAATAGAGCGACAATTTTTAAAAAAACGCATTATTTTTTACTTTTTGTTATAATAAATATCCCCCAAAAATATATAAAAAAAAAATTTTTCCCTCAGTTTAGGCCGATACATATTCTTCTACATATTTTTGGTAAAAAAAATCGCAATAAGCGATTATTGATTGGTTTGCGCAAAAGTTATAGCGTTTACAAAATAGGGATAGTTTTATAGCATTTTTATTAATCATTTTTTATTATTTTTTTTTTTACTAGTAATGGCGGCAATCAGCGATTTTTATTGTGACTGCGACATTGCGGGGGACCCATCGGACATTTTTGACACATTTTTGGGACCATTGTCATTTATACAGTAATCACTGCTATATAAATGCAGTGATTCCTGTGTAAATGACACTGGCAGTGAAAGGGTTAACCAGTGGGTGGCAGTGTAGGGGTTAAGTGTTCCTAGGGGTGTGTTACTAACTGTGGGGGGGGGGGTTGGGCTTTCATTTAGTGAACACTGATCTCTGCTCCAACCATCTGGAGCAGAGATCAGCATCACTAGTTGCTAGGCAGAATGGAGAAATGTTGTTTACACAGCATTTCCTCCATTCGGCCGCTCCGTGAGATGATCGCGGGGATGCCCGCGGCGATCGAGTCCGCGGGTCCCGCGACCGGACTCACGGGGGTCCCGACCAGCGCGGGAGCGCGCCGCCGGTGGTGCGCTCCCGATGGCAGGGCGGCATTGAATATTGGACGTACCTGTACACCAATATGCCTGCCCGTGCCATTCTGTCGACGTACATCGTCGTGCGCTGGTCGGGAAGTGGTTAATAAATGTAATTTTTGCCGCAGCATGTTCTATGCATGCTACAGATGTGCCACTTTACAGACAGACTAAGGGGACCCCTGTGATTTGCACCTTTTTTTTAAAGAGGGGGGGGGTTGTCCCTGATTGGCAGTTTCTAAATGTTTTCACCCTAGTGGCCAGGGGGCAGTAAAATAGCTACTCAACCCCCTGTTTTTACTTTCCCTCGGCCGCCCATGTGAAAAACCCCTTATGCCCCCTACACACGATCGGACATTGATCGGACATTCCGACAACAAAATCCATGGATTTTTTCCAACAGATGTTGGCTCAAACTTGTCTTCCATACACACCATCACACAAAGTTGGTCGGAAATTGCAAACGTCAAGAACGCGGTGACGTACAACAAGCTCTTCTGCTTGATTCCGAGTATGCGTGGAACTTTGTGCATTGGAATTGTGTACACACGATTGGAATTTCCGACAACTGATTTTGTTGTCGGAAAATTTGAGAACCAAATTTTGTGCGATAGAAATTCCGATGGAAAATGTCCGATGGAGCCTACACAGGGTTGGAATTTCTGACAAAAAGCTCCCATCGAACATTTTCCGTCGGAAAATCCGACCGTGTGTACGGGACATTAGAGTTTACACTATTTTTCTGCATCTTTTTTTTATTTTGGGTGTTTTCATGTGTTCTGTGTTTTTTTTTTTGGTCAGTGGAAGTCAAATAAAGTAGAGGTTGCCAGGGGTGGGAGCTTGCTGTCATATGCTAAAACCCATGTTACATGCATTTTTTGTGTGCCAATGAACGCATGCTGATGCACTGAAAAATGCACCTGTACTATTTTTCGCAATACTTAATACGAGTCCCATAGAAAAGAATCACAAATCACAATCCTCAAATTACGAATCACAATCCTTTTGTCATGCATTGGTGCATATTAGGCAATGCATATTAAATTGCACAGATGTGAATGAGGCCTTGCAGGTTAATTCAATATGTGAAAATAGCAGGCTGTATGTGTAATTTGAAGTATTGATTATCTGAATTTATTTTCTCATTCTCCAATTTAGCTATCAACACAAAATAAGCACAGTTCCAGATATTTTCTTATCAAATTAATTAAAGGGAACCTATATTGAAAATGTACAGAGGCTGTTATTGTTGCCCTCTTCTTATGAAAATTCTAGCTCCCTGACTAACATGCTGAACCATTGGGTTTAGTATTTTTCTTCATTAACTCAGAACTACTATGCAAATCAAGAGTTTTTAATCTACTCTGATATGCATGCTGGTCCAAATCTGACTCAGTTGAAGCCACTGGCTGAGCATGAGTGCTAGGCAACCTACATCATTTTCATAGTGCACATTTCCTGTAGTTTAGTTCTTCGTAGATTAAAAATGCCAAATATAAAATGAGGGGAGTTTATCCAAACTGGCACAGAAAGAGTCTGGAGCAGAAGTACATGGCAATCAATCAGCATCTATCTTCAGCTTGTTCCATTAAAGCCTAGGTGCACAACCTGTGGTCCTCCAGCTGTTGCAGAACTACAACTCCCATCATGCTTGTGCCTTTGGGAGTCATGCTTTTTAACTGTCAACCGCTTGCAATGCCTCATGGCACCTGTAGTTCTGCAACAGCTGGAGGGCTACAGGTTGAGCACCCATGGATTAAGGCCTAACAACCTGGCCCAAAATGTTTCCTTTACTAACAAATGCACCCACTGGTAGCACTGTATAAACTGACTGTGGCATATGCTACATACCATATACAGCGTTGTATTCCAGCAGCAGGACGGGGGCTTCCTGAACTGTTCCCAGAACAATGGAGTTGGGAGGAGCACTGCTCAGCCATTCAAAGGAAGCCTTTTATTTTATGAATAAATACAAGGCTTCTTCTGAGATGGAGAGGCGGGCAGATGACATTATGATCTCCAGGGCATCTGAGAGTGTAATCCATAATTATACATCTGCTTGTCGTGGCCTGTGGCAGAGCTAGCTGAGCCAGAGCCTGTCAAAAAAACAAAAAAACAGGTGGGTAGAGTGAAAGAGCTGGAAAGGATGTAACACAGACTGAAAGTCCTCAGCTGTCTGGAGCCAGAAGAGAAATCCTTTCAGGTAGCAGGGTGCCCTGGAGGGTTGCCAGGTAATGCGTTTCCACATAAGGCTCTTTTGACAACCCTAAGCCCTTATACACACGGTCGGAAATTCAGACGGAAAATGCCCGATCGTACTGTGTTGTCGGATAATCCAACCGTGTGTGGGCTCCATCTGACTTTTTCCGTCAGAATGTCCGACCAACAAAGTTTGAGAGCTGGATATAACATTTTCCGAAAACATGATCCGATCTGACTTTGTCCGATCATTTGTAGAGAATTCCGATCGGACAAAGTGCCACGCATGCTCAGATCAAATTACCAAAGCTATTGGCTACTAGCCTGAACGTAGTCCCATCGTAATGAACTAACGTCATCATGTTCCAAACGATTGGATTTTCTGACAACTTTGTCCGACCGTGTGTATGCAACACCAGTTTCAGACAAAACCCGTCGGAAAAAATCTGATGGATTTTGGGGTTGGAACTTCCGACCGTGTGTACAAGGGCTAAGCCTAGCTGAGCGGATGTATAGTTCTGGATCTTATAGATTTTTACAAGGTGACTTATCACCCCCTCACCACCTTTCAATTGCCCTCTGAAAAGTGTAAAGTGCCCCTTTTCAGAAGGGTAGCAAGGATAACTGCACATCTGAACCCCTTAGAGACCTTACAGCCCCCCTCCTTTCACTCTCAGAGCCCCCCTCCTCAATCCCTTTAGTTCCATGGATCCACAGAGCCCATCTCCCTTCCCCTCCTTCATCCCACTGACATAGATGCCAGTTAGTCTTTGTCAGTCTAATACCACTGATGTGCTGGCATTTTTTCCCCACTGAAACTGATGCTGTGCCATTTTTCCTCTTAGCAACACCATGCAAGGACAATCGTCCCTTTCAGTGACATCACCGATGCTGGGATATTATTGCCTTCAAGTGACACAAGTCATGTAGGGACATTATTCCTTCCAGTGACACCACTCATGCTAAGATAATTTTCATTGACACTACCAACGCAGGGGCAATTTTATGTTTGCCACTGTTAACCCTTTCATTTTTGCACTGATTTTAAACTCTTCGATTTGCTGGAATATACCACAACTACTGGTAATTTAGCACATGCCACAAACATTACACACATTTTGCTGCATGTACCATTGTTATCCACATGGCCTGCTCCACCCGTGGTCATATCCCACTGGGAGACTATTTATAGAAAGTCATATCCACATGTGGAAGACAATTTATAGAAAGACATATTCCACACTTGGGATAGTATTTAACCACTAGCCCACAAGGCACATTTGGCCTTTGTTGTGAACAAGCAAGCTATTGCTTGTGAAACATGTCAACTGGCTAAGCCAAGGGGGTTTCCATTCTCCTTTTTAGACAGAGTACCATGGTACCATGGTCTCCTATGGACTCAATTATGGACCCAGGAGGTCGCTTCCTATTTGTGAAGGGCATTGTCGGCGATGTCAAGGTACCGTTGGCAAATATGTATGCTGCTAACTACCAACAAGAGATTTTGTTATGTAAGGCGCTTGTGAAGCTGACTAATTTTACAGAAGGCCACCTAATTGTAGGGGGAGACCTGAACATCCTGTTAGTTCCAGCAGAGGTCTGTCATCTATCCCCCTCAGCTCCCGTAAACGCATTGCCCAATCCCTGCACAAAAGCCAACTAATTTACATATGGCATCTTCTCCACCCCACGGAAAAAGACTTCACCTTCTATTTCCTCCCCCACAAGACCTACTCGAGCATTGATTATTTTCTTGTCCCCCATGCCCAGCTACATGCAGTATGTGCCTCAACCATAGGCTCCATTACCTGGTCTGATCACACCCCAATTTTCCTGTCCTATGCTCTTCAGGACTCCATGACTACCAGGACAAACCAATAGAGACTGAATGAAAGCCTCATAAAAGACAAAGACGTTCTAGCAGACGTAACTGGACTTTTATTTCAGAACCAATGACACCCCAGACTGTGACCCTGGCATTGTCTGGGAGGCACACAAGGCAGTTATTTGTGGTGTGTTGATCAAGCACGGGGCCAGGATCAAGTGGAAACGAAGCAAACAGCTTAAGACGCTACTTGCAGACCTTGCCATTCAAGAGATCCATCATAAACGGGCACAGTCCCCCTGTTTATAGAGAGACTTCTTTGTCAAACGTACACAAATCGCAGATCTCCTACAATTTAAGGCCATGGCAGCAAGAAACTATTAGCCAGAACCCTGCGAGAACAGAGACTAGTGACCTATATCCCACATCTAGTACCACCCAACAAGCCTAAGGTTACTAAACCCCATGACATAGCAAGGGAATTCCAGGAATTCTACAACTCCTTATATAACCTGACGACCAAACTCCCCATGCAGGAACAGATAGATTCTTATCTATTATCATCACTCATGCCCCAACTATCAGATGCAGACAGGGACATCCTTGAAGACCCAATCACTATAGAGGAACTTCAGGGAGCTGTTGGTGCCACTAAACAGGCTAAAGCACCCCGCCCGGATGGTCTTACTGCCCAATACTATAAGACCCTACTTCCTTCTCTCGCACCATATATGGTCAAGCTTTTTATCATATATCGTTGATCCCTAAGGAGGGAAAGGACCCAGCCTCCTGTGGAAGTTATTGACCGATCTCATTGCTCAATTTGGACCTCAAACTCTTTACAAAAATACTAGCAAACAGAACCCAACACCTTATCCCGAACTTGATCCACTTGGATCAAGTGGGCTTTGTTCCTACACAGGAGGCTAGGGAGAACACTACAAAATTATTGAATTTACTTCAGGCAGTCAACAAATCACGGACACAGTGTGTTTTTCTCAGTACTGATGCGGAGAAAACCTTTGACAGGGTGAACTGTAATTTTATGCTTGCAGTTTTATGGTACGCTGGCTTCAGCACTAAAATGCTACAGTGGATTTCCACGATTTACTCCCAACCAGCAGCTCGAGTTCAGGCCAACGGTGTTGTATCGGACACTTTTAAAATCACACATCAGTGGTACCCATTGTCGCCCCTCCTTTTCGCCTTGTCACTGGAACCGTTTCTCTGATCAGTCCGACTCACCCTGTACCTTAATGGAATAAAGATAGGAGACACAGCTTCAGAATAATTTCAAATTCAAATGGACTGACAAAGCATTGACGTACTTGGGCACATTGGTTCCCTCCAACATAGCCAAAATCTTTGAGCTAAACTTCCCCCCACTACTGTGAAAAAAGTTAAGCAGCTCCTAGACAAATGGAAAGCCAGCCCTCACTCTTGGTCTTAGTCGCTGCAACATTATTACAATGAGCATCCTCCCTAAGTTTCTTTATCTTCTACAGGCATTACCAGTCCATATCCTGTCTACCTATTTCAAGCAGATCCAAACAATATTCTTTGATTTCATTTGGGCTCATAAACATCCACGGTTACATGGTTTTATGGTTGAACTGGATGGACTTGTGTCTTTTTTCAACCTGACTAACTATGTAACTATGTAACCAGCTAATGCTACCTAAGCGATACATGGGATTGGCAGTACCGGACATACGCAAGTACTACCTAGCTATACATCTGAGGCTGATTTATTGGAACAGACACTCAGAATTTAAAATATGGGTTCGCATTGAACAAGCCCAATAGGCTGTTCCTCTTGGTAGAGCCCCTTGGTGTTTTGCCTCCCTTTCAAGGGAGTTGAAAGACCACCCTCTAATGCAACACAGCCAAACTTTGCTCAGTCCTGCTCACATCCACCCCCACATCCTCAAAGACTTCACCCCTGTACCCAAGTTTGGGGAACCCTCTTTTCCCTCCGGGACTTGGCGATACCAATTTCCAGAGCCTGTTGTGCTCAGGCTGCACACAATTATCCCGCTACATAACTGCAGGGGCGTGGCCGACAGTCTTGGCGTTGGTGGACCAGTCAGGCACCTTCCGACTAGGATTTTGGAGTGCTCTCCAAATTACTCACTTCCTCAGAACCCTCCTGGCCCTGGGATTGTTTGCCAGGCCCCTTACCACTTTTGAAGAATTTTGCTTGGAGACGGGGACAATGCCTCACGTGCTCTCTGCCAACTATGACTTATTAGTCATGCCTGCAGAACCCCACTTCTTGAACTGTGTACAGGAATGGGAACGTGACCTAGGAAAAACTTTCAATACAACACAATGTCAGCACATCCTCAGGTTTACATACAAATCTTCTATTTGCCGAGAATGCAGGAAACCAACTTTAAAATTCTCATCAGGTGGTACAGAACTCCAGTGAGACTGAAGAAAATATTCCCCGACACTTCTGATCAGTGTTGGAGATGCCAGGGAGACAAGGACACTATCATACATCATTTTTGGACCTGCCCCAAATTAAAACACTTTTCGACGGCGATCCAACGCATCCTCCAAAAATTTACAGAACGCAAAATACCAGCCTTCTACCTCCTCCATGCTTCCAATAAACCTGGGAAGATATACAAAATATCTATCATTCGTCAACCTTCTTGACGCTTTTAAGTCATGCATCCCTCTTAAGTGGAAATCCCCACAACCCCCGACAATAGGGATGTGGATTTGTAAATCAGTAGAATGGAAGACTTAGTTCTTTCGGCACCACACCAGCAGGAGCGATACTCCAAGATCTGGTCACTCTGGAACGTTTTTCTCTTCCTGGACGGTGACCTTAATGACTAAACTCACCTTACCAACTAGTGGCCCTACCGGCTATAGAGCACCTGTGGGCCTCACCTTATCACCCCGCATTCGTCGAGTTCACACAAGGCACATCTCTGCATTCCCATCCCATCCCCTCCCCCCTCCTTCTCCTCTCTCTTCCTCTACTCTTCACCAATCCTTCTCTCTCAGCCTTTCTCCTTCTTCTTTCTTTTTTTTTTCCTTGGTTATATGGACCCAGGCTTCCAGGCTCCCGGGCTCCCAGATACTTTTCTAATATATAAAATTGATTAGGACTGGTCCGGGACCCTATTAGGGGCAGCAAAAATGGATCACTAGTCTTACCACCTTGAGTACACCAAGTACCTGGGCACTGCCATAGGCACCCTCATTACGGAACACGAGAGACATCCCATATAGCAGACCGCCATGCTGTCCTTTAGATGCAGTAATGAGATCTCGTCTGTAGTGTATACTTGCAATGCTATGTAACGCAACTAAATGTATGTGTCCAGATGTTTGTCCTTGACCATGTTCTTTGACTAAATAAAATATTTGTAAAAAGAAACATGTCAACTGCTTGTTCTGTGTTTGTCTGATACACTTGTGACAATAAAGGTACAGTACATCAAGCAAGTTTTTTGGAAATTCAGAGTGCGACCATTTCTTCATTTTATTCACATTTAGCTTTTTCCTGCCCAGGCCAATTTTCAGCTTTCAGCCGTAAATGACAATTGCGTGGTCATGCAATACTGTACCCAAATACATTTTTAGCATTTTTGTCCCACAAATAGAGCTTCATCTCAGTGGTATTTAATCACTGATGCTTTTTTATGTTAAAAAACCCCTAAAAAACACCCAAAATTTGTGTCAGAAAATGTAAATCATTTTGTAATTTTTCTCCTTTACTAATGTGCGCTGATGAGACTGCACTGATGGACACTGATAGGCCCTGATGAGGCTGCACTGAAGGGTACTGATGAGGTTGCACTGATGAGGAGGCACTAATATGCAGCACTGATGGGCACTGATAGGTTGCACTGATATGCAGCACAGATGAGCACTGATAGGTGGTACTCATAGGTGGTACTGATGGACAGCACTGATGAGCACTGAAAGGCAGCACTGACTTGCATCACTGATGGACACAGATTGGTATCACTGGTGGGCAGAGATTGGCATCACTGCTGGGCACTGTTGGGGCTGCACTGATAATCTGTACAGGCCTCCCCTGTGAGGAGATGTCATTGACCGGCTCTCCTCACACTCTAACAGTGTGAGGCGAGGAGAGCCGATAAACAGCATTTACGTGTTTACATGTGACTGGATGTGATTGGACACAGCTGATCCCATGGGTAAAGAGCAGCATCATTGGGTCTTTATCGAGATCGGGTCACGCCGCATCCCAGGGACACAGCCCGCCTGCAATCGCCACATGCCCCCCCACAGGTGTGAGAATACTTATAGAAGGTAATATCCCACAACTGGAAGCCTATAGAAAGTCATATCCCAAAGGTGAAAAACTATTTATAGAATGTCATATCCCACAGATGGGAGAGTATTGATAACAATTCATAACAATTCAATTCATAACAATTCATATCTCACCGGTGGGAGACTATTTATAGAAAGTTATACCCTACAGGTGGCAGACTATGAAAAGTCGTATTTCACAGATGGGAAACTTTTTATAGGAAGTCATATACCACCAGTGGGAGACTATTTAGAGCAGAGATTCTCAACTTTTTGAAGAGCACAGACCACTTCAATGATTTGGTAACCAGTCGTGGGCCACAATGAAATTAAATTATTCAAATTTAGAATATTTTATTTTGAACAGCATAATGAAGATTTTAAACAACAGTCAGGACCAGGATTTTCCATGGGACCAATCCTCATTGAATGTTTATGCACTTTTTAATCACATTCACAAAAAAAACTTTTTTTTTTAACCAGATCACTTCACTAATCCAATTCTCTTCTCCAAACCAGTTCTGTAGCCTTCACTATAACAGGGTCTTTGCAGCCATCTCCTGAATTGCCAAAACAAGGACTGTGGACAATCTAAATAAGAAACAACAGACCAGGGAAGCACATGCCCTAGTACAGTGATGGGCAACCTTTTTGGCGTGGTGTGTCAAAAATCGGCAAAAAATCGAGCATAACTCGCGTGGTGTGTCACTTCGACAAAAAAACATAATTTTGCGCAATTTATAGTTTAAACTACAAAAATGTATAATTGCAATATATAATTGTATTTAATAAACCAAAAACAAATTATTTAACATACCTGCTTAGTAACTTCTTTGTTCATCAGTCGATTTCGTATGTTGCCCTTGATATTATTGAACTTGTTTGGGGTGCCGTGAACCAGGGCTGTGGAGTCGGCTGCTTCCAGCTCCACGTCCTCATCAACATGCCGCTCCAGCCCGCCCCTGCTATGAATATTCCTAGTGACGCGAGGGCGAAGATTATGAATATTCATAGCGGGGGCGGGCCGGAGCGGCATGTTGATGAGGACGTGGAGCTGGAAGCAGCAGACTCCACAGCCCTGCCGTGAACTGAGATAAGTGAGGGGGAGGGCGAATTCTTTAACTAACCTGCCTATTAGTGACTTTTTTGTTGCTGAATTTCATTGGCTAAATCTTCAATTGAAGGTTGGTATTTTGTACACTTCAGGCCCAAGAAAGCGCTACTAACCTCATCTGTCAATCTGTTTCTTTTGTTGGTTTTGATATTATTTAATGCTGAGAATAAGGTCTCACAAAAGTACGTAGAAGGAAAAATTGTGAGTAAAGCTGTTGCTATATTTGTCAGGGTGCTAAAAGTGTCTGGTAGTCTGTTCCAGGCACTCCAAATTTCCTGTTCGTAGTGGCACTCATCTTTATTCTCCAAGCGGCCCCTTTCCAGATTCTTAAGCTTTGACCTCAAGTCTACAAACACCTGAGCCCAGATGCTGTCTTGAAATTCTGCAATCTGCATCTCCAAATCATCTATTTGCATCCATTGGAAACCATTTAATTCCAAACTATTGTAGACTACTACATCAGGATACTTAATTATTTTCATGGTCTGTTCTAGGCTTCTAAATTGACTAAATCTATCAGTAAACTGGTCAAGTAACGAGTCTAAAACATGCTGGTACTTCATATGCAAGAGTTCCACTTCATTTCGTACAGCTGCACTGGCCTTCTCAAAATGCTTTTGTACTCGAGGAAAATACTTATACGTTTTAGTTTCTACATCTCGCTTGAAAATTTTTACTTTACTTTCAAAAGCTTTTATGTATCCAAACATAACATCAATACTTTTGCCAAAACCTTGCAACTTTAAGTTCAGTTCATTAACATGAACAGAGAGATCTGTAAAAAACATCAGGGTGTTGACCCACTTATCATCATTGAGCTGAGGAAAGTTTCCCAGATCCTTCTCTTCAAGAAATACCTTAATTTCTTCAAAGCACTCCACAAAGCGCTCAAGAACCTTGCCTCGGCTCAACCATCTTACATTATTGTACATCAGCAGTCCACTGTAGGTGGAATCAACCTCCTGTAAAAGTGCTGAAAATTCTCGCTTGTGGAGGGGGCGAGCAGCTATTAAATTAACTATTTTTGTTAGAACTGACATTAAGTCATTTAAGTCAGTGAATCCTGCCTTGGCACATAAAGCCTCCTGATGGATAATACAATGAAAAGGCACAATCGCATGTCCAATAGCTTCTGTAAACAATTTCACAAATCCAACGTTTTTCCCCACCATGTTTGGGGCACCATCTGTCGTCACTGACACAACTTTAGATATATCAATGCTTAGGTCGCAGAATGTTTGCATAACAACCTTACATATTTCGCTTCCTGATGTACTTGTTGGCACTGATACTAACTTTATCAACTCTTCTCTCATTGTGTGACCATCAGAATATCGACCAATAATGGCCAACTGAGCATGCGATGTGACATCAGTAGTTTCATCAAGAGAGATGGAAAAATATTTACAATTCCTTATGTCTCTCTTTAATTGCTCTTGTACGTTTGTGTTCAGTCTCATTATCCGGTCTTTTATGATATTTCTACTGAGTGGTAACTCAGATATTCTCTTAATAATTGCATCTTTATTCTGCATATCGTGAAATAGAACTGGCGCACATCTTAGGAGAGTTTCTTTAATAAATTCTCCCTCATTAAGCGCTTTTGCATGCTGAGCTATGGAGTGAGCAATGCTCAAACTTGCAGAGTTTAAATTTGTAGAGCCTTTTATAAATTTAAGGATGGAGTTAGATTGGCTTTTATAAAGGTGTAGCTTCCTGGAAATGTATTCCCTCCTATCATCCTCACTTTTTTCCAAGAGCTGGGAATGATTAGTTTCAAAATGTCTATTTATATTCCACGTTCTGCTTACTACCGTTTCAGTACATAGAACGCAAAATGATCTGCCATTTTTTTCTATAATGCCATACATCTCGCTCCATGTCTCTTGAAAGGGTCGGCCACTGCTACTACCACTCCCTTTACTTAACCTTTGTTTTTTATTTTTTGGGTGCTCCATCAGTGGGCCAGTGACAGATAGAATTATAGATAGCCAATTAGGGGTTAACTAGCCTAACAAGCTAACACAACCTCCCCCTCACTTATCTCAGTTATTGTGGGCAATTATAAGACCATGGCACCCCAATAGTTTCTGCTAATGGCGCTCACAGTTCCCGTTGGCACTCCGCTGTTCCCTGCTGTGGTGGGGTCGTAACCGACAGTCCCAGGAGTAGACTCTCTGTGCCGGCCTGACTGGAGAGAGGCGCGCACTGTTCCCGCGCTCCTCTCCTGCGGGTCCTCCTTCGCCGCGCTGATGACGTGTGTGCGCACGGCACGCACGCCTTACCAGCAGCCCCTGCGCTCAGAAAGGGGCGGCGGCGATACAGTAAGTGAGTGTGGGCGGGGGAGATCACACGTCCCGCCCCCCCCGTTCCTCCAGCACAGATTCTCTCATCCTCGGCGGCCGTGCAGGAGCCGAGGATGAATCGCATGAAATCCTGTGCGTGTCACCCCAAATGGCTACGCGTGTCAGCACTGACACGCGTGTCATAGGTTCGCCATCACTGCCCTAGTAGTACAATAAATGTCTTTTTTAAGACAAAATTACACATTATGCACCCACATGCTCCCGGAATGACACCAAACTCATCACACAACTGTGAGAAACCACTTTCAAAACCCCTGTATAGATGTCACTAGATGTAATCCACTTGGCTAAAGGCTCCTCTTCCTGTGTTTGTGTGTTAGAAAAATAAAGAGAGAGCACCTCCGGTAAAAAGGGCTTGTATATGACAGCCACTGGGATTATAGAGGACTGGCAATCATTCTGTAGATTGGTGTGCACCCGAAGGAGACTGTGTGGGTTGCCATAGGTTTGAGGTTGAGGGTCACAGGTTGAGCATGCCGGATTTAGAGAAGGTCATAGCCCACAGGTGGGAAGCTATTTATAGAAAGTCATATCCCCCAGGTGGGAGACTGTTTATAGAAAGTTATATCCCACAGGTGGGAGACTATAGATAGCAATTCATATCTCACAGATGGGAGACTCCACCCGAAGGAAGCAGTGTGGGTTGCCATAGGTTTGAGGTTGAGGGTCACAGGTTGAGCATGCCTGATTTAGAAATAGTCATACCCTACAGGTGGGAGGCTGATTACAGAAAGCCCTATCCCACAGGTGGGAGACTATTTATAGAAAGTCATATCGCATAGCTGGGAGATTATTTGTAGTTTATATTTTTTAATCTAAATTATTTATTTAGTGCCAACATCTACTGAATAATGGCAGCTGGTTCAAATAAGTTGTTCTAATGACATATGGGTGTGGGCAGGGATTTTTGTCTGCCAGAATGTGCCATGCCATACCATGCCATACCACCAAAGCTCTACTGGGCTTTATAAAGACAGCCTCACACAGCACTGCTCCTCGTCTACTGGCAGCTAGCATCAGACACCCAGAGTACATGCCCTGCACCTCTTGCTGAGTGTTCTGATTCCAATGCCATGTGATTCTGTCACAGTGGGGCAAGTGTCCCTGAGCCAGTTGAGCTGTTAGCTTATGACCCTGGCACCTGTCACATGCAGATGTAGCGGCTGCGTCCCAGAAATGGCAGGTTGCTTACAGGACAGAGGTGCCAGAGGATCCTTTCCTAAACTTTGTCGAACTTTGATTTATTCTGGCTGTACTTGCATGCAGAGAGAGTGGGGTTACTGCATCACACTTCTGTTGTGTGGGGAGAGGAGGTAGGACTGTGACAGCTGTCTGAAGATCTTCCCAGCACAGCCCTGCAGCAGCCTCATTTTATGTATGTATTTGGCCAGCACAAGTGAGACAGAAGGGACATGTGCCCTAGGTGCAGTGTTTATATGGAAAGGGGGAAGCGCTGGAAGCTTCTCCTGCACCTTGCAGTGTCAATCTTGTCAGAAGGAGCAGGGGCAGCCTATTGTGTGGTTGAAATGAACTGTGCCTGAGTTTGATTGCCCCCCCCCCCCCCCATGCTGATCCATTTGATATAATAATTTAATACTCACAGACCTGTTCTAAGCATCCAGCAAGTGAAGTGAGAATCTGTGATCTTGAATACCTGTTCTGAACCAGACACCGAGCGATGAAAAGATTGTTTGAACTCATGTGCCACATAGTAGTTTAGGGAAGGGGGGGGGGGGGGTGAATCTATTCACTGCACTGATTGATGGAAGCGATCATATTGTATGAATCACTTAGGAGCCAGGTTTTTAAGCCAGTTCCTGGTCCAGATGTCCAACACAGACTTCTCCCATTCATATTTACATGTACAAATGGTGGACCCCCTTTCCACCACTCCTCTTGGTTCTCTTTAGCATTGATCTTTCTCGTTGTGCTTGGAGCTATTCACTTTGCAAGACCTTGCAGATTCTGTGGTTTCAGGCTCGGGGGCCCAAAGGCCCCGGTTTTGCATACTTGGGGCCTGTGCAACATGGGGGCCCAGATCACCAGGTGCATTCCAAAACACAAGGGGCCTTTTCTCACTGCTGGACAGACAGCCGTCTTCCAGATCAGACTCCACCCCCACTCTCTAGCAGCATTTCCTGGCCAGTCAGATGGAGAGCTATAGCAAGGAAAAATAAAGAGAGAGGGTGCATTGCACCCTGGGAGATGTTTTTTGGCAGGAGCATGGATCACTGTACTGTGCAAGGGACAGAAACTATATGTAGGGTAGGGGTAGTGGGGTGGTAGTCACATCCTCGATGTTTCCATCCTCGAGACTGAGGCCTCATGGGAGGCCACATGAGAAGCCTTCCGCAGGGTGGGTTCTTCTGGGCTACACTAGGCACTTTGGATAGGGTCACTGCTTTACACACAGAGTACCTTTCCTTGTACAGGTGACTGAACTCTAGTAAACTCTCTTGATGTTAATATACATCACCGTGGTCACTGATGCATTTAGGAAGGACATGCAGAGCCATTGCCCTCTCCACCTGTCCAGTGTATCACTGGTACCTCACTCTCAGGAATGGTATGGGGTTCCCTCATGCACCTAGCGCAGACTCCTTGCATGCACTTCACTTAACTCTTATGCCCTGTACACACGGTCTGACTTTCTGATGGAAAATGTGCGATCGGACTGTGCTGTTGGAAATTTCGATCGTGTGTGGGCTCCATCAGACTTTTTCCGTCTGAATTTCTGACCCACAAAGTTTGAGATCTTGATCTAAAATTTTCCGGGAACAAAATCTGATTGTTTAAATTCCGATTGTGTGTAGAAAATTTAAACGCACAAAGTGCCATGCATGCTCAGAATAAATTACGAGACGAAAGCTATTGGCTACTTGCCTCTTTAAAGTCCCGTCGTAACTGTTGTACGTCACCTCGTTCTGAACGATCGGATTTTCCAACAACTTTGTGCTACCGTGTGTATGCAAGACAAGTTTGGGCCAAAATCCATCTGAAAAAATCAGACGGATTTTGTTGTCAGAATGTCTGACCGTGTGTACAGGGCATTACTTTTCCATATCTGTCTACAGGCTTGGGGACCTCTGCAGTGCTGATCTGCTCCTGTTGCTATGGGAGACGGACCTGCAAACAGAGAGGGAGTGTGTCGACAACAATACCTCCTGCAAGAAGCTTTTGAACCTGTCACACATGCATGCTTTCAGTGGGCTGCTAAACTTACCCTTAGTAACTACGTGTATCTTCACACTGTATCAACTCTTGCATTGTTATCTTCATACCCCAATGTGCAGGCTATGTGTGCCGGTTTCTTGCATAACATCCCTTGAGTAACTTCAGACCATCAGATTCAAGAGCTTTTCTTAAGTAACTTGACATGACAGACAAACAAAGGCAACATTCTTTCCCTAAACTAGTTCCAAACTCAGGATTGTGGCTGCTCCAACATATCTGCACAGGAAAGAGGCCATAACGATCGTAATATCCAGGATTGGCATCTTCAGGGCATACTGCAGGTTCCAGCCCCCCTAGGCTGTAGAAGGATTCTGAATGGGATTTTATTTTTTGGGGTTTTCATCATTTTTATTTCTCCTGAATGGGATTTTTAATTTTTTTTAGTTTTTCACAACAGGCACTCCAGACTTGGTATCCTTCAGCAGGCGCATGGGATGGACTCCGAAAACAGTAACAGCAGCAACCGCAGGCTTTTAGGAACTTTTTGTACACACTTCACTCTCTCAGGGTCTGGACCCCTGCCCCTTTTATAAAACACAGAACCAGTGGGTTGGACCCAAAAAAGTCCACCAAGAAAGAACCAGGAACATAATTAACACTAACCCTCCCGAATAGGGCAGCACAGAAGTCTACCTGCTTACATGCAGGTCCCAATGTACCATGGGACTGAGGACGAGAGAAAGTTAGGCTTTTATGATTCTATGGTCTGAGGGCTTTTTGACCATTGGCACCTCCTTTACAGGGCCTGTGAGACTCAAGTCCAGTGACTGTGAGTCGAGAGCACCTTATGTAACACAGCTTTGGTACACATCTGACGCCACTAGATCACTGTCTAAAGGTGGTTGAAGTTCTACTGTTGCTGTTTACCACCTTGGAGAAAGACTTAAGGCCTCCCCCGGCCAATAGTATCATCAACTGTATACTTGGAGTGGTGAAAGAGCTAACCTCCCAAGATTGTTACTGCTTGCAGAAACTGTTACTGAGTGCAGGATTCAACCTACACCTTTCACGCTTTGCATCACCCTAGCCTGACCCGCACCTTTATCAGACTGACACTGCATCCATACTAGATTAAAATAGTGAATGCACTGAACTATCTCATTTAAGCCGTAGCTAATCTCCAGTTGTTAAAAAAGACTACTTCATGGCTTCAGCTTACATCCACTGCACGCAGTTCCGTTAGGATGTTCGTAAAGTGCATCAACTCCTCTTAAAGCACCCGAATGATAGCTGGCAGAAGAGACTTTTTAAGGACTGCCCCATCATATATCTTGCCTATTAACCCGGTCTTGCTACTAATTCATTATTGTTTCCCTGTTTGGCAGTGATAGAGTTTACCCGACTGCTCTAAGCTTGACATAGCCACAGCTAGCGCGTATTGACAGTATTCCCACAATTGTTACATGTTATTTCTGCTGATCATTGCTGCACTGTAGGCAGCGTTGTTACAGTTTATGCTGATCTGGATAGCAGGTGTTATTTCATATTTGGAACAATTTCTCTGTGCTAGTTATTCTGCTTTCTTATATTTACAACCAGTTTTTTTTCCTTTTCTTTACAACCACTGAGTGCCAGTGTATTCTTGAAACTGTACTGTTACTAAGCATCTAATTCTGATATTAGTGATTCCTTGCAATATTGTGAGTTTGAACATTCAGCCGGCTGTTTTAGGACTAGGGATGAGCTTTATGTTCGGGTTGAACACTGGCTGTTTGCACCAAATTCGAGCGGCGCACCACGCCCCATAATTCACTGCAACATCGCAGTGCATTGCTGTCTGATGATTGGCCAAGCATGCTTTGGCCAATCACAGCGCCATCAGCAAAGAGAGTCATAATTGGCTAAAGGCAAGGTGCCTTTGGCCAATTATGGCTCAGGGGGTTAGGTCCACGCCCCACACTATATAAGGCCACCTGCACGTCGGCCCTGTGTAGTGCGTTGCTGGCGTTGACTGAGATAGAGTATCATTTAATTTAGATTGAGCAGACAGGTGATTCAGTTAGCTGCAGTGTATTTAGTAGTATGTGTATATATATATATATATATATATATATATATATATATATATACTGTATCCAGTTTAGCTAGATCTGACTGCAGGCTGTTCCTGGTGTACTGTTTCTAATATACTTCAGGCAGGCAGGTGATTCAGTTAGCTGCAGTGTATTCAAAATATATATATATATATATATATATATATATATATATATATATATATATATATACATACATACATACACACAGTCAGTCTCATATATATATATATATATATATATATATATATATATATATATATATATATATATATATATATATATAAAATATGAGACTGACTGTATATGTGTGTGTGTATATATATATATATATATATATATATATATATATCCACTGTATCCAGTTTAGCTAGATCTTATTGCAGTCCGTTCCTGGTGTATCCACTGCATTCCAGTCTAGCCAAGCCTATATCTAACTGCAGGCCATTCCTGGTTTACATTTTCAAATACACTTTTAGGCAGGCAGGCAGGTGATTCAGTGATCTGCAGTGCATAACATATATATACAGTCTCCTACATATATATCCACTGCATTCTAGTCTAGCCAAGCCTATATCTGACTGCAGGCCATTAGTGGTAGGTTTTCAAATACACATTCAGGCAGGCAGGTGCATTAAATATATATACAGTCTCCTTCATATATATATATATATATATATATATACCCACTGCACTCCAGTCTAGCCAAGCCTATATCTGACTTCAGGCGATTCCTGGTGTACGTTTTAAAATATACGTTCAGGCAGGCAGGCGATTCAGTAATCTGCAGTGCATTAAATATATATACAGTCTCCTACATATATATATCTACTGCATTCTAGTCTAGCCAAGCCTATATATGACTGCAGGCCATTCCTGGTGTATGTTTTCAAATACACTTTCAGGCAGGCAGGCGGGTGGTTCAGTGATCTGCAGTGCATAAAATATATATACAGTCTCCTACATATATATCCACTGCATTCCAGTCTAGCCCAGCCTATAGCTGACTTCAGGCCATTCCTGGTGTACGTTTTCAAATACACTTCCAGGCAGGCAGGCAAGCAGGTGATTCAGTGATCTGCAGTGCATAAAATATATATACAGTCTACTACATATATATCCACTGCATTCTAGTCTAGCCGAGCCTATATCTGACTGCAGGCCATTCCTGGTGTACGTTTTCAAATACACTTTCAGGCAGGCAGGCAGGTGATTCAGTGATCTGCAATGCATTAAATATATATACAGTCTCCTACGTATATATATATCCTCTGCATTCTAGTCTAGCTAAGCCTATATCTGACTGCAGGCCATTTCTGGTGTATGTTTTCAAATACACTTTCAGGCAGGCAGGCAGGCGATTCGGTGATCTGCAGTGCATTAAATATATATACAGTCTCCTACATATGTAATCACAGATCTGCTCTTAGGATATTGAACTGCAGTCTCCCTAAAAAAACTACACCGAAGTGAAGCCAATCAAAATATATTTTTAAAAATGGGACAATGGAACTGTTCGGATATAAGATATAGGCTCGGCACTTGGAACTATACAAGCACCAGTGAGTGTGTATGTGATCTAACACCACAAAAAAAATAGTAAGTGAATAGTGTATGTAAATGGTAAACACAGCACTAAATATAAAGTGCAATGTGCATAAAATAAAACTGTATAAATATGGGTGTATCAAAACAAAAATAATAAATAATGATGAAAAACCTATATAAAGTGGTCAATGACGAGATAAAACAAGTGATCACAACAAAGATTATCTCAAGAATACACAAAATTCATGCATATAAGAAGTAATGTATAAATATGTAGTACCAAGAAAAAATATAGCTACAAAAGAAAAGTTGATTCTGTATGAAAATGTTCACAGAGATCCCTGGCATTTCCTGGCTGTGCAGGCAGGTGATTCAGTGATCTACAATGCATTAAATATATATATATATACAGTCTCCTACATATATATACATATATATATCTCCACTGCATTCTAGTCTAGCCAAGCCTATATCTGACTGCAGGCCATTCCTGGTGTACATTTTCAAATACACTTTCAGGCAGGCAGGTGGTTCAGTCATCTGGAGTGCATATAATATATATACAGTCTCCTACCTATATATCCACTGCATTCTAGTCTAGTCAAGCCTATATCTGACTGCAGGCCATTAGTGGTAGGTTTTCAAATACACTTTCAGGCAGGCAGGCAGGTGATTCAGTGATCTGCAGTGCGTTAAATATATATACAGTCTCCTACACACACACACACATATATATATATATATATATATATATATATATATATATATATATATCCACTGCATTCCAGTCTAGCCAAGCCTATATATGACTGCAGGCCATTCCTGGTGTACGTTTTCAAATATACTTGCAGGCAGGCAGGTGATTCAGTGATCTGCAGTGCATTAAATATATATACAGTCTCCTACATATATATATCCACTGCATTCTACTCTAGCCAAGCCTATATCTGACTGCAGGCCATTCATGGTGTACTTTTTCTAGTAAACTTTAGGCTGTATTTTGCTAATAAAATTTTACAGCATGTCTGGAAGGCCACCAAGGAGAGGCAGATGCTCACAGGCCACTAAAAGAGGGCAAGCAGGCTCTGTGTCTACAGCCAACGGTGCTGGTCATGGAAACGGTGCATCCTCAACACATGGCCATGGGGCACGCTTGTCCTTTTTTCCTGTAGCTGGCTGTGTTATTGAGCCAAAACATGCAGACTAGTTGGTGGAATGGATAACAAAGCCCTCCTCATCCTCTGTCACTCAGGCTCAGAGTAGTTTGCCTGCCAATGCAGCTGCTCAATGTCATCAGTCAATCCTTCACCAAGCCCCACCATCATGCATGGAGGAGTCCCCCGAACTGTTCAACCACAGTGTCGGGACATACTGCAGGAGGATGCGCAGCATTTTGAAGGCTCCGATGATGGTACCCAGGTTGAGGAAGGCAGTAACATAAGCCCAGAGAGAGGGGGTGCCCAAGAAGGACAAGAAACTGTCAGTCATGTTCCCCCATCTGCAGCATACTGACAGGTTTGCTCCAGTGACGAGGAGGGAGGGGATGATGAGGTCACTGACTCTATGTGGGTGCCTGATAGAAGAGAGGAGGAAGCACATCTCCAACAAGGCAGGTTGCCCTCAAGGGGCCAGCTTAAGGGCAGCTACCCGACTGCATCACACCACAAAGCTCCACATGTGCAGAGCGCTGCTGACTCCATGCGTACTTTGAAAAGTTCTTTGGTGTGGGCCTTTTTTGATACGTGTGCAGCAGATTGCACCGTTGTTGTTTGTAACATATGTCTGAAGCGTATCAAGCATGGCCAAAACAGCAGCCGCTTGGGCACCACATGCTTGAAAAGAAATATATCAACCTCCCATGCAGTCCATTGGCAACAGTACTTAAAAGACCCACATCAAAGAACAAGGCAGACCTCTCTTTGCTCCTCATCAGCTGGGATCTCCAGCCCCACTATACCTTCAGTACTCTCAGAAACCTGCAGTGAGAGGAATGAAGGTGTAGAATTAGGTGTGCCAAGTATTTGCGGGCAATCTGCTATCTCTAGACCAACATTCGATTGTAACAGGCAAATTTCCCTACCCCAGTTGCTAAACCGTCAAAAGAAATTTGGTCCCAGCCACCCACATGCTCAGCGGCTAAATGCTAGCTTGGCTAAATTGCTAGCACTCCAACTGCTGCCTTTTCAGCTTGTAGACTGCCCCCTTTTAGTGAATTTGTGGAATGTGCAGTACCTCAGTGGCACGTTTCCAAATGCCATTTCTTTTCACAGAAGGTCATTTTGGCTCTCTACCGGCATGTGGAAGGCAATGTCTTGGCCTCGTTGGACAGGGCGGTCAGTGGTAAGGTGCATATTATTGCTGACTCATGGTCCAGCAGGCATGGACAGGGACGTTACCTTTCTTTCACGGCACACTGGGTAACTCTGCTGGCAGGTGGAAAGAATGCAGAACAGGGTACAGTATTGTTGGAGCTTGTTCCGCCATCATGCCTCCAAAATGCTAGTAGTGGTGATTCTGCCACACCTCTCTCCTCCACCCCCTCCTCTTCTTCTTCCTCTATGGCCTCTTCCTCTTCAGATTGGTCCTTGGAACCAGCGGTGCTCCATAGGCATTCAAGGGGCTACACAAGCACTCAGGCAAAAAGATGCCATGCGGTGCTTGAGTTGGTCTGCTTAGGGGACAGGAGCCACACTGGGGCAGAGATTCTGTCAGCTCTGCAGGGGCAGACTCAGAGGTGCTTGACGCCATGCCAGCTTTAGCCAGGAATGGTGGTTTGTGACAATGGCACCAACCTCCTCTCCGCCCTCCGACAGGGACACTTGACCCATGTTCCCTGTTTGGCTCATGTCCTTAATTTGATGGTGCAGCGATTCTTGTGCAGGTACCCTGGCTTACAGGATCTCCTGAGGCAGGCCAGGAAAGTTTGTGGGCATTTCTGTTGGTCATATAATGCCAGTGCTCGGCTGGCTGACCTTCAAAAGGAATGCAACCTGCACAAGAACTGCCTCATTTGTGACATGCCCACCAGATGGAACTCAACATTGGCAATGCTGTAGAGGCTGCACATGCAGCAGAGGGTCATCAATGAGTACCTGTGTGAGTATGGCACCAGGACAGGGTCAGGGGAGGTTGGCTTTTTTTTGCCAAACCAGTGGCTACTGATCAAGGATGCATGCACTGTCCTGTCACCATTTGAGGAGGGCGCGAGGATGGTGAGCCGTTACAGTGCATGCATCAGTGATACTGTCCCTTTTATCTTCCTGTTGGAGAACACATTTCATGGAATAATGGACAGGGCACTTGAGGCAGAACAGAGGGAGATAGAGAAGGACTTCTTTACCTCTCAAGGCCCCCTTTATCCAGACAGTATTTCTGCGGGCCTGCCGATCACACAGGAATAGCAAAGCCTGCGAAAGGACCCTCGGATTCGTGGTATCAAGGAGAGGGATCATTACTGGCTGCCAACCCTTCTTGATCCACGTTACAAGGTTAAGGTTGCGGAACTTATCCAGCCTCACAGAGGGAGCAGAGGATGAAACATCTTCAGAAGGCCTTGCAGAAAGGTTTGTGCAATGCGTTTCCAGAGCCTGTGAGGTTACAAATTCCTGGTCCTGGACAAAGTGTTGCTGAGGCTTCGGTCAGTCACAGAAGGAGTGGTGGAGAAGGTGGCCATCTAACAGATGTGTTCAGACAATTTTTTAGTCCACAGCCCCGATGTCTGATCGGTTCCAGCAACCATCGCTAGCATCTGATTTACATGGTGCAGGAATACTTAGAGGCAAGAACAGACTTGGAGACCTTTCCAATCGAAAATCCATTTTTACTGGGTCTTGAGGATGGATCACTGGCCAGAGCTTGCACAATATTCAATTGAGCTACTGACCTGTCCTGCATCCAGGGTTCTTTCTGAACGCACATTCAGTGCTGCTGGAGGCTTTGTAACTGATCACAGAGTGCGCCTGTCCACAGACTCAGATGATCGGCTCACCTTCATAAAATTGAATCAGTCTTAGATCACCAGCTACCAAGCACCTGATGCTGATATAATCGATAAATTTTTCTATGAATGTGAGATCCCTTGAAGACTGCTTATGCTGAGTGACTATTCTGTTATGCTGAGTGACTATCCTATTCCTCCTCAATGTTCATGTTGATAGCACATTGATAGAACATTTTTGCTTCAGGGCACCACCACCAGTGCCTAAGACCCAATTTTTCTGCCCCTGTTTAACGGGGGCATATAATTATAATTTTTGCTGTAATATTTCACAGCAGGGCTCATTCTTGTGCTCCACTAGAGTATCTGTGAGGTGTTACAGTGTTGTGGCACCATCACCAGTACCTAAGGCCCAATTATTCTGCCCCTGTTTAACAGGGGTGTGCAATTACAATTTTTGCTGTAATATTTTGCAGCAAGGCTCGTTCTCGCGCTCAACTAGAGTATCTGTGAGGGGTTGCAGTATTGCAGCACCACCACCAGTGCATAAGGCCCAATTTTTCTGTCCTCGTTTAACAGGGGCATGTAATTACAATATTTGCTCTAATATTTCACAGCAGGGCCCGTTCCTGTGCCCAACAAGAGTATTTGTGAGGCTTTACAGTGTTGTGCCACCACCGCCACCACCATCACTGCCTAAGGCCCAATTTTTCTGCCCCTGTTTAACAGGGGCATGTAATTACGATATTTGCTGTAATATTTCAAAGCAGGGTCCTTTCCTGCGCTCAACAAGAGTACCTGTGAGGCTTTACAGTGTTGTGCCACCACCGCCTAAAGCCACATTTTTTTCCCCCGGTTTAACAGGGGCATGTAATTACAATATTTGCTCTAATATTTCACCGCAGGGCCCATTTCTGTGCTCAACAAGAGTATCTGGGAGGATTGACAGTGTTGTGCCAACACCACCACCACCGCCTAATGCCCTGTACACATGGTCGGACATTCCGACGACAAAATCTGTCTGATTTTTTCAGACGGATTTTGGCCCAAACTTGTCTTGCATACACACGGTCGTACAAAGTTGGCGGAAAATCCGATCGTTCTGAACGTAGTGACGTAGAACACATATGATGGGACTATAAAGAGGGCAGTAGCCAAAAGCTTTTGTCTTTTTATTCTGAGCATGCGTGGCACTTTGTCCGTCGGAATTGTCTACACGCGATCGGAATTTAAACGATCCGATTTTGTTGTCAGAAAATTTTAGATCCTGCTCTCAAACTTTGTATGTTGGAAATTCCGATGGAAAATGTCCAATGGAGTCCACACAAGATCGGTATTAACTGTGAGGGTTTACAGTGTTACAGTGTTTACAGTGTTGTGGCACCACCACCACACCACCACCAAAGGCCCAATTTTTCTGCCCCTGTTCGACAGGTGCATGTAATAACTCTTCTATATATATTATTTCACAACATGGCCCGTTCCAGCGCCCACCAAGAGTAATTGTGAGGGCTTACAGTGTTCTGGTACCACCAACACCTAAGGCCCAATTTTCTGCAGAGTATATAGGGCAGGCCATATAGTATATACAGACGATCTCCACTGATGCTTTATCACCAATCCTTGTTTCCCTAATAACCCCAAATTTTCAAAATCCAATTGTCATTGGGACAGAAAGTGAGGTGAAATCTTCTGAACAGGGACACAGACAGCAAAACAAATGTTACAGGGGTGATAACCCTTCCCTATGTTATCCACAAAGCTTAAAAATGTATTTTTGGGCTGGAGCTACACTTACAAAATGTAGGGGTGATAACCCTTCCCTATGTTATCCACAAAGCTTAAAAATGTACCGTATATTTTGGCTGGAGCTACACTTACAAAATGTACCTGTTCCAAATTACAAACAGATTCAACTTATGAACAAACCTACAGTCCCCATCTTGTTTGGACCGCCTATATATACTGATGTTCAGAGTATATAGGGCCTGGGGCACCCACGTCTTTTCTTATTTTTATTTGGGTGAGGGGTTCCCCTTAATATCCATACAAGACCCAAAGGGCCTGGTAATGGGCTGGGGGGGGGGATACCCATGCCATTTTTCTTAATAATTTTCATCCATATTGCTGGGACCGACATTACATTACAACCGCAAGCAGTTTTAAATGACTTTTATTCCTTTAGAAATGTCATTTTGTGCAGGGACTGTTCTAAACACGAGAAACACGCGCCACTTTACAGGCATACTATAGTCCCCCCCCCCCCCCCCAGGTACAATATTTAAAGGATTATTTCACTTTTATTTTTTTCACTTTAAGCATTATTAAAATCATCGATCAGATTTTCCAACAACAAGATCCGATCGCACATTTTACGTTGGAAAGTCCGACCATGTGTACAAGGCATAAGGCCCAATTTTTCTGCCTCTGTTTAACAGGGGCATGTAATTATGATATTTGCTCTAATATTTCACAGCAGGGTCCTTTCCTGCGCTCAACAAGAGTACCTGTGAGGCTTTACAGTGTTGTGCCACCACCGCCTAAAACCAAATTTTTCTGCCCCTGTTTAACAGGGGCATGTAATTACAATATTTGCTCTAATATTTCACCGCAGGTCCCATTCCTGTGCTCAACAAGAGTATCTGGGAGGATTGACAGTGTTGTGCCAACACCACCACCACCGCCTAATGCCCTGTACACGTGGTCGGACATTCCGATGACAAAATCTGTCTGATTTTTTCAGACGGATTTTGGTCCAACCTTGTCTTGCATACACACGGTCGCACAAATTTGTCGGAAAATCCAATCGTTCTGAGCGCAGTGACGTAGAACACATATGACGGGACTATAAAGAGGGCAGTAGCCAAAAGCTTTTGTCTTTTTATTCTGAGCATGCGTGGCACTTTGTCCGTCGGAATTGTCTACACGCAATCGGAATTTAAATGATCCAGTTTTGTTGTCAGAAAATTTTAGATCCTGCTCTCAAACTTTGTATGTTGGAAATTCCGATGGAAAATGTCCAATGGAGTCCACACAAGATCGGATTTAACTGTGAGGGTTTACAGTGTTACAGTGTTTACAGTGTTGTGGCACCACCACCACACCACCACCAAAGGCCCAATTTTTCTGCCCCTGTTCGACAGGTGCATGTAATAACTCTTCTATATATATTATTTCACAGCAGGGCCCATTCCAGCACCCACCAAGAGTAACTGTGAGGGCTTACAGTGTTCTGGTACCACCAACACCTAAGGCCCAATTTTTTGCAGAGTATATAGGGCAGGCCATATAGTATATACAGACGGTCTCCACTGATGCTTTATCACCAATCCTTGTTTCCTAATAACCCCAAATTTTCAAAATCCAATTGTCATTGGGACAGAAAGTGAGGTGAAATCTTCTGAACAGGGACACAGACAGCAAAACAAATGTTACAGGGGTGATAACCCTTCCCTATGTTATCCACAAAGCTTAAAAATTTATTTTTGGGCTGGATCTACACTTACAAAATGTAGGGGTGATAACCCCTCCCTATGCCATCCACAAAGCTTAAAAATGTACTTTTTGGCTGGAGCTACACTTACAAAATGTACCTGTTCCAAATTACAAACAGATTCAACTTATGAACAAACCTACAGTCCCCATCTTGTTTGGACCGCCTATATATACCGATGTTCAGAGTATATAGGGCCTGGGGCACCCACGTCTTTTCTTATTTTTATTTGGGTGAGGGGTTCCCCTTAATATCCATACAAGACCCAAAGGGCATGGTAATGGGCTGGGGGGGATACCCATGCTATTTTTCTTAATAATTTTCATCCATATTACCGGGACCGACATTACATTACAACCGCAAGCAGTTTTAAATGACTTTTATTCCTTTAGAAATGTCATTTTGTGCAGGGACTGTTCTAAACACGGGAAACACGTGCCACTTTACAGGCATACTATAGTCCCCCCCCCCAGGTACAATATTTAAAGGATTATTTCACTTTTATTTTTTTCACTTTAAGCATTATTAAAATCATCGATCGGATTTTCCAACAACAAGATCCGATCGCATATTTTATGTCGTAAAGTCCGACCATGTGTACAGGGCATAAGGCCCAATTTTTTTGCCTCTGTTTAACAGGGGCATGTAATTACAATATTTGCTCTAATATTTCACAGCAGGGCTCGTTCCTGCGCTCAACAACAGAATTTGTGAGGGGTTACAGTGTTGTGGCACCACCACCACTGCCTAAGAAACCATTTTTCTGCCCCTGTTTAACAGAGGTGTGTAATTAAAATTTTTGATCTAATATTTCACAGCAGGGCCCGATCCTGCGCCCACCAAGAGTAACTGTGATGGTTTACAGTGTTGTGGCACCACCACCACACCACCACCAAAGACCCAATTTTTCTGCCCCTGTTCGACAGGTGCATGTAATAACTCTTCTATATATATTATTTCACAGCAGGGCCCGTTCCAGCACGCACCAAGAGTAACTGTGAGGGCTTATAGTGTTCTGGTACCACCAACACCTAAGGCCCAATTTTCTGCAGAGTATATAGGGCAGGCCATATAGTATATACAGGCGGTCCCCTACTTTCAAACATCCGACTTACAAACGACTCCTACTTACAAACGGAGGGAGACAACAGGAAGTGAGAGGAAATCTACTCCTAGGAAGGAACATTCTCTCCTGTAAGAGTTAATATCACCAATCCTTGTTTCCCTAATAACCCCAAATTTTCAAAATCCAATTGTCATTGGGACAGAAAGGGAGGTGAAATCGTCTGAACAGGGACACAGACAGCAAAACAAATGTTACAGGGGTGATAACTTACAAAATGTACCTGTTCCAAATTACAAACAGATTCAACTTATGAACAAACCTACAGTCCCCATCTTGTTTGGACCGCCTATATATACTGATGTTCAGAGTATATAGGGCCTGGGGCCCCCATGTCTTTTCTTATTTTTATTTGGGTGAGGGGTTCCCCTTAATATCCATACAAGACCCAAAGGGCCTGGTAATGGGCTGGGGGGATACCCATGCCATTTTTCTTAATAATTTTCATCCATATTGCCAGGACCGACATTACATTACAACCGCAAGCAGTTTTAAATGACTTTTATTCCTTTAGAAATGTCATTTTGTGCAGGCACTGTTCTAAACACGGGAAACACGCGCCACTTTACAGGCATACTATAGTCACCCCCCGGTACGATATTTAAAGGAATATTTCACTTTTATTTTTTCACTTTAAGCATTATTAAAATCACTGCTCCCGAAAAAATGCCCATTTTTAAAACTTTTTTTGCATTGATACTTGTCCCCTGGGGCAGGACCCGGGTCCCAAAAAACTTTTATAGGACAATAACTTGCATATTAGCCTTTAAAATTCACACTTTCGATTTTTCACGTTCGGGTCCCATAGACTTTAACAGTGTTCGAATGTTCGCGCAAACTTTCTGTCCGTTCGCATGTTCTGCTGCGAACCGAACCGGGGGTTGTTCTGCTCATCCCTAGTCAGGATGGCTAAGGTCGAGGTCAGAAACAGGGGAACCATCTGAACCAAGCAGCTCCTTGGGGGGTGGTGCTACAAATGTAAAGGCAAACTTTTTTGGGGATGGGATAGGGAGTGGTTAGAGCCTTTGTTAATTTTTTATTGCAATCTTTGTCCACGTTAGGGAGATGAATCCCTTTATCTTTCCTGATGATCTTTGTCCTTGGAACTAACAGTGATGAGAAATTCAACATTTAGAGTTGTCACATGAGGTGAGGTGAGGGGAAATCTTCCAGTGGGGACACCTGTCCTGGTGACAACTGCATTAGTGGAGAATTCTCCTCACTTTATGGAGTTTTCCTTTCACTTCCTGCTGTATCTCCCAGACAGGAAGTGAAGAGAAATCTCCGCAATGGGAGGAAAATATACCCTGACAGAAGTTTTAAGCCTTTCTTACTCTATCCAAAACTTTTAAAATGTTTGGCTATACAGTAGCTCACAAAAGTGAGTACATCCCTCACATTTTTGTAAATATTTTACTATATCTTTTCATGTGACAACACTGAAGAAATGACACTTTGCTACAATGTAAAGTAGTAAGCGTACAGCTTGTATAACAATATAAACTTGCTGTCCCCTCAAAATAACTCCACATGGCTATTAATATCTAAACCGCTGTCAACAAATGTGAGTACATCCCTAAATTAAAATGTCCAAATTGGGCCCAATTAGCCATTTTCCCTCCCCCAGTGTCATGTGACTCATTAGTGATACAAGGTCTCAGGTGTGAATGGGGAGCAGGTGTGTTAAATTTGGTGTTATCAATCTCGCTCTCTCATACTGGTTACTGGAAGTTCAATATGGCACCTCATGACAGAGAACTGTGTGAGGATCTGAAAAAAGAACTGTTGCTCTACATAAAGATGGCCTAGGCTATAAGAAGATTGCTAAGACCCTGAAACTGAGCTGCAACACAGCGGCCAAGACCATGCAGCAGTTTAACAAGACAGGTTTCACTCAGAACAGGCCTTACCATGGTGGACCAAAGAAGTTGAGAGCACCTGCTCAGAATTATATCCAGAGGTTGTCTTTGGGAAATAGACGTATGAGTGCTGCCAGCATTACTGTAGAGTAGGGATGAGCTTCGTGTTCGAGTCGAACATACGTTCGACTCGAACATCGGCTGTTCGACCGTTCGGCGAATTCTGAACGTTAAGGGCCGTTCGCACCAAATTCGTGTGGCGCTCACGGCCCAAAATGCACTGCGATGGCGCAGTGCATTGCTGGCTCATGATTGGCCAAGCATGCACTGTGACCCCGCATGCTTGGCCAATCACAGCGCTGGCAGCGAGGAGAGCCATGATTGGCCACAGGCAGGATGCCTGTGGCCAATCATAGCTCAGGCTGTGTAGTACACGCCCCACACTATATAAGGCCGCCAGCGCGGCGGCCTTGTGTAGTGTGTTGGCATCTGTAACAGTTAATGGGTGTTCTGTGTACCTTCAACACAGTATACACCGATCGTTATCGGCCGATTTTTCATTCTTGCTCTTCTGTAGTGGTTGTTGTCTGCGTGCCCTGACCGCAGTATACACCGCTATATTCACCTATATATCTAGCGATATATCTACCTTTTATAATAGAGCTGTCAGTCAGTGTTAGGAGATTGTGCATGCTTTCTGCGTGCTCTGAATGCAGTATACACCGCTATATCCACCTATCTAGCTAAATATCTTGCTCGTTTTAAATAGAGCTCTCAGTCAGTGTTAGGAGATTGTGCATGCTGTCTGCGTGCTCTGAACGCAGTATACACCGCTATATCCACCTATCTAGCTAAATATCTTGCTCGTTTTAAATAGAGCTCTCAGTCAGTGTTAGGAGATTGTGCGTGCTGTCTGCGTGCTCTGAAAAAGACGGACGGCAAAACAAATTATACAGGGGTGCTAACCCTTCCCTATGTTTTCCAAAAAGCTTAAAAATAGTTTTTTTGACTGGAGCTACACTTTAAAAATGTACCAGTTGAAAATTACAAACCGATTCAACTTAACACAACAAACCTACACAGTCCCTGTCTTGTTTGCACCGCCTGTATACTGCTGTTCTGAGTATATAGGGCCTGGGGGCCACACGTATTTCCTTTTTTTAATATGGGTACGGGGTTCCCCTTAATATGTGTACAAGACCCAAAGGGGCTGGTAATGGGCAGGGAGGGCTATTCATGCCATTTTTCTCAATGATTTTCAACCATATTGCAGGAACCAGATATAACATTAAAACCGCAAGCAGCTTTAAATGACGTTATTTCCGTTAAATGTCATTTTGTGCAGGGACTGTTCTAAACACCGGAAACACGTGGCACTTCACAGGCATACTACAGACACCCCCCAGGCACCATATTTAAAGGAATATTTCACTTTTTTTTCATTTTAATCGTCATTAAAATCAGTGCTCCCGCCAAAACGGGCGTTTTTAAAAGTTTTTTTTGCAGTGACCCATGTCCCCTGGGGCAGGAGCCAGGTCCCCAAACCCTTTTTAGGACAGTATCTTGCATATTAGCCGTTAAAATTAACACTTTTAATTTCGAACGTTCGAGTCCCATAGACTTCAATGGGGTTCTAACGTTCGTACGAATTTGGGGTCCGTTCGAAAGTTCTGGTTCGAACCGAACCGGGGGTGTTCGGCTCATCCCTACTGTAGAGGTTGAAGGGGTGGGGGGCCAGCCTGTCAGTGCTCAGATCATGTGCCCCACACTGCATAAAATTGATCTGCATGGCTGTTGTCCCAGAAGGAAGCCTCTTCTAAAGATGATGCATAAGAAACCCACAAACAGTTTTCTGAAGACAAGCAGACTAAGGACCTGTATTACTGAAACCATGTCCTGTGGTCTGATGAGACCAAGATAAACTTATTTGGTTCAGATGGTGTCAAGCGTGTGTGGTGGCAACCTGGTGAGAAGTACAAAGACAAGTGTGTCTTGCCTACAGTCAAGCATGGTGGTGGGAGTGTCATGGTCTGGGGATGCACGAGTGTTGCTGGCACTGGGGAGATACAGTTCATTGAGGCAATCATGAATGCCAACATGTACTGTAACATACTGAAGTGGAGCATGATCCCCTACCTTCGGAGACTGGGCCTCGGGGCAGTATTCCAACATGATAACGACCCCAAACACACCTCCAAGATGACCACTGCCTTGCTAAAGAAGTTGAGGGTAAAGGTGATGGACTGGTCAAGCATGTCTCCAGACCTCAACCCTATTGAGCATCTGTGGGGCATCCTCAAACGGAAGATGGAGGAGCGCAAGGTCGCTAACATCCACCAGCTCCGTGATGACATCATGGAGGAGCGAAAGAGGACTCCAGTGGCAACCTGTGAAGCTCTGGTGAACTCCATGCCCAAAAGGGTTAAGGCAGTGCTTGAAAATAATGGTGGCCACACAAAATATTGACACTTTGGGCTAAATTTGGACATTTTCACTTAGGGGTGTACTCACTTTTTTTGTGTGTTGAGTTATTTTGAGGGGAGAGCAAATTTACACTCACTACTTTACATTGCAGCAAAGTGTAATTTCTTCAGTGTTGTCACATGAAAGGATATAATAAAATATTTACAAAAATGTGAGGGGTGTACTCACTTTTGTGAGATACTGTACATACACTTTAATTTCCACCTATATTCTTTCTATTATAGTTGATGTTCATTTCTGGGTGCCTTTATCAGAATGCAAATATGTCTGATACACTTACTGCTTTCTTTTTCAACTGTTAGAACATAGAACATGTTTCTTAAGAATTCTTCTGCTTTTTATTTTTAACTGAATATATTATTAATGTATGCATGCATACCAATGTTCATGGTTTGGGTATGAGACTGCCAGTTTTGTTGCATGGGGCAATCTTTAGCTCATTTGTAGTACATTGCTGTGTTTTTGATAAACTCATCTATGGTGCAGAGTGCACAGGGGGGAAGCCTACTTTGTGAATGGGTTCTCAGATATTCATTGCAGCACTGTAATATGACATATGATATAATTTCCAGAGCCACAGTGGTAATGAAAATGCATTATTTAAATAAAAAAAAAAAAAATGTAAAATACAAGAAAGACATTAGGTTAGCAGACATTGGAGCTGAAATACAGATTGCTAACAGTATAAAGTGAAAGCGCAAAAAGTATATTAATGCTAAGAATAATAAATGTGATATAAGCCCTCTAAAAGTTAAATTAGAAAACAAAATAGCAGAATACAAATGAAAGCTAAGAAGTCAAAAACATATTCTTCATCTGTTGTCTCTGCCAGACAATACAGAAAAGAAATACAGCCCAAACCCCTCATCTGCAATACTCTTTTAATAAAGGAAGAGATACAATTAAGCTAAATTAAAGGCTAAGTTCACACTTTTAGGAAAATAGCCTATGCAAGCAAAGGTCCCCTGTAGATTAAAACAGTGCAATTTTGAAAAAAAAAATTGTAAGTGTCATGGCATTGTGTCCCCCTGAGAGCCTAGCTGAAAAACTCTCATTCTGTGTCCTGCCTTATTGCCAGAACAGGCCAGCCATTGGTGGCTTACCCCTACCACTACAGAAATTTTTCCTGGAGGTCTGCTTTAACGCACAACAATAATTGATATATTTCTTCTGTTTGTGATAATGGTTTATCCTTGTGACGATAACAGGCTACATTAAGACTGGACAAAGCATATAGGGTTATTCCACTGTCTCTTCTTGCATCCTAGTGGTAGATCATTTTTAATTACCTGAGATAGCACTCTAGATTTGGTAGGTGACCTGTTACTTTATACTTTCTGTAGAAGGTGCTACAAGAATTTACAGGTAGTCAAATGAGCAGTTAGAACTGGATTATTTCTTAATGGATAGCAAATAAACCCTTACAATAAAATTGCCAAATTTACAGTGGGCATATATACCGAAAATGTAACTTCCATTCCTGCTCTGTGTGTATCAACCAGAGAGACAGCATGAAGGCAAACAGTTCCTTCATCACTTACATATAGTTACATAGTCAATAAAGTTACAAAAAGACACAAGTCCATCCAGTTCAACCTGTGGTATGTGAGTGTGCTTGTGCTTATGTTAATAGTACATAGTATATCCCTGTATGTTGCAATCGTTAAGATGCACATCTAATAGTTTTTTAAACTTTCGGTACTCCCTTCTGATACCACTGCTTGTGCAAGGTAATTCCACATCCTTACCACTGACAGTAAATAACCCTCTACGCAGATTACAGTTAAACAGCTTCTCTTCCAATTTCTGTGAATAGCCACATGAATGGCACTGAAAAGCTTTTTCCCTGTGCTAGGTATCACTATCATATCCCTTCTCAAGCGTCTCCTTTACAGGAAGAATACGTTTAATGCTTGCAGTCTTTCCCCGTAGCTGAGATTCTCTAGTCCCTTTACTAGTTTTGTTGCCCTTCTCTTTCCAGTTTTAGCAAATCCTTGATAATTGGTGTCCAGAACTGGATGGAATACTCCATATGTGGCTAGACCAGAGTTTTATAGAGTGGGAGAATTACTGTTTTTTTATCCCTGGAGTAAATCCCCTTTTTAATACATGTTAATATTCAGTTTGCTTTGCTTGTAGCAGCTTGGCATTGCATGCCATTGCTGAGCCTGTCATCTACTGGGACCCCCAGGTTCTTTTGTGACCTGGATTCCCCCAGAGGTTCTCCCCCTAGTAAGTAACTTGCATTTGTATTTATAACACCCAACTCCATTACCCTACGTTTTTCAACTATAAACCTCATTTGCCATTTTGTTGCCCAACCCATTTTTTTTTTTTAGGTCTTCTTGTAAGCTTTCTACATCCTGTGCAGAAGTTATTACCCTGCTTAACTATGTATCATCTGCAAATATTTTGATTGTACTGTTTATCCCATCCTCTATATTGTTTATGAATAAATTAAACAGAATTGGTCCCAGGACAGATTCTTGGGGGACCCATTTACGACATCGGACCAGTCTCAATATTTGCTATTTATCACCACCCTTTGAACCCACCGCTGCAGCCAGTTTTCAATCCAGGTACATACCCTATGGCCCATTCCAACAGACCTCAGTTTGTAAAGTAAACATTGGTGGGGAACTATATAAAATGCCTTTGCAAAATCCAGATATAAAACATCCACAGGCCTACCTTTATCTAGATGGCAGCTCACTTCCTCATAGAATGATAATAGATTGGTCTGGTAAGAATGAATCCAAGCTGATTACTACTAATTATATTGTTTTCATTACTAAAATCTTGGATATAGTCCCTTATCATCCCCTCCAGTAGCTTACAAACTATTGATGTTAGGCTAACTGGCCTGTAGTCAGCCTAAAAGTCACTTAAAAGAACCCACACCATTCCGTGAATCTTGTGTAATTAAATATGTATATTTAAATCAAAGTTTTTTTTTAAATATCCAATTAAAAATGACAGCTATAAAACATTAGTTTAAAATGTATATAAAAAAAATAATCCACACCATCATAGTTTCTTATGAATTATATTCTATGTTTACATTCTAATACCTTCAGCATTTTAAAACATACTTTTGGTTTAAAATAGTACTTTAGGATTTTCTTTTTATTTTAGTTGAGTTAGTTCTTTCAGATCTTATGCATTACTGTTGTCTGATTTGTGTGGGCACTGAGAATTTACCTATCACATAAACATCTTAAGAAAAGAGAAATGGCTAAATCCACTAGGAGCGAAGGTGTGAAAGAAGGAAGATTAATCACATGGAAACAGGGAGGAGAATAGATTGACAATATTTGATGGAATGGACAGAGGAGGTCATCCGAGAAAGCATCAAACAAGATTCTCTTGAGATTAGAACAAATAGAGATGTATGAGGCTGGCTAAGTGGAAGTCAACCTTAAAGTGGTCAGAAAAAGATCAAGCTCTAACTAGCCAAATTATTATTGACAGTCTATGGCCCTGGCAGAGTCAGAGTTCGTAAAACTCAATACTGATATCTTTTATAGCACACACTGTGGTAAAGTTAACACAAACCATTCACATTAACAACTTAGGAAACCTCATCCATTTTTTATGGATTTGGTAATTACAGGAGTATGTTTAAGGGCTATCCTTAATGAAAGAGCACACTAATGAAACTTTTGTCTGAGGTGTCAACAGGTTATGATCTTGTATTATTATAGTTAACTCTGTTATCACTGCAATCCTCTTACTGATTCAAATTACAGTCGGATACTAACAAAGTATTGCATTAAATGCTTTACAACCTTTTCTACATAGTAAACAAAAATGGCTAATGGTGGCAAAAAGATTTTCCTACAGAATGCAAAATATCTCTATTCAATAAGAATACAGTGTCCAAAAGTCCTTGTTATAAAAAAACATGCACCAGGACTTACATGATTGTTTAAATCCCTTTACGGAAAAATAATTTGAACCATTAGAATAATGACATTTTGAAAAACTGTACTGGTTTAAAAATATCTTTCCCTCTTCTGCAATTGAGAATAGAGCTGTATCTATTTTATCTGAGTGTAATTTTTGCTTTGATTATCATTATTTTTTTTCTCTCTGGCAGTGTTTTCATCCACTGTCTTTTAATGTAATTTATATACTCAATAAAAATAGAATTCATAAAAAAAAAGTATCTTTCCATATGAAAATAGTTTGCTTATTTAAAATACTGTTTATGCAAATCACGCAGCGGTAAAAGGCATTTCAGAGGACCTTGGCAGAAACTAATTTGCAAAGCTAGAAAAAGCTACAAAAGCATTTTGAAACTTACATGTTCATTAGTACCTTCATTAGCAAAGCTCAACTCCAGGATATTAGCAACAACCCCATCCTAATTCTTCCCCCATACCCCTTTAACTAACCTCAAGTATCAACAACAAAAAAATACTATCCAAATGCCCATTTTACTTATCTGAAGCTGTGGTCATGTGACACTGTTGATCTTTTTTTTCCCTACTCTTTAAAACTGGACATTCTTTTTTCAGGTGTTCACACTACTGCCTGTGTAACATAGACACTTACTATTGGTGGAGGTGACACTTCCAGTCACAAGTTCCTCTCACATTGGCTCTAGAGGCAGAACTAATGTGGTGGTGAGGGGACCGTTGCTCAAGAAGATATAGAGTGGGGAAAATGTCCAGTTCCCAAGGCAGTAAATTAGCTTAGAAAATGAAAAATGTGACTTTGATCTATTGCACTACAGGATGGCTTAGGACAAGATGTTTGTAAGAAAGACTGTGGGTAGGGTAATTTATGCACAAGGCACTATATCATTTTGATTCTTGCCTGGAGTTGGGCTTTAAGTAAATGGCTACAAACTGAAGAAATTAATGTTGTTGCTGCTCTCTCAAAAAGTAGACATCCTGCAAAGACCATGACAAAAGCAAAGCATGGTATGCTAAAGGAGATTGAATAAAAAAACTCCACCTATAGTGGATCTTCATAAATAATTTTAGCCTGTGTATTCTTCTTGAGTTCACAGTAAGAAAAACACTGAAATGAAATCCATGAAAGAATGTCTCAGAGAAAAGCTTTGTTTAGAAAATAAATGTCTACAAAGAAAGGAGAGTCGCCCTGGGACTTTAAATGAGGTGGTCACAGTTAGCCACTGAGTACCAAGAGTAATAGTAGTATAAATATTTATTAAAATGAATGTACATACATGGATAATATAGCATATTAGCTCAGCCAATGGATTTGCACATAATGAAGAGAATAAATAAAGTTGATACAAACATTATGCAATGCAGTATATACAAATGTACGCATCAGAAAACCCGACGCGCATTTTGCAAGATCATTGCTCACTCATCAGGGGTGGATGCGGATGAGATGTATCTAAATAGACAAAAAATATGTGTCACAGTGGTAAATGTAAGAAAAATGGCAGAATGGGCCAGAGCAAAACAGCCCAATACATACCAGTGAATGAAACCAGAGTTTCCATCACTGAACCCCCAAATGGATGGCAACAGCCAGAGTATGGCATGGGAGCTGAGGGGGAGAAAACGAATATGGGTACCCCCAAGGGGGATGCCAGGCGGCAGACATGGCATAGGTGAAGGTGAATAGTCCTAATTGTCTCAGTATGTAACGTGATAGGTTTCAGCTGTAAACATAGATGTATATGTCTCAATGATTTTCCAAATTTAGTAAGATGAACAACAAGTTATATAATGTAGTAATATTTTGTATGAGAGCATTTATACTCCAGCATAAGTATATATGTCAAGCCTTACTAAATAAGCAGAGTAGACAAAAGTTGTACAATTATTTGTATAGAAACATATGTAAACTAATCTGATCCAATAATGGAGCAGACATAGAGACCACGAGTAAAAAAGTGAATCCTGAAAAAATGTGTTTGTCTGGGAAATCAACCCCTATAGTAAGAAAAGAGGAAATGGTTGTGTGTAAAGCAGTGTTTGCATTTTACTCAAATATACTTATACATTTGAAAGTGTTCTGTTATATCTGTTCAATAAGTGCAAAACAGAGCTGTTCAATGTCCTCTCCACACTTCCTGTGTTATCTCAGGGAGCCCTCCTAAATCTTATGTTGGGCAACAGATTTATTAGTTTGTATATTGCGGGGATGAGAAGAAGGGGCATGATTCAGTTATTTAACAAGATAACTGTGCAGAGCTGACACCATTGAGTCCACAAAAATGCTGTGTATTGCCAGTTTGTTGGCAGATGTAGTCTTTACTCTACACAGCAGGTGGCGCCTTGCTGCCTCGGTTGGAGTGGAGTCTTAGTGGGAATGATGTTCCCCTGCAGCCTCCATAGATGTCACTAGGGAGTAGCTGTCCAAATGGACATTGCAACCCCCAGTGACCTTCTGCGGCCATTTTGGTTGGGGCAGTGATTAAAATTTGAGGTACCTTGCTCAGTTTGGCACACATTCTGTGAGTGGTCAATGTAGGGAGAGAATCCCTGCTTGCCAGGGACAGAACATTAACCTTGGGGATAGAGTCCAGTGCAAGTAAGGTGAGGATAGGGACACCTCTGTATACCTCATAGATCTATCAGTCTCTGGAGTTGCCTTAGAGGACTTGTTAAGATTCTCAAACTGTCACTTTGATGCCACACTGCCAGTCAGCCACCCTTCCAACAGATATGGTCTGGGTAATGTAGGTGTAGCCAGGTGCTTGGCTCTGTAGTAGCTGTTCTGAGATGCTGAACTGGTTAACTATATCAGCAAGAGTAGGGAGCTGCTGAGCAGGAAGTGTTCAATAGTCAGGCAGCACTGCAATGTGGGGGGCGACTGTAGTCCAGAGGAGAGAGACTTAACTATAATCAGGAGCTTTTGAACTGCATTTCCCAGAAAGGGATTAGCAGGAGGAGGGGAAAGAGCTGAATATTTTCAGGCTCTATTGGACATAGATTCCTCTTGCCATGAGGGAGTGCACATGGCTATCCAGTGTGCACCATCACAGCTGCATATCAGAGGCCTGAGCAAGATCCGGAGTGTTGAGTTCAAGGGTGCAAACAGCTAAAGTCATCTTGGTTTAGAGCAGAGAGTTAACTGGATGATGAGCTGCAATATCACTGGGACTGGTGAGCTGTTGCTATGGGGATTTACTATCTGCTGGTAGAGAGACTGAGCCCTTTAGCAACTAACCATAAAGCCCTCTAGTAGCCTGCAGGCTTAACTGGGATTGTTCTCACCTGCACCAACAGTACAACTGGGGCCCAACGCTTGCCAGCTGAAGAGTTAGGACTAAAGACTTTCCCTTTACAGAGGCTAAACTTCACCTGTTGCTTGTGCTAAGAGGTACCCCTCATAGGACATTGCACCATATCTTAGCCATTCTTCTAGAGTGTACTCTAGACCAGTTATAGTGTAGTGGTTGTAGCAATGTAGTGTTAATAGGGCACATAAAAACAAAATATTTTTTTGTTTGCCTACCTGTTGACCTGCATTTTACAAGTGCACTAAAACACAAATCAATACACGTCAATAAAAATAAAATGGATGGAAATGTAAATCCAGTGTGTAGTCAGTGGGAATTTGGTCTCAATGGCACCTACATGCGGTGCTGTTTTGCCAGGTTAAATCACACTTCTTTTTGGGTGACAAGCTTTTGCAGTTTGCTATAACAATCATGCCAAAACTGCACTGCTTTTAGGTGCCATTGAAAATGAATGGAACCCTGAACACACATGTTGCATGTTGTCATTATTGCAGTGCAATGTGGTATCGTGGGCAGAATCGCAGGGATTCTTTCAAAAGTCACAAAACGCCAGATGTAAACTGGGCCTAAATATGATGATTCCTACTTATTGTGTTTGGGTTGGATGGAGGTGGATCCATCACAATCTCCAAATCATAACATTACAAATAGTAAACTTGGAATGTGTATATATGGGATCCTTGTCTACCTGAAAGTGGGTTTCCTGAAAATACAAAATCTCATACACCCCTTGGTACATTATCCGAGAAATGTTTAGGTTTACAAATTCTACGTGCCCTGTCATCAAGGCAGCATAACTTGAAACATCTGAGCAAGTAAGAGAGAGATCATTTTTAGGTTTTACATACACTTTCAAATAAACCTGTCACAGCTGTGGCTAATTCTAACTCAGCATATGAATCAGGTGAACCCTATGAAGAACAATTAAGGGAAATATAGGCAGCAGACATTATATGCATATCTTGTTTTTACCTGTAAAATGTGAGCTGGACCAACTCCTTTAAACTTGCATATATTCCTGTTGGTCTTTCAAAGTGATAGCTGGTCTTGATGATCAATAGGGAAGATTAGAAAGGGGAAGAGGAGGGGTCAGGCTTGACATTTACAGAAAAGAACAAGATATGACATGTAATTTTGACATACAGTTCTTACTTAAGGTAATAATGAATAAAATGTGTAGCCTATGACAGTTAGATTCCAGTAAATGTTTTTCTAGTTCAGCATAAAAACAAAAACAGATGGATAAGACTAGATACTGTGAGCAACAGTTCCACCTTTCATTTCCTGTTAATTGTCTATCTGTTTTTGGAACATGATAACGAGACATTGGATAAGGAAGGCAGATTGTCTAACCTAGGACTGCCACCCAAGTGGTGATTTACTGGCTTGGCTGATCAATATTATTCACAGGTAAAAGATAAAAAGGCTGGTGTTTTTTCTCAGAAAAGGTGGCAACCAAATCTTCATGTTGACTCACAAATTTGAATCAAGTGCTATGTTTTCTATTAAGACACATGCACTGCATTCAAATGAAAAAAAGTGTTTGACAAGAAAAAGCCATGTTCGACTTTCTTTGCTTGCAGTTCAAAGCAACTAAAAAGGACATGTTGCATCCAAAGAAATGCAACCCAGTGCAAAATAATTAAAGTAATGGGGTTTTGCTGACTTACTCTTGAGGTGTGTTCCAAACACTGGAAAACAACATCAGTTAATGCTGATTATAAAGTAATGATGGTTTGTTTCTTCCTCTGGAACTGCAATTGCTTTATAAAAAATTGTGTTCACATTGTATTTTTACAAAAACACTTGCTGATGAATTAAATTGCAAAGCCAGATCTAGTGGTGAATGGGTTATGTAATGATACCAGCAGTCATTTTGGGGGTGAGAACGCAATGTTGCCGCCTATAAAAGTTTGCAAGATAAATTGTCTCAGCATTATTGCTTAAGTAGCGCTTTCGCTCTATGAAATACATTGTCTGTCGAGCATTTAACGTGAATTCCCTTGACCTAAGGGCTTGGCAATTTTTGAGCACCGAAACATTCTGTGCTTTGTCTATTGGTATTTTATACAAACAGAATAAATAGCTGTGCAAGGGGCCGCTGGATTGTGACCCTGTTTTGCAGAGGATGCAGCCTCATCTATGTAAGATTTATCTTTCTTATAAGACAGTATCCCCAAACCAGACAAATACAGATGAAAAAAAAACCTACAGCAGCCAATTTCCTAAAGCTTACAAGCAAAGCCAAAGGTCATTTCCAAGTTAACCGTTTCTACCAATATTGCAACATTTTATAATTAAAAAAAAATGCTAGATCAAACAAATTTTAATGTGATTATTTGCTCATCAATAATATTTAAAGTGAACCTGTCAACTTTTTGTCTCCTGTCCCCAATGCTTTTTTCTGTGTCTCTACCCCAGTTTTCCTGCTACCTTGAGATGTGGTGGAGTTGGGACAGACTGAAGTTCAAAGCTGGTGGTGAAACAACATTCAACATTCAACAGTTTGCAACCAGGCAAACATTAGATTAGAGAGCAAGAAAATGATAAAACTAAGATCAATACAAAATAAATACAGAATCCAGAAGCAAAAAAATAGCCAGACGGTAGAGATAAGTCAATAGTACAGTCAGAACTTTGGCTGGTACTGTGTTCTGATGACTGCCAATCTTTTGCCCTTTCAACAAGAGCTTAAAACCATATATAGAAGTGGCATTTCTACAGTTGTTGCTAGTTCCTAAGGAAGCTGCTGGTGCTTGCACCCACTGATTCTCTAGGAACCACAGATGTCGCTAAGAATCCCTGCCACTAAGTTCAGTGGGTAGCAAGCATGAAGAACGACAATGGATTTACCATGAGGGTCATTTTTTGGGAATTTTTAATTTGGATAAATAACTTCCCCAATATTTGAGTGTCTTTATTTCTAGGTCATAAGCTTTTTTTGTAAATGAGTAGGGTTACTATATTCCCCATACTCATTTAGACATAGGGGTTGATGGTATCTGGGGTTCCCCTTAGTATTAAAATAGGCTTCAATATTCCAATAATAATGCCCACAGATCTCCACAACCGGTACTCTGGTACTCACTGATTACTGTAACGGGTGTGCACAGGGAGTGTGCACTCATCACAGTAACATCTTTACATAGGGCCACTGCGGCCTCTTGGCTTTAAAGCCCACCCACTGAAAGGCCACAGATATGTGTACGGCCGGCGGGAAGAGGTTAAAGGAATTGGGTATTTTTAATACAGTATTTCATGAGATTCTGCTCCTGATGTTCACAGTAATACAACATATGTGTATATTACAGTAAAACCTTGGTTTGAGAGCGTTTTGCAGGATAACCAAACTTTTTAAATACATTTTGACTTGATATACAAGCGATGTCTTGATATACAAGTAACGTCATGCCACAACTTAGTATAAAATAGAAAAGAGGCACCTCTAAGTGTAGCAATATGGTTACATTTAATGAAGGTACAACATTTAGAAACTCACATGGTTGATGATTAAAATAGGCCTATCTAAGTATGCAGGCATCCTGGGTAAAGCTGTCCACATAGACCATCTTCTGTACCGCCATCAACGTCATCCCTTCAACTCTGCACTCCGCGAACGCTTCACGCCTCACTCTCAGAATGCTCTACTGCAGGGTAATTTTCCTGGTCATGATTGCATACTGACTGCGGTGAGAGCCGGCAGTAAGGAGAATGGTCTATGTAGACATCTTTACCCCGGATGCCCGCATACTTAGATGTGCATCTTTTAATCATCAACCATGTGAGTTGCTAAATGTTGTACCTTCATTAACCAACTTCATTCATGTAACCATATTGCCACACTTAGCCCTTGTACACACGGTCGGACATTCCGACAACCAAATCCGTTGGATTTTGTCAGACGGATTTTGTCCGAAACTGTTGCATACACACGGTCGGACAAAGTTGTCCGAAAATCCGATCGTACTTAACGTGATGACGTTATTTCGTTAGGAGGGGACTACGTTCAGGCTAGTAGCCAATAGCTTTGGTCTAGGAATTTGATCTGAGCATGTGTGGCACTTTGTCCGATCGGAATTCTCTACACATGTTCGGACAAAGTCCGATCGGATCATGTTGTCGGAAAATTTTATAGTCCAGCTGGAAAACTTGGTCCGCTGGATACTCCGATGGAAACAGTCCGATGGAGCCCACACACTGTCGGATTATCCGACAACACGGTCCTATTGGACATTGTCCATCGGAATGTCCGACCGTGTGTACAAGGGCTAAGAGGTGCCTCTCTTCTCTTTTATACTCTGTAGCTCCTGATGGATTTTGTTCCTAATCCCCTTGTGGAGACTGCCATTTGAAGATGGACATTTTATGGTCACATTGCTATAATCTTTTTATATGGACTATAAACTGATAGAGCTATAAATAAATGGTTGTTGGACAAATCATTTGAGTTTCCATTATTTCTTATGGGGAAATTCGCTTTGATATATAAGTGCTTTGGATTACAAGCATACAAAAGAGAAAAAAGGGAGCTGGCGGGACTTTAAAGGTACCAGAAAAGGCAAACAGATTGAAAAAATTGTTATTTAAACAAAAAAAGTCACACACAGCATTTACATATTATTCCTTAAAGCACATATAACCACTTCTTGCTCATACTCAACATATTTCGCTCAACAGAGCTTCTTCAGGAGATTTTTAAGGGAAGAAGTGTCACATCAAGTAGATAACAGATGTAAATGAAAGTACTAAAAATTGCTATAAATACATTTACGTCATGAATCATAAAAACATAATTTATGTATTATTTATCAAGAAATTTGAATTTATCAGAATTTTTAAAAATACATTTAAATAGAGTACATTTTGTACAAACAAATTTATCATATATATATATATATATATATATATATATATATATATATATATATATATATATATATTTTTTTTTTTACTGAGAGGGTGCCTACCGGATACTCATGTTCAAAGGAAATTGGTCTATGATATATAAGTTGAAGCCAGAATTACAGAGGGAAATTAGTAAAACCTTAGTCAGTCAGAGAGCAAAAATATATTAGCCCCCTTTCACACTGGGCCGGTGCGGGCGGGGCAGTTTTACCCCCCTGCTAGCGGCCGAGAAAGGGTTAAAACCACTGCAAAGTGCTGCTTTGCCAGCGGTATAGCCATGCTGCCCCATTCATTTCAATGGGCAGGAGTGCTAAAGAAGCAGTATACACACCGCTCCTTCAGAGCTCCAAAGATGCTGCTAGCAGGACTTTTTTTAACCTTCCTGCCAGCGCACCGCTCCAGTGTGAAAGCCCTCTGGCTTTCACACTGGAGTGTGAGGAGTGGCTCTTTCAGGGCACTTTGCAGGCACTATTTTTAGTGCTGTAGCACCTGCAAAGCGCCCCAGTGTAAAAGGGGTCTTAAAAGTTACTCACATCGTTTACAAATCTATAGTGATATTTAATCCAGTCTAAAAGTTATATTGACGTAAATCTATAAAAAAAAATATATATATATATATATATATATATATATATATATATATATATATATATATATATATCCATATAGTTACCTCAAAAGGTTCCAGAACCACTATGATAATTCATCCAGTTCCCAAGGATGAAGGAAGATGTAGTAAATTACAAAAAAGGGCACAATGAGTTGAATGGTGAAAAAAAGCACCCCTTGTTTAAGGGCCCCAAGATGGAAGGCAGAGAGAAAAAACAGGTAGATTTTGTTGGAAAGAAGGGGGGGGGGTGTATATGTTACTATACCCAAGGCACACTAGATGGAAATGTTTTTTTTTGTGAGATACCAGTAGCCCCAGTGATCCTATAATATAAAAGAAACAATTTATCCTTAATATGTATATAGTGTTTCCCAATGGAAGGAAGTATTTACATTGCTGATCATCTAAAGTGGGTAGTTAGCCATAAGATCTGTTAGGATTCCGGGAATAAGCAGGGCCACCTCAGAGAAACTCTAAAGTTAAATCCTGACCACCCTTCATCCCCCTGCAAGTGGGCAGGTCATCAGATACAAATGGCAAAACAAGCCCCCATTCATCAAAGTGACCAAGCAAGGAAAGTTGATTGAAAGCAAAAAGAAAAGTACTTACTGAATCTGGCAACAGTTTGAATAAGGAGTGGAGAGGAGACCATTTTTTTACTATTGAGGTTCTCTGTGAGCTGTACAGGTGCGCAAATGGCACCTTTTATATTCCTCTATGCCTCGCCAGCATCTGATGTGGGCCAGCGGGGCGTGGGCGCATAACAAAGGCGCCAGTGGGCAAGTTCGCAGTTCGAGCAGTGAAAGTGATGACAGGCGCAAATCGCGTCTAGTCCACCTTTACCATCAAAACGGATGCTCCATCAGGATCAGTTGGAAAAGTCCTGCAGAAAACCACAAGGTATGGAAAAAAAGAAGGCAGAAAGGACAAGGGAATAGAAAATAATGGAAATGGCAAAAAAACACATAGGCCAAAGCATAATCACACATTAAAGAAAGGGCTTAAAGCTGAACTCATCATTCGACCAAGGTGGCCTAAGAGCCGACAAATTATGGATCCAGTGGGCCTCTCGCAGGAGCAACAATTTGTCATTGTCGCCCCCTCTTTCGTTTCTCGGTACATATTCCAATGCGAAAAAACGCATATGGGATAAATCAAAAGCATGGAATAAGCCCATGTTGCGGCTTATAGGAGTTTCCATCACTATCCAATCAGGGATCTGGAATCTCTCACAAACCTAAATTTGTGATACTACTAGCGGCGGCATTAGAAAAACAAAAGCTTATCTTTCCAAATGTCCCCAAGGACACTTCCTCCAATATGGTGAGCTGCATACAAAATAGATGAAGAAGGCAATATGATAGGTAATGACACTAATACAGACATGACTTTGCTCCTGTTCTTTTTTTTTTTTATCTCAAACAAATGTTTTATTGAACATACCAACATAACAACAAACTGTTTCAGAGCATGAACAGTGTATATAAACTCCAGGTTACAATATACATATTAAGTGTCACTTTCAACCTTGGTCAGGTATACAGATTAAGGTATTGACCATTACCACTGGCCCATTTCCCACATCCCTCTTTGCAATGAGTTAATTAGTACTTCGCTCATGTTCAGATCTGACTTGCAACCTGGTCACCTGCTCTTTCTGTGTAGAAAGTCCAGCATTCTTTGCAAAGGCAGAAATATGGAAGAACCCAGTATTAAAACACATATAAAAGTGGGTATAACAAATAGCATACATTACATGTGGAAGTTTATTTTAAGGTGTTCATTTATAAAACATTTGTTGAACGAATGTCAGAAAGATTTGTGCAACCTGAACTAAATTTCAGTGTATTTTTTAATAAGTTAATTCTCATATCCTCAGCTCTATTTAGTGGCCAAAATGCAGTATAGTTTTATTAAGCAATATTAAAGGCACTGATTTAAAACAAAAACAAACATGTCATACTTACCTGCTCTGTGCAGTGGTTTTGCACAGAGCAGCCCGTATCCTCCTCTTCTCAGGTCCCTCATTGGCACTCCTTGCCCCTACCTTCTGTTGAGTTCACCCAGTGTAAGCAGCTTGCAATGGGGGCACCCAAGTAGGCATGCTCCCTAGCTGCTGCTGCATCTATTCAGACATGGAGCTGTGGCTTGGCCCCACCTCCTCTTTCTCCTCAATGGCTCACTGGCTCACTGGCTGTGATTGACAGCAGCGGAAGCTAATGACTCCAATGACTCCCGCTGCTGTCTCAGCCAATGAGGAGGGAGAGTCCCTGGAAAGCCAAGACACTTGTGCACATCACTGGATTGCAGTGGAACTCAAGTGAATATTGGGGGGGAGGGGGCAGTGCTGCACACAGAAGGTTTTTTACCTTCATGCATAGAATGCATGAACTCAGTGGTGTAAATAGAACCTTCAGGGCCCCGATGCAGGAAACCTTGGAGGGCCCCCCCCCCGACCTCCGGACAGGGCTCTTTTCTCCGAGCCCGATGGTGAAACACCAGGGCCCAGTCCCAAGTGGGTGGCCGCATATAAAGGAACCGATTTAAAAAACATCAATTAAAGCCACTGTGCCCATCAAACGCCACCACTGTACCATCAAGCGCCACCACTGTACCATCAAATGTCACCACTGTACCACTGTACCATCAAACTCTGCCGCTGTGCCCATCAAACTCTGCCGCTGTGCCCATCAAATGCTGCCAGTGTACCCATCAAATGCTGCCAGTGTACCCATCAAATGCCGCCACTGTGCACATCAAATGCTGTTGGTGTGCCCATCAAATGCTGCCACTGTGAATCCCCACCACCCGCTCGCTGTCTGCCCGCCACTTACCCTGTCTTGGTGGGGCAGCGGGTAACGGCCATGAGCGGGGTCCTCCATGCATCTCCTGCCATCCTCATCTCCTGTCCTCTCCTCTTGGTAGGCGTCCAATAGCTGCGCCTATCGTTTCAGCCAATCAGGTGATGGGTAACAGACCCGCACACCTGATTGGTGGAGAGGCAGTTCAGTGTTAGGAAAGTGAATATTAATTCACTTTTCTAACACACCTGGGTAGACTGTGAGCATCAAGCATGGTGCTCGCAGTTCACCTATTTTGAAGCCTATTAGAGCCCATGGCTCTAATCAGGTGCTGCAAAAATACCCCCCGCCGCTGTAATTCAGGTGCCCGACACCCCAAAAGGGACCAGACACCTAAATATGGGGGTGCCAGCGGTGGCAATGGATAGATTCATGCTATGCAATGCATGAATCTATCCATTGGTCATAGAGGGGGTGGCACCTGTGCACCCTTTTGGATGCACTGCCACTGATAAACACATGCACATTCACATACATACATATGCATACATGCACACTCACATACATGTGCACACACACACACATGCATACATACACATACATATATGAACACACACACACATACAAGCATGCTCACACACACATACATGCTCACACACATACATACTCGCACACATACATGCTCACACACACACACACACACACACACACATGCATGCTCACACACACACACACATACATGCACGCACACACACACACACACACACACAAGCATGCTCACACACACACACATACATGCATTCTCTCACACGCACATACAAGCATGCTCACACACACACACACATACAATCATGCTCACACACACACATACATGCATGCTCACACACGCACATACAAGCATGCTCACACATGCACATACAAGCATGCTCACACGCACACATACAAGCATGCTCACACACATAAATATAAGCATGCTCACACGCACATACATACAAGCATGCTCACACGCACATACATACAAGCATGCTCACACACACACACACGCATGCTCACACACGCACATACAAACATGCTCACACACGCACATACAAGCATGCTCACACACACACACACACACACATACAAGCATGCTCACACACACACATACATGCATGCTCACACACTCACACACAAGCATGCTCACACGCACATACATACAAGCATGCTCACACACACACATACAAGCATGCTCACACACACACACACATACAAGCATGCTCACACACATACAAGCATGCTCTCACACACACACATACATACAAGCAGTGGCAGAATTATAGGGGTCGCCAAGATCGCCATTGCGACCGGGCCCCTTGCTGCAGGGGGCCCTCAGGCCCCCTGTACTCTTCCATAGGAGGGGAGGCTGAGAGGAGCTCCTCGATCATCAGCCGAACTGAAATCGGCACTGTGCGGGAGCTCCTCACATTAGGGTAAAGTGTGTGCTCTTTGTCTCCCCCTACAGTGCAGTACCCGGCAGGAAGAGCCAAGGTACTGTAAATGTCTGCCGTTTTTTTTTTAAGACTAGCTACTGCATTTGTGTTTATATGTGTGTGTGTGAGCATGCTTGTATGTATGTGTGTGTGTGTGTGTGAGAGCATGCTTGTATGTGTGTGTGTGTGTGTGAGAGCATGCTTGTATGTGTGTGTGTGAGCATGCTTGTATGTTTGTGTGTGTGAGCATGCTTTTATGCGTGTGTGTGAGCATGCTTGTATGTGTGTGTGTGTGAGCATGCTTGTATGTGTGTGTGTGTGAGCATGCTTGTATGTATGTGTGTGTGTGAGAGCATGCTTGAACGTATGTGTGTGTGTGTGTGAGAGCATGCTTGCATGTGTGTGAGCATGCTTGTATGTATGTGCGTGTGAGCATGCTTGTATGTGCGTGTGTGAGCATGCATGTATGTGTGTGTGTGAGCATGCTTGTATGTGTGTGTGTGTGTGAGCATGCTTGTATGTGCGTGTGTGAGCATGCTTGTATGTGCGTGTGTGAGCATGCTTGTGTGTGTGTGTGTGTGTGTGTGTGTGTGAGCATGCTTGTATGTATGTGCGTGTGAGCATGCTTGTATGTATGTGTGTGAGCATGCTTGTATGTGTGCGTGTGAGCATGCTTGTATGTGCATGTGTGAGCATGATTGTATGTGCGTGTGTGAGCATGCATGTATGTGTGTGTGTGAGCATGCTTGTATGTGTGTGTGTGTGAGCATGCTTGTATGTGCGTGTGTGAGCATGCATGTATGTGTGTGTGTGTGTGTGTGTGTGTGTGTGTATGCATGTATGTTTGTGTGTGTGTGTGTGTGAGCATGCATGTATGTGTGTGTGTGTGTGTGAGCATGTATGTGTGTGTGAGCATGCTTGTATGTGTGTGTATGTGTTCATATATGTATGTGTATGTATGCATGTGTGTGTGTGTGCGCATGTATGTGAGTGTGCATGTATGCATATGTATGTATGTGAATGTGCATGTGTTTATCAGTTGCGGTGCATCCAAAAACACACACATGCATGCTCACACACACACATACAAACACAAATGCAGTAGCTAGTCTTATAAAAAAAAACGGCAGACATTTACAGTACCTTGGCTCTTACTGCCGGGTACTGCACTGTAGGGGGAGACAAAGAGCACACACTTTACCCTAATGTGAGGAGCTCCCGCACAGTGCCGATTTCAGTTCGGCTGATGATCTAGGAGCTCCTCTCAGCCTCCCCTCCTACGGAAGAGTACAGGGGGCCTGAGGGCCCCCTGCAGCAAGGGGCCCGGTCGCCATGGTGATCTTGGCGACCCCTATAATTCTGCCACTGCATGAACTTAAATAACCTTCAGCCTCCTTGTAGAACCACTTTAAATACCTCCATGAGAAATGATGCTGCATTGTGGCCACTAGATGGAGCCGATGATACAAGAGTTAATCCATTCAAAGACGTACAGTGAAATTTAGTTCAGTTTGCATGAACATTTCTGGCATTTATGCAACAAATGTTTTAGAAATAGACCCCTTAATGTAATAATGATTGCACAGTAGTGATTTTGTCTGGGCATGTTATAGGAAAGTTATTTATTTTTACATTTTTGTGAGCAGTTAGCTGCTATAATTTAAAATTATGTTTAATATTATTTAAGGGTCAGTTTTTAAGCAGCCTTTTGTTATAGACATTACAGCATTTACCATTATTTCTGGATAGTAACTTTCTAATCCCACACTCCAAAAATATTAGTTAGTAGTCAAAAGGTTGAAATAAACACCTTTCTGCTCTGTGTTTCATAGAAATTCACTTTGTATGCTTATGATTGCCTGCACAAAAAAAAAAAATACACTTACATGTCTATAGAGACCTACTTATTACAGAGAATCGATGAGTGTATCCTAATGAGAGCTACCCTAGACTATGAAACATTTGTACACAGGGAAATGCGGGCATTGTTTTACAAGGCAAGATCATTTCTCTATAGTACTGATAAATTCAGGGCAAAATGAATGAGATGCTACATGAGCTGTTATGTTATCCAATTATTTTTACCAGTGCTTGGAGAATTTACTCAAAGGATAACATGAACGAGATATGTACATAATCACTAACTCATAAGTATCAAGTCTATTGCAAGTAAAAACTGTATTATTTAATTACATGGTTCAAAAAGCTGAAAGGTGATTTCTGCTGTGGTTTACACAATGTCATTGGTATTTTATTTAATGTTATTAAGGCTCAGTGTGTGTAATATATATTCACCTACCAATGCTATAAGTACAATTAAGACACACATAGGATTATTTGTAAACTGAAGAGTAATGTGAAAATTATAGTGACTAATAGGGATGGCCGAACAGTTCTCCCGGCGGTCGGTTTGTGGCGAATTTCGGCTGTTCGCGGTCCACCCGATCGGCGGACTATTGCCGATGTTCGCCCGGCTGACTTCCGTGTTTACTGTGTAAAAGAACTTTGACCTATGATGACACATCCATCATGTGGTACAGAACAGCCAATTGAGACATTACAGCACATGGACACTTGGACATTCCCCCTAACTTATAAATAGACCCGATCCGGCAGCCATTTTACATTCTTTCGTATGTCACTATAGGGAGAGGTTGCTGTGTGGAGCAGGGAGAGACTGCAGTGACCCAAATCGCTAGCTATTAGGTCCACAAAAGTTCTTTTAAGGACTGGTATGGTATAGGTGTTAGGTGTAGTTCAGGATATAGGTTTGAGGCACTGCTATTCAAGTCATTGTTGCAGCAGCCTGTCTTTTGTCAGTGTAGAGAGAGGGACAGGACGCTGTGTGCAGCAGGGACAGTCAGTTTAATCATTAGCTGTTACTATTAGGTCCACAAAAGTCCTTTTCAGGACTGGTATGGTAAAGTAGTACAGGATATAGTTTTGAGTGCTATTCAAGTTATTGTTGCAGCAGCCTGTTTTGTCAGTTTAAATAGGGACAGGCAGGAAGCTGTGTGTGGCAGTGAGGGACAGTCAGTTTAATCAGTAGCTGTTACTATTAGGTCCACAAAGGTTCTTTTCAGGACTGGTATGGTAATAGGCTTGTACACGTGTAATATTCTTTATTCCAAATATAGAAAGAATATTATACTTGACTGCTGCCCTTCTGCTGCAGTAGTCCTTTATGAGTATAGGGACTGAGGTACAGTCTGCTAATCACAACCTACTAGTTCCACAAAGGTCCTTATAAGGACTTGTAAGGTATAGCGTACTACAGTACATAGGGTTGAGTGAGGTACAGTCTGCTATTCCTTAAGGACTGGTAGAGGTCCACAATATATAGGGTTGAGGTGCACTACTGCTGACTGCTGCCCTATTCTGCAGCAGTCCTTTATCAGTATAGGGACTGAGGTACAGTCTGTAAATCACAACCTACTAGTTCCACAAAGGTCCTTATAAGGACTGGCAAGGTATAGTGTACTACAGTACATAGGGTTGAGTGAGGTACAGTCTGCTATTCCTTAAGGACTGGTATAGGTCCACAATATATAGGGTTGAGGTGCACTACTGCTGACTGCTGCCCTATTCTGCAGCAGTCCTTTATCAGTATAGGGACTGAGGTACATTCTGCTAATCACAACCTACTAGTTCCACAAAGGTCCTTATAAGGACTGGTAAGGTATAGTGTACTACAGTACATAGGGTTGAGTGAGGTACAGTCTGCTATTCCTTAAGGACTGGTATAGGTCCACAATATATAGGGTTGAGGTGCACTACTGCTGACTGCTGCCCTATTCTGCAGCAGTCCTTTATCAGTATAGGGACTGAGGTACAGTCTGCTAATCACCACCTACTAGTTCCACAAAGGTCCTTATAAGGACTGATAAGGTATAGTGTACTACAGTACATAGGGTTGAGTGAGGTACAGTCTGCTATTCCTTAAGGACTGGTATAGGTCCACAATATATAGGGTTGAGGTGCACTACTGCTGACTGCTGCCCTATTCTGCAACAGTCCTTTATCAGTATAGGGACTGAGGTACAGTCTGCTAATCACAACCTACTAGTTCCACAAAGGTCCTTATAAGGACTGGTAAGGTATAGTGTACTACAGTACATAGGGTTGAGTGAGGTACAGTCTGCTAATCCTTAAGGACTGGTATAGGTCCACAATATATAGGGTTGAGGTGCACTACTGCTGACTGCTGCCCTATTCTGCAGCAGTCCTTTATCAGTATAGGGACTGAGGTACAGTCTGCTAATCACAACCTACTAGTTCCACAAAGGTCCTTATAAGGACTGGTAAGGTATAGTGTACTACAGTACATAGGGTTGAGTGAGGTACAGTCTGCTAATCCTTAAGGACTGGTATAGGTCCACAATATATAGGGTTGAGGTGCACTACAGCTGACTGCTGCCCTATTCTGCAGCAGTCCTTTATCAGTATAGGGACTGAGAGTTTTGTCACAGTTCATTTAAAAAATGACAGGCAGAGGAAGAGACAGGCCCTTCCGCAGGGGTGGTAGGGGTAGGGCAGGAGCAACAGGCTTGAGCCAAAGTGGGAAGTTGCAGAAGGTGCGTTCAATTACTTTAAAGGACGCACCAGACTTGGTTGAGTGGCTCACTCAGCCTTACTCTTCTGCACCCTCCTCATCCTCTCGATCTGCACCCTCTTCTTCACTCTCTGCTATGTGCCCCCCCAAAGACACTACCACCAACAACACCACCACCACCACCACCACATACCTTCCGCTTGAGTCACAGGAATTATTTTCAGATCCATATCAAGACATTTCTGATGCGCAGCCACTCTTGGCATTGGATCAGGAAGAGGAGGTAGCAAGAACCGCCACTCAGCAGTCTGACGACAGTACCCAGATCAGCCCAAGGAGGAGGTTGGTCCCCAGTGTTGCTGCCTACTTCGAGATCTCTACTTATAGCGGTGGGGAAGGTGACATCGATGATGACGTGTCTAGTGATGTCACGTATGTGCCCACAAGAGAGGAAGAAGAGGGGAGTTCAGAGGGAGATATGGACCAGCAGATAGGGAGGAGAAGCAGGAATAACTTACATTGCACAGGAGGGACAAAGCAGACTGCTAATGTATCAGGAGCGAGTCATCAACCATGTACGGTCACATCTGGCACTCCCAGGACGCCGACACACGGCTCCCCAGTGTGGGCTTTTTTTTAACATGTCCGCTGCTGACAATAGTGTTGCCATCTGCAATCTTTGCAGTCAATGCATTAGTCGCGGTAAGCCCAACACTCACCTAGGGACGACCGCCTTAAGAAGGCACATGAGCAGCCATCACCGAGCCCAGTGGGAGCAACGGAACACACAAAGCCACACTCCAGGCTCTCACCGTCCAGCCTCGTCTTCTACTTCTCCTTCTCCTCTCTCCTCACAATTGTCCTCCACTCCACCTTCCATCACACCAAGCTCACGTTTTTCTGCAAAAAGGCAGGCTTCCGTGGGCCTAATGTTGGAGCGTAAAAAAATGATGACGCCGGATAACCCTCTTGCCCAACGGTTGACGGCTGGCTTGTCAGAACTGATAGCCCGCCAACTACTGCCATATAAACTGGTGGACTCGGAGGCCTTTCGAAAATTTGTGGCCATTGGAACACCACAATGGAAGGTCCCAGGAAGGAAGTATTTCTCAGAGAAGGGCATCCCATTGCTATATGGCCATGTTCAGCGGCAAGTGAATGTATCTCTGGCACACAGTGTCGGTGCCAAGATACATCTGACCACAGACACGTGGTCTAGCAAACACGGGCAGGGAAGGTATATCACTTTTACTGCCCACTGGGTGAACCTTCTGACGGCCGTCAAGTATGTAACCTGTGGCACCCGTGTAGATTTGGTTTTACCGTCACTGATTGCATGCAAGCCTGGCTCTTCTTCTCCTCCTCCTCCTACTCCATCCTCCTCCCCCTCCTCCTCGGCTGACTCCTCCTTTTCCGCTGCTAGTGTCTCTTTTCCGCTGCGCCGCCCAAGCTCCCAAGAACCCATTCGACATGCCAGGTGAGACGTTGCCATGCCGTGCTGCGTCTGTTGTGCCTGGAAGCCAAGAGCCACACTGGCCCGGCACTCCTTTCAGCTTTGCGTTCACAGGCAGATCAGTGGCAAACACTGCTCAATTTGACAATTGGTAAAGTGGTGTGTGACAACTGTGCCAATCTGCTTAGCGCATTGAAACAGGGCAAAATTACGTACGTGCCATGCATGGCACACGTCTTAAACTGGTCGTGCAGCGATTCGTTGTCAAATACCCTGGGGTCCAGGACATTTTGCTGCAGGCAAGGAAAATCTCGGCCCATTTCAGAAGATCTTACACGGCCATGGCTCGCCTTGCTGACATTCAGCGGTGACACAATCTGCCGGTCAGACGTCTTATTTGCGATTGCCCGACGCGATGGAACTCAACCTTCTATATGCTTGATAGGCTGCTCCAGCAGAAACGTGCAGTTAATGTCTACCTGTATGAACTCTGCAGCAGAACAGGTTCTGGGGAGCTGGTTTTTTTTTCACCGTGCCAGTGGCTGCTCATGCGCGACGCATGCAGACTTCTGCGCCCATTTGAGGAGATCACCAAACTGGTCAGTCCCAGCCATGGCGCCATCAGTGACATGGTACCTTATGCCTTCTTTATGGAGCGTGCATTGCGTCGTGTCATTGATCAAGCTGTGGAGGAGCAGGAGCGGGAAGATGAGGAAGTCGCAATGCTGGATGAATTCCCAGGGGGCCTACTCTATCTGAGACAAGTGAACAACAGGAATCTGAAGAGGAGTCAGAGGAGGATGGTGCCGGGGCGGATGAGGAGGAGCAAGAAGAGCATGCTTTTAACCTTTCTGGGATCCCTGTTGTTGTGCGTGGATGGAGAGAGGAGAATGAAGAGGACGACATTATCCTGGATGATGAGCAGGAGCCAGGCCACCACACCGCTTCCAGTTTAGTGCAAATGGGGGCCTTCATGCTCCAGTGTTTTAATAGGGACCCCGTATAAAAAGCATAAGGGTCAAGGACCAGTACTGGGTGGCAACGTACTTAGACCCCCGGTACAAACACAAAATGGCGGAAATGTTACCGGCGTCACAGAGGGCTGTCAGAATGGAGTACTTCCAGGCCTTTCTTCGAGAAATGCTGCATTCTGCTTTTGTGTGCGCTGGCAGAGGAGCAATTCCCACTCCCAGAGAAGGAGTTGCGGGTACCAATCCAACAGCACCTGCAAGAAGAGGCCGGTTTGAAGATGTGTTGGTGACTTCTGATATGAGGTCATTCTTTCAGCCGACCCATCGACAGGTGTCATCCGGATCCAGCATCAGGGAACGCCTAGACCGCCAGGTGTCCGACTACATCGGGTTAACGGCCGATGTGGACGCTCTGAGGAGTGATGAACCCCTGGACTACTGGGTGGGCAGGCTTGACCTTTGGCCAGAGCTTGCCCAATTTGCAATCGAACTGTTGGCTTGCCCCTCGTCCAGTGTCCTGTCCGAAAGGATGTTCAGCGCAGCAGGGGGGATCGTGACCGATAAGCGTACTCGCCTAGCTCACAACAGTGTTAACTACCTCACATTTCTAAAAATGAATGAGGCATGGATCTCGGAGGAATTCAACACATGTGACCAGTAGACCATGTATATGTCTATAAAGATTTTTTTAATCGAGCACACAGACCTTCTTTCTTCATTTGGCTCACTTCCTTGTACAAAAAAAGCACACCATACTATATGCCGTACCCTCCTGTTTGAAGAGGTTGAGCGGTGTCATATTTCTACTGGGGCTGCTTATTATGAGGGGCTCCCACCATCCCTGTGCTGTGCTGACTTCCTCCTGGGGCTGCTTATTATGAGGGGCTCCCACCATCCCTGTGCTGTGCTGACTTCCTCCTGGGGCTGTACCTCTGCTGTGCATATTATGAGGGGCTCCCACCATCCCTGTGCTATGCTCATTATGAGGGGCTCCCACCATCCCTGTGCTGTGCTGTCTTCCTCCTGGGGTTGCTTATTATGAGGGGCTCCTACTATCCCTGTGCTATGCTGACATCCTCCTGGGGCAGCTTATTATGAGGGGCTCCCACCTTCCCTGTGCTGTGCTGACTTCCTCCTGGGGCTGCTTATTATGAGGGGCTCCCACCATCCCTGTGCTGTGCTGACTTCCTCCTGGGGCTGTACCTTTGCTGTGCATATTATGAGGGGCTCCCACCATCCCTGTGCTATGCCCATTATGAGGGGCTCCCACCATCCCTGTGCTATGCTCATTATGAGGGGCTCCTACCATCCCTGTGCTGTGCTGACTTCCTCCTGGGGCTGCTTATTATGAAGAGGCTCCCACCATCCCTGTGCTATACTGACATCCTCCTGGGGCTGCTTATTATGAGGGGCTCCCACCATCCCTGTGCTGACTTCCTTCTGGGGCTGTACCTCTGCTGTGAATATTATGAGGGGCTCCCACCTTCCCTGTGCTATGCTCATTATGAGGGGCTCCCACCATCCCTGTGCTATCCTGACTTCCTCCTGGGGCTGCTTACGGTGCAGGTGTCAGTGCTGTATATCACGGTGCTAGTGTCAGGGCTGTATATCACGGTGCTGGTGTCAGTGCTTTATGTGATGCTGCTGATGTCAGTGCTCTCTATCACAGTGCTGGTGTCAGATCACTCTATCACGGTGCAGGTGTCATTGCTGTATGTCACGCTGCTGATGTCAGTGCTCTCTATAACGGTGCTGGTGTCAGTGCTGTATATCACGGTGCTGGTGTCAGTGCTTTATGTCACGCTGCTGATGTCAGTGCTCTCTATCACAGTGCTGGTGTCAGATCCCTCTATCACGGTGCAGGTGTCATTGCTGTATGTCACGCTGCTGATGTCAGTGCTCTCTATCACGGTGCTGGTGTCAGTGCTGTATATCACGGTGCTGGTGTCAGTGCTTCATGTCACGCTGCTGATGTCAGTGCTCTCTATCACGGCGCTGGTGTCAGATCACTCTATCACGGTGCAGGTGTCATTGCTGTATATCACCCTGCTGATGTCAGTGCTCTCTATCATGGTGCTGGTGTCAGATCACTCTATCACGGTGCAGGTGTCATTGCTGTATGTCACGCTGCTGATGTCAGTGCTCTATTTAATGGTGCTGGTGTCAGATCACTCTATCACGGTGCAGGTGTCATTGCTGTATGTCACGCTGCTGGTGATCATTTCCTGCACCCTCTTCTTTGCCTACCCTGACCTTCCCTCTCCTCCATTGCCTTCATGCGCACCACAGTCCTGAATTGCCAGAATTTCACATATAAAAAAAGAATGCTTGTAGTTGTTGATCCCAGATTCACCTCATACATGTGTTATGTCATTGGCCATGTGGTGGGACTATGTTTGCACAGCTAGTAATTATTTTGTGGCTGCAAATTTGACCTGTAGGTTTGCAAAGTTCACCTCCTATTGAAGTCAATGGGGCCCGGCGCGAACGTTACGGTTCGCAAACTATCGGCCGCGTTCACGAAACGTCCCGTCAGAAGTACATCCATCACTAGTGACTAAAACCAATCCTGCAGAGATCTTGGAGCTGAACTGAATTCTGAGCGACTGTTGTAAGTTATTTGTTCTTTTAACATTGCTCTTCTACTACTTTAGTTATCTGTCTAAACCAGGGTGTCAAACTCAATTTAATTGCGGGCTGCATCTGCATTATTGCAGTCAAAAAGTGTCCCCCACCCTCCCTTACATCACAGTGAATCCCCCTCATCTTGTATTGCCGGGAAGAAGTTGGGGCGGAGCTTGTAAATAAAAAGTGCAGGGTCTGGAAGAAGACCAGAGGAGGGCTGGAGTCAGTTGCTGGAGTCTGCGAAATGCTAAGACCAGGGGAAGCAGAGATGAGAGCGTGCTGCCACTGTGCAGAGGTGCAGGATCTGTAGTAAGAGTTCTGTCCTCCTCTCTGCTGCCAACTGCTGATATGGGGGGGGGGGGGGCAATCCTCTCCATGGCTGCATGGAGAAGCGAAGGATCTGGCAGAGGAGATCTGTCCTCCTCTCTGCTGCCAACTGCTGATATGGGGGGGCGTAATCCTCTCCTTTGCTGCATAGATGAAGCACAGGATCTAGCAGAAGAGCTCTGTCCTTCTGTCTGCTACTGACTGCTGAGACAAGGTGGATGGATATTTCAGGGATAACTAAAGTCTCACTTTAAACATCTAGCAGCAGACAGGCTCCTTATGCAGAAGAGACAGAAGCCCACCTGCCTGCTCACAGTCTTCTTTGGAATATCCACTGAGCTGTGCAATTGCAGCTTAGTTTACATTCTGGCACTGTGCCTGTGGGCTGGGATGAGTACACTTGTGCACATGTGCAAGAGTGATATCTTTATGTGTCAGCCCATTAAGACTGCCACACCCCAGCACCTAGAAGAAGGGACGAGGGCCCAACGAGGGACTTTGGACCTGTTGAAGTATAAGTATGTATCATGGAGTTTAGCTCTGCTTTATTGACTGTAGTGATTTCAGTCACAAGTCGTTAAGACCCCTTTCACACTGAGGCGCTTTACAGGTGATACAGCGCTAAAAATAGCGCCTTTAAAGAGCCTCTCCTGTCTCTCCAGTGTGAAAGCCCAAGGGCTTTCACACTGGAGTTGTGCGCATGCAGGAAGGTAAAAAAAGTCCTGCAAGCAGCATCTTTGCAGCACATCTTTGCCTACAGCACCCCTCCCCATTGAAAACAATGGGGCAGCACAGCCAATCCGCTGTCAAACTGCCGCTGCTGCGGCGCTTTGAGTGCCATTTCAACCCTTTTTTAACATTAAAACCTCCCCAGTATTGGCCAAATAGCGCCACTAAAACAATATATGGCTGAAGCCCCTGATCTTTTTGACACCTAGCAATGCCAATGCCCGAATGCTTCCCTATTTAACCCCCCCCCCATATATTGGATTTGCATGACATGTGAACCAAACCAGCTTTTTGTGGGAGCCCAATCACATATCTGTGGTACAGCGACAGTGCAAATTCAGTGCGAATTTTAAAAAGAGTCCTGTGTGTTTTCTGAGCACTGCTGTGCGGTTCAGATGTATATTTCAGGCTCATTGCCTTTTATGGAAATGCTTCTGAATTGCACATGTTATCAGTTTTGAACACGAATTAAGAGAAAATAAAGCGTGGAGGTCCCCCCCAACCATACCAGGCCCTTTGGGTCTGGTATGGATTTTAGGGGGAACCCCACGCCATTTTTTTTTTAGTCTGATATGGATTTGGAGGGGAACCCCTTGCTAAAATTAAAAAAATAAATTGCCTGGGGTTTCAACCAATATCCATACCAGACACTTATCCGAGCATGCAGCCCGGCAGGCCAAAAAAGGAGGAGCAAGTGAGTGCCCCCCTCCTGAACCATAACAGGTCATATGCCCTTAAGATGGGGGAGCTTTGGGGTAGGGGACACCCCCCAAAGCACCTTGTCTCCATATTAGTGAGGACAATGGCCTCTTCCCCTCAACCCTGGCCAGTGGTTGTGGGTGGTCTGCGGGCGAGGGGCTTATCAAAATCTGGAGGTCCCCTTTAAGAACATCGCCAGGTGACCCCGCCCCTTAGGTGGTGGAGCTGTCAGTCAGTAGTCTTGGCGGTATTCATCACGATTGACACTGGATCTTCTCCGGGGACATTTTTTTTGTTTTTTAATAAAGAAACCTTCTCTGTGTTTTTGTTTATTTTTGACACTTTTTTGAATGAGTGAATGAGTGAATGAGTAGGGGTACAACCCCCCCCCCCCCCGCCAGCAGTTGTGGGCAAGAGGCCGTTGTCCTCATCAACTTGTCCCCATCACCACAAAGAACCCCCTACGTTGAGGGCATGTGGCCTGGTATAGCTCAGGAGGGGGGGGGGGGGCGCACGCTCACACCCCCCCTTTCCTGCCCTGCTAGGCTGTATGCTTGGATAAGGATCTTATATATGGATTTTGGGGGGACACCACACCATTTAAAATAAAAATTATTGGCATGGAGTTCACCTCAAAATCCTAAGGGTCTGGTATGGATTTGGGGGGCCCATACATTTTTTCTTAAATTTGGCATGGGGTTCCCCTTAAAATCCATAGCAGACCCAAAGGGCCTGGTATAGATGGGGGGGGGGGGGGCGTGACCCTTACGCTGTTTTTTTCTAAAATTTTATTGCCGACAATTCTTTGGTTTCCATTCAGCTCTCAGCTGACAGCTGATCAGTTACCGGCTGTAAAGAACACGGCGGCCGGGTTCTTGGCCCACTCCTTACCATTCAGCTATTGCTAAAGATGCTGGTGGCCATCGGCTCTGAAAATTTACATCGGAACCGTATATGAAATCGCAGCTGATCCATTGAACAGCTGCTTTGGATATTCATAGTGAAAAGTTACCTAAAATTAACACCGCACATGTGCGAACCTAGCCTCAGACTTACAAACTCCAAAACTTTGTCAGTGAGCTCTTATGAATGGTTTGCTTAAATGACAAATGAGTGTATAAGAAAGGCAGAAAGATGATCAGGAGTGCTTTCTACCTTCTGGGAGCGGGTAATATTAGTGCGGGTCTACAGTCAATCTGCAGTGAGTGATGATCATGAGATTATCTGTTTGCTTGTATCCAACTTTTTGTGATTTTATGCGCAAGTTCCACATTTCTTGATCTTATACCACTTCTTTTATTTGTTTCATGTTCTAGCTGATGTTGGCCTTTATGGTGCTAACTATCAGGTTATTTGATGGCCTGGCTTTCTAATTGCCTTCTCCAGTGAGTTGGATTGCATTACATATCAGAAATATGTGAGTCTGTGTTTTGTAATATTGCCATCTAATGAAACTTCTTCTTTTATGTGCTCTAGTATTTGTTGTTTGTTATTTGTTTGCTGTCTATGGAATGCACAGGAGCCTTCTCCAGCACCACAGTTCAATCTTGTCAAAATCGTGAAGAGCAGCCAACACTATCAATCAATGTTTCTCAGGGAGGAACAGTTGATGAACACCCTCTGGTTCCTCAGATGGGTCTTTCTGGTATATGACTCCATCTTTCAACCTCATTCGTTCCCATTCGTTATGGGCCAGGGCCACCTTAGCTCCCTCAGTGGAACTATTTAACAGCATCTGGGGATCCCGAACTGACAAAGATTTCTTTAGAAGGCTACCCAGTGGTTCCTACCGTTGATCTTTCCTCATGTCCTCTCTAGGTAATTGAGGCAGTTCTTGACTACGCACTTGTGTAAAATCACAGTATTATCTTGGTACTCCAGTGGGGATGACCCCCACGGCTTCAGCCCCTGACGCTCCTTTGTGCCTGTGCTCTACTCCTTGGCATACAGACAGTGCTCCCTCGAGGGGCAAATGGACGCAGCTCTTCTGACCAGTATCCATGGCGTTAGGTCTTCGGGAAAGAGCATCAGCGTCTCAGTTTCCCACCTCTGCCGATATTTCAAACAGAACTGAAACTCAGACAGAGTGGCCAACCACTGATGTCCAGTGGCATACAGCTTGGCAGTGGACAGCAAGTAAGTCAGAGGGTTATTATCCATTTTTAACAAAAATGTGGCCCCATATAGGTAATCCCATAGCTTGTCTACTGCATGGGCCAGGAACTCTAATTTGTGTATTGGATAATTCTTCTCAGGGGGAGTGAGGCTGCTACTCACATAAGCCACGGGATGAAGCTTTCCTTCCGACTCCTGATATAACACTCCCCCTAGGCCATGTCTGCCAGCATCCACATGTAATTCGTAAGGTTTGGAGGGATCAGTATAGGCCAACACAGGCGCTTCAATAAGGCTCCCCTTGAGACGTTCAAAGGCTCTTTCACACCTCACTGTCCATTGCTCTTGAATAGTCTCTCTGGGCTTCCATGGACCTCCCAGGGAAGCCTTCTGTAGGTCCCCCTTCATCTGCTTCTGCAATAACTCATTCAGAGGCTTGGCAATCTACGCAAAATTCTTTACAAAAGTTCTATAGTAGGAACAGAAACCCAAAACAATCTAAATTCAGTGACGGTGCTTGGGCGAGGCCAGGAGGTTACAGCCTCCAACTTCTGAGGGTCATGTGGCTACTCCCTCATCTGATAGATTTGACACTTCTCTAACGACAACTTCAGCCTCTCTGAGTGTAGTCGTTGGGAGACTTTCCCCAATTGAGCTTCATGGTCCTCCAACATTTAGCCAAACACGATGATGTCATCCAGATACAATAAAGTTCATGTCACCCACTGTGTTCTCCATTAGTCTCTGGAAAGTAGCGGGGGCCCCGGTTAAACCCTGTGGCATGCGGTCAAATTCAAAGAATCCTAGAGGACTGATAAAGGCTGTCTTCTCTCGTCATCCGGATGCATGGGTATCTGATAATATCCCCTCTTCAGATCTAGCACACTGAACCATTTAGCTCCTGATAGGCATTGCAGGGCCTCTTCTATACAGGGAGTTATATACTGATCTGGGATAGTCCTCTGATTCAAAGTTTGATAGTCAATACACATCTAGAGGGACCAATTTTTCTTTCTCATGACCACAATAGGGGAGGTATAAGGACTTCTGGATTACCTAATGACCCCTGACTTCTTCAGTTCAGCCAACTGTTCCCGACGGTCCTCAAGGACGCACAAAGGTGTTTTTTCTAGCCCTAACCTTCATTCAGCCGAATTCGATGTTTGAGCACTCTTGAGCCCACATTTGAAATCATTCTTGGAGAACATTTTATCCCATCTAGCTAACTAAGCTTTAATAGTCTCCTCCCATTTGGGGGACAGATTTGGGCACCGGACAGGGGTCTCTCTTCCATTTTAAATCATCCCCTGTCACTGGGGTAGCAGCACTTACTTTCCCAATCACCATAGGAGGCTTCAGGCTGATTGGATGGCTGGTGACATTCCTGATACTGCCATACAATCTCCGGGACCAGTTCTATTCCACTATTCCACTATCTTCCTCCACTGGATCAGCTTCTACTACCACATAGGACCCTGATGGATCCCATGATAGCTTAACAGTGGCCTTCATGCAGGTTCTTTCACCAGGCTGCAACACCTTTTCTTGTGTATCCAACCGCCATAGTCTTCCTACCCCTTCTGCGGGGGCCTTCTCTTCCTGCAGCACACGCTAAAAAGCATGCCACAACTGAGGATGGAACTTCCCTACCAGAGCACCCTTCAAGACTAGTGGTATGAGTAATTTCCCTACTAGATTGGGGTAGGTGCCTATCAGCAAAGAATTACAGACTGCCCCAGGAGGTCGAGGACAGACAGCAGCAAAATGTCAAAAGTTTCAGGCTTTCCCACCAAGGAGGTATCAATGGTTATCTTGATAGGGATATACCCATCATATGGGCACTTTTGGGTACCTATCCCCCAAAATATCCAACTCTTTGAGTTTACACAAAGGAATGTGTTTTAAGTACTTGTAGAAGTCCCGATACACAGCAAAATCACTTGGGCTCCTGTATCCAGCAAAACTTGAGTATGTATACCTTCCACTTGTATTGAGACTATCGGAGAAGGCCCTACCAAGTTCTTGATTAATTAAATGGTGCTAGTTGTCATAGGATGGAAACTGCACTGACCCACATGCCTAATTATAAATGGATAACCAGCAAATTCATCTGAATGGGACTTTAACAGGGAGGTCACAAGGAAGTACAAAAATATAAAGTTTTAACTGTTCAAGGTTAAAAAAGGGGAGTAAATTTCATGTACAATACATAAAAAATATGCAGGATGCAGATACACACATATACAATTATAACAGCAATTGTTGACAGCCACCATTTGTCTGTTGAACTATAATGAAAACGATAGAGACACCAAACGTTTCGAATTTGCGATATAATTTCTCTTCTTCGGGTGTAGGGGGTTGCAACAGGACGTGAATACGTCTATAATTAATAAAAGAGAGGGTGTAAAGATACACCAGAGCGGCTGCTGAGAGAGGAGGGGGAGAATAAAATCCTATCTACTCTATATTAAGTTTGGGCCTGGACACTTCCAAAGTCTCGCAGCTATTTTTATTTTGGCAAGGGGATATACCCGCACTGGCTGACGATGACTGGAAAGAGGGAATCCAGCAGTACCTCCCTCTTATGATATCCACCAGAGATAGATTCATTCAACTAAAATTCTTACCTAGAGCCTATTTCTCCCCACAGCGCCTGGCGAAAATACCAGCAACCCGGTCTGCACCAAATGTACATGAGAGAAGGGTTCCTTTTTCCATGTGGTCTGGTCCTGCTGGTATATTCAGACCTTCTGAAGAGGGGTAATTAACAGAATAAACTTAGTTAGCAAATTGAAAGTCCCATGCCACCCGATACCACTGTTGCTTGGAATAGTGGACACACTGGAAGCTCCCCAAGCCAAGAAACTGTTTGTATTTTATGCAGCATTTTATGCCAGGAAGGCGATCCTGTTGCATTGGAAGGGATTCACCCCTACAACAACACACTTCTGGAGAACCCTCATCAATAAGGCCCTCCTGCTATACAAGCTGACCTACCTAGGCCATAACTGTCCTAAAAAATGTGCCAAAATATGGGACCCTTGGCTTCACGAGGAACAGTTGGCTCTAGAATTGGAAATAGATTTAAGGGATCATCACCTTATACCTTGTAGCAATAGCTGTAACGACACTTGGACATACATACCGAAACCCTGGTACAACAAATTTACCCTGCTCTCTCTAAAATCCCACTGGATCGGTGGACCAGCCCACCCCCCCCCCCAACAAAACCCTTTGGTGATGACACCCCCTTCAGTCTCTTTCTACCAGACCCCACATGGGAAACCAATGCAGACTGAATCCCCCACCCATAGATCCATATCAATACAACTTACTAAGGACAGTAGTATTGACAGTACTGTACGGGCAGGGCAGGACTAAGGGTGGTGGGGGCCCCTTGGCTTGAGTCACTTTCGGGCCCTACCTTCTATACATTACCGTATTTATCGGCGTCAGCCATATAACACGCACCCCAAGTTTAGGAGGGAATTTTAAAGAAAAAAACTTTTAGGAGGGAAATTTAAGCAAAAAACTTACATTTAAATGCCCATCAATGCAGCCTTATCAGTGTCCATCTGCAGCCTTGCCCCAGTGTCATTTGCAGCCTTGTCATTGCAGTCTTGAAGTTTAAAAATGGCGGCACAGAGATACAGAGTCCTGTGTATCTCAGCGTTTCTCGGGTCCTCTCGGCAGCTCTCGGGTCCTCTCGCAGTCCCGAGTGGAGCCGAGAGTAACCAAGTGTACTTGGATCAGCTACAGTAGAGCCCAGTCCCTGTGTTATGTCCATCATAGGGCGGGACTGGGCGTGACTGTGAGTGGAGCCCAGCTGAGTACACTCGGCTATGTATCTCGGCGGGGCCCCCTATTGGGTGAGGCCCATGGGCTTGAGCCCAGTCAAGCCCAATGGTAAGTCCAGCCCTGTGTACCAGTGTGCACACAGTGGGTACGGGTATATAAGGATAAAGGTGAAGCTGCTTTTCATGATATGATGACAATGGGGTCAATGTGTGTACAACCTGATATATACCCTCCCACCCTATCCCATCCCCCCTTTAATTGAAGGAAATGTCGATGGATATGTATTGTCTACATCGCTATATATGCATGCTGTATAATATAACCACTGCCTAATGTCTTTAATTGTTTTTTTTGTTATGTTTTAATGAAAAATAAAAAACGTTATGTAAAAAAAAGATCACATGATCCTTTGACAGGATGTGGATCTGTGTGTTTACACACACAGATCCACGGTCCTGCTTGGTTAACGGGCAATCGTAGGTGCCCGGCGGACATCGGGGCCGCCGGCCAATCGAATCGGGTCCTGAGTGACGCGCACGCCCCCCAGACGGGCAGGAAGCCCAGGACGTCATATGACGCCCGCCCAGGATGGGAGATCCCATCTGCAGATGTTATATGACAATGGGCGGTATTGAAGTGGTTAAATAACAAACATGTCATACTTACCTCCACTGTGCAGCTCGTTTTGCACAGAGTGACCCTGAACCTGCTCTTCTGGGGTCCCCGGCGGCTCTTGTGGCTCCTCCCCACATCTGATAACACCCTCGGAGAAGCACTTCCCCAAGGGGGTTACCTTGCAGGCACGCTCCCGAGTCTAGCATTTGCGTCTATAGACACAGAATGCTGGACTCGACCGCTGCCCCCGACACCCGTGTCATTGGATTTGATTGCTTTCAATCTATACAATCAAGAGTCGGGAGCCCATGGAGGAGCCAGCGCGTCCCCATCGACTAAATTAATCGGTTCAGGTAAGTAAAATGGTGGGCTAGGCTGGCCAGCACCCCAGTGTGAAAGGGATCTTAAAGTGTAACTAAAGGCAATTTTTTATTTTTTTTTAGTTTTGGATAGAGTGGAGAGAGACTAGAACACTGTCAATTTTTATTGCTCTGTGATCCTGTTAACCACTTCAGCCCTGGAAGAATTTACCCCCTTCCTGACCGATTCGGCACTGCATCATTTTAACTGACAATTGCACAGTCATGCGACGTGGCTTCCAAACAAAATTGACGTCCTTTTTTTCCCACAAATAGAGCTTTCTCTTGGTGGTATTTGATCACCCCTGCGGTTTTTATTTTTTGCGCTATAAACAAAAAAAGAGCAACAATTTTGAAAAAAACTATTTTTTTTACTTTTTGCTATAATAAAAATCCCCCAAAAATATATAAAAAAAAATTTTTTTCCTCAGTTTAGACTGATACATATTCTTCTACATATTTTTGGTTTGGTTTGATTGGTTTGCGCAAAAGTTATAGGTGATAGTTTTATGGCATTTTTATTATTTTTTTCTTTAAATGGCGGCGATCAGCGATTTTTATTGTGACTGTAACATTATGGCGGACACATTGGACATTTTTGACACATGTTTGGGACCATTGGCATTTATACAGCAATCAGTGCTATACAAATGCACTGTTTCCTGTGTAAATGACACTGGCAATGAAGGGGTTAACCAGGAGGTGGCAGTGTAGGGGTTAAGTGTGTCCTAGGGGCGTGTTGCTAACTGTGGGGGGCGTGGCTGTGTTGTGCACATCACTGATCTCTGCTCCAATCACAGGGAGCAGAGGTCAGTGTCACTTGTTGCTAGGCAGAACGGGGAGATGCTTGTTTACTATAGCATCTCCCCGTTCTTCCTCTCCGTGAGGCGATCGTGGGTACCCCCATGGCAATCGAGTTTGCGGGACTTGTGACCCGACTCACGGAGCTTCCCGCGGGCGCGTGGACGCCTCCGCCACCTCTTAAAGGGCAACGTACAGGTATGTGATTCTGCCTGTATGTGCCCTTCTGCCAACGTATATTGGCGTGAGGAGGTCGGGAAGCAGTTAAGGAGATTCACCATGTCTATTATTCTTGTTTAATAAATGAAAATCCCAAATTTTGGGTTGACATCAGAACAGTAATAGAGGGGAAATCTTCCACTACACTACACATCTTACACTAGTTCTGGTGACAGTTTGGGAATCCCTCACTTTAGATAGTTTTCTCTCATTTCCCGTTTTGGCTATGGGGCAAGAAATAAAGGGAGATATACCAATGGGGAACGGAGGGCAAAACAAATCGACAGAGATCATAACCCTCCCTTACTCTAGCCAAAGGGAAAAAAAACCTTTTTGCCTTTAGTTCATTTTAATGGTGCATATTACTTAGATCATGACCCCCTAACCTTCTAAGAACATTGAGCTGGTCACCACTGTAACATATGTGGCCCTTTACTATGCCTCTGCAAATGACATTTTTTATACTCATTGATACTTTGAAAATTGTTAAAAATCGGTTTTTAGCTGCATTCAGTGGTCATTAATGGTGAGTTTTATACATAAATTCAGAGTATAGAGCTATTGTTTCTAAGGTAGACACTTGGAGACTCAGTGCCCAGGAGCAGAAATGAATAATTGCAAGCTGTGAGCACAAGACCTTGAAGAGAAGACAGATAAAGCTTGTTATTACCCCTTCACTATGGAAGGTAAAACAAACCTTAAAGTAACACTAAACTCACATATATTTTTTACATTAACCGTTTGCCAACTGTATCACTTAGATGTACGATGGCAAGGCGGCTCTCCTAGTACGTGATCCAGCACTTCTGGGTGGGGGACACAGCACATACCGATTAGCAGGTGCCAGCCAATGGATGTCTGCCGACACCCACTGATCGGAGAGGAGAGACAGAAAACCACAATGTAAACAAAGAGAGACACAGACACTATGTAAACAAGGCAGAGCTCTATTCTCTCAGGAGGGATCTGATGAATTTTCTTTCCTTGCAATGCAGAGTAAAAACAGCACACATATAATACACAAAAACACTGGTTATGCACACATTTAACCCTTTGATCGCCCTAGATGTTTAACCCCTTCCCAGCCAGTGTCATTAGAACAGTGACAGTGCATATTTTTAGCACTGATCATTGTATTAGTTCCCACAAAGTGTCAAAATTGTCACGGAATTAGTGTCAGACAGTTCACCGCAATGTCGCAGTCCTGCTATAAGTCGCTGATCGATTACTAGTATAAAAAATAAAAATTCCAGTATATATCCCATAGTTTGTAGATGCTATAAAATTTGTGGAATATACACTTATTGGGATTTTTTGCCAAAACTATGTAGCAAAATACATATTGGCCTAAATTTATGAAGAAATTCGATTTTTTTACATTCTTTTATTGGCTATGTTTTATATGAGAAAGTAAAAAATATTGTTTATTTTTTCAAAATTGTCAGTCTTTTTTCTTTTTTAGTGCAAAAAATAAAAAATCCAGAGGTAATCACATACCACCAAAAGAAATCTCTATTTGTGGAGGGAAAAAAGTACATTCATTCATTTGGGTACAGCATTTCATGACTGCATAATTGTCAGTTAAAGTAACGCAGTGCTGTATGGCAAAAAATGGCCTAGTCATGAAGGCGGGGGTAAATCTTCCAGAGGTCAAGTGGTTAATCACTATTAAACATAAAGTATAGCATGGCTCCATGTGTGTTTTTTTAAATGTCACCTACTGGTGTTTTCATGCTGCATTTGTATCCTGTGTATACTCCTGGTTTGTGGCTGATGGGCCTTTCCACTGGTGATGTAGATGAAGCCTTTCATTTCCTGTCACATGCTCTGCTATTCTACTACTACATATCCCATGGTACTCTGCTATAGACTGCAGATGCGCCCCACAGCAAAAAAATAATAAAAAATAACAGATGCTGTCTCTGCTCACCCTATTCCTCCTACAACTATTTTATATGCAGTGGGGCAAGAGAGATGTACATAATTGTATAATTGTATGCTCTATTTGCCTTTATGTCTGTCAGACTGGAGCATGGGAGTGGAGCAATGTGGGCAATGATAAGGGAAGGAAAGGACCTTGTGGATATTACATGTCAATGTATTCAGCAAAGTGTAGCCCATTGTAGGGGAGAGTGTTGAGGGGTGGCAAGATTTACATACACAAGGGGTACATGATGAAAAAATGTAACCACCCTGACACAGGAAGTCTCTGATTACAGGAATTATTTTCTGAGAAGATTCAAAGAAAGAGGGAAATATAAGGTACATTATTATTATTTAAACATATTGCATTTATTGTATTTAATTAAAAAAATTTGTTTAGTGTCACTTTAATGCCTGAACCCAATTTTAAATTTTAGCATTTCTCTCTGAGAATCTAAAAAAAAGAATTGCTGCTCTACATAAAGATGGCCCAGGCTATATGAAGATTGCCAAGACCCTGAAACTGAGCTGCAGCATGGTGGCCAAGACCATACAGTGGTTCCATTTAGATCAGGCCTCGTCATTCTTGACCAAAGAAGTTGAGTGCATGTGCTCAGCATCATATCCAGAGAGGTTGTCTTTGGGCAGTGCCGATCCTGACCTCCCTGGGGCCCTAAGCCAAATTCTGCTAAGGGGCCCTCTACCTGATCCATGATGCTGTGAGCTATGTAAACCATTTGCCATTGCCACACAGTCACACCTGACACTTCAGTGCTCCCAATACAATCCTCCCTCCTTTAAACAAAACAGACAAAGAATAAGTACAACGATACACATGATGTGGCGATGTCCCAAACTGCATGTATATTGGAGGGGGGTGACAGACACCCTGAACACAGTGTTCCGGGTGTCGATCTCATTGGATCCCAGGTGCTGCATTTTGAATTTGCTGGACGAGCTGGAATGGGAACCCCATACCAGAGAGGCCCTTTCTAGGGCCCTATTCATGGCCTGCAAATTGATAATGCTACATTGGAAGCCGGATGCACCCCCTACGGTCAATGAGTGGACCACTACTTTAGGTAATTTGCTGAGAATGGAAAAAATCATATATCAGCATAGAGGATGCTCAGAAAAATTTGAAAAACTGTGGGAGCCATGGCTGGGCACCCCGGGTCTTGCTCCGGATGACCTAGTTATAGATAGACTTCTGGGACTTAATTTGGGTTAACTGCAATACTAAAGCAGAATTATCGTTTGTATGGACAGGTTGTAGTGCATTGTATTTGGGTCAGGTTGAGCAGCGGGTTAAGGTTATAGATGATGGATAGTGGCGATGTGAGACTGTACAAAACAGAGGAGCAATTAAGTGTATACAAGAATGTTATGTTTTCGGGACACTTGGATCTGTATTTCACTGACATGTATATTCTGATTGTGGATACCGGGACTGTATGCATTTATTACCAAATAAAGTCTTTTTCTGGATAAAAAAAAGAATAAGTACAACAATATAGAACAGACATGTATATAATACATGTGTATATATATATATATATATATATATATATATATATATATATATATATAGAGTCATGGCCAAAATTGTTGGCACCCCAGAAATATTTCCAGAAAATCAAGTATTTCTCACAAAAAAGTATTGCAGTAACGCATGTTTTGCTATACACATGTTTATTCCCTTTGAGTGTATTGGAACAAAACAAAAAGGGAGGAAAAAAAGCAAATTGGACATAATGTCACACAAAATTCCAAAAATGAGCTGGTCAAAACTCTTGGCACCCTTCACTTAATATTTGGTTGCACAATCTGTGGAAAAAATAACTGAAATCAATCGCTCCCTATAACCATCAATAAGCTTTTTACACCTATCATTCGGAATTTTGGACCACTCTTCCTTTGAAAACTGCTCCAGGTCTCTCTTATTGGAAGGGCGCCTTTTCCCAACAGCAATTTTAAGATCTCTCCACAGGTGTTCAATGGGATTTAGGTCTGAACTCATTGCTGGCCACTTTAGAACTCTCCAGCGCTTTGCTGCCATCCACTTCTGGGAGCTTTTTGACGTATGTTTGGGGTCATTGTCCTGCTGGAAGACCCAAGATCTTGGACGCAAACCCAGCTTTCCAACAGTGGGCTCTACAGAGCGCCCCAAAATCCTTTGGTAATCCTCAGATTTCATGATGCCTTGCACACATTCAAGGCACCCAGTGCCAGAGGCAGAAAAACAACCCCAAAACATAATTGAACCTCCCCCATATTTCACTGTAGGTACTGTGTTCTTTTCTTTGTAGGCCTCATTCCATTTCCGGTAAAAAATAGAATGACGTGCTTTACCAAAAAGCTTGGTCTCATCTTTCCAAAAGACGTTTCCTAGAAGGATTTTGGCTTACTCAAATACATTTTGGCAAACTGTAGTCTTGCTTTTTTATGTCTCTGTGTCAGCAGTGGGGTCCTCCTGGGTCTCCTGCCATAGCATTTCATTTCATTTAAATGTCGATGGATAGTTTGTGCTGACACTAATGCTCCCTGAGCCTGCAGGACAGCTTGAATTTCTTTGGAACTTGTTTGGGGCTGCTTATCCACCATCTGAACTATCCTGTGTTGCAACCTTTCATCAATTTTTCTCTCCCATCCACGCCCAGGGAGATTAGCTACAGTGCCATGGGTTGCAAACTTCTTGATAATGTTGCACACTGTGGACAAAGGCAAATCTATATCTTTGGAGATGGACTTGTAACCTTGAGATTGTTGATATTTTTCCACTATTTTGGTTCTTAAGTCCTCAGACAGTTCTCTTCTCCTCTTTCTGTTGTCCATGCTTAGTGTGGCACACACAGACACACAATGCAAAGACTAAGAGCCGGTTCACACAGGGGCGACACGACTTCCAGGACGACTTTGTGAGGCAACTTGTAGACGACTTGAACACGACCTGGGGCGACTTACAACGCGACTTTAAGTCGCCCCAGGCCAGACGACTTTTGCCGTGGCCAATCAGAAAATGAGCTCTTAAGGGGGAACTCCATGCCAAATTTATGAAAAAAAATTGGCATGGGCCCCCCCCCGAGAGCATACCAGGCCCTTAGGTCTGGTATGGATTCTAAGGGGAACCCCCTACACCAAAAAAAACGGCGTGGGGGTCCCCCCCAGATCCATACCAGACCCTTATCCGAGCACGCTACCCGGCCGGCCAAGAAAGGGGGTGGGGACGAGCGAGCGGCCCCCCCTCCTGAGCCGTACCAGGCCGCGTGCCCTAAACATGGGGGGTGCCTTGGGGAAGAGGGGGCCGTGCGGCCCCCCCACCCCAAAGCACCTTGTCCCCATGTTGATGAGGACAAGGGCCTCTTCCCGACAACCCTGGCCATTGGTTGTCGGGGTCTGCGGGCGGGGGGCTTATCGGAATCCGGGAGCCCCCTTTAATAAGGGGGCCCCCGGATACCGGCCCCCCACCCTATGTGAATGAGTATGGGGTACAATGTACCCCTACCCATTCACCTGTGAAAAAAAGTACAAAAAAACACAACACACAAGGGTTAAAATAGTTTATTGCACAGCTCCGGGGGTCTTCCGTCTTCGGGGGTCTTCTCGCCGGACTCCTCCGCTATCTTCTGCTAGCTCTTTTGCTAGCGGAGGAGCCCGGCTTTCTTCTTCGTCGCCGCCGCCCTCTTCTTCCGACTTCGGGGGTCTTGTCCCCCTCTTCGGTTCTTCTTGCCGGGCCACCGCTTCTTCTTCCAGCTCTTTTACTAGCGGTGGCCCGGTCTTCTGTCACCGCCGCCGCCTTCCGTTCTTCTTTTTCTGAAGATGTTGACTCGACGCTCTCTCCGGCCGCAATGCCAGGGACGCGGTGTGCGGCGACTTATATAGGGACAAGGGGCGGGGTGAAATCAATGGGTACCAGTTGCCTACAAGTCGGATTAAGGTAGTACAGGAACCTCTTCTGAAGTCGGAGCGACATCAGTAGTGTGCATTAAGACGGCTCTCATTCACTTACATTGATTTTTAAATGTTGTCTGACCTGAGGCGACTAGGGGCGACCTGAAGTCGGATCTGTGTCGCCCCTGTGTGAACCGGCTCTAAGTGAACTTCTCTCCTTTTTATCTGCTTTCAGGTGTGATTTTTATATTGCCCACACCTGTTACTTGCCCCAGATGAGTTTAAAGGAGCATCACATGCTTGAAACAATCTTATGAAAGGGTGCCAAGAATTTTGACCAGCCCATTTTTGGAATTTTGTGTGGAATTTTGTGTGGTATGTATGTAAATTTCAGCCATGACTGTATATACAGTGGCGGAATTATAGGGGTCGCTGAGATCACCAAGGCGACCGGGCCCCATGCTGCAGGGGGCCCTTGAGGGCCCCCCTGTATATCTCAAGGAGGGCGGCTGAGATCGAGCTTCTGATCTTCAGCCGAAGTGTAATTGGCACTGTGCGGGGAGCTCAGAATCATCACACTGCTTATAACTAAAGTGAAAGCACAGTGTGTGCTCTTTGTCTCCCCCTACAGTGCAGTACCCGGGCCCGGCAGGAAGCGGTAAGATAGAGAAAGCAGCACTGCCGTTTTTGAAAAGACTTTATGTGTGTGTGTGCATTTGTGTGTGTGTGTGTATATATGTATGTATGTGTATGTCCATGTGTGTGTACATGTGTATGTGTATGTGTGTGGGCATGTGTATGTGTGTGCATGTGCATGTATGTGTGTATAATTTTTTTGCGCCCCCCAAAAATTTTGAGCATCACCCGTCACTGTTTAGATGTATGTATGCACATTTTATGTATGCACGTTTAATCCTGCCCCCCCCTCCCATATTACAGCTGGACGATTAAAAAAAAAAAAAAAATCTGTAATTTTAAAAAAAACTCGATTCACAATGTGAATCGAGTTTTTTTTTAAGACACCACACCAGTCCTGAGGAGCTGCGGGCAGGAGTTTTTAGGCGAGGCCGCGGCTTCGTTCTAGTCTGCGGGTCCGGCCTTGTGGACTAGGCCGAAGCCATGGCCTCACCTAAAAACTCCTGCCTGCAGCTCCTCAGGACCGGTGCGGTCTCAGCACCGATCCTGGTGAAAAAAAAAATCGAAAAAAAAAATTTGCTGAAAATTTTAATCGATTTGACCTCTCAACTCGATTCAGGATTTAAATAGATTTTTTCCCCAGCCCTATCCCATGTGTACAATCAGAACAGTTTTTTTTTCTTGTTTGTTCAAAGTACCAGCAAAAAAAAATGCTGTTCCTCGGAAAAGCGATCTGTGCTCAGATCACTTTTCAGAGGCATTTGACAGCCGGTAAAGAGGCAATATGTTGCCTCCTGACCACCTGTTTTAACCTCTTAATGTGATTGTAAAGGTTTGGTTTTTTTTTGTTTTCTGCTTTTTAATAAAGTTATACTTACCTTCACTGTGCAGCTCGTTTTGCACAGAGTGGCCCCGAACTTCGTCTTCTGTGGTCCCTCGAAGGCTCTCGTGGCTCCTCCTCTTATCAGATAACCCCCTAGGAGAAGCGTTCTCCCGGGGGGGGGGGGGTTATCTTGCAGGTGCCCCCAACACCCATGTCATTAGATTTGATTAACAGCAGCGGGAGCCAATGGCTGAGCTGCTATCAATCTATCCAATCAGGAGCTGAGAACCTCGGGCAAAGGAAGAGCGCATCTCCACCTGGTGAAGTTCCAGGGCTCAGGTAAGTAAAACGGGGGGCCGGGGTTCTGGTGACTGCCAGGTGTTTTTTCACCTTAATGCATAGGATGCGTTAAGGTGAAAAAACACAAGGGTTTACAACCCCTTTAAATGCATCATCACTATACTGCAACTGCATGCAATGCACACAGTTGCAGGGGGGTTGCAGTGCAGCCCCATTCACCTAGGGATGTACTTAAAGGGTGCCGTGACTGGAAAAAGATTGAGAAACACCTACATAGAGGAACCCATCTCTCCATTTTCCTCCTGCAGCTGCTGAATGCCTGTGGGAGGGAGAGGTAGAGAAGCGGGAGGAAATGGAGAAATTGGTTCCTTTACACGCAGCCACCCACTTGCAACCGGGCCCTGTTGTTCCGCCACCAAGCTCAGAGTAAAGGGCCCTGTCAGTATATATGTAAATATATAGTATATATCCCCCTTACATCAAGGTCTCCAGAGATCCCCCACTTACATCAGGGCCCCAGAGAGCCCCTCCTTACATCAGGATTCCCAGGGAGCCCCTCCTTACATCAGGGTCCCCAGAGAGACCCCCTTACATCAGTGTCCTCAGGGAGCCCCTCCTTACATCAGGGTCCCCAGAGAGCATCCCTACTTACATCAGGGTCCCCAGAGAGTCTCCCTCTACTTCAGGGTCCCCAGAAAGCCCCCCTTACATCAGGGTCCCCAGAAAGCCCCCTTTAAATCAGTGTCCTGATCAATGTAGCCTCACCGTGCCCATTATTGCTGCCTCACCGTGCCAATCATTGCCGCCTCATCATGCCAGTCAATGTAGCCTCACTGTGCCCATCATTGCAGCCTTACTTTGCCCATCATTGCCACCTTACTATGCCAATCATTGCTGCCTCACCGTGCCAATCAATATAGCATCAATGTGCCCATCATTGCAGCATCACCGTGCCCATCATTGCAGCCTTACCATGCCCATCATTGCCACCTCACCATGCTCTTCATTGCAGCCTTACTGTGCCCATCGTTGCCGCCTCACCATGCCAATCATTGCCGCTTCACCATTCCAATCAATGTATCCTCACCGTGCCCATCATTTCAGTCTTACTTTGCCCATCATTGCCACCTTACCATGCCAATCATTGCCGCCTCAACATGCCAATCAATGTAGCATCAATGTACCCATCATTGCCGCATCACTGTGCCCATCATTGCAGCCTTATTGCGCCCATCATTGCAGCCTTACTATGCCCATAATTGCTACCTCACCATGCCCATCATTGCAGCCTTACTGTGCTCCTCATTGCCACCTCACCATGACAATCATTGCCGTCTCACTGTGCCAATCATTGCCGCCTTACCATACCAATCAATGTAGCTTTACTGTGTCCATCATTGCCGCCTTACCATGCCAATAATTTCCGCCTCACTGTGCCAATCAATGTAGCCTTACTACGCCCATCATTGCAGTCTTACCGTGTCAATCATTGCTGCCTCACCAGTTGGATTACTTACAGGCATATCGCGCATCTCACACTGTGTCACAGAGCTCATTGTGAAAGGTTCAGTCGCGCTGTGACAAAAGTCCCACCCCACTCCTAGACCAGCTTGTGTGATAGACAGAACACTGTGTCTATCACACATGCTGGTCTAGGAGGAGGGCGGGACTTTTGTCACAGCGTGACTTCACATTAAGGTCCGTGACACAGTGGTATCCTGGTAGGCCTGTCCGGCCCTGAGCAGAGCCGATCCGCCCTTGGGGAGCCCCCCACAGTGCCAGGGCCCTATGCAGCTTGCATAGTGAGCGTATAGGGCAGATCGGCTCTGTCTTTGGGAAATAGGCATATGAGTGCTGCCAGCATTGCTGCAGAGATTGAAGAGGTGCTGCATCAAACTGGTCTGCATGACTGCCGTCCCAGAAGGAAGCCTCTTCTAAAGATGATGCACAAGAAAGCCCAGAAACAGTTTGCTGAAGACAAACAGACTAAGAACATGGATTACTAGAACCATGTCCTGTGGTCTGATGAGACCATGATAAACCTATTTGGTTCAGATGGTGTCAAGCGTGTGTGGTGACAATCAGGTGAGGAGTACAAATAGGGTTGCCACCTCATCCCTTTAAAACCAAACACATATGGGGGCACATGGTGGATGCGTAGTGTGTGAGCTCCAGACCCCACATGCTCTCTGTGACCTCCACACAGCTTCATCGCTCTCAAAAAGCATGGGGGGTAAGCCTAAGTTTCTTCCCTACCCCATGGGAAAAATCGGCCAGCAACAACACTGCTATTCACCGTTGTTTGGGCCACGATCAGGGATAACCATGGAATGCTACCTCACCAGGCCGCAATTCCCAGTCTCGATTTCCCCTACGGATCCTTTTGCATCAATGGGTCCCCTGCTGGGGGTGGAGGAGACTAGTAAAGCTACACACTCTGGGTCTAATCCGCTTTCTTCCCCAGCTATATTAACCCCGGCCATCCTGGATGAAAAACTCCACATCCTCCTGCAACGGATAACCTGCAATATCGCGGTGGAGGTGGGCAAGATCTCCCAGGAATTACGGGGGGAAATCACCCAAATAGGAGAACATACTGATGCCCTGGAAAACAAGTTTGAAGATCTGTTGAACTATGTACAGGCACTTGAGGTGGAAAATTCCACTTTAAAGAACTCAGTCTCCCAGCTGCAACTGCTGCAAGAAGATTTAGAGAACAGAGAGAGGTGTCAGAACCTGCTCTTTCGTGGTATACCAGAAAAAGTAGGTGATAACAATCTATACCAGTGATGGCGAACCTTGGCACCCCAGATGTTTTGGAACTACATTTCCCATGATGCTCAACTACACTGCAGAGTGTGTGAGAATCATGGGAAATGTAGTTCCAAAACATCTGGAGTGCCAAGGTTCGCCATCACTGATCTATACCCTTATCTCCCTACCTTAACACGCTTGCATCCATGTTTGTGGATATTGACTGGCAATTGGATCAGACTCATAGATCCCTGGGCCCTAAACCTCCGGCTGGAGCAATGCCCCAGGATGTCATAGTGTAGTTCCACTATTATGACAGTAAAGGAGCTTTGACTTTGGCCACATGCAAAAAGTCATAGACCACCTATAAATGTGCAAAGATCCAGATTTTTAGCAATCTCTCTTTCATCATTCTGGCCAACATCATCATCATCGGGTCTCATACTACTGGGGATTCCCCTTTCACCTTCTCATCTTCCGGAAAGGGGTTTGGGATCTCCAGGAAGGGGAGGCCTTCATGAAAAGCCTGAATCTCCCTCCTTTGCCTGAGGAAGATCTGCCACTCCCACCTCCTTTGGGGTGACCTGGTCCTTCTACTCCCAGCCGGATTTGGACTCCTGCCAAGGGGCAATTGAAGAAGTCTTTCTCCAAACCTCAGCAGTCCCGCTTCTCCAAACAGCCTCCTTGATGGGAATTGATGATCCTTTGCTTTCTTCTTCCCTCTTCTAGGTTACTTACCTAAGTGATCTGGACTTTAGTTGTAGAATTACCCTCTTTTTCTGGGTAAATGATCCCAAACCCATGGGGTTTTTCTATTTTGAAAGGTTACATATGGCTATATTTTTTTCAAGCCTATTGCTCTCATACACTCCAAATGTTCTCATGTTTCTCTGCCTTGCCTATGGTTTTGGCATGGCCTCCTGAGACGCGCTGCCTCTCAGGTCTTCAAATATTGTTTCCTTTTTTATGACCAGTTTTAGGCCCATAGTTTAACACATTTACATTCCATCATTATCTCTGTAGGTTAACAACTTGTTCTGTATTTGGGCTGCTGAGGTTCATAGGCTTTTATACTCATCCAGTTTAGTTTAATATTTCTCATTTACATATCATTGCTTCTATGCTTATGCTCTTTTCTACTGCTGACATGTCAATATGGTGTTTCGTATTAGACATGAGCAATTTGTTTAGAAAAATGTGTTAATTCCGAAATTTCCGAATTTCTGAAATTTCTAAATTTACGAAATTTCCAAATTTCTGAAATGTATGAATTTCCGAAATTCTGAATTTCCAAATTTTGAATTTCCAAAATTATGAATTTCCGAATTTTGAATTTACAGAATTTTCTGAATTTCCGAACTTCCGAAATTATGAATTTCCGAATTTTCGAGTTTCCAAAATTACGAAATTATGAATTTCCATATTTCGAATTTCTGAAATTCCAAAATTACGAAATGATGTGATTTCCAAATTTCAAATTTTTAATTTTCAATGCGAATGTCCGAACTTCCGGAATTCCGAATTTCCACATTTTTTAATTTCCAAAATTACAAAATTATGAATTTCCATATTTTGAATTTCTGAATTTCCAAATTTCCAAATTTTGAATTCCTGAATTTAGAATTTTAGAATTTTCTAATTTGCGAATTTCCAAAATTTCATAAATTCAAATATTTGAAATTTAAAAAAATTTAAAAATTTAAAAATTTAAAAATTTGGAAATGTGAAAATCCAAGAATAAGAATAAGAATACAAATTATGAAAATTCAAAAGAATGAAAATCTGAAAATTTGAAAACCTGAAAATCTGAAATAATAACTAACTAATAATAAATATAGGTATTGGAATTTCCTTTCAAATTTGGCTGTTAGTGAACATAACAAACATAACGAGTACAAATTTTGAATCCGGAGTTACTAATTATCTGAAATAACGAATGCCAAACAGCCATATTTTAAAGGAAATTCCAATACCCATAATTTAATAGTTAGTTATTATTTTGAATTTCACTGATTTTCTTTTTTTTCGGATTTTTGCATTTTTGAATTTCTGAAAATCCGAAAATTCAGAAATTCGGAATTCAAAAATTTGGAAATTCAAAAATTCGAAAATTCGAAATTTGGAAATTCGGAAGTTTGAAAATTCAGAAATTCAAAACTTCAAACTTTCATCAATTCAAATATTCAAAATTTCATAAATTAAAAAATTCTAAAATTTGGAAATGTGAAAATTCAAGAATAAGAATGAAAATCTGAAAATTCGAAAACTCAAAAATCTGAAATAATAACAAACTAAATATTAAATTATAGGTATTTGAATTTCCTTTAAAATTTGGCTGGTAGTGAACGTAACAAGCATGAATTTATCCGAAGTTATGAATTATATGAAATAACTAATGCCGAACAGCCAAATTTGAAAGGAAATTCCAATACCTCTAATTTAATAGTTAGTTATTTCGAATTTTACAGATTTTCTTTATTTTTTTCAGACTTTCAAATTTTTTAATTTCCAAAAATCCAAAAATTTGAAAATTCGAAATTCTGAAATTCGAAAATTTGGAGATCAAAAAATGTGAAATACGAAAATTCAAAAATTTGTAAATCCAAACATTTAAAATTTTTGGATTTCTGAATTTAGATTTTTTCGATTTCCAAATTTCCAAAATTCAGCAATCCGAAAATTCAAAATTCAGAAATTCAGAAATCCAAAATTTGGAAATATGAATTTTCGTTTTTATGAATTTCCGAATTCTGAATTTTCAAATTTCCTGAAGCAAAAAAAAAATGAAACAAAAACAAAACAAAACAATTTTTTTGTCAGTGCACATGCCTATTACGTATAATGTCTTACAATGTGAAAGGTCTGAACTCTATACAAAAACATTGGATGGCTTTGAAAGAGTTCAGATCTTCAGGGGCTCCAGGAAATACACTTCTGTGCTGGGCGTTCAATGAAGTAGCAATCCTTATTAAAAAAACATGCCCTATTAGGGTCAAAACCTCATATATTGACCCTCATGGAAGGTTTATTATCCTAGTGTGTGATTACATGTCCTCCTCCTTTACTCAGGTCAACGTGTATGCCCCTAACTCTGGGCAAATAGATTTTCTTAATGGGATTTTTGAGTCCACCCAATTCCACTCCCAACCCTTTATGATTACCGGAGGTGATTTCAACCTGGTTATGTCTCCCACTACAGATAGACAGACCTTATTCCATGATACCCTTCATGGAAGGTCTCCTCCCTAGCCATCTCCTTCCGCAAGTGTATTCGAACTCACCTGTTAGATTCATGGAGGATTAAACACCCCATCGCCAAGCAATTTACATTTTACTCCACGGCCCATAAAATGTACTCTAGATTAGATCACTTCTTTATTTCGGCCCCACTAGTTAACCCATATTGTAGAATCCGACATTTTTCCCATCACATGGTCTGACCATGCGCCTTAATGACCATCTTTTACAACTACAAGACACTCACACTAAATTGTCTAAGAATCTAGAGGAATTTTTTCAATTAAATCAGGGCTCTGTTCAAGATTCCTCTACGCTGTGGGAGGCACATAAGGCCTACTTCCCTGGGGTGTGTATCGCGGAAGGCTCTCGCCTAAAGAACGATAGGGCTATACTTACACCATCCTTGCTGGTTGAGCTACAGGAGGCAGAGCATCCATTTTTGTGCAACCCCATGGTTTCTAGTCTACATAAAGTCATGTTCCTTTGGGAACAACTGTGATCCCTAGCCCTAAGTGAGACAGCTAAATCTCTTATATGGGCCAAACATACACATTTTTGAATAAGCCTCACAGGATGATGGTAAATAAAATTTGCCCTTGTCCTTTCCATTCCTTTCCCGATTCTCTTCTTCAGGCAGATGGGTCCAGGGACTCATTGTCCCCTTACTATGACCAAGACCTCTGGTACCTTTTTTAAAAAATGTATAACTGTCTAACCCCCGAAAATCAGTTTAATTTATCACAGGACAGGGCAGCACAGTGGTGTAGTGGTTAGCACTTTCACCTAGCAGCAATAGGGTTGCTGGTTCAAATCCCGACCACAACACTATCTGCCTGGAGTTTGCATGTTCTCCCTGTGCCTGCGTGGGTTTCCTCCGGGTACTCCGGTTTCCTCCCACACTCCAAAGACATGCTGGTAGGTTAATTAGACCCTGTCCAAAAAGAATTGGCCATAATATGTGTATGTGTATGTCAATGTTGTAAGTGTGTCGGGACTCTACAGGTTAAAGGACCGCATAAATAGCTGCAGATGGACACCGGTGGCAAGAAAAAGCGCCCAGAGGCGATTCAGTTCATATAGGTAGCGCTATATAAGTCATTCATTCATTCACAGGACAACTTTGATAGTTTTTTTTTTTTTGCCAAAGTTGTTCTCTTCATACTTAGCTACACTTAATACGGTCATATCTTTTAAAGAACTCTCAAATCCAATTAAGGACCTCTCACTCCATAAGTCCCCTGGCCCTGGTGGACTCCCCTATTTTTACTATAAGACTTTTTTAAACGTCCTAGCTCCTCATATGCTGGACTTATATGGTACTATATTTCAAGGAAAATCCCTGAATAAACAGTTCTCGCATTCATACATTTCTGTCATTCCTAAACCCGGTAAGGACCCTTCTATCCCCGACAATTATCGGCCCATAGCTCCATTAAACTCGGATTACAAGATGTTTACAAAATGTAGATTATCTCAGTTTATTCCCAAACTAGTTAATAAAGACCAAGTGGGTTTCGTTCCATCCAGGCATGTGAGTAACAACACATGCCACACTATAGACCTGATCGATTTCCTTAATAGAGTTCCTTGCCCAGCTATTATTTTAAGTCTGGATGCCCAAAAGTCCTTTGATAGGTTGATCTGGCCGTATATGTTCTCCACCTTAACGCAATATGGCTTGAGGGGCCCTTTTTTTAAAGCACTAGAAGCTTTAAAACTAGAAGCCGACCGGCTTTCTATTGTTTTATGCTGTATCTGAATGGATGTCAATGTAAGTGTAATATTCACTTTTTAAATAAATTATCCAAACGGTGTTATACTATGTGGGTTTCCTCTTCTCTTTGGAGCCACTGTTTATTTTGCCACGGCATCATTTTGGATCGCTGAATGAGGGATATGTTTATGTGAACGCTGCCATTCATTTGGGTTAGCTGATCTATGAGCGCAAGCTATAAGGAGAAGGACACAGATGATTTGCATACAAGGCTTTTGATTAAGCTTCCATATGGTAAGCATACTCTCTTCTCAGTGATGGGCACCTGTTTGCTGTTTTTTTGAGTGTATTCACTGTGGTGTCCTGGAAAAAATTGCTACAGAGGACCTCTTTACGAATTTTGCTTCTTCTTCTTAATTTGATGAATTACAATTTATGTTATTTCATTCACTTATGTAATGTGATTTATAATAATCCATTTACACTTATTTATTATATTATTATATTTTTTATTGTGCAGGCAGTATTTTTATTGTTTTTGGTTTGGAAGCCAATATTATAGACAAACCATGGGAGTTGCCATGGGGGCAAAATATGCCCCCAGTTTGGCGAATCTCTTTATGGCAAGGTGGGAGGAGGACGTCATCTATGCCCAAAATATACCACAAATAGCCTTATGGGCTAGGTACATAGATGATGTCCTCCTCCTGTGGGATGGCCATGAATATGATCTGAAGGAATTTTTTAAATCCTTAAACAGAAACCAAAGGGGCATACAACTTAATTACCAGATGAGTCAATCAAAAATTAATTTTTTAGACCTCGTAATCTCCGTAAAGGATGATCAGTTTGTTACCTCCACGTTCTTTAAGGATACAGATAGGAACTCTTTCATTCCCACTGATAGTTGCCATCATACCCCTTGGCTTAGGTCGATTCCTAAAAGTCAATATATTAGGCTAAGATGCAATTGTTCAGAAGTGGGTGAATTTCTCACACAGGCCAAAGTCCTCACTTTGAGGTTTCTAGAGAAAGGTTACCAACAAGATTTTTTGTCTGATACTATCAATGAGGTGACTAATATGGATCAAGATGAAGTGCTAGTTGAGAAAGGCCCATAGGAAAATGCCATTTAGGGAAGTGTCCCCTTTGTAACTACCCACTCATTCCAGCAGAGGAGTATAAAAAAGTTGATTAACAAACACTGGCACATTGTTAGTAGTGATGCTGCCTTGAAAAATGTGGTATCTGAGAGACCAAAAGTAGTGTTTAGGGGCGCTCCATCGTTAAGAAATCGATTGGCACCAAATGTTATTGATCCACCTGTGAGAAGCAAAGGTTTTTTTTGATCAATTAACTGGTTTTTACAAATGTGGGAGATGTAGGGATTGTTCTTTAAATTTATGTCTTCAGAGACATACTACGACATTTAGTAGCACAGCTACAGGGTTGGATTATGCCATTAAGCCATGTATTACGTGTTCTACAACAGGGGTGGTCTACATGTTGCAGTGCCCGTGTGGGCTACAATATGTGGGACGGACTAAACGCCCATTACAGGTACGACTTAATGAGCATATTACAAATATATTGATTGGTTTTCCTAATCATTCTGTGTCCAAACATTATTTGGTGTCTCATAATAAGGACCCTTCTAAAACTCTATTTTTAGGGATAGATAAGTTCAAACCCCACTGGCGTGGGAGCTCCCTGGTGAGGGAGATTTCAAAGCTTGAAATGGCTTGGATTCATCGTTTAAAATCATATGCTCCACATGGACTTAATATCGACACTGATGTTAATGCCTTTATAGACAATTCTTGATTTTGTTTTTTTGATATATATTTTTTATTATATATTTTTTAATTTATATATTTTCTGTATGTTTTTTATTGAGGTCCAGGAGACCTGTTTTTCCGTTATGCTTTTACTAACCCGTTCTGGGATGCTTGATGGGCCTCCATTTTGACAATTGTGTCATTAGGAAACTATGGAGGGGATTTTTTGCTGGGGAGGAGATTTATATGACATCAATCTTAGCCATTTTGCAGATCAAATTACCCACTGATTATTATGCATTGAAATGATAAATACATATTTTTATGATTTATATTTTTATAATTACACTAATTACGGTGAATTTATTTATTTATTTATTTATTTATTTAATTTTTATTGATTTAATTATTGCAGGTATTGCAGGTCGATATGCAGTATTTGTTGTGCGTTATTAGATTAAAAAATACATTCACTCTATTGAGCACAGATATTCGATTAGGTGCACAATATAATAATACTTGTAAGGACATCAGTCATGCATTTGTTTAGCGTTAGGTATTTATTAATTTAAAATATTAATTTAATTCAAATATTTATTTCATATATATATATATATATATATATATATATATATATATATATATATATATATATATATATATATATAGGGATTTTTTAATTTGAATTTATAAATATATTCTTAGCTTTTTTCATTAGAAAGGAGGTAGTCATTATATATTAGGCCGCGTACACACGGGCGGACTGTTCGCCCAACTTTGTCCGCTGAACAGTGTTTGGGCGGACAGTCCGCTCGTGTGTGGGCTTTCAGCGGACAGTTTCAGCGGACAGTTTGACGGACAAAGTCTTTCGGAAATTCCGAAAAACTGTCCGCTGAAACTTTGTTTGAGCGAACAGTCCGCCCGTGTGTAGGCTACTTTCGAAATGAGCAAACTGTTCCCGCTCGGAGGGAAGTCTGCTCATTTTGAGCGCGTGTGCAGGTAGGCGGGGCCCGCGACGGAGACGTCGCGGGCTCCGCCGCCTGGAATGGACTTAAAGGGGAACCCCAACGCCGAAAAAAATCGGCGTGGGGGTCCCCCCAAAGTCCACAACAGACCCTTGTCCGAGCACGCTACCCGGCCGGCCAGGAAAGGGGGGCGAGCGAGCGCGCCCCCCCTCCTGAGCCGTACCAGGCCGCGTGCCCTCAACATGGGGGGTGCCTTGGGGAAGGGGGGGCCGCGCGGCCCCCCCACCCCAAAGCACCTTGTCCCCATGTTGATGAGGACAAGGGCCTCTTCCCGACAACCCTGGCCGTTGGTTGTCGGGGTCTGCGGGCGGGGGGCTTATCGGAATCCGGGAGCCCCCTTTAAGAAGGGGGCCCCCGGATACCGGCCCCCCACCCTATGTGAATGAGTATGGGGTACAATGTACCCCTACCCATTCACCTGTAAAATAAAAGTACCCAAAAAAAAAACACAACACACGAGAAAAAATATTTTATTGCACAGCTCCGGGGGTCTTCCGTCTTCGGGGGTCTTCTCGCCGGACTCCTCCGCTATCTTCTTGTAGCTCTTTTACTAGCGGAGGAGTCCGGCTTTCTTCCTCCCCGCCGCCGGCCTCTTCTCCCGACTTCGGGGGTCTTGTCCCCCTCTTCGGTTCTTCTGCCGGGCCACCGCGCCTTCTTGTAGCTCTTTTACAGGCGGTGGCCCGGTCTTCTGTCGCCGCCGCCTTCCGTTCTTCTGCCGGGCCACCGCGCCTTCTTATAGCTCTTTTGCAGGCGGTGGCCTGGTCTTCTGTCGCCGCTGTCGCCGTCGCCGCCTTCCGTTCTTCTTCTTCTTCTTGTTCTTCTTCTTCTCCAGGAGATGTTGACACGACGCTCTCTCCGGCCGGAATGCCAGAGCCGCCCTGCGCTGCCACTTATATAGTGACAATGGGGCGGTGTCACATGGTATATGTCACATGGGTTGGTCACATGGGTTGATGTCACATGACAACCCATGTGACCAACCCATGTGACATATACCATGTGACACCGCCCCATTGTCACTATATAAGTGGCAGCGCAGGGCGGCTCTGGCATTCCGGCCGGAGAGAGCGTCGTGTCAACATCTCCTGGAGAAGAAGAAGAACAAGAAGAAGAAGAAGAACGGAAGGCGGCGACGGCGACAGCGGCGACAGAAGACCGGGCCACCGCCTGCAAAAGAGCTATAAGAAGGCGCGGTGGCCCGGCAGAAGAACGGAAGGCGGCGGCGACAGAAGACCGGGCCACCGCCTGTAAAAGAGCTACAAGAAGGCGCGGTGGCCCGGCAGAAGAACCGAAGAGGGGGACAAGACCCCCGAAGTCGGGAGAAGAGGCCGGCGGCGGGGAGGAAGAAAGCCGGACTCCTCCGCTAGTAAAAGAGCTACAAGAAGATAGCGGAGGAGTCCGGCGAGAAGACCCCCGAAGACGGAAGACCCCCGGAGCTGTGCAATAAAATATTTTTTCTCGTGTGTTGTGTTTTTTTTTTGGGTACTTTTATTTTACAGGTGAATGGGTAGGGGTACATTGTACCCCATACTCATTCACATAGGGTGGGGGGCCGGTATTCGGGGGCCCCCTTCTTAAAGGGGGCTCCCGGATTCCGATAAGCCCCCCGCCCGCAGACCCCGACAACCAACGGCCAGGGTTGTCGGGAAGAGGCCCTTGTCCTCATCAACATGGGGACAAGGTGCTTTGGGGTGGGGGGGCCGCGCGGCCCCCCCTTCCCCAAGGCACCCCCCATGTTGAGGGCACGCGGCCTGGTACGGCTCAGGAGGGGGGCGCGCTCGCTCGCCCCCCTTTCCTGGCCGGCCGGGTAGCGTGCTCGGACAAGGGTCTGTTGTGGACTTTGGGGGAACCCCCACGCCGATTTTTTTCGGCGTTGGGTGTCCCTTTAAGTCCATTCCAGGCGGCGGTGCCCGCGACGTCTCCTTCGCGGGCCCCGCCTACCTGTACACGCGCTCGAAATGGGCGGACTTGCCTCCGCCTTACGTGGGCGAGTCCGTTCATTTCAAAAGTTGAGCGAACTGTTTGGCAAACAGTTCGCTGAAACAGTCCGCTCGTGTGTGGGCAAGTCCGCTCATGCAAATTTTGAGCGGACTGTTTGCCGAAACTGTTTGACGAACAAGGTTGGGCGAACAGTCCGCGCGTGTGTACGCGGCCTTAGAATTAATGAAATCTTCTTTGATCCTTTGACCTCCGTTACCTGTAGGGATATACCGTTACCCATATTTGTATATGAGGTACGACGGTTTCCTTTTGACTGGTTTCTTATCCAATCGGGTAATGTTAAGGGTGTTTGCCATTAATCAAAATGACGGAGCTCGGCCGGATCTCGCATCTCAGAACGAGGTTTGGCCATAAATGGTGGTGTGTCGCTGCGCTGCCCGTTTCCCATTGACAACATCATTTGTGACAAAACGTGTCTGGGAAGGCACACAGTGACGCCACCACGTTGCACGAGGGGAGGACGGGTTCCTGAATGCCGGCTGGCTTTCTTTGTTTTATGCTGTATCTGAATGGATGTCAATGTAAGTGTAATATTCATGTTTTAAAAGATTATCCAAATGGTGTTATACTATGTGGGTTTCCTCTTCTCTTTGGAGCCACTGTTAGTATTATTTTGGATCGCTGAACGAGGGATATGTTTATGTGAATGCTGCCATTCATTTGGGTTAGCTGATCTATGAGCGCAAGCTATAAGGAGAAGGACACAGATGATTTGTATACAAGGCTTTTGATTAAGCTTCCATCTGGTAAGCATACTCACTTCTCGGTGATGGGCACCTGTTTGCTGTTTTTTTGAGTGGATTCACCGTGGTGTCCTGGAAAAAATTGCGACAGAGGACCTCTTTACGAACTTTGTTTGCTTCTTCTTCTTAATTTGATGAATTACAATTTATGTTATTTCATTCGCTTATTTTGTATGTAATGTGATTTATAATAACCCATTTACACTTATCTATTATATTATTATATTTTTTATTGTGCAGGCAGTATATATGGGTTTTGGCACAGCTTTTGACATTTTTCCAGAGTACAAACTTTTTGCAGATGACGTTTTGTTGACTCTTACTAACCCCCCATATCACTCCCTTCTTTACATCGCCTTCTATGCTCCTTTAGTGCCATTTCGGGGTATAAGGTTTACATGGCAAAGACCGAGGCTCTTCCATTGCATATACCATCAACACTTATGACCCAACTTGAAAAAAACATATCCCTACAGATGGTGCCCTAATTCTCTCAAATAACTAGGTATACAACTGACTTCCTCTTACTCTATTCTATATTCTGCTAATTACCCTCCCTTGATCCAGGACAGTTCCAGACTCCTTCAGAAATGGGCAAACTACCCCCTTTCCCTTTTATGTAGATTTAACGTTCTAAAAACTTCCATTTTGCCCAGGTTACTTTACTAATGCTGTACCAATGTCCCAACTTAAGGCCCTACAGAGAAGTTTCCTTAAATGTATTTGGAATGGGTGGATCCACTGTATTGTGAGTTCACTGATCTTCTCACCAATGTAATTGGCCCTGTACCATGCAATCGCTGTGACCAATAGCCTTTGTTTACTACTGTCATTGCTGTGATTGAATACAATGATCACATTGTACAAGGCCAATGAATGCAGCCGAACAGTGTTAGAATCGATTGCTTACACAGTCATCATGAATGTATAAGCAATCATAGTGCTGAAAAAAAACAACCTTGATCACCCCTCTAGGAGCAGTACAAGGTCACTATGTTAAGGCTGCACTGCTCTGGTGACAGCATATAAAAAATTTGTGAAAAAACACTGATCACCGCCACAGCAGTACACTGTCACTAGACCAGTGCTGCCAGTCACAGTGTCCCTGATCACTACCACGCCAGTCAGTGTCTTCAGTTACCACTGCACCAGTAACAGTATACCTGATCTTTGCCACAACAGTTAAGTGTCCCCAATCACTGCCACAACAACCCCAGTGTCCCTGATCACGCCACACCAGTAACACTGTTTTCCTAATCAACAAAGGCACCAGTCACAGTGTGCCTGATCACTGCCACACCAGTCATGGCTGTGTTTGGATCGCTCTTCAGAAAGCATTTTGACAGGCAGAGAGGAGGAATTATATCTCCTTCTCACCACCTGCTTTAACCCCTTGAAGCCTGCACAAATTCCCCCATTCACTTGAATTGGTCACAAATGGCCAGCATATCAGGGTATAATCACTGCCATATCTGAGAAGCAAGAGAGCTTGGGGTGGAGAAACTTGACTGGCCTGCACAGACTCCTGATCTGAACCAGAAAACCTTTGGGATGAATTAGAGCGGAGGCTGCAAGCAAGACCTTCTCATCCAACATCAGTGCCTGACCACACAAATGCACTTATGAAAAAAAGGGTCAAACATTCCCATAGGCACACTCCTAAACCTTGTGGACAGCCTTTCCAGAAAAGTTTAAGCTGTTATACCTAAAAAGGGTAGGCTAACACGATATTAAACCCTACAGACTAAGGCTCGGATGCCATTAAAGTTCATTAAAACACACAATTTGTTTCATTATGACTCCGTTTTTACTGAATTTCGACAAATTCCTTTAATTCGAAGATAACCGAATTAACAAAAACCCATTTAGCAAACTTTTCCGAATACTCAAAAATTTGAATATTTAAAAAATTTTAAATTAAAAAAAAAAACTGGAAATTCGGAAATGTGAAAAATATCAGAAATTCGGAAATTCGAAACATATAGGAAATTTGAAAAAGAAATCTGAAATTCCGAAGTTTGAAAAAAATTGGAAATTCAGAAATTAAAAAAAAAACGGAAATTCGAAAAAAAAATATGGAAATTCGAAAACCTGAAAATTAAAAAAGCTGAAATAATAACTAACTAATAATAACTTAAATATTACTTACTATTAAATTATAGGTATTGGAATTTCCTTTCAAATTTGGCTGTTAGTGAACGTAATGAATACGAATTTATCCGAAGTTACAAATTATCTGAAATAATGAATGCCATATCTAAACGAATGGAGCGCAAAAAATTAATAATAATAAATTACAATAATAATAATAAAAAATTTGTATTATTATTTATTTATTATTAATTTGTTCCATTTCATTTGTTTAGATGGCGCATTCATTATTTCAGATAATTCATAACTTCAATTTTCACATTTTTGGGTTTTCGAATTTCAGATCTATTTTGAATTTCCAAATTTCGTTTTTTTTTAAATCTCCGAATTCCGATTTTTTTTTCCAATTTTCGTATTTCAGATTTTTTTTCCAATTTCCAAATTTCAGATTTTTGATGAATTTATGAATTGCGATCGTAATGAATGACCCCAAAAACAAAAATAAATGAAAAGAAAACAAACACATTTTTCGGCAGTGCACATGTCTTGTTCATATACATTTAAAGGCAGGTGTCCCAATACTTTTGACAATATAGTGTATATTCCTTTACCACTTGAGCCTGAGGTGACCATTACAGTACATGGGTTTTGATATAATTGCTTGGTTTGTGTGATACGAAATGTATAATGGCCTGTACATAATTAGTCCAAACAGTAAAAATGTCTCACACATGTGGTATCACCATACTCAGGAGGGGTAGCTGTATGTGCCTCTTAGGAAAATAGCTTGGGGTATTTGCTTTCCAATATTTGGTCATTTTGTTGGTGTTTCTGTCCCTCCACTTCAGGGACTTAAGAAATATGATATATGAAGGAATATGACACTTTATATATGCTCTTTGAAAGCCCAATGCTGCTCTTTGGATTTTGGGCCCCTCTGTGTATCTAGGACTAGAAAATATCTCACACATGTGATATCACCATAGTCAGGAGGCATAGCAGAATGTATTTGGGGTGTAATTGTGCATATCTCTATGCTGTGTGTGAGAAATACCTTGTTAAAATGACAACTTTGTAAAAAAAAAAAAATGATTCAATTTCTTTATGTTCCCAAAAAAAATCACAACTTCAAAAACTCATCATGCCTCTTACTAAATACCTTGGAGTGTCTACTTTCCAAAAAGGGGTAATTTGTGAAGTATTTGTACTGTCCTGGCATTTTAGGGCCTCCAGGAATGATATAGGCAGTCAGTATATCAGGATTAATCAATTTTTACATATATATATACCATAGTTGAAGACTCCTATTGACTACACTGATTTGGGTTACTTTTTATGAAAAATGTAGCAGAATACATTTTTCCCCTAGTTTTATGAAGACAGATTATTTATTTGCAAAATATTATCACAAAAACTAAGAACAACTTTTTTCCCCCAAATTTGCGCCCTATTTTCCTTTATATAGAAAAAAGAAAAAAAATCAGTAGTTATTAAATGCCACTAAAGAAAATTCTATATACTGTATCTCAAAAAGTTGTATAAATTGAATTTGAGTATAGTATTGTATGAATTGTCATTGTAATTGTCATTCAGGCTGGGTTCACACTAGGCTTCACCACATTCAATTTGCAATAACAGGAGATTGTGAACGGCTCTCTATAGAGACGATATAGGAATAGATTGCCACTCCAGAAGCTCCAGACCTTTGGAAACACCCGCCCTATTATGAACTCGCAGGTGCTGGCTCTGCACAAACTTGGAAGGAGAAGAAAAGTCCTGGACAGCCACACACCGCTGAAGGCATCTTTATTGATATATTAAAATCCAATACAGCCACTTCATATGCAAAGAAGCAGGGAGAAGCAGCTAACACGTTTCACACCATAGAGTGGTGCTTAATCAGCTTATGATTAATGAAGTGACTGTATTGGATTTTAATATATCAATAAAGATGCCTTCAGCAGTGTGCGGCCGTCCAGGACTTTTCTTCTCCTCTCTATGGAGCTGGTTCACATATCTCCACATCAGCTCTGGTGTGACTTTCACAGGAACGCCGTGCGTCTTTTGGTCCATTTCAGGTCTGAATTCAGCCAAAAACTCTGTCTGAATGCGGACCTGAAACGGTGAACGAGGACGCACCGGACTCCTGCTGTGAGCCACTGTGTGCTCATATGTGAACCGAGCCTCAAAGTGTGATATCAATGAAATCTGAAAAATGGCCTGGGCAGGAAGGGGGTGAAACAGTCTGGTCTCGAAGTGGTTAAATATATTCCTCAATGGCCACAACCAACGTTTTGTGCACCAAATGCAAATTAGCAAATCCAGTTATTACCTTGTAAATGTAACAATGACATCATTATTGTGCTGCACGCAACCTGTGCAGAGAACAGAACTATGGGAAGAGCCCAGCAGGTCCCGCCTACTACAGGCTGTGTGCAGAAAGGGGGTGCACTCTGGATTACAACAGAGATCTGGAAGAAATACAAAACGCACATAATGATTCAAGAAAGACATGCCTCTCGTATTTAGACAATATTTGCTTATCTCCGAGTTCAGCTTCAATTTAATAATGTATTTTCACTGCCATTACACCTATGACAAATCTTCTCAGAGATCCCTTCAACCACAGTTGATATATTATGAGACAAATACACAGATTAATACAAACATAACAGTCTTTTTAACGCACTTGCAGCAATTTATCTTGCTTAAGCTTAATACACTGGATCTCTTAACTTTACACCATAAAAGGTGACAATTTTTATATTGCAGTTACCGGCAGGACATGTTCATGCAGCTTATGGAGTTTTATATAAAAGATAGTACTTTATTTACAACGTAAACTGTCAAAGAGTTGGCTTTAAGGTTACGGAGCAAAGATAACGAAGATAAAAAAATGCTTGCAAAATGATAAATATTTTCATTAAAAAAACTTTAAAACTCCAAAGTTCAAAGATATGTTTTTCACTCCTTATATCTTCTCCCAAACTAATCTAGTTTCAATTTAATTCCATATTTCAGGCCTGTCACTGTTCGTACCACAGGTTTTCAAGCACAATCCATTTTTTATGAGGCTGATCTTGGCGACAGCTTTATTTCACAAAGCAATCTTAAACTTTGTCTGGCAGGAGATGGGTCACAAAAGGTCAAATATTCTGTACCGGTAGGTAAAGGATCATATTAAATATGGCGTTTGTTAAACCGATGGGACATCGTCAGGATAGGTGACATGTAGATGTTTTGAAATAAAGGCTATGTATCCAAACTGTGGCTTTAGGATGTAACTGTATTTGCTTTTGCTGGACCAATGGTTATTTTCTTAAACAACAAAGATACAAAACTGTCCATTATTAATGCGTAAAGAGAGTGTGGAGACAAGGTCGTCAAGTGCCCAGGGAAAGGGTGCTACACTGCACCCCCCCACCAGTTTATAATGCGTTAGTCAGAGTCTTTTCAAGACAAGGAAATATTTTTAATATAAAAAAAGAAAGGTTTAAATAAGTCAAAACAGAATTCACTCACATCTGCTCTCCTGCTCTACCGCTCCAGGTTTGTACATATATTACATGAGCAGGAAGCATTTAGATCAGTGTAGCATTTTTCAGTGTATGTGTTTCTGAAACCAGTTCACGTGTTACATGTTTATATGAACTATGAAACCATGGGGGTTATTTATGAAAGGAAAATCCACTTTGCACTGAAAGTGCACTTGGAAGTGCAGTCGCTCTAAATCTAAGGGGTAGATCTGAAATGAGTGGAAGCTCCGATGATTTTATCATCCAATCATGTGCAAGCTAAAATGCTGTTTTTTATTTCCCTTGCATGTTCCCCTCAGATCTACAGCGACTTTACTTCCATGTGCACTTTAATTGCAAAGTGGATTTTCCATTAGTATATAACCCCCCCCCCATGTGTTATTGCATGAGGTGTATACCATGTATATATATATATATATATATATATATATATATATATATATATATATATATTATAGAGAAAGAAAGAGAGAAATATGATGTATGAATGAGTATGACACTTTATATAAGCTCCTTGAAAGCCCACTGGTGCTCTTTGGATTTTGGGCCCTTCTGTGTATCAAGGATTGGAAAATATCTCACACATATGGTATCCCCATACTCAGGAGACATAGCTGAATGTTTTTGGGCTATAATTGTAAGTATGTCTATGCTGCGTGTGTGAGAAACACCTTAGATCTGGTGCGAATCCGCATTAAATTTGCTGTGAATTCGCACTGCATCTAGTGTGAACTGAGGCTTAGAAATATTGCATTTACAATGTGAACAGGGTTTAACACACATGTAATATGTAGCAGACTGTACACCTATTTTTTTTTTCCTGGCCTGGCTTAATTTGTCCACTTGCAGGGCAACATTATCATAAGGGAGAGCTAGGGGAGAGTGGATGAACACAAGGTCGGGCCATCTCAATGAAATGACGAGCAGCACAGAGAAAGAGATCAGATAATTAAGAGGAAGCATGTGGATGAAATGCATAAAAATGGAGGAGGCAGCACAACAAGGTGGTTTCAATCCAGAGCCATAGTTCTCAACCTTAACTTTTTTAACGGTATCCCCAAGTGTGGCTTGGGGTTACATTTAAGTACCATTAGCGGTAACCCCGAGCCACACTCAGGATCAGTGATGTAAGTAACTCAGTTAAAATAAAGTTACTTAACGCAAGTTACTTTAGAGGGTAACGAGTAATCTAACTGATTACTCTTCCCCTCATGGTAACGCTGTTCCCATTACTTGGGCGGTGTTACCGCAATTACATCTACCGCCTGGAACCAGGTAGACGGGACTAGCAAAGGAAGTGAATGTCGCCGCCTCCATTGGCGAGATTAACACCTGGTATGGATTTAAAGGTGAACCCCTATGCTAAAAAAACGTGTGGGGGTCCCCCCAAAGTCCATAGCAGACCCTTATCCGAGCACGCAGCCCGGCCGGTCAGGAAAGGGGGTGGGGATGAGCGAGCCCCCCTGAACTGTACCAGGCCACATGCCCTTAACATTTGGGTTTGCTTTGGGGAAGGGGGTCCCTGCCCCCCACCCCAAAGCACTTTGTCCCCATGTTGAGGAGGACAAGGGCCTCTTCCCGATAACCCTGGCCATTGGTTGTGGGGGTCTGCAGGCAGGGGGCTTATAGGAATCCAGGAGCCCCCTTTATTAAGGGGCCCCCAGATTCCGGCCCCCTACCCTATGTGAATGAGTATGGGGTACGATGTACCCCTACCCATTCACCTGGGGAAAAGTGTTAATAAAAAAACAAAACAAAGGTTTTTAAAGTACTTTATTAGACAGCTCCAGGGGTCTTCTTCCAACTTCGGGGGTCTTCTCTCTGGGCTCCTCCGCTATCTTCTGCTCTTTTACAGCTAGCTCTTTTACTAGCAGAGGAGCCCGGCTTTCTCCTTTGTCGCAGCTGCCGTCCGGGGTCTTCTTTCGACTTCGGGGGTCTTCGTCCAACTTTGGGGGTCTTGTCCCACTCTTCGCTTCTTCTGCCGGGCCTCCGCTATCTTCTTAGAGCTCTTTTACTAGCCTTGGTCCGGTCTTGTCGCTTGTCGCCGCCGTCGCCTTCTTCTTCTTCTTCTTCCTTCTTCCAATGTTGACACAATGCTCTTTCCAGCCGTAATGGCAGGGACGAGTTGTGTGGCGACTTATATAGGCATAATGGGGTGGGGTCACTGGGTGATGTCACATGGTGACCCTGCCCATTATGATGTCACAGTCCCAGCACCCCCGGACTGTGACATCATAAGGGACGGGGTCACCATGTGACATCACCCGGTGACCCTGCCCCTTATGCTTATATAAGTCGCCGTACAACACGCCCCTGCTATTACGGCCGGAGAGAGTGTCGTGTCAACATCGGAAGAAGGAAAAAGAAGAAGAAGGCACGGCAAGGTCAAGCGACAAGACCGGGCCAAGGCTAGTAAAAGAGCTGTAAGAAGATAGCGAAGAGCGGGACAAGACCCCCGAAGTTGGAAGAAGACCTCCGGACGGCAGCGGCGACGAAGGAGAAAGCCGAGATCCTCCGCTAGTAAAAGAGCTAGCGGTAAAAGAGCAGAAGATAGCGGAGGAGCCTGGCGAGAAGACCTCCGAAGTCGGAAGAAGACCCCCACAGGACCCCCTCTTCCCCTAAGCACCCCCCATGTTGAGGGCACGTGGCCTGGTACAGTTCAGGAAGGGGGGCGCTTGCTCATCCCCACTCCCTTTCCTGACCAGCCGGGCTGCGTGCTCGGATAAGAGTCTGCTATGGACTTTGGGGGGACCCCCACGCCATTTTTTCAGCATAGGGGTTCCCCTTTAAATCCATACCAGGTGATGGGGCTTGCGAGGTGTCAATCTCGCCCATGGAGGTGGCGACATTCCCTTCCTTCGCTAGTCCCGTCTACAGAATATAAAAAAAAAAGTCACAGTTACTTTGCTGAGTAACTAATTACTTTTCCAATGTAGTAACCGAGTTACTAACACAATTACTTTTTGGGAGAAGTAATTTGTAACTTAACTAATTACTTTTTTAAAGTAAGATGACCAACACTGCTTGGGATTGCATCGCAGGATCCAGAAAGAGGATACTTACCTTGTCCCCAGGATCCCACGATGTATTCCACCCGATTCTTTGTGTTCCGGGTTCTGTTCCCCGTGAGTAGTGTGACGCGTAAGGGTGGAACCTGGCGGCAATTTCAAAAAGAATAAAACACAAAACATACACAATGCATTGTAATCTTATTGGATTACATTACTGTATCAAATCATTTGACCTCAGTTTGTCCCCAGTGCTTTGTCCAGTGCCCTGCCTTAAGTTTTACTATTCTTTCTGACATGTTTTCTGCCTGGAAACTTGAGAGCGTCCATGGCATCCAAAAAGTGTGCCTCTACATCAAAAGCGGTTTATGACCGGTGTAATGTTCGGGGGGACCAGCAAGATTGCAGGACACAGGCTTTTCACACAACAAGGGGTTTAATAAACTTAAACAGCTTTACAGCAGCCAAAAACAAAAGAAAAAGGTTTTTAGTCTCACGACTTGCTAAGTCCAGAATAGCTGTCTCAACCAAACAGTACTTGATCTTTGATGGCAGGTAGCTTCCCCTGCCATGAGGCTTCCAGGCAGGACACTGCTGTCCACTTCTGTTGCTGCAACCCAGAATAAACACCAAACACCATCCACCATCCACCATGTCCTCTACACTCCTCCACACACATCTACCACTTCCTGTCTTGTTTTTAAAAACACTCCCTCTAACAGGTGGGTTAATCAATTTTATTCCCTTAAAAGGGACCACAAACCAAACAGAGGGGAAACATAGCATCCTTCCAGGACCCAGCCATGGCGTCTTGTACACATCCCCCCCCTGTGCCCCAACGCCAAGGAGGTGGAGGCAACAGTGGAGCTCAAACAATGGACTCGGGAGAGGGCATCTGCATTTTGATGCAGTCTCCCGGGCCTATGCTCCACTACAAACTTAAATTCCTGGAGTGCCAGGAACCACCAGGTAACCCTGGAATTAGTCCCTTTTCCTTGTCTCAGCCATGTTAAAGGGGCATGATCAGAAATTAACCTAAACTTCCTCCCCAAAAGGTAATATCTGAGGGATTCCAGAGCCCACTTAATGGCCAGACACTCTCGTTCAATTATGGCGTAGTTTTTCTCCGCTGGTGTTAACTTCCTGCTGAGGAAGACTATTGGGTGTTCCTCGCCATGAATAACCTGTGACAACACCGCTCCCAATCCTACATCGGAAGCATCAGTCTGGACAACAAACTCTTTTGAAAAATTAGGTGCTACCAGGACAGGGTGTTGGCACAGCGCCAACTTGAGCTCCAAAAAAGCCTTCTCAGCGTCTGCATTCCACTCCACCATGACCGATTTCCGACCCTTAGTCAGATCGGTCAACGGAGCCGCCAACGTGGCAAAGTTGGGTACAAACCTCCTGTAGTATCCCACCATGCCCAGGAATGCACGTACCTGCTTTTTTGTGAGGGGGCGGGACCAATTCTGTATAGCCTCTATCTTGTTGACCTGAGGTTTCACTACCCCTCTACCCACGATATAACCCAGGTATTTCACCTCCTCCATTCCCAAAGCACATTTTTCAGGGTTTATTGTAAACCCCTCCTTCCAAAGAGAGTCCAGCACTACCTGAACTTTGGGCAAATGTGATTCCCAGTCTTTGCTAAAAATGACTATATCGTCCAAGTACACTGAGGCATACTTCTGGTGAGGTCGTAAAATCCTATCCATTGCTCTCTGGAACGTGGCTGGAGCAGTTTGCAATCCAAAAGTCATCCTTTTGTACTGAAAACTCCCCTCTGGGGTAGAAAAAGCAGTTTTCTCTCTAGCAGCCTTAGTCAACGGTATTTGGCAATACCCCTTGGTAAGGTCTAACGTAGTGATATACCTGGCTGGACCTAGTCTCTCGATAAGCTCATCTACCCGGGGAATGGGGTAGGCATCAAACCGGGAAACTTCATTAAGTTTCCGGAAATCATTGCAGAATGTCCGTTGGGCTTCGGTACCAACACAATCGGGCTCGACCACTCACTCTGCGATTCCTCAATAATCCCTAGGTCTAAAATCTTTTTTACTTCCTCTGAAACAGCCTTCCTTTGAGCCTCTGGGATGCGGTAGGGCCGGACAAAAACTTTGACTCCTGGTTCTGTGATAATATCATGCTCTATGACACTAGTGAGCCCTGGCAAGTCTGAAAATTTTTCTTTATTTCTCTGCAAGAACTCCTTTGCCTGCTGACTTTGGGTTTTAGACAGGGTATTTGCTACTTGGACACTCTCCACCCCAACCCGAGGCTCAAGTTTTGTACTAGCCAGGGAGGTCACTGGTTCCCTGTCTGTCCAGGGCTTTAACAAGTTTACATGATATATCTGATAGGGTTTCCTCTTGCCTGGCTGGTGGACTCTATAATTTACCTCTCCCACTTTTCCTACAACCTCGAAAGGGCCTTGCCATCTGGCCAAGAATTTACTTTCCACAGTGGGAATCAACACTGCTACTCGATCCCCCACTTGGAAGTTCCTAATTTTGGCTGCCCTATTATAGACCCGTCATTGAGCCTCCTGGGCTTTTTGTAAATGTTCCTTAACTAGCGGCATCACAGTTCGGATCCTCTCCTGCATTTGAGAAACATATTCAAGAACACTCTTATGCTGAATTGGTTCACTTTCCCATTCTTCTTTAACAAAGTCCAGTAATCCGCAAGGTCTCCGCCCATATACCAATTCAAAGGGCGAAAACCCAGTGGAGGCCTGGGGCACTTCTCGGATAGCAAACAGGAGAGCTGGTAACAGGCAGTCCCAGTCTTTCCCATCCCTTTGTACCACTCTCTTGAGCATAGACTTAAGGGTCTTATTAAAACGTTCTACCAATCCATCTGTTTGGGGATGGTAGACCGATGTGCGCAGCTGTTTAATCCGGAACAGTTTGCATACATCAGCCATAACCTTCGACATAAACGGGGTGCCCTGGTCTGTGAGTATTTCCTTGGGAAAACCTGTCCGTGTAAACAACTGGAATAGTTCCCGGGCAATAGCCTTAGAGGAGGTATTCCGCAGGGGTAGCGCCTCAGGTTATCGAGTGGCATAGTCGAGGATCACCAGTATGTAAGAATGACCTCAAGCCGACTTTACCAAGGGACCCACTATATCCATGGCTATCCTCTCGAATGGGACCTCAATTATGGGCAGAGGGACCAATGGGCTCCGGAAATGGGTCGCCTGAGCGGTCAACTGACAGGTGGGACAAGAGGTACAGTATCTCCTTACCTCTGCTTTCAAGCCTGGCCAGTAAAACCGGTCGGCGATCCGTGCCTCCGTCTTTTCAACTCCCAGGTGTCCCCCTAAAACATCATCATGGGCCAGGTCCAGGACCTTGCGTCTATACTGTTGGGGTACCAATAATTGTTCTACCATATTTTCTCTCACTTTAGTAACCCGATAAAGCAATTCATTGCATATTGCAAAATGTGGCCACCGCTCATTAGCACCTGGCTCTTGGGGCTCCCCATTTATTACTACAACCTGTTCCCGTGCCCTGGCCAAAGTGGGGTCCTGCATTTGGGCAGTACCAAATGCCCCCTGAGGAACACACAAATCTGGCAAGGCAGGGGTAGAGGCCACTTCCTCATCCTCTTCCCCCAGCATTACCTGAAGCGGGGAAGGTTCCCACCCCTCAGTATTCAGGTAGGTCTGTGAACCCCACATTTTGACATCCTTAACAGAGTCAGCACTACTTTCATCACCCTTAACCAAATCCTTAGCATTTTTATCAACTGGGTCCATATTACGAACATGCGGCATCTCAGGGTTATTACCCTCAACAACAGGAACAGAGGGACTAGTTTCTTCCCAGTCTCTGGACCTTTCAGATAGTTCTCCTTGTCCCCACAGTTTTGCAAATAACGGACAGTCTCGTCCTATGATAACGTCATGTACCAAGTTCTTTACCACCCCCACCTCTTGAGTACCAGTGCCATATGCTGTGGAGATGGACACAGAGATGAGAGGGTACTCTCTAGTGTCCCCATGAATGCACACAACCCATAAAATTTTTCCTACCGGACCGATCTTCCCAATTACTCTAGGGTGAACCAGGGTTACCATGCTTCCAGAGTCCAGCAAAGCCCATGCAGGGTGGTGGTTCACTTGGACTTCACACTCAAATTTCCCCTCTCCAAGGTCAAGATGTGTTGTACACGCTTTATGGGCATAAAAAGACCCCCTCTGAAGAACCCCGCATTCCATGGGTTCTTCCTGCAATGGGCAGTGGGCCCAGTATGGCCCCAGGCATGACTTAGCCAACATTGTACATCCCCTCCTCTCCGAACAGGAACAGGTCGCTGAGGGGGTAACGGGTGTGACTCTTGGCCTTCCGGGGTGTTGGTTCCAGGGCTCCTGGGGACATCCTTTCGAAGGGCGGCAGTTGGTCGGAAAGGCCGTGGCAGACTGGGCCCTTGACGCTTGGCGGGGCCAAGCAGATCCTCCACCACTGTATATCGTTCCACCATCTCGACAAGGAGGTTCACGGTTTTGGGGTCTCCATGGCTGACCCACCGTTGAAGGTCGTCTGGTAGTGACCTTAAGTATCGGTCCAGCACGACCCGCTCCACAATTTGGGGGCCAGACAACACTTTGGACTGCAGCCATTTTTTTACTAGTTGCACCAGGTCATGCATTTGAGATCGCGGTGGCCGGTCTGAACAATACTTCCATTGGTGCACTCGTTGGGCCCAAACAGCCGTAGTCACCCCCAACCGAGCCAGTATTTCTGCCTTTAGTTTTTGATAATCTTTAGCGTCTTCTGGTGGTAGGTCAAAATAGGCTTTTTGAGGGTCTCCGGTGAGGAAAGGAGCAATTAAGCCGGCTCACTGGTCCTGGGGCCACCCTTCTCTCTCTGCTGTCCTCTCAAAGGTAGCCAGAAACACCTCTACATCATCACTCAGGGACAATTTCTGCAAAAAATGGCTTGCCCTTATGGTCACCTGGTTGCCAGGGGCAACGGCCACTTGTTCACGGCCCTGAGAAAGCTGCTGCACTGCTTCTTTTAAGGCAGCCATCTGAGCCTGCATAGCCCCTTGTTGGGTCGCTTGCTGGGCTGCTAACTGGGCCACCAACAGGCGAGTATTTTCTTGCTGCAGAGCCAGCGCCTCGTTGAGGTGCGTTTTTTGTACCTCCAGCTGGGTTGCTAAGCGCTGATTAGCTTCCTCATGGCGAGTCTGCGCTTGCATATTAGCCAAGGACAGCTGCTTAATTAGCTCCTCCCTTGTTTTAGCTTTCAACAGTTGTGCAGCTTTAACCCAGGACAAAAATTCACTGTACTGTCCCTTTAAATGTCAGTTCAAATCCAATGCAAAAAAAAAAATAGCAAGAAAAACGCCTGTTACTTTGTCCTGCCCGCATTCGAGCACCACTTGTAATGTTCGGGGGGACCAGCAAGATCGCAGGACACAGGCTTTTCACACAACAAGGGGTTTATTAAACTTAAACAGCTTTACAGCAGCCAAAAACAAAAGAAAAAGGTTTTTAGTCTCACCGACTTGCAAAGTCCAGAATAGCTGTCTCAACCAAACAGTACTTGATCTTTGATGGCAGGTAGCTTCCCCTGCCAGGAGGCTTCCAGGCAGGACACTGCTGTCCACTTCTGTTGCTGCAACCCAGAACAAACACCAAACACCATCCACCATGTCATCTACACTCCTCCACACCCATCTACCACTTCCTGTCTTGTTTTTAAAAACACTTCCTCTAACAGGTGGGTTAATCAATTTTATTCCCTTAAAAGGGACCACAAACCAAACAGAGGGGAAAAATAGCATCCTTCCAGGACCCAGCCACGGCGTCCTGTACACCGGCTTGAAAAAAGCGATAGCGAATTAGAATCACTTGCAGAACTGAGCGATAGTGATTCGTGGAGAAATTTGTCATCAGACACAGAAAGTGACAACAGCGACGATTCTGCGACTGAGCTCAGTGATGTGCGAACTTGGTACTTTATTGACTGCGGTATGGATCACGCAGCGCACCCAAGATTCCCATTTACTGGAACACCTGGTATTAAAGTGGATGTTGAGGATGACAACCCCTTTGCATGCCTACAACTATTTCTGACCGATGAGGTCGTTGAAAAAAATAGTTACGGAGACAAACTGGTACCAAGAGCAACAAGCTACTACGCATTGGAAGATTTCAAGAAGTAGAAAGTGGGAACCAGTGACCAAAGATGACATTTGGAAATTTCTGTGCCTAATAATTTTTCAGAGAGTGATGGGGAAACCCCTGTAGAAGTGGTATTGGACAACTAACAAATTACTTGGCACTCCATTCTTTGGCACGGTCATGCCTGAGTACAGATTTTCCCTGATCATGAAGTACTTACACTCTGAAAACAACAAAGAATTCGATGAAATTACTCATGCAATGACATTCTATCCAGCAATGAGGAAACAACAAAAAAGGTACTACAAGAAGATCTTCAGGCATCTTCTTGAGCAATACTTGTGGAATGCCTACATTCTTCTCAAAAAAAAAAAAGAGTGACAAGCCTGTGATTTCTTTTGACTTTATTTGGCAAGTTGGCGAACTGATCTTTGTGAACCACCAAACGCCAATGTCTGTGAATAGAGCTGGACATCGTGCTGCTGGTGTTGTCAACACGGAACTCCTGACTGGTCGTCACTTCAAGGACTACATCCCACCAACTGAGAAAAAGTCAGCACCTACAAGGATGTGCGTGGTTTGTTGCTCGATGTGAGATTTATTTGCATATTCTTATGAACTGCATTTATTTGCATATTCTTATGAACTGATATTGTGTATACATATATTGTGTATACATATATAAGGTCTGCTTGCAATTATGTTACTTGTTTTTTTTTGTTTTTTTCATTCTGTGCAATTATGTGCTTTCCCACTTGGGGTGTGTTTTGTTTTTTGCTGCCATGGATCACAATTTTTGGCTTCTGCACTATTAGGAGCTGTGCGGTTCGGGACATGATCGTCCACTCGGCGCACGGGGGCCACTGTTTCATCCTTTTTTTGGCTTGATACATTTGGCCTCCCACCATATGGGTGTACATGGCCAGAGTTTATCTCCATTGACATGACACCCACAGCGTTGCGAGCCGCCGATGCAGACACCGATCACCCTCCCAGTACATATCCACACCTTCTATCTTTCGTGCGTGCTTGTTCTTGATGAGCCGCACAACTTAAGATGGACGTTTGAGCATCCAGACTTAGCCCTTGTACACACGGTCGGAGATTCAGTCGGAATGTGTCCGATCGGAGCGTTTTGTCAGATATTCCCACTGTGTGTAGTATGCATCGGACTGTTTCCGTCGGACCAAATTTTCCAACTTGCCGGAAATATTTTCCAACAAACTGCTCCGATCGGACATACTCCGATCATGTGTAGCCTACTCCGACGGACAAGGTGCCACGCACGCTTACATTCAAATTCCGACACGGAAGCGCTCGTTCAGGTAAAACTACTGCTTGTAATCGATATAGCACATTTGTCACGCTGCAATGTTAAAAATTCTTTCATGAAGCGCATTCTCTTGTTCTTTACAATGCTGCAAGAAGGAACTTCTTTTGATGCTCATAGTCACGCACACTTCTCCCGAACTTATTTCATGACTCTTTTTTAACCATTTCGGCAATACAATTTTTGTTTTCGTCACATCTACACAATTTTAGATTTTGTTTATTCTTTTTTGGATGCTTTTTTTTGTTTTTTCCTAAAAATCTCCTTTAAAGACAGTTTGCTTATTTCTCCTTTTTTTGGGGTGTTTTTTGTGTGTAAACTTACCACAACAACATTATTGTATTTTTTATCTTTGGTTTTTCGTTGTTAATCTACAGGAGGTTGTCTAGTGTTATTGTTATTGTTATTCATTTCACTTTGTATTTTTGAAATGTACCTGCCTGCTCACAAATAAACTGTCCTTTTGGAAGGAAAACACATAAGCAAGTATTTCATCAAACCAAAAAAACCTTTATTTTGGTCGCAATAAAATAAAAAGAGGAACACAGCGCTGGAGAAACTTGTTACTTTGGTGCAGCCTTTGGCCCCCAGGGCAGGCATGAACAAATTAGAATAAGAAAAATTGGTGGCCTGAGGAGTACATATCTCAGGGAGAGAAGTCTGGTCCAGAAGTCCTAGAGAACAGGAAATTCAGATGCCATTTATGTCCCCAGGATGTGGTTCTTCAAAAGGCTGCATCTTCTGGCAGACCAGACTGAACCCAGGCCATCATTCTCTCGTTTTCCTTTGGCACTTCCCACCAGGCATCCTTCGAGGCTGTGGTTGGGCTCCTGTAGTTGGGGCAGGAGGAGGAGAAGGAGGGCATTGGTCGACCTCCTGGCTGCCACTTGCCACAGCCTCCCCCCGACTGAGGTCTTCCTGTGTATGGAAATGGGACATAGTTTTAGTTTTTTGCTCATCAATCACACCATTTTGTGCTCCTGGCTTTTGCAAATTGAATGTTACCAAATAGAACAGACTATCATTCTGAGCCCAGCATTTTTAATTCCCTTCCCAATCATTTTTGGTCACTACTGTCTCTTGATATGTAAACCACTTTGTTAAATCACAACTTACTGATCAATAAGAACATCTAGTTAACATCATTAAATGTAACACAAGAAATATGTTCAACAATGCAATACCTGTCTCAAGCTGGGCCCCACCACATGTTGCTGCCTGGAAGGCCCAGGTTGGACGTTGGAAGCCTCAGCTGGGGGTGAAGGATGCCTTGAAGGAAGACGGTCGAGTGGTGGACTGGGTACCCCCTGGTCTACCAGAAAATGCAGCCTGTGGAAGTAAACCATCCTGGGGTAATAAACGGCATCTGGATCTCCTGCTCTCAAGGACTCCAGGTGGTTCTTTCTCTCCCTGAGATATGTAATCTTCATGGCCCCAATTTTCATATTCATATAGGCCATGTCTGCTGTGGGGACCATGATCCGCACCAAAGAAAGAAGTTTCTCCAGCGCTGCCTTCCTCTTTCTTATGTCGTAATAAAACTCGTTGTTGATCTGCCACAGGCAGGGCATCTCCCTGTACATTTGGAGGAATAGCCCCATAAAATTAGGGTTTTGGAATGGATCCATCTTGTCTGCAAGACACAACACAAGACAAACCCTCAAATACTAATAATGCCATTAAAAACCCTCCTAATCTTGTCCCAACATCGGCCTATATAGAAGCAGTCTAGTCTAGTGATGCACCAAGTTCAAAATTTTACCTTCGTTTGCACGATCGCGGTGTCCGCGCCTCACTCTCTTCCCAGATCGTACGGACGACACACGCGTGTTGCGTTTTATATACAGTGCGTATGCGTGAAACTCCGCCCGCCCCTGACGTTCTTTCTAGACTATTCCCCGCCCCTTCGCTTTCGGCGCAGTGGGGAGAGCACATGGCGGAGAGAACGCAGGTGCGCAATCACAGTTCCACTAACGAGGAGGAGGGGGAGGAAAGCCCGGAGCTTGAAACGTCCCGATCCAGGAAGAGAAGATTTAAGGCCTCAAATATGTCTTTTGGAGAGATGTTGGAGATGGTGGACATATTGAACAGGACCGACTATGATGGGAAGTATGGACCTTACCCAAACCCAAATATCAGAAAAGCCAAGATCATGACTGAAGTTGTGAAGAGTCTTCAGAAGAATTTTGGGGTACGACGATCCAAGGATCAACTGAGAAAACGCTGGTCAGACCTGAAACTGAGGGAGCACGAGCAGTACATAAGGATCAAGCGTGTTCTTAAAAAAGTAAGTAGTTGTCGTGTGTTCATATGATTATTCTTGCTTGCATACTGCTCCATGTGCTTTGATTTCATGTTGTGCATTTTAAAATGGCCACTTTCAAGTTCATGGTTTCATTCGTTCGTAAGAAACATCATTCTGCAGGTAAGTATTCCAGCTTAACAAAGTGTCCACAATAATGTTCTCACCTTGGAACTCGGCCAAAAAACACAATTGTACAACACTTCCAAGCAATGCCCTCTGTGTGCTAATTATTATTTTTTTACATTCTCATAGGGGAGAGAAGACTCGGCAAGTATGAGGACACCAGGGACCACACCCCTCCCAAAGAAGGGCAACTTTGAAAACCAGAAACAGAGGAACAGGAGGAGGAGGAAGGAGAGATCGTTGAGGTTGGGCAAATTGTCACCACAACAGGTGAGTGTTGGAGAACACAGCTTCCGGTAAGCTCATCAATGTAGGTCACCATATTTTTATTACATGGTGTGTTTTTTTGCTTTGTTTTGTAGGTGATGTGGAAGAAGATTCCCGTTTTACCAGTGAAAGTTCCCAGATCCTGATTGGGGAGATAATGGGGTGCAATCGGGTTTTGGAAAATATACAGCAAAACATCAATGATGTTAAAAATAAAATGATGAACATCATTGATGTTTTGGGGAGAGTGTGAAACAGAAAAAACTAGATAGGGTTTTAGTTTTTCTATTTTAAAACACAACTTTTGTATTTATCGAAATTACAAATTTGGAAGATGCACAGAGTGTGTAAACATGCGCTATCTCCCATCCTGGGGGATCAATGTACGCGTTTTGTGTGAAGTGGCTGAGATGAAGGGGTTGCAGCCCCAAATCATGTACATTGATCACCCATGATGGGAGATAGCACATGTTGACACACTGTGTGCATCTTCCAAATTTGGATTTTCCAGGGGTGACACCCCATGTGATGAAGGCAATATCAGCCCAGTTTGTACATACTCATGTCTGATATTGTCTTCACTTTTCAAAGTTGAACTTTGTAAGTTCCTGTGTTCTGTATTTTACGCTTTGATACATGCCTGTTTACACAAAAACACCAAGTAAACAAAATTTTTCAGAAACTCTGTTTAAGATACACACAATTTCTTGGTTTGTTGTAAAAACCTTTTCTAAACGCACATGTGAATGTGCTTGGATTAAAAAGTTAAATTATCAACAATGTGTGGCTTCCTTTTTCTTTGCGCCAAAAATGTATTTGGATTAAAATTTTAGTTTGTGCTGAGAAGGAGTGTGATTTACTAAAGGAAACTCCACTTTGCACTCCAAGTGCAGTTTCAGGTGTACTTTTGCAGTGCACTTGGAGTGCATAGTGGATGTGCCTTTAGTAAATAACATCCACAGTGAGGTGCAAATTTGGACAATCATGCCATTTTCCTGCCATGGGGCTGAAAATGAGCACGATTTTGGTCAGTAATGCACTACATACATTAGTTACCAAAAAAAAAGGTGTGTGTGTAGCAGACCCACAACATAATAAGATTATCTGAAGAAGAGACTGTCCCCTCATCTCGCTCTGAAATTGGGTTTGCACTGTTGTTGAAAAAGGCACAACTTGAAAAAACATAAATATATCTAGGATACACCTAAAACCAAGCCAAGCAGTAAATGAAGGAGTTTCAAAGAAAATTTTATTTTGAAAATGCCTCTCAGACATTGTCTGGCATATCAATGGCCCCCCTACCCACAAAGTAGTCCATGTATTGGGTTCTAACCTCACAGGCGCTTTGGGGGGGCAAGCTAGGATGAGCAGGTTCAAGGCCCATGAGGTTATCTTCATTTTCCAGCAAGTCGGCTTCTTGTTGGCCAACTGAGACCGCATAGTTCACAGAAACTTTTTAAAGAAAATTGTGCAGAACAAAGCACGCCAGCACTATGTGATTCAGTTTGTATTCCGCCATGTGAATAGGCGAAAGAAAAAGGCGGAACCGGCTGGCCACTATACCAAAAGTGTTCTCCACCACTCTTCGGGCTCTGGATATTCTGAAATTAAAAATCCTCTGGTCTGGGGTGAGGGTCCTCATCGGGAAAGGCCACATCAGATGGTTTGCCAGGGCAAACGTCTCATCCGCGACGAAGATGAACGGGAGTCCTTCCTGATTCTCCTCTGGGGGTGGCAAGCCCAGACTGCCACTCTGGAGACGTCCGTGCGAACACTCCGACATCCGTCCATTTTGTCCCACGTCCACATACAAAAACTCATATGTCGCAGACACCACTGCCAACATCACGATACTATTAAACCCCTTGTAGTTAAAATAGTATGACCCCGAGTTGGGTGGTGGGACGATGCGGACGTGCTTCCCATATATTGCTCCTCCACAATTGGGAAAGTCCCAATGACTGGCAAAGTGGGAGGCCACAGTCTGCCATTCCTGTGGCGTTGAAGGACACTGTGGAGTGAAACAAGAACAAAAATTAGTAATTTGACAAATCAACATTGCAAGCAGATTAGACACCAACATTTTTGGTCAAAATTAGTATAACATTTTGGGAACTGAGTATTTAAAGCCTAAAGTTTAAGGTCCCCTTATGAGAGTCATCACCCCCCCATCCCTTCCCCACCCCCCATCCCCCCCATCTGATGGGCCCTTGCTAAAAAATGAGGGGGGGGGGGGGGTGTTTTGGACAGGTAACCCTCTCCACTTGATTGAGAGCTGAATGCCTAAATAATGTGTGATACTTTGGAAAGCTCCTCTTTAGTTACACTATTGGCAGCCCACTGGACAGGTAATAAGTGTCATAATACCAAAAAGAAACCAAAATGGAAGCACATTTTGACATTCTGCTATTACATATCAAGATAATTAATAGGTGAAAAAACAAAATAAAAATAGCATTTGAAAGTATTGAGGCAGGCCCTTGCACTACATGCTTAGGTGAATTCATCCATAAATGTGATCATTAGACATGTGCGTTCGTTTTCGTCCGAATGCATTTTCGTCCGAATTTCAGCTATTTTCGTTTTCGTTTTGACAAACGATAACGAAAGCACAAAATCCGAAAAACGAAAGATCCGACATAAATAAATGCTTTATTTTCGTTTTCATTGTTACAACAGTTCGATATAGAATAGGAGATGCGACGTGACTCTGACAATAACAATCTGTGTCTATAGAACCTGTGGTCGAATGTGCCTAACCTTACCTCTATTAGTCCAAGATTATATAGAGAAAATATTCGACATAGAAAAAAGATTTGACAGAGAGAAAAGATTCTGCAAGTTACTGTCCTAAAAAGTGTTTGGGGACCTGGGTCATGCCCCAGGGGACATGTATCAATGTAAAAAAAAGTTTTAAAAACGGCAGTTTTTTCGGGAGCAGTGATTTTAATAATGATTAAAGTGAAACAATAAAAGTGTAATATTCCTTTAAATTTCATAGGGGGGGGGGGGGGGGGTTGTCTATAGTATGCCTGTGAAGGGGCTCATGTTTCTGGGGCTTAGAACTGTCCCTGCACAAAGTGTCATTTATGCAGGAAAAAAAGTCCTTTAAGATCACTCGCAGCTATTATGAATTGTCGGCTCCCGTAATACAGAGAACACTCATTGAAAGTCATTGATAAAAAAATAAATAAATACATTTAAAAAAAAGCGTGGGGGTCCCCCAAATTCAATTACCAGGCCCTTCAGGTCTGGTATGGATATTAAGGGGAACCCTGCCTCAAATTTAAGAAAAAATTTGACGTGGGGTTCCCCCTAAATATCCATAACCAGACCCTTCACCAAAGGGGACCCCCAGATCCCGCCCCCCCCCCTGTTTGAAATGGTAAGGGGGTACAAAAGTTTTGAACGAAAAACGAAATAAATAAAAACGAATTTCGGGAGTAACTAAATAAATTAAGTTTTCGGACGAAAACGAAATTCCGGAACAAAATATTTTACTCTGCACATGTCTAGTGATCATCAAAAAGGTAGGTATAGTGTGTATTGGGTTTGGTAAAGTCATCAGATTGCTATCAGCTGAGCTAGCAGTTGGGGGGAGGGGGGATCCTAATGAGTTTGGCACAACCCCAAAAATTATAAAAAGTGACTCTGCATGAATTGAAGCACACACATCACATTTGTAGACATTATAGGGGGTGTTTAAGGGAAAACAATACTATGGAGCTGACAAAAGACATTGGTAAGTGACTAGACTATAGTTTTATGGGCCAAGAAGAGCATGGTGGGGAAGTTAGTGAGGCAAATATGCCCGAGGACAAAGGGGCAGAGCATATGAATTAGAGCATATTGCAATGATGGTAATTAGGGAATGAGGAAAGAAATGCAAGACATTAGCAATCATGAAATACATAGAATGTGATGTTAAAAGATAAAACTTACCTTCATATAGTCCTTCTGCGGGACCTGAATGATGGCAGAACAGGTCTCTGGAATAATGACCCCCAGAGCCTGGGGGGAGATGCCTGTAGAGAACTTGAGGTCCTGAAGGCTTCTCCCTGTCGCCAAGTAGCGCAACGTGGCGATGGGCTTCTGCTCCAGAGTGATGGCTTGCCGCATGCAGGTATTCTGCCTGCTGATATAAGGGGTCAGCAAAGCCAGCAGATGGTGAAAAACGGGGTCCGTCATCCGGAGATAATTCCTGAAATCATCAGGATTATTCTCCCGGATCTCACGGAGCAAAGGCATGTGCGAGAACTGGTCACGCTGGCGCAACCAATTCTTGGTCCACAAATGCCTCCCCTCCCTGTTCATGGACCGGGCTTGTGTCAAAGTAACAACCCCAACATGAAGCCCCTGCACAGCACAAACTCTACGACGAGTACGTAGACGAAACATGGTTTCAAAATGGTCGGCTTGTCAGAACGGACAACAGAAAGCACCGATAAACAGCAAGGCCTGAAAGAACGACCTGAATAGCAGAAGCAAGCAGACAATAAGAAATGCCTTTCAAAGCATACTATACAAAGATATAGTCCATAATAAGAAACAAATACTTACTGACTGCACGCACTGATTATCAGATAGGCACACACAAGCACAAACCGAAGAGCAGTAGTGATCTGAATCACAAATCTGAAAAGCACGAATCGTCTCTCACCAAACTTCTACTAACACACGATAGACACGAGATCAGCAGAAGGAGCCCAAAGGGTGCCGAACGTGGTGCTGAACTTCCCTTTTGTAGGCCCGCCGTACAGGGCTTACGTCACCGTGTTCGTGGCAACCGCAAATTCTGACAACTTGGTCCGACCCTGTGTAAGCAACATCACTTCCGGACCTGGTCCGGAATGAATCCGTCGGAATAACTCTGACGGATTTGGTCGTTGGAATCTCCCATCGTGTGTACAAGGGCTTATGCTGTTGCAGGCATCAGACAGGTCGTGTGTAACTGTATTTCTCAAGGTAAAGTGTTGCTACTTTTTCCATGTTTGTCCCTACTATATTGATACAGAGTATAAACTTTTTGTCAATTTTCAGTAAGAGTCTATCAAATTCATGAGGACTCTGTGGTGTGTTGGATTTTCATTTGAATATATCCCACACCACCCTTTGAGCCATGGAAGGCTTATATATGATTAGATTCAATCATATAGAATTTCCTTTTCTTTTCCTTAGATCCTTTTGGGGCCACTATAGGTTGGCTTTTAACAACCCTTAAATATTTTCCACATTTTTCATGCACGTCCATCTGCAAGAATTCTTGTTTCTGCCTACCCATCCGGTATGTGTTGGACAGATTAATCAATCTGGGTCCATGCCAATTTTTAGCATGTTCAGTACATGAAGGCTCATTTCTTTCTTTGCTTCCTTTTTTCTTTGTCTGCTATCATATTCACCATTCTCCCTTCTCTCTCTTAGCCCTTGTACACACGGTCGGAAATTCCGACGGAATGTGTGACCGTTTTGTTGGATATTCCGACTGTGTGTGGTCTGCATCGGACTGTTTCCGTCGGAATATCCGACGGACCAAGATTTCCAACTTGTCAGTAAAATTTTTCGACAAAATGCTCCTATCGGACATACTCCGATCATGTGTAGCCTACTCCGAGGGACAAAGTGCCACGCATGCTCAGATCAAATTCCTAGACCAAAGCTATTGGCTACTAGCCTGAACGTAGTCCCGTCGTAACGAAATAATGTCATCACGTTATGTACAATCGGATTTTCCGATAACTTAGTCCGACCTTGTGTATGCAACATCACTTCCGTCCCTCTTCCGGAATTAATCCGTCGGAATTACTCAGACGGATTTGGTTGTCTGAATCTCCGACCGTGTGTACAAGGGCTAAGATGGTAGATCAGCCAAGGGTGCATTGAGCTTGTGGATTTCTATTTTGGTCATAGGACTCCCTCTGTGTTTGATCTTGGAACCGAATCCGCACGCCTCTTTGTGTAGAGGCTTCTACAGATCTGATCCCTGGCAGCAAATTACTTATCCCCATTTTTCTGAAATTGGTTGCTACTTGGTGCTAGCTCAGGAATTATATGGGTAGAATGCTCTTTATTGTTTTAAGTATGTATGATTATTATACGCTTGTGACTATCTTCTATGTACTTATATGTATATGATATCTGCCTGTTCATTGTTGTATTTTTTTGTTAAAACTTTCAGACAACCATACACTCCACCATTAATCCCTGAAGAAGAGGTTTCACTATTTACAACCTTGAAATGCATCTGTCTTGTCCTAGTCAAACCGTAAGGACAGAGTTGTGTGGTGTTTATTGTATCATTGCAATTTTTTCTGTTTGTTATCACCTGATCCATATATGCATCTCAATTTCTTTTAGGCTCCATGCACACTGAAGCTCAAAAAAGCTATTTCTGGATGCCAGATTTCTGGCAGAAAACGCTGGTTGAAAAACCTGCTTTTAACAGCGTTTTATACTAGCGTTAATGAGCGTTAATGAGCGTTTTACAGCGTTAGCGTTAATGGGCGTTTTTTTATAAAAATACACAGAGGACACTCCAAAAATCCCACAATGCATTGAAAAATAGAATGCCGAACACTAATGAACGAGCGTTAATGAGCGTTAATGAGCGTTAATGAGCGTTTGTCGTTTTTTGCCGCTGAAAAACGGCACTTTGAACGCGAATTTCTGGCGTTCAGAAAAAAGCCCATAAACTCCACTGCTCATTAAAGCTGAAAAACGTCCATGTGTGCATGGACACATAGGCTAACATAGAGTGGAGTTTATGGGCTTTTACAAAAAACGCCCAAACTCCAATAAACTGCAGTTTATCAGCTTCAGTGTGCATGGAGCCTTACTCTTATCGTGTTTTAACTAAATGTACCTTTTGATATTATTCCATTGTTTGAAGACCCTCTGCCTCTTAAAGTCCCATAGAGGAAAACATTTCCATTGTTACATAGTTACATAGTTAGTAAGGTTGAATAAAGACATCAGCCCATCCAGTTCAACCTGAGTGAGTGTCTACAATTGTCCCTATCCCTTTACATTGCACACTCACATTGGTCCCTACCCTCAAGGAGCCACAATCCAAGATCCCCAGTTGTATACTAGGGCCAATTTTAGACAGAAGCCAATTAACCTACCTGCATGTCTTTGTGTATTTCAATTAGGGATGTGGGCAGATTGTCTTTTTCTATAAAGTTCTTGGCACCACCACAATATATACTATGGGAAACAGGGTCTTTGAAGGACACTTGAAGTCTTCCCAGAGGGGCTTTGCAGGGACACTGTGGGAGATGGGAAAGTATGTTGGGGCACTTGGGGGTCACAGTGGAACACTGTTATAAGTTGGGGACAGCGGACTGCAGCAGTCTTGGAGACACTGTGAGAGAATGAAAGCACCGCAGGGCACTGGGGGGCACTGTTGGCTATTTGGGAGCACTGTGGGAGATGGGAGTTCTAAGGGGGCACTCTAGGAGGTTGAGGGGCACTGTGGGCCACTATGGCAGTTTGCAGGGGAAAGCTTTCTTCTGCTGTTGTTTGAGAAAACTAATAATCACAGCCATTGTATCAGCACAACTTTGCAGCCTGCTGGTCCTCTAATGCAAAAAACAAACAAACAGCACAAGCAGTTAGAAGGATCAGGGATGGTTTGTTTTAAAGTTTTTTTTGTTTGTTTTTTTACAGCATGTAAAGAATGTTTAAATCATTTCATGCTTATAGTCTGGGCACATGTGCACTTTAAATAGGATTGTGGGGTTCAGTAAATTAAGGTCACCAAAAAAGGTATTTATGAATTCTTGCATTTTAAAATATTTGCCCTGCTAGCCTATATAGTGTTCTTTAGTTCCCTGTTACTATTGCAATTGTCTTTGTAATTGTGCAGACTATGTACCTGAATTTTTTTCTGAACCAAAACCTTATCAAAAACATTTACATTATTGAGTGCAAACGTGTACATTACTTGCCTTCGTTACATTACGTTTGGCATACATCTATCAAGATTAAATTAACGCGGCACTAAGGAAAATGGTCACATACAATATAAACATGTAAAGTAATAACCCAAGTGGTGCATAGATTAATTTGGCAACATGCCTGCAGACACTTCTCCAGTAAATTTTTTTAGCAAAAATATGAGACTGGAAGAGTGAGAAATTGGAAAGAATGGAAGGAGAAAATGGAATGCCATAGAGGGCACAGGCAGAAATCTTGCTAGGTGCCTTACAGGGAAATGGTTACAGTACAGAACTTGGTCTCTGAATAAAGGGGTGTGACACTAAGAATATTACCCCTAGAGTGCATGTAGAGTATGTTACTTCAGGACCACTGTCGATGTTTTTGGAAAGTACTTCCCTCCACACTATTAATGTTTTTGAGGCAATATGCAACAGAACAGGAAAATAAGCACACCTGCAGTTAAATGCAAGTGTGCAGTTTGTTTATTTGTATGAATTTGGGTTATGCCCTGTACATACGGTCGGACATTTTTTCTGACAGATTTTGGCCCAAACTTCGCTTGCATATACACACTTATTTAAATGATCGGATTTTGTTGTCGGAAAATTTAGATCCTTGTTTCAAACTTTGTGTGTCTGAAATTTCCGATGGAAAAAGTCAGATGGAGCCCACACACGACACGACACAACACGATCCGATCACGCATTTTCCGTCGGAAAGTCCGACCGTGTGTACAGGGCATTAGGCTAAGCTTGTTTACATTTCAAATGCAGCCAGCATGAAAATCTGGCTGGAAACGGTGGAATGAGTTGAATTTTTCCAGTTATTGTACTATTGTTCCTCGACAGGAAGTGTACTGTAGACACTATGCGATGAGATATTTAGATCCTGATCTATGGTTGCCATTGGCCATCATAATGCAAACACTTTTATAGCTAACATGACACAAGCATATATTTTTAAAATACACTTTTACAGAAGCTAAAGAAATAGGTTTTACACAGCCAGTCAAAGCCCTAAAATTGATTAAAAGCTAAGGATAATACTTTAGGGTCAAATTTATTTTCCATTTTTTCCATTTATGGAGTTTAGTATCTGTTTTTATTACAAAATCATTGTTTTACAAAAAAATGCATGGTTAAATTGGTTTTAAAAGCAAATGTTTTTTCCTTAATGCATTCTCAGCATTAAAGTAAAAAAACCTTCTGCATGCAGATCCCCCGCCCCCTTACCTTATACGGTAAAACCTTGGACTGCGAGCATAATTCATTCCAGAAACATGCTTGTAATCCAAAGCACTTCTATATCAAAGCAAATTTCCCCATAAGAAATAATGGAAACTCAGGTAATACTTTCCACAACCATTTATTCATATAAAAATGATTACGGAAATACAAAATACAGTATAAAGTGTAATCATATTGCTACACTTAGAGGTATAAAAAAAACAAAGAACAAATAGAGCAGCGCCTTCTAAGCATAGAAGGATCATAGTTTTAATGCAAAAAAAGTGTAATGACACTCACAAAAACAATATCCCACATTAAGGAGTCTGGTGCTCATCTGTGTAAAGCTGCTGGTGTATACAGTATGTGGCCAGAGGTCCAAGGGAGCTAGTGGCACCCAGTGCTTCTTGGAGAACTCAGAGACATTCAGAGACACTGGGGAACTGTTGACATCACTTCTGGGTGCTCCGAATGCACGTTACGCCTGCCCCACCCAGCTGAGAGTGTCTATGAGTGTCTCTGAGTTCTCCAGGAAGTGCTGGGAGCCACTAGCCCCCCAGGACCTCTGGGCACATACTGTATACACCAGCAGCTTTACTGTATACACCAGTGGCTTTACATGGGTGAACACCAGACTCCTTAAAGCCGGATATTGTTTTTAACATTGTAAGTGTTGAGGGGAGTGGCCTAACGCTGATGTGAGCGAGCGTGTGTAACTCACCTGGAGCTCCTTCATCCTGATGGCTGAATGGTGTGCTCCTGGTGGTTTGTCCGGGGACTGAACAGATGGTTGTTGGCAGCACAGAGCAGTGTGGAGCGGTGGTTAAGGAGCTGGAGGCTGGGAGGTCAGTGGCGGCAGTGAGTGGTGTCTGTCTTGTCTGCCTGGGCTGCTGGGTTCCTGTATCTGCCTGTGCCTGTCCTGCCCGAGAGATGGGGGGAGTGGTTAGTCACTCGAGACTGCTCAGCCGGGATCGGAGGGCACTGACAACTCAGCTGTTTCTTTTCTGCTCCTGACAGATCAGTGCGGCTCCAGTTAGCCTCTCTCAGCCATAGTCTGAAATCTTAAGCCGCGTACACACGGGGCGGACTGTCTGGCCAACTTAGTCCGTCAGACAATCCGACGGACAGTCCATCATACTTTCGAATGAACGGACTTGACCACACACACCACTTTTTGAGCGGACTAATACGGCGTACTAAGTCCGCCATACTATCCGCCCTACTTTTGAAATGAACGGACTCGCCCACACACGCGGAGGAAAGTCCGCTCATTTCGAGCGCCTCTCCAGGTAGGCAGGGCCCGCGAAGGAGACGTCGCTGACCCCGCCGCCTGGTATGGACTTAAAGGGGAACCCCAACGCCGGAAAAAATCGGCGTGGGGGTCCCCCCCAAGTCCACAACAGACCCTTGTCCGAGTACGCTACCCGGCCGGCCAGGAAAGGGGGGCGAGCGAGCGCCCCCCCTCCTGAGCCGTACCAGGCCGCGTGCCCTCAACATGGGGGGTGCCATGTGACACCGCCCCATTGTCCCTATATAAGTGGCCGCGCAGCGCGTCCCTGGCATTCCGGCCGGAGAGATCGTCGAGGCAACATCTCCTGGAGAAGAAGAAGAAGAAGAAGAACGGAAGGCGGCGACGGTGGCGACAGAAGACCGGGCCACCGCCTGTAAAAGAGCTATAAGAAGACGCGGTGGCCCGGCAGAAGAACCGAAGAGGGGGACAGGAGGGGGACAAGACCCCCGAAGTCGGGAGAAGAGGCCGGCGGCGAGGAAGAAAGCCGGACTCCTCCGCTAGCAAAAGAGCTACAAGAAGATAGCGGAGGAGTCCGGCGAGAAGACCCCCGAAGACGGAAGACCCCCGGAGCTGTGCAATAAAGTATTTTATCTTGTGTGTTGTGTTTTTTTGGTACTTTTATTTTACAGGTGAATGGGTAGGGGTACATTGTACCCCATACTCATTCACATAGGGTGGGGGGCCGGTATCCGGGGGCCCCCTTATTAAAGGGGGCTCCCGGATTCCGATAAGCCCCCCGCCCGCAGACCCTGACAACCAACGGCCAGGGTTGTCGGGAAGAGGCCCTTGTCCTCATCAACATGGGGACAAGGTGCTTTGGGGTGGGGGGCTGCGCGGAAATTCCGAAATACTTAGTCCGCCAGACTGCACGCTGAAAAAGTCCGCTGAAGCCCACACACGAGCGGACTGTCCACTGAAATGTGTTTCGGCGGACTAAGTAGGCCAGACAGTCCGCCCGTGTGTACGCGGCCTTAGGCTGCCATCTGTTCTTCTGGATCCTGCATGCTTGCCCCCCGGCTCTGGGAAAGATATGTTGAACTTTGCCAAGTGTCTGCTAAAAGTTCTAAGTATTCTTAACTTGAACAGTCTGTCAGTGGGTGCTTGCTGATTCCTAGTCCTGCTGGTGGAACTCTGGTGGAACTCCTGTGACCCATTGAACCCCACCTGGTGGCCCCTATATTACAACCAGCACTGGCACAGATAAGTAAAACTTTTTTTTTAAATCTTTTTGAAACACTGTACTGTGTGATAAAGGAGGGAGAGGAACTGTCGCTTTGTGCTGGTGGAGAGAGGGGAGGGGAGAGAAGAGATAGGAAAATTTGGACCGTAAGTGAAGGCAAACTTTTTTTTTAATTCTTTATTTATATCCAATTTTTATCATTACAAAACTAAGAGGGGAAAATACAACCCATATAAAACATATATAAGATATAAGATAAAGGGGAGAGTGCCCTTATACCCCTCACCTATTACATCTAATAGCACAATCGCTTATACACGTTCTTTACTTACTTTTTTCATGTTATCTATCTCCCCTGTCCCTTCATAGCTTCAGTCCCTTCTATCCCTTTACCTCCCCTCTTCCCCCCTCCTCCCCCCGCCCATTTTTAAGTATATGGCACCAATGGGCAAAGGAGAACCTCCTTTCCATCTTCTCCCTACAACCTAAACACCTCACTATATTTCCTTGATAACTTAAAGTGGAAGTAAACCCATCGATTTAAACAGTTAAAAAAAAAGGCATTCTGGGAATGCTAACTGCACATTGGCTGTGCTCTCAGCCAAACTATCAAACCATCCAATGGCTGGTGTCATAATGAATCACATGTGCAGCACCATAGCAGTTGAAGATTAAACAGAGGCAAAGATGGCAGCTTCCTTGGCTGAAAACGATAGGGGAGTTTACTTCCACTTTAAATATTTTCCATCTCTCTCACCTTCCCTGGGGTTCCCTACCTCCATCTTCTTCTTCCATCCTGAGATGTTCCATCCTATATATATTGTCTATTTTCTCAAACCATTCTTTTATCTTGGGACCTTCTACTTTCTTCCATTTTTTCAGAATCATGCTCTTAGCTGCGTTTAACAGTTGAGGTATCAGAGATTTTCTATATTCTTTTAAGAGTATATCTGTCCCGTGAAATAAACATGCCCAGGGGTTTTCAGGGACCTGGATATTGGTTATCTCCGTTACATATCTTAATATGTCCTCCCAATATCTTTTAATCTTTGGACAATTCCACCAAACATGAGCCATGGATCCTATTTGCCCACATCCCCAACATTCCCCAGATTGCCCACTTTGGTATTTTGCCACACTATCGGGTTTCCAATACCACCTCACTAAGCATTTGTAATTTGTTTCATTCATCCCTATATTAATTGAGGAGCCATGTACCAATTTTAATATTTTTCCTACCTCCTGTTTCTCCCCTCGTGAACCTATTTCCCTCTCCCATTTTTTTTATATATGGTACCACCAGCTCCTTTTCTCGTACCAAGGTCTTATATATCTGTGAGATCCCTGTCCGTGCTGTTTTTCCCTCGCATATACGCTCAAAAGTGGTGAGTTCTTCTCCGCCTCTCAGCGGACATGATAAGGCAGAGACAAAATGTCTGAGCTGGAGGTATCACCAATCATTTAATTCAAACATTTCTTTTTCCCTCTTTACTTTTTCCATTGTACTTATTTTCCCCCTTGTGTATTATGTGTCTAAGTTGAACGTTTTCACCTTTTATCCAATTCCCTCTCCATACACTTTTACCTGGTGGGAAAAAAATCATTCTCTTTTAAATATATCAGTGGGGAGTTATAGTTCCATTTGTTGTGTTTGTGTATTTCATCCCAAACCCTAATCGCGTTACTAGTCAATGTGAGTGCAGTTCTCCCTAATGATCTATATTGTGGTGGCATCCAGATATCCTTCCCCAAATTAGTGTCTGCCATACAGTGCTCTATTCCCGCCCATCTCTTTTTACTCTTTTGCCTTGTCCATTCCACAACTCTTGTTAATATCACAGCTTCATAGTATTTTTTAAAATCTGGTACACTTGCTCCTCCCTGATCTTTTTCCTTTTGCAGAATCCTTAGGGATATTCTAGGTTTCTTATTTTGCCAAATACGTTTTGTAATTAGGGTTCTAATAGCTCTAAAGTACGCCGGGGAAATGTAGACCAGGAGCATCTGGAATTTATACAATATTTTGGGCAATATTATCATTTTTAAGACATTTAAGGGTTTCGTTGTGAGTCTCCTGATTTATTCTTTAAGGTCATCTAACAGTGGGATATAATTTGCCTGGTATATCTCTTCAAGGGATGATGTAAGCGTAATTCCTAAGTACTTTATTCCTGTCCTCCTCCACGGAAAGGAAATTCTGCCTGGAGGCTCTGCTCTTCTTTTAGGGAGATATTAATATTTAATATTTCTGATTTTCCTGAATTAATCTTGAAATTAGATAGCTCTCCGTACTCTTTTAAAGTCCTTAGTAAATTTGGCATAGAGATTCAGGGGTTGGAGATATAAAATAATACATTGTCTGCGAATGCAGCCAACTTATGTGTCTCTTCTCCCACTCTGACTTCTTCTATATCAGGGTAACCTTACCGTTGTCAATAATGGTTCTAGTGCTAATACAAATAAGAGCGCAGACAAAGGACACCCCTGCCTGGTTCCGTTAAGCATGTTAAAAGGGGGAGATAATATTCCATTAACCCTTATCACTGCTGTTGGGTTCCTATAAAGTACCTCGATCCACTCCAACACTCTAGGGCCAAAACCCATTTCCTCCAGAGTACCCATCATGAATCTCCAGTCCACTCGATCGAACGCTTTTTCTGTGTCAATCGAAAAGAGTAGACTGGGGATTCTGCTCTCCATCATCCTCTGGAGGAGGAGCAATGTTCCTTCTCCATTGTCCTTACCCTCTCTCCCTACTACGAAACCAACCTGATCCAGATGCACCAGGCTCGGCATTAGCTTTTTTATCCTAGTTTCCAACACTTTAGAGAACAGCTTGGTATCTATATTCAATAACGTTATCGGTCTATAGCTGGAACAAATTATGTTTTCTTCGCCTTCTTTCAACACAGTAGTAATTGTAGCTCTCGAAGCTTCTTCGCTCAACCCATATCTCTTTCCCAACCCATTAAAATATGCACAGAGTTTCGGGGATAGAATTTCTCAATTTTTTTTTAAGTACTCTATTATAAAGCCATCGGGCCCAGGACTTTTTCCTCCCGCTGATTCCATTATTACCTGGTTTATCTCCTGTACTGTTATTGGGTTTTCCAATTCCTGAGCTAGCTTCTCCTGTAGTCTGAGGACCTTGGCTCGACCCACATATTCCTTAATTTTTACTTTTCTGTTAATCGCTTCTTGTCCTGATTGCCTTTGTTTAACTGAGTATAACTGCTTATAGAATTGTTGAAATACTCATGTGATATCTTTAGTATTGTGTACCAGTACCCCTTCCTTATTTAATATTTTCTCTATATAGTTTTTAGATATTTTTTTCCTCAACATTCTGGCTAGGCATTTGCTATTTTTGTTACCCCATTGGTATCTTTCTTTTGCTATCTTATTGTATATTTTTCTCGTTTCCAGTTCTATTAATTCCTTTAGCTCCTCTCTTTTAGTGACTAGTTTATGTTGCAGTTCTACATGCTGTCCTCTATTGTTCCTTTTTTCTTTTTTGTGGGATTGTTCTAATGTAAAAATATCCTTGATTAGTTCTTTTCTTTTGTTATTTCTTTCTTTCTTTCTCTTGGCACCTATTGAAATGTAAATTCCTCAAATATAGGCCCTGTGAGCCTCCCAGATGATGTTCTCTGCCATCTCCCCTGTATCGTTTATAAGAAAAAAGGCCTCTAACTCTTTTTTTATTATTTCTTCTTTTGAGCCTCCAGGAAAATGGCTGTTTCTGTACACCAGGGATTTTAATTTTCATTAATGAAGGGGCATGACCTGATAGCGATCTTATTTCTATATTTGTAGATATCACCCAGTCTAATAGCCTATGTTCCACTAGCCAATAATCTATCCTAGTGTACGTCCCATGCACAGGGGAATAAAACGTGTAATCCTGTGTTTTTGGGACTTGAATTCTCCATACATCTACTAATTGAAACTGATGCATCTGATATTTTATTGCTTTTAACTGTATATTTCTTATCCCCTGTGCATGGGACATACTATCCAGTTCGGGATTCATACAAAATTTTTAATCTCTGGCTAAAATAATAACACCGCTCTTAAGCTCCCATAGTTTACTAAGAGTTTCCCTCAAAAAAATCGTGGGCCCTCTATTAGGACTGTATATGTTAGCTAAGGTATATTTTATTCCCCATAGCTTTCCCTTTAGGTAGAGGAATCTTCCCTCTGGGTCACATAATCTGTCCTCCGGAGTGAAACGCACCTTCCTCCCCATGCCTATGGCTACACCCTTTGTTTTATTTGACATTGAGTCGGCGTAATATCAACAAGGATACCGCAGGGAATACAATCTGACCCTAGACTCATGAGATAAATGCATTTCCTGCAACAAGACAATCCCTGCACCATACTGCTCAACCTCCTTCAACACTTTATGTCTCTTTACAGGTGTATTTAGGCCTCTGACGTTATACGTCAAGAGATTAACAGTAGTCATATTCAATGGGTGGCACACTCTGTTTCCTTCTCCATTTGATCAATCCCTTATTGGGAGTCTCTATTTTCGAGGTTCTAGGTTGTAGGTTCCAATTCTCCCTTCCCCACCCCTGGCCACATCTTGACCACAGTCCCGTGGACTTGGATAAATCCCCATCTTAACCACGTACCTTACCCTCTGGGGTGTTACTCCGATCGTGGTCCCCCCGTGTCCGGCCCCCCCAAAGTATGGAATGGGAGAGGTTAGAACGGGCGCCCAGCTCCCACTCAACCCTCCATCCGCCCATCTCTTTTCTCTTTATTAATATGTAGCAGCCCAAACCCTACCTTCACAAATCCCTCCCCCCTCCCCCCCTCGATCCCCTCCCTTTTTTTTCTTTCCTTTTTCCCCCCCCCCTCCCTCTCCTTATTCTGAGTCCAGTACACAGTCTGTTAGACTCTGTGCCATTCTCCTTCATCGCTGAACATTCCTTCTCCATCTTGTCATCCAGGGAGGATTGAGACCAAGATCCCTAATTTTTTGCAAAAGTCCTGTAGCTCCTCTATAAATGTTAGTCTCACTGTTCTTCCTTCCCTTTGCACAACTAACGCTGCCAGGAACCCCCAGCTATATTTGACCTCTTTAGTTGTTCCAGTAACGGTTTTAATTGTCTTCTTCATGACAGTGCCCCCCCCCCAGACAAATCTGAAAACACCTGCAACGCTGCTTGATCGTATTGCTGGGGTGGCCTCCCTCTGAGGTTGCTCCATATTCTTGCTTTATCTTCATACTTCAACTTCATTTTACAATAATATCTCGGGGGGCATCTTCCTTCAAGCCTGGGGGTTTCCTGATCCTATGTACTCTGTCGATCTTTAACTCCTCTCCCTTACCTCAGCCCAACAGAGGGTTAAATATTGTTAACATTTTTTCCTCTAAGTTTTCTCCATTTTGTTCTGGTAAAGCTTTTATTCTTAAATTTTGGCATCTGTTTTGATTTTCTTGCTCCTCCAGCTTATATGAAAAGTCCCTCTGGCTTATTTGGAGTCTCTTTACTTGTATTTTTCATTCCACTATCTCTTGCGCTTGCTTTTCCATTTTTTCCTCTGCTTCCTTTACTCTCATCAAGAGGTGGCCCAGATCCATCCTAACATTTGTTATCTCACTTTTAATCAAGTTTTCCAACTTCTCAAAAATTTCAAATATCTCCTTTTTGGTTGGCATTTGAGATAAAATTCTCTGTTCTTCTCCTTCACTTATATCTATTTCCTTCTCCATTTCCTGCTCCTCTCTCTCTTTATCCCCTTGAGCCCCCTTTTTTTTGACCGTCTCTTTCTTAGAGATTTTTGTCCCTTGTGTTTTTTTTTCCATTCCTGGGCTTTTGGGGTTCACCTCCTTAGTTGTTAGGTGCTTTTGAATTGTGCTTGCGTTTGCGCTTGTACTTAGACTCTCCCTTGGAGTTTTTGGTTCTGCTGTTCTTTGGGAGCGACCGCTCATATTTTACTCTTTTTTCAGAACTCTACCCCCCAAAAAAAGAAAACAGGCTATTCAATACTCTAGTCTCCCTGACTGAGTCTCTTTACCCGATCAAAGTGTAAATCTGTTAGGGCGTTAAATTACCTTCTGGTACCTTCATACATCTCAGTTGTGTAGGGAAAAAAAAGGATTGGGTGCAATGATTTCTCTTTTTTTAAACAGAATAGTTCTTATCACTTTGAGCTTTACCGACAGAAATTTTACCTAAGGGGGCAGGATAGTTTTCTCTTCAGTTGGTCATTTAGGAGAGGAGTTTTGAAACCATTTACCTTTAAACAGGCACTGATTTACGTTCAATTATCATACACGGAAAAAGACACATATCATATTCCTCTTTTACCAGAAACAGCTCATATACATTGAACATTTAATAGCCAAGCATTTCACCCGAAAACTAGGGGGGGGGGAGGTTTTATTTCTGTTGATTTAATAGGAAGGAGGATTAATAGAAGATTAAAAGCTGGATTTCCTTAAAATCGCCAATGATCCTCAATCCACCACCACCAGGTGGGGCACTTATAATACCAGAGCGCTTCCGGTCAAACATAATTCACAGCCATTGAGCAGTTCTTATAGAGAGAAAAGACAGTATTTTACCTGAGAGTAGCTCCTCAGAACTATGGGGATATAGAAGAAAAGGAAATTTGCTATGCAGATTTTCTGCTGTTTGTCCTCTACTAGTACCTGCTCCACCTGACTCTCAGTTTTGTAGTCGTCCCACAAGTGAAGGGAAACTTTGACCCCCATTTGTTAAGCTGGAAATGATGATAAGAAAAAAAGGGATATACAGGACACAGGATGTCGCTAGCTCACAATCACAACAAGCGGCAAAGGAAAAAAGGAAGGAAGCAGCAGCTATTTGGCAGAGTAACCAGAGTAACCATCCTTGAGAGAAGTATTGTTGGCGGTCAATGGGTGTAAATTTGCTTTGCCAGAAATGACAGGTCAATTGAAGGGTATTATAGAAGAAATGTCACTTGTAATGCATGACCTACAAAATGTGCATAAGGGCACCACGGATTTGGAGGCCAGAGTAAGTGGAGTTGAAGATGTAGTGACACCTATGAAGCAGGATTTTAAAGGGACCATGTAAAAGGCAGAATGATAGACTGGAAGATCTAGTAAACCAGTTAAGGAGAAACAATATTCGAATAGTGGGCCTATCGTAGAAGACTGAAGAAAACAAGTTGAAAGGACTTTTTGGAAAAATGTATCTCAGAAGTCTTTGGGAAAGAGGAACTCTCCCCCTTGTTTGCAATTGAAAGGGCTTATAGAGTCTTGCTGAGAACTCCTCCTATGGGTGGTATTCCAAGACCTGTGTTTATGAAACTTTTTTTTTATAGATAGAGAAATAATATTACGAAAAGCAGGAGAAATGAACAACGTAAAATTTAATGGTGTGAAAATGTCATTCTTTCGAGACTTCTCTACGGTACAGAGTAAGAGGGGGAAATGTGTAGATATCAAGAGGCACCTGTGGCAGTTAAATGTTATAGCCTGTCGCAGCCACCTCTTGTTTGGAAAGAAATGAGCAGATCATTAGACATGTGCATTCATTTTCGTCCGAATAAATTTTCGTCCGAATTTCAGGTATTTTCCTTATCCTTTTAACAAGCGGAATCCGAAAAATGAAAGATCCAACATAAATAAATGCTTTATTTTCATTTTCATTGTGACAACAGTTCGATATAGATAGGAGATTCGGCATGATGCTGACAATAACAATCTGTGTCTATCGAACCTGTGGTCAAATGTGCCTAACCTTAACTCTATTAGTCCAGGATTATTCTACATAGAGAGAAAAGATTCGACATAGAGAGAAAATATTTGACAGAGAGAAAATATTTGACAGAGAGAAAATATTTGACAGAGAGAAAAAAATAATGATGATGATGAATTTTATTGGCTGATTGTAACCAGAGTAGGAGCAGTAAAATAGCTAGAACTAAGTATACACGTACAGCCAACTTACTTTCACTTACAATTGCTAGCAGAGAGAGCCACACACACTGAATCATTTCAGAAGACAGTCAATCTTAGCTGGTCCGTTTTTCAGAGAGCCTAAATTATTTAGCAATGAAGCATAAGCATAACATCAGAACAATAGTGAAGCAAGCTACAGTTCAACTTAACTTTTTCATAATAATTTGCTGCAATTGTGTCAGTGCTGTGAACCTGATAGTGATACTAGTGTTGCTAGTGTTGTGATAGCCTCAGAGACTGCCCATGTTGTGGGGGGGATTTATTATTATAGATTCTATATTATAGATTGAGATTCTATATACCGTATATACTCGAGTATAAGCCGAGATTTTCAGCCTCTTTTTTGAGGCTGAAAGTGCCCCCCTCGGCTTATACTCGAGTCATCGCCGTCTGTCTGCCCGAACAGCGTGTCGAGCAGACAGACAGCGGCCATTCTAACTTTCAAAAGCCGCGCCTCCCTGTCTGTGATAGGCGGAACACAATTTCCCAGCAGTCTGTGTTCCGCCTATCACGGACATCCGCTCATCATCATACTACGGACGAGGATAAGAGGATGTCCGTGATAGGCGGAACACAGACTGCTGGGAAATTGTGTTCCGCCTATCACAGACAGGGAGGCGCGGCATTTGAACAGGGGAATGGGCGCCGACGAAGAGCGGTGATCCTGGGACGGGACCGGACGGAGGCTCGGCTCGGGACGGGACCGGACGGAGTCTCGGGACGGGACGGGACCGGACGGAGGCTCGGGACGGGACGGGACCGGACGGAGGCTCGGGACGGGACGGGACCGGACGGAGGCTCGGGACCGGACGGAGGCTCGGGACACAGGTAGGCTGGACACACAAGGCCACACACACACATTATGTGCCATCTGCATACTTTGATCACTACCACACCTGTTTGGCAAGTGCTGCTGACATTCCTACTTCCTCCAGTTCCACAGTCCACTGCCTTAATGTCCCAGGAACTCTCAACTTCATGCATCCTCCCCCTATGCAATGCTTTATTTGCATGTTCTCTCTTTTAGGGAATGTAGAAAATGTACACACACACACACACACACACACACACACACACACACACACACACACACACACACACATGGATGGACACACACACACACAGGGATGGATGGATGGACACACACACAGGGATGGATGGATGGATGGACACACACACACACAGGGATGGATGGATGGATGGACACACACACACACACAGGGATGGATGGACACACACACACACAGGGATGGATGGATGGATGGACACACACACACACAGGGATGGATGGATGGATGGACACACACACACACAGGGATGGATGGATGGATGGACACACACACACAGGGATGGACAGGCATATCTCACCCTCGGCTTATACACGAGTCAATAGGTTTCCCAGTTTTTTGGGGGTAAATTGGGGGCCTCGGCTTATACTCGGGTCGGCCTATACTCGAGTATATACGGTACCCTATCTTGTTACCTGTCTGATCAGTGATCATTTATCACCAGTCCATTTTCTGTTTGAACTATATACATTCAACATGAACGACAAAGAGTCGACAAAACTGCGAAAAACATACAAACGTCTAATCTTTGGCTTATGGTGTCTGTCTAAAGTTCTAAGAAGATTCGACGGAGCAGATAAACTAAATGGAGTCATACAGATTAGCTGCTCCGTCGAACACAATCGGTGAACGGTCCTTAGATAGATAGACCAGTTTACCCCGATTGGACTTGGTCTCAAGTCTCATGTTTTGTGGTTATGAGGTGAGAGTTCTGTGAGCACTGAGGTGTTGGTGGCAGCGTATACATGCCCTGGGAACTATATATCTAAGGACTCATCACCGATTGTATTGGAACAATTATCTCTCTACAACCATTGGACTTTTTATTATTATTTTATAGATATATATTAGATATATATTATTGTTTATTTATCATGGTCATTGTTACATATGGCATCTATGTATAGATGAAGGAATAGTGCAAGATCACATACATTATTATTTAGAAGTTGTGATTGTTTTGAGGGTCATAGGTGTTTTTGGCACTGACACATGGTATTTTTAGAAGGAAGAAATCCCGATATTTACACAGAAATATTAGAGGGTCACAATCAATGGTACTTCTATTTTTTGGGAGGGGGGTTGAGCAGGGGGTGGCAGGAAGGGGGGTTGGAGGGAGGAAGGACTGGAGCTTTTTAGTTAGAAAGTTGTTTAATAAAATTAAGGATATTGGATATAATGCACATAAGCTATGGGTTAAAGAAATACGGCACTCACTTACACAAGGTGGTTCACAAACTTACAGGCAAATTCATTTATATTTTTTTTTAGTAAAAATTTATGGCAGAGTGATGATTTGCTCATGGAATGTGTAGGAATTAGATGATTCATTAAAAAAATGCTCTATGTAAGTTTGCTCAACTTTTGGAGTATTTGTCCTTTGCCTAAAGGAGACACATTTAACAAAAGAAACTGTTTCATGGCTAAGATGATCGTCAATACCACTCAGTGTATACATCATATTCCAGAGGAACGAGTATCCTAATACACAAATCAATGAAGTTCTCCTGTAGTCAAGTAAAGATCTGTGGCGAGGGATGATATATATTTATATATTGTGTGCTGGCGGAGATGCTATATATACTTATGCGCCCCCCCCCTTTTAAGTTAGAAGTTATTAAACACTTGTTTTAATTTATGGTCCATAAACTAAGGGTACCAGTCCTGATAGTGGGAGATTTTAATATGGTGATGAATACTCAGATGGATAATTTCCCCTCGGGAAAGAGACTTTAACAGAGTCGATACACTTCATTGTACAGGATATTTAGAGAGACAGGACTGAGGGATATTTGGCGTGAACGCCACCCAACAGCTCAAGTGTTTTCATGCCACTCCGGTACATACGCCTCACTTTCTAGAATAGATATGGGAGTAGGGAACAATACCCATGCTACAATGGTAATGGACATTAAATATGAGGCTAGAGGATTGTCGGACCACTCCCCTTTAGTTTTGTCAATAAGACTGGGATAAAGATGGGATGGGGGAGAATAGAGAGTAAATCCGTTTTGGTTACAGTGGATTACCCCTAAAGAACATATGATAGACATGCTTCGAGAATTCCTAGGGCATAATAGAACAACAGCAACACGGTATAGTTTGGGATACCCTTAAAACATATCGAAGAGGAATCCTAATTCAGCAAATTTCTAAGAGGATAGAATCTACTAAGGACTGGGAGATGAACGCAATGTTTTTTTTTTAAAAAAGCTAAGAAGGACCACTATGAGGAGGGGGGAAACACTGGACATGCTGGGCCTTCTCAGGGCCATCTTTAATATGGTTTGGGCCCTGGGCGAACATTTTTTTGGGCTCTCCCCAATGCTCTTCACCTCAACAGCTCAAAAAACAGACACACATAGAATTATCAAAAAAAACCTTTAATAATGTAAACATAAAAAACTTGTCCACAAACAAGTCCTTGGCTAGATCTGTAACAGTACGCACTCGCCAACTGTAGTAACACTTGTATGTTACTATCTTAATAACTTTCAGTATTAAAGTTATTAAATTCAGTAATAAAGTGCAAATTAACATTATGTTTTGTTGTTATGTTAACATTCCTATTAGGCAACAGATGCTAGTATAGCAGACTATCAATTGTCAACCACTAATATAAAAGTGCAGATAACTTTTTACATAAAAGTAAAGAAATTCTTTAATGCAATTTATACCACCAGTCTATGTGCTTTTTGAGCAGCAAATGTCTTTGTAATGTTTAAGAGATAGCTATAGTGCCTTGTGATTTTTGATATTAATAGAGGGTAGTTGGTATGGAAAACAAAAAGGGGGAAGGGGTGGACTTGACATGGACTACTCCAACCAAGAACAACCATGTGCCACCCAATGGAATCGAGGACTGTCTTGATACCCGAGTATATAAACAATATGTAGAATTTATAAAATAATTTTTATTTTGAGAAATAATTAATTTAAAAGCAGTTGTTGATAATCAACCATTTTGTAATGCTTGTACATAGTAACAGTAAACAAATATACAATCAGGTGTTACCCGGCCTCCTAAAATAAGAAAGTTCAGGGTACAGCAGCTAATGTCCAAGTTGATCGAGTATTTCAACTAGTTTTGCGACAAATGTCGCTTCCTCAGGAAATCTCTTGGTACATATCTAAAGTTAAATACATATTATAGACATCATTAGCATAATACAACAAACATTAAACATCTCAAGATAATTCATAGCCTATTCAGGTCAAGGTTGCGGAGTATTTTTACAAATTAATACTACAAACACGTGGCTCACCACTGGAAATCTCAAGACGGGCCAAAATTGGGCAATGGTGGGAGCCAGGATTAAATGTTTTTCCTGTATTTTGCGTTTCTTGCTTACTCTAAAGACATCTTTTATGTGTCACATAATTCTATTTTCTTCATATCAGTACTATGGTAGGTACAGTTAGAGTGTAAACTGTTGGAGTATTGTTAAAGATTCTAGTCCTAGTAAAGTGCCTCAGCGTGTGTTAGAAAACAGAAGAATGAAATAAGTATTTTTTTTTTTAAAAACTGTTTATTTGTATCTTATTTTCATTTTTAGCTTCATGGTGCATTATCACACTTGAATGAGAATCAGCCTGCTATTTTTAAACATTTTAATTGGCAGTGTTTTGGTGATTAGGGACATCAGTAACTAAGCATCCGTTAAATAGGCCCAGCAGCTATTTGTGGTCTTCCTTCTGTTTATTAAGTAGATTCTTTAAATCAAACTCTCATAGCATAGGAATCAGCGGAAAAAAGGCTTAATAATCAGGAGGCCTCGTCAAAACCTAAGTTGCTTTGGAAATGTTATGCAACAGTAGGGAAAAGATCCAATCGATGGCTGATTCAATGAATATTTAATAAGCCTGATAAAAAAATTCAAATCCCGAGACTTTTACATTAATTCTGGTGCTGATTTATCAAGACGTTACCAAGAAAGTGTATTTTTCGTGTGTCTTTGGATTAGATGCCTGGGTCTTGCAAAGAGGAGTCCCTCAAGAATTACTCCCTTGGATAAACCTCACATTATCATTTGTATAATACAGGTCAAACACTAGAGTTTTTAAGTTTTTTTTTCTTTTTTGCTCAGACTAATTGCAAATTATATTACGAACTTGAGCTCTGTAGTGGCATCTAAAATGAGCTTGCAAAAGTTATTTTTCAAATATTATAGAGGAATTTTAGGAAACCATTGTTTAAGTTATTGTAAAGGCCCAGATAAAAAGTTGTTTAAAGCGGTAGTAAACCCGCAATTTTTATTTTATTTTTTTAAAACCTGCAAAGCAAAAGGCATAATGAGCTAGTATGCACCGCATACTAGCTCATTATGAAATACTTACCTTAGAACGAGGCCCCGACATCTCGCCCGATCCACGCCGAGGGAGCCGACATGCTCCCTCGGCGTCTCTTCCGGGTATCGCGGCTCCGGCGCTGTGAGTGGCCGGAGCCACGATATCGTCACTCCCGCGCATGCGCGCGGGAGATTTAATTCCGGCCGGACGAGCGCTGCCGGATTTTCACGGAGAGAACCCCCTTGTGCGCATGCGCCGCTGCAGTCAGCGGCGCATACCGAGGGGAATATCTCCTAAACCGTACAGGTTTAGGAGATATTTTTTTTACCTACAGGTAAGCCTTATTATAGGCTTTCCTGTAGGTAAAAGTTAAAAAAGTGGGTATACAACCACTTTAAAGCTCTACAAAGCTTTGAGTGCTTCACAAAAACAAATACACTTAGCCAAATCATTGTAAAATGGTCAGTAAGTTTTTTTATTATAAAAATAGTATTTGTTATTAGATATTACAGCAATACTGGAAAGAAAAAACATTTTCTTATACATAGCTTTCTAAACATTTATCACATATAATAATACTTTTCACTGCTGGTTGTAAGCTAATAACACGGAACAAAGCTGTACATTTAATTAGAAGTAATTGGGGTAGTTTACTGGTAGGGATTGAGCATGAGATTTCACGTATTTTAGTGAATGAGGTGAAACAAAGGGAAATGTCTGTACAAAATACAAAATTGTGCAAAAAAAAAAATATATATTTTTCACTTAAGTCAGTGAAATTTCACTATGCAAAATTAACATGCTATACCTGTACGTCAAATCCAAAAATCCAAAAGAACCATGAGATCAATGTGATATTAAAGCAGGAGTCCGCCAGGAGTCCGTGTTTTTTTTTTTTTTAAAAGCCAGCAGCTACAAATACTGCAGCTGCTGACTTTTGAAATAGTGACACTTACCTGTCCAGCGCGCCCGCGATGTCGGCACCCGAAGCCGATCTCTCGATCGTCTCTCGGGTGCTGCCGCCGCCATGGGTATGGGAGTCAGGAAGTGGGGCGCGAGTCGCGCTGCGCAATAAGGATGGACCCGCTGCCGCTGGGATCTGTGTGTTTCCCAGCAGGCAGCGGGGGACTTTCCGAAAGGGGTGTAATCTACGCCCCTTTCCGCAGAGAGCTATCCCGGAAGTGGGTGCAGATACCTGTACTGTACAGGTACCTGCACCCCCCTCCCCCCTGAAAGGTGCCAATTGTGGCGTCGGAGGGGGGGAGGGTTCCAATGAGCGGAAGGTCCACTTTAGGGTGGACCTCCGCTTTAAATATCCTGGAAAAGGTATACGAGAATTACTGAGAGGATGCAATGCACTGGAAACGGTCACAATCATAATATTTATTGAGGCGTGTTTATTAATGTAGAATGTAGTCAATCCAAACCTTTATTGGGTAAAATCTGAAGAGTTCCTGGCAGGTATTAACAATCATAATTCTTTAACAGACTAGGTAATTAATCACATTTAAAGACAGGGAGTATCTGTAACTTGCAGTTTACTAAACAGGCGCAAAGTCAGAATCAATAATGCTATACAGCAGGGGTCTCCATACTTTTCAATCAAAGGGCCAGTTTATTGTCCTACAGACTTAAAGAGGGCCAGGATTGTGGCCAGCAGGGGCAGAAAATGTCACGGGCCTGGCATGAGTGAGAATACATATGGCCTTAGGGTTGGTGGTCAATAGGAAAAGGAGTAGTGTCCCTATTAGTAGGAGGAATAGTATCCCATCATTGGTATTGGTGGAAGGAATAGTGCCCCATTTTTGGTGTCAGTGGGAGGAACAGTGCCTCATATCAGTGTGAGGAATAGTGCCCCAAGGGCCGGATAAAGGCTAGCAAAGGGCCACAGTTTGGAGACCCCTGCTATACAGGGTCAGTATGGCAAAGAGCATGCATACAGAACAGTGCAAAACAGACTACGAAAGTTGCACAAATAGGAATTCTTCACAGCAATGTCTCTGCTCAATCAGGGTAACATGTTATAAGACCCCATAGCAACAGAGAGCCTTGCTGAGAATCACACAGTCAAGCAATTGGAGGGATTCAAGGCCCAAGGTCAAGGAAGCACCCCACTGGAGCTAAAGTACTCTGGTAGAAACTGGGGAGGCCCTAGTATGTATGAATGTGAGTTAGGGACCTTTGATTGTAAGCTCCTTGAGGGTAGGGACTGATGTTAATGCACAATATATATGTAAAGCACTGCATAAATTGACAGCGCTATAAAAGTACCTGAAATAAATAAATAAAAAATAAATAGTTGTGGGAAATTAAGTTAAAGGGGATGTACCTGAGCATAGTGAATAATGGAAGCTCCAGTACAGTTCCATACTCTATAGTAGACAGTGTTCCCTTTCAATTTCTGGTTCCCTTTTACTAGTTACCACACGTTATATACTTTGGACTGTTAAAGTAACAGTGATAAACTAAAGGCAATCTTAAGCTGGGTATACATCATTCAAATTTTGGCCATTTCCTGAGGATCCATTTGAAAATTGCTATGTGGATGGCCTTGTTTGCCCCACACTCTAATCTAATAAGACTGTTTTTTACTGATTACCCCACTCTTTATCATGAGTTAAAAAAAAGAAAAAAAACATATGATGAGACCGGCTAGAAAGAGATGTTCTAACTGATGGGAATTTAAACAATAACAAAAACAATGTTATTTTGTGTGTCACATCCATTCATCCATTTTAGTTGAGGAGCAGGGCTTTTCTTCCTCATGTCAAAGTTGTCCCTTGATGAATGGGGATCTGATTACTGTTGGGGGAATATTCTGATTGGATGAAGCAGAAGCAGGGAGATCATTATACTGCAGTTTTTTCTCTAGCTTTTTCTCCTAGCAAAAATAACTGTGAACATCACCAAAGGGAGATCACCTTGTCTTACTGCTGATTTGTGAGACTAGCAATCACAGGCAACAGTGCCTCTCACTCTACAGATATCCAGTTATGAGGGTGTAGGACAGAAGTGTCTAGGCACCCTCCCACACCAGGAATCTTCAATTTTAAAGAAGTAATTCAAGACAAAAATGAAATTTGTCAAAGTACTGCTTAGGCACAATTAACATTTCTCTTATAATTTTAGGTTTAGGTTCACTATGATCTATCCCAGCAGGAAAGGAGTTAATGATCCTTGTTAATTAATAGGAGACTTTTGAAGAATCACTTACTTAACAAGAAAAATGGAGAGAAAATATTTGAAATACAATCCCAGAGGTGCTGACATTTATCTTTTATAACTGGGCCACAGAGGTTATGTGATGATGCTGCGGGTGCAGATATTCTGAACATGCTGAGAAGGGCAAAGATTTGTAGTACCAACATTCTCGAACAATGAACTCACTTTTTCTCTGTAATCCATATTCTGGAGCATCAATGGTGAGATTTCATAAGGATTCCAGTTAAAGAGTGTTAATCTTTTTTACATAAAATGTGCTTTAATAAAAAGAGAATGAAGCCCAAATCAGACATCAGGTTTTCTATTTCCAGTGCAATTTAGAAAATGAGAGAATCCACTGACATTGATTTGTGTTATAAATGGCCCTCATAATGGTGTTACCATTGAGCAGGCCTTCAAAAGGTACCTGTCCGGATGGAAATATATACACTGTCACTGCTGCTGTGTTTTTGCAACTACGAGCTCTGAGACTTTTTTCCATATCCTAACTATACTACTTAGTAACAAAACAAGCATTCAACCAGAGAAGTGTGAGGATATTGTACATTCCACAAACTATAGTGATATTTTCTCTATATAAAATTTTATAAGGTTAAAAAAAGAAGATCCATTTGCCGTGGAGTAATTTTGTATTAATGGAAACAAATGAAGGTAACTATAGTGAGTAAAAATATAACCATAATGTAGACAAATTCTATTTAAAAAAACAGGCGTACTAGAGCTAAATTACCTAACGAGTATTAGCAGGTTCAAAAATACATATTTTAATAGCCCCTGTTACAATCATGGTGAGGGTACAGGATATGAACAGCCTTGTTAATGAACTAATAACAGCTGTATCCTTCACTGGGGCTGAGTCCACTACATGCAGTACATTTCTAAAAGCTTCATTCTAGTAACTTGTGTGGCAGTGTCTACAGCCATAATTCTGGCCAATAGCTGGTTTAATAACAGAACTTCATAGCCTTTGATCATTAGCGAAGCTATGGGCTCATGCAAGACAAAAAATGAGTTCCACATCTATGTTTTCCTAGAGCATAGAACAAATAGTCCCATGTCAGTGAGTCAAAGGCCTTGTGCATGAATGAATGAACAACTTGTATAGCGCTATATATGCAAACGAAATCGCCTCAGGGCGCTTTTGTCGCCAGTGTCCGTCTGGGTTTTCAGAAGAGATGGGTCTGGAGCTTCTTCCTGAAGGCCATATAGTATTCTTCCAAGCATATGTCCACGGCTAGAGCATTCCATAGCCGTGGTCCTTGGACTGCGAACCTTCGCTTTTTAATTTATAACGGGTCTTGGGGATGTGGAGGAGATGCTGGTTAGTTGACCGGAGAGTGCAACCTGGGGTGTAGTGCTTTATTTTGTCGCAGAGGTATTGTGGGGCTTTTCCTTGTGTACATTTATGAGTGAGGCAGAAGGTCTTGAATGTAGCTCGATCCTTCACGGCTAGCCAATGGAGGGTCCTCAGGGACAGGGTGATTGATTCCCATGTTTTTTTCCAGTTACCAGTCTAGCTGCTGTGTTCTGGACAGTTTGCAGAAGTAAAATTTGGTATTTTGGAAGTCCTGGGTAGAGGGAATTTGCATAGTCGAGTAGGGAATTGATGATTGTTCCAACTACTGCTGCTGTATCTCCTTCCGGGATGAAGGGGATGAGTCTACGCAGTAGGCGAAGAAGGTATTGGGATCCGCTGACTACTGATCCTATTTGTGCATCCATCATCATGTTTGAGTCAAAGATGACTCCAAGGTTTTTGGCTTTAGGGGCAATGGGTTGTCCGAGGATGGTGAGTGGTGTGGACATTGTGCCAGGGTTTTTGTTTCGGTTTGTGTGGAGGAAGAGGAGTTCTGTTTTGGATCCGTTGAGTTTAAGGGAGCTCTCCATCATCCAATTGTCGATCAATGAGACAGATTTCCAGTGCCTGGTATCAGTCTTTTTTGTTGGTGATACGTAGGTAGAGTTGGATGTCATCCGCAGTGGCGTGATTAAGTAGATTCTGGTTGCTGATGATTTTCAGGAGTGGGCGGAGATAGATGTTAAAGAGTAAAGGGCGACAGGGGGATCCTTGGGGGATTCTGCATGTAATTTTTTGTGCTTCTGAAGTGAACGTTCCTAGTTTCAATTTCTGAGTTCGGTTCTCTAGGAAGGATGCAAACCAGGGTAAGCCTGAGTCTACAACTCCAGATACTTCTGTGAGACAAGTGAGCAGGGTTTTGTGGTTTACTGGAAATATGATTCTCCTTCATCTGCTGCTTTGAGGGTGTCATCCCAGATTTTGAGGAGTGCAGTTTCTGTCCCCTGGCCAGGGCAGAAACAATATTGTAGTGGGTTCAAGAGTTTATGGGTGTCCAGATGGAGTTGTAGCTGCTGTACTACTGTTTTCTTGATAATTTTGTAGAAGGTGTTGAGGCTTGTGACAGGTCTGAGTCCTTTGGGTCTTTGGGATCAAGGTTAGGCTTCTTTAGGAGGGGTTTGATTGTGCCTTGCTTGAGGGAGGTCGGGACTATTCCTTCTTTACATGACTGGTTTATGAGGTATGTTATGATAGGTGTCAGGACGTTGGTACATTCTTTCAGAAGTTTTGGGAATAATGTTGTTTGGCGATGTGCTGTCTCTGAGGTTTCTGATGATGGTTTTGGTGGTGTCAATGGTGATTGGGACCAGAGTAGGTTCCCTCTGGTTGTAGAAACTTTGTGTGTTTTTTTTTCTTCTTGTTCTTACCGAGTGGGGTTACTTGCTATGCTCTGCTGAATTATTTCCCGAATGGTTGCGATTTTGTCAATGAAAAAATCAGATAATTCATTGCAGAATTCATGTGTTTCATTTGCTGGAGACTCTAAACAGGTGGGGTTCATAGTCTGGGTGACTAGTTTGAAGAGTGCTCGAGGTTGTGTCTTTTTTCAACATGACTAACAATGAGGGCAGTTTATGGCTTTTGAGATGGTTTTGGAGAATGTTTTTTTTTTGCTATGAAGATGGCTTTGTGGTATCTTGTGGTGAGTGATTTGTAATTTGTGTGGTTTCCCATTGTTGGGTTCCTTCTCCGTGCTCCTTCAGATCTTCTGCATTCTTGTTTCAGTAATGTAAGAGAGTCATTGAACCAGCCAAATTGTTTTTGCGGGTGGGTGCTCTGCGTATTGGTGTGACTAAGTCTGCTGCCTGTAATAATGCTGTGTTAAGGGATTTGAGTGTGTCATCAGTTGAGTAGTTTTGGGTTAACACCGCTATTTTGTTGGATAGTGTAGTTTTGAAGAGTTGCGAGTAGAGTTTCTTCTGTGATCTTGTCCACTATATTGTCGTTGACTGTGCTGGTATTTGGTAAGTGATGTTTATTTTGAATTTGATCACGTGGTGGTCAGTCCAAGGCAATGGCATGTTATCAAGTGTGTTAATATCCATTTTTTGTTTGAAGATGAGGTCGAGGGTATGTCCCAAAGCATGCGTGGGAGCATTTATCAGTTGCTACAGGCCTAGTGCTTCCAATTGGTTGATGCAAGAGGTAGCAATGGAGTCCTGGGAGGAGTTTACCTTGAGATTAACGTCCCCAAGTAGCAGGAGAGTTTTGGTATTCAAGGTGTATATAGAGATGAATTTGATAAAAGGTGCAAGGAAGTGTGTCGTTGGTCCAGGTGGTCTGTAGCACAGTAGTATGTGAAAGGTGTCCTGGGGTGTTGTTTGACATTGAAGTGTGAATGTTTCCATGAATGGCAGTGATAAAAGGTGCAAGGAAGTGTGTCGTTGGTCCAGGTGGTCTGTAGCACAGTAGTATGTGAAAGGTGTCCTGGGGTGTTGTTTGACATTGAAGTGTGAGTGTTTCCATGAATGGCAGTGAGCTCTGTAAAGTTGGTTTGTGAACGTGATGCGGTAGTTCTCAGGCATTAACTCTGCTAGAATGGTGTTACAGTCAGGTGTTAGCCAGCTTTCTGTGATGAAGAGACAGTCTGTGTTGTGTTGAGTGATAAAATCATGAATTTCATGTTTGGGCTTGACTGCTGATCTAGTGTTGATCAGCGTACATGATTTTTATCTCCCTTGTCCCAGTTAGCTTGTACAGCTGAACTTATATCTATTACCCTTTGTCAGGGCTGGCTCGGCCTTTCCTTCTCTGAGCTGTCAGCTAATTGCCATCTCTCATCTCTCTCCACAGTTAACCAGTTGTTGTAGATCTGCTTGTCAGTCCCGCCTACTTAAATATCTCCAGCTCACTTCATTCCTGCCTTCGCCTTGGTCACATCACAAGAAACCATCTCCTGCGTTACTGTTTAAGGACTGGTCTTGCTGACATCCCTTCTGGCTCCTTATCCTGCTTGCTGTTCCTCTACTTGGATCCCTGACTTCTGGCCTGGCTGATTACCCGATCTGGTTACTGAACTCTGGCTTGGCTGATTACCCAATCTGGGTACTGAACTGTGGCTTGGCTGACTACCCGATCCGGTTACTGGACTCTGGCTATGCTTTGACTATGCTTACTCTATTTACCGTTTTATTTTTATTACTAAACAAGTGCGATTTTACTGTACTTCTGTCTTGGTCTGGTTCTTGTTTTCTGACACCCTTCTTGTTTGGTCTGAAGCTTGCCTTGCAGGAACAAAGCCAGTTTGATCTAAATGGACATATTGAGGTAAGAATGAGTTGATCCTCATTGCCAGGATTTTTATCATAATTTTAAGATCAACATTTATCAGGGAGATGGGATGATAGTTCCTGTAATCGCTGTGATCTTTACCTGGTTTCGGGATAACATAAATATATGCTGCATTTTTGTAAGGGGGTAGGGAGAGACCTTCTTTAATACCATTAAAACATTTACATAAGTGGGGCACTAAAATCTACTTATATTTCTTGTAGTAGTGTTCAAAGAATCCATCTGGGCCAGGGGGCCAGGTGCTTTTGAGGGATTCAATAGTTGGATGGCCAGCAGGATTTCTTGGATTTCTTTATTCCTCTGAGAAATCTGCTTCCAGACATTCTGTGTGTGTCCTCTTAAGAGTTGGTATGGGTAGATGCCTTAAAAAGTGTTTGTCTGTGGTTGCTGAGAGGGGACCAGGCCATGTATACTATTTGGTATAGAAAGTAAAAAAATTCCCTGGTAAAGAGTTGGGGATTTTGCGTAGCTGTGATTGTATGTAAGCGCAAATTTGTAAAATCTGAAGCGAATGGTGGATGGATAGTCGCCTAATGTATACAATTTATGTCTAGCCCATCTATGTGTTTTTTCATCGTTTGTAGTGAGACTGATGCCGCGTACACACGGGCGGACTGTATGGCGTACTTAGTCCGCCGAAACACATTTCAGCGGACAGTCCGCTCGTGTGTGGGCTTCAGCGGACCTTTTCAGCGTGCAGTCCGGCGTACTAAGAATTTCGTTTTTTTCGAAATTCTGTCCGTCATACTCGCATTTCGGCGGACAATCCGGCCGTGTGTATGCCAGTCCGCCGTACTTTTGAAATGAGCGGACTTTTCCCGCCCGGAGAAAAGTCCGCTCATTTCGAGCGGGTATCCAGGTAGGCGGGGCCCGCGAAGGAGACGTCGCTGGCCCCGCCACCTGGTATGGACTTAAAGGGGAACCCCAACGCCGAAAAAAATCGGCGTGGGGGTCCCCCCCAAGTCCACAACAGACCCTTGTCCGAGCACGCTACCCGGCCGGCCAGGAAAGGGGGGCGAGCGAGCGCCCCCCCTCCTGAGCCGTACCAGGCCGCGTGCCCTCAACATGGGGGGGCGCCTTGGGGAAGGGGGGCCGTGCGGCCCCCCCACCCCAAAGCACCTTGTCCCCATGTTGATGAGGACAAGGGCCTCTTCCCGACAACCCTGGGCGTTGGTTGTCGGGGTCTGCGGGCGGGGGGCTTATCGGAATCCGGGAGCCCCCTTTAATAAGGGGGCCCCCGGATACCGGCCCCCCACCCTATGTAAATGAGTATGGGGTACAATGTACCCCTACCCATTCACCTGTAAAATAAAAGTACAAAAAAAAACACAACACACGAGATAATACTTTATTGCACAGCTCCTGGGGTCTTCCGTCTTCGGGGGTCTTCTCGCCGGACTCCTCCGCTATCTTCTTGTAGCTCTTTTGCTAGCGGAGGAGTCCGGCTTTCTTCCTCGCCGCCGACCTCTTCTCCCGACTTCGGGGGTCTTGTCCCCCTCTTCGGTTCTTCTGCCGGGCCACCGCGCCTTCTAATAGCTCTTTTACAGGCGGTGGCCCAGTCTTCTTGAGTGAAACCCTCTAGAAGAGGGGTCTCAAACTGGTGGCCTTCCAGCTGTTGCAGAACTACAAGTCCCATCATGCCTCTGCCTATGAGAGTCATGCCTGTAACTGTCAGCCTTGCAATGCCTCATGGGAATATTAGTTCTGCAATAGCTGGAGGGCCACCAGTTTGAGACCCCTGCTCTAGAATATCACACAAAAAAAAAAAAAATATATATATATACACATACACACACACTAAATACCATTGGAAGTCACTGCACACTCTCCAATGGCCTTGAGGCGATTCAGTTCGCATTGTGCGCTAAACAAGTATTTCATTCATTCATTCATTCAAGGAGAATCTGCCTAGGTGTACTGCAGCAAAGTAATAACAGTAGATAAATATAAAGCTGTAGAGAGTAGAGGCCATCTATGAGCTTGATAAATTCACAGTATAGCATTTTTAGATAATTTCTTAACAATAAGCAGGACTTAAAAAATAATGAAAAAAAAAAACTGTTCTGCAGTAAATATGAAATATTTCAATATAATATTTTGTATTTTTTTTAAATCAGTCAATAGTTACAGTCCTCAATTCATTTTCATATTTTTGTAACTTTTTTTTTATAGGATTTTCCAGTTCATTTTGATGGGACAAATGCCTATTATTTAGAGAGCACAAAGCTGAAATTTTCAAAAATATTCCCTGCAAACACTGTTGCTCAAGGATTTACAAAAAAGAAGCAGTACCCTAAAGGAAAAACTACTGCTGTGCTCTCCCTCACAATATGGGGGTCTATTTAAATAAGTACGGTATGCTTTGTAAATGCCTTAGTATTTTGGCTATTGCCAAATAAACAGGCCCATGTCTATGATGAACACATTGCTCATGTCCACAATAGGTAAACAGGTGTGAGATTTCATGTGGATAATGTAAAATGAATGTGTTATAGCCCACAAGGGCCTAAATAAATTCTATTCATCCCAGGGAATCTCCATGAATCTATGAAGCGAAATTACTAAAGGCAAACAGACTGTGCACTTTGCAAGGGCAATTATTTCAGAGCTTAGTAAATGAAGTGAAGCTTCACTTTGCAAACCCAATTACATGGAAGGAACAAAAAAAACACCTTACATTTTTCTTGCACGTGATTGGATGATGGAAGTCAGCAGAGGTTCCATTCATTTACTAAGCTCTAGAGCAAATGCCCTTGCAGAGGGTGGTCCTGAGGACTGCAAACACTAGGAGGTGAGCAAGAAAAGGTCCGGTAGCAGATGTAGCAGGTAGGGATCAAACATAAGCATAGCCAATAAACAAGCCAAAGGTCAATAACAAGTGGTTGCAGATTGGGATCAGGCGGAAGCATAGCTGGCATAGCTGAGGCACAAGCCAATGGTCGGTAACAAATGATAGTGAAGCTGCAGGTATGCATGGAGAAAGATCTCAGATGGAGAGGGTGCAATAATCTGGCAACCAGGATGTGCAAAGACATGGCTTAAATCAGGATGATCATGGTAGGAGCAAAGAGTTCAAGTTTCACCAGAAACAAGATATAATGCACGATTGTTTAAAGCAACCTTTCTCAATCTTTTTCCCACAGAGGAACCCCTAATATAATTTTCAGGTCTCAAGGAACCCCTGCTTAACCACTTCCCGACCAGCGCACGACGATGTACGTCGACAGCATGGCACGGGCAGGCATATTGGCGTACATGTACGTCCAATATTCGTTGCCGCCGTGCCATCGGGAGCGCGCTGCCGGCGGCGCGCTCCCGCGCTGGTCGGGACCCCCGTGAGTCCGGTCGCGGGACCCGCGGACTCGATCGCCGCGGGCATCCCCGCGATCGTCTCACGGAGCGGCGGAATGGAGGAAATGCTGTATAAACAACATTTTCTCATTCTGCCTAGCAACTAGTGACGCTGATCTCTGCTCCATGTGATTGGAGCAGAGATCAGTGTACACTAAATGAAAGCCCAACCCCCCCACAGTTAGTAACACACCCCTAGGAACACTTAACCCCTACACTGCCACCCACTGGTTAACCCTTCACTGCCAGTGTCATTTACACAGGAATCACTGCATTTATATAGCAGTGATTACTGTATAAATGACAATGGTCCCAAAAATGTGTCAAAAATGTCCGATGGGTCCCCGACAATGTCGCAGTCACAATAAAAATCGCAGATCGCCGCCATTACTAGTAAAAAAAAAAATAATAAAAAATTATTAATAAAAATGCTATAAAACTATCCCTATTTTGTAAACGCTATAACTTTTGCGCAAACCAATCAATAATCGCTTATTGCGATTTTTTTTACCAAAAATATGTAGAAGAATACGTATCGGCCTAAATTGAGGGAAAAAAATGTTTTTTTATATATTTTTGGGGGATATTTATTATAACAAAAAGTAAAAAATAATGTGTTTTTTTCAAAATTGTCGCTCTATTTTTGTTTATAGCGCAAAAAATAAAAACCGCAGGGGTGATCAAATACCACCAAAAGAAAGCTCTATTTGTGGGAAAAAAAGGACGTCAATTTTGTTTGGGAGCCACGTCGCACGACCGCGCAATTTTCAGTTAAAGCGACGCAGTGCCGAATCGCAAAAAGTGGTCTGGTCTTTGACCAGCAAATTGGTCCGGTCTGAAAGTGGTTAAACAAATTAATCAAGGATCAATGGGAATAACGCTCCTTATATTCATGATCAGTGGCAAGAAAAATGCAACTCTTACGGTTGTAGTCAGAATGCCACCCTTACAGACAAAAATATCATTAGTGAATTGTTGCTGGCTCTGCCAAGTGATGTTGGCTCCAGAACTGTGCAGGCACCACCAAAAAGCAGGTCAAACAGCCACAGCTCAAGGAACCCCTAACATACTTTATTAGAGGACCCTTAGGGTTCCACCAAAATCTGATTAAGAATGACTGATCTAAGGGATCAGAAAGTGAGCTGCCCACTATATTGAGAAAGTGAGCTGCCCAGCATAAAAGGTGACACAGTCTACATCACAGAGGTCACAGATTTGGATCTGGACCCTGACACAAGGAGTACTTCAATGATATAATTGTAATGTCACATCCCAGGTGCTGGCTAGGGGAAAGGATAAGGGATTTCAGCTCCAATAGTTGTGGTACTCATTTGGCACCCCAGTGCAGTATATTCATAGCAATTGGATCAAAGAGGTTTTGGCAATGACAGGTCTGGGACCCGAGGCACCCAGCATGAGACTGGGGGCAAGTGGCTAGTTGTCTTGATAGAAGTTCTAGATAGAGCTAGAGACCTTATAAAAGGCTATACAACTGGAAAAAATATAACTAGGTATGAGAAACAAAAAAAGAAAATCATATATTGAACACTATTATTAAATGTATTAACTGTATTGAGCTATCAGAATACAAATGTTTTCTCACACTAATAGTCCAATAAATAAAATCATGAACAGTTCTATAGCAGTTCATATAGAAAAGATTGAATTGAATGTTTAATTGTTGAAACTTCACAGTACACTAGTAGTAATGTAGTAATGAGTCATAGTAGTAATGTATCATCAAATGTATCTCTCTTTCAAAATGTCTAGCAGATAAGGTGGTTGACTTATGTTCTTACATACAAATACCTTTCATATTTTTATTAACAACCATAAATGTTACTTGTTTCACAAGTATCCTTTAAGTATTATCACAGATCCCCCCCCCTTAGCCCTTGTACACACGGTCGTACATTTCGACAACCAAATCCGTCGGATTTTGTCCGAAACTGTTGCATACACACAGTCGGACAAAGTTGTCAGAAAATCCGATCGTACTTAACGTGATGACGTTATTTCGTTAGGACGGGACTACGTTCAGGCTAGTAGCCAATAGCTTTGGTCTAGGAATTTGATCTGAGCATGCGTGGCACTTTTTTCCGATCGGAAATTCTCTACACATGATCGGACAAAGTCCGATCGGAGCATGTTGTCAGAAAATGTTATAGACAAGTTGGAAAACTTGGTCCGTCGAATACTCCGATGGAAACAGTCCGATGGAGCCCACACACTGTCGGATTATCCGACAACACAATCCTATTGGACATTGTCCATCGGAGTATCCGACCGTGTGTACAAGGGCTTAGATTTGGTGCTGTGATCTTCTTGTCTTCACTGTTGTGATACCAACAGTCAATATAAAATTTTAATTAGAGTGGTTTGGCATTATATGTGAAGTTGTACCTGGGAAGTGTTACCTAAATGCTAGACTTTATAGCGAAAATTATTGCATCTTTATCAAACTGTGCCACAAGGTAAAATAGTTTACTTCCACAAATGTATTTGTCTGGGTTTGTTTATTTCCGATAAGTGCTCATCCTCACTGCAATGGAATTGAAGTCTCGGGTGAAAGGTTGTGCTGCTTTGGCCCACCAGTTTCTGAAACTGTCCTTCATATTAGTATCTGGCACCACTGCTAACAGTTGCCTTAGGTCTTCCCAGGCTATAGATCAGCAGTGGAGTCTGGTCCGTAGCTATGACAGCTTATAACATCCTTTCTTTCATCTGTAGACAAGGATAATAACTCCTTATGCTCTTGGGACGGATTGTAAAAGACGATAGCAAGGAGCTGTGAAGCAGGTAGACCAGAGGTGTGGAAAATTGAAAGAAAAGGGGGGGGGGGGGGGGGGTTTCACAAACTATTTGTGTTAGCCTTCTGCTAACTGACGACACAGCTGTAAAACACTTTTTAAAGGCCTTATATCCTACATCAATTTGTTGTACAGTCATAGGTTAAATACACTGTTTGATTGCAAACCAAAAATAAATGGTCATTCTATCTATATATTTATCTGTCTATCTTTGAAAAGAAAGAAAAATAGACGTAATTTCTTTAGTGAAATATTTTATATTTGGTTTTGTAAAGATAATGTTAATTAAAAAGTCAAAATTTATGTTATCAATGGCAATGTCAAAATATATATTTTTTCTATTAATTAATCAAATAAAAAACAAACATCAAACAGTCATCATCAGCAACATATGCATAATGAAGAAAGACAACAACTAAATGCTTTATAGAATCTATATCAATGATACGGTAAATGAAAATGTTTTTTTGTGTATGTTTTCTGGTCTCTTTCTACAATAAGAATTTAAAAGTATGTATTTAAAGTTCTATTTGTTACTCACTATTTATAGTTTGACAAACTCCCCTCCTTGAGACCCAGCCCCCCTCCCCCCCCCCCCACATGCACACTTTTACAAAAAAAAAAAAAGAAAAGAAAAACTATATATATGACCTTAATAATATACAAGCTAAGTTAGAGTTTTGTTTTCTCAGCACAGTTTCATTTTGCATCGATGATAATCATCTCAATGTCAGAGTTTTGCCAGTATGGATTATGCCTCCAGGAGCAAGTCCTACTCCTCCTAATACCTCTTTCATGCCCCACCTCTTCTGCTCTATTGGCCAATTAGGTTGTGTGACAGTGCAAGAACCTGCCACAATGTGAGTATGGGAGAACGGCATGCAGGATTTGCACTTATGTAGAGGGTTTGGAGTAGTTGTTATGAGCAGAGAAAACTGCTTTTTCTGGGTTTTGTAATGTATTTGGAGCTCAAAGGCTTCCAAATGTCTTGGGTGGAACAGAGCTTTCAATCCTGTGTTCAGGTCTTACTGGAGACCTGCAAGTTATGTGAGTGTGCAGGTGTGCATGCTTTTTATAAGCAAGGCCTGGCTATAGCTCGGGGGCCCTATCAGGAGAGAGCCATGTGCTCCTGTCAGGAAACAGTTGTCCTCCTTATAAGAGAGGTATTGCCCCCAAGAGCGTGCACTCCATGTTGGAGAGATTTCTCACCCTCAGGACTGAGAAAGTCGGCACAGCTGAACGAGTCTAGGAGACTGGGAAAGCTGAGGCTGCTACACAAGTTCAGGGGACGGAGACAGTCTGTAAGTCTCAGGGGAGAGAGAGCACAGGTTGCCAGAAGATCCCCTATCTAGAGGTCAAGAGAAGGATACTGACAAAAGCAGCGGTGATGCTGAAGAGTAAGCCAGGTGACTTGGTATTTTTCATTACCTGTTTTTGCTTATAACGCTTTGTGAAGCTGAAACCCCTGCTTTTGAATTACTGATTTAAGAGACTTTATTTTTATTTTTGTTTGTTTAATAAAAATGGGCCAGCAAGTCCTTAACCACAGATTGGACTGGTTTGACTCACTAAAAAAAAATGCTCACCACCACTGAGCCACATATGCCCCATATCACAGTACTGGTATGATTCAGGAGAGGGGGCTGCATGCTCAATACCCCCCCCCCCCCACCCCTTTTGCCTGTTTAGCCAGGCTTCATGCTCAAATTAAAGGCTTGGTATGGATTTTTAGGAGGACATAACGCCAGGGCTCAGGTTACACAGTATAGTAATTGCTCAGGTTATGCCATACAGTCAGGGCTCAGAGAGCAGGCAGGGTAAGGATACAAAAGAAAAAACAGTGTAGCCCTTAGGCAGTCTTTCAGCCTCTCTTTCAGAATCTCCAGTAATGTGAGCAGGTAGGATGGGTTTTGGATAGAAGCATTTCAGTAGCTGCTGCTTAGTGCATTCTTCCCTTAACCTGATCCACACAATGTCAGCCAACCCCATAATATCACCAAACTTCCATTACCTGTAATGTTGCTCTACCCCTCCAATTATCACCCAGACTCCCTCTTTGTAATGTCAGCCAGCCCCCCTGCACCATCACACAACCCTCCTCCTGCAATGTCAGTATACTCCCACCATCACCCCACACATCCCTGCACTCTCAGGTAGTTCCCCAATGCACTTGTAACCAAAGTTCCTACTGCACCATGCCTGTAACCCCCTTCTCTCCCACCCACCAATCCTACACCCCTCTCTTAGCAAACACCACATTGAACCTCTGCCTATTTTAGAATCCACAACACTTGCAGCCTTCCTTCTCTGAGAATTCAATGTGCCTGCAGCCCTCCTATCAGCACCTGCCATACCCCCCCCCCCCCCACCCTCACAAACCACCACGCCTGCACCTCCCCTTCTCTCAAAAGCCACCAAGCCTGCACCCACCTTCTGTCAGTGCCCAGTACACCTACAGATATTGTCTCTCAGCACCTGTGCCTTCAGCTCCCCTTTTCTCACCATTTACCGCTGCCTTACTTCCCCTCCCATTTTATCTGCACTACCCCATTCTCTCAGCACCCACTGTTCCTGGAGCCCCCGTTTTCTTACCATTCACTGCTCCTATACTCCCCTTCCTATTTGGTCTGCACTACCCCATTATTTCAGCACCCATTGAACCTACAGCCCACTTTCTCTCATCAACCACTGTGCATGCGCAGCCCCTTCTATCAATACACTTTATGCCTGTACACCTCTTCTATGACCATCATACATGCTTACAACCCCCTTCTTTAGCCACCATTCAAACCTACACTTCCACATCTACAGTGCCTACACTTTTTCTTCTCTTCCACCACTGCACCTAGACCCCATCTCTTACCTCTGAACATTTAATGCTTCCCCCCTCACTCTCCCCAATGCTTATCTCTTAACACTGTGTGTGTACACACCTACATCTCATATCTGCATGCCCCTATGCAGCTTTCCCAATGCATCTGTACAACCCCTCCAAAGTCGTACCCAACATTTGCATGCATACTCCTCCTTCTGTTCCCACCATCATACTTGCACATTGCCCCCCCCCCACCAACCCACAATGCTCAAATCGACCCCAGCGCTTCTGCATATATTTTTTTAAAGAGAAACCGGAGGTTATAAGGTCATTTTAAAGGCCGTTACTGCAGCTGAAGCTAATATGACCAAACCTATACAGTTAATGGAATGTCTATGTACTTATTTACACAGGTAAATCAAAAAATGAATTAAAAGATAATTTTTAATAATACTCAAAAGAAGAATTATACATAAAATGTACAAAAACAATTACAGTCAAACAAAGCATTATAAAAACATCCACCACAACTATACAATAACTGTCGGGTTTCCCCGTGAAGTTTATGCTGAAGGGTGATGTGACAATATTCCTCTACCTGGTCAAGAACTGCTTCTTTAGGAGGGAGATCTATAAAGTAGGCAAATAAAAAGAGTAGAGAAACAACAATATATATAACAAATAAATGGCATAATTAAACATAGATCAAAATTAGGAGATCGGCTCACCAATACAACCAGTAGCGACAGGTCAACAGGGCCCGCCAATTCCCCCAGCGGCGAATGCAGGGGAGTATATAGGACCGCCTCTGGTATCAAGGGAGTGGAAGATTAGAGAGAGAAACAAAAAAGATTTTATTAAATGCGAACAAAGGAAAAAACAGGAAAGGGATATAGTATAGAAGGAAGTGGCAAAAATAGAGAAGAAAAAAAATGGGATGGGAAAAAGAAAGGGCAGGAGGGAAGGTAAGGGGGGAGGTAGGAAAGAGAGGGGAAAAAGAAGGGGGGTTTGAAGAAAACCATGACCAAAAAGAAATTGTCCCCAACATCCCACTCACCAATGAATGTAATATAGCCAGAGTCTACACATGGGCGAGCACATGGGTGAAATATACAGGGGTAATCGAAATCACAGAAGTGCTGAATGAGCTACAGATGTGTCAGACATTTCTTCCACCGAACATTGTAGAATTTATCTCCAAGTATAAATTATCCAAGTTCCAAGATAGCGGCCACACAGGCCTTCAACACAATACGAACTGGTGCGAAGAAAAGGATCGTCATCAAAAGCCCAATAATACAGCACTATAAAAGAGGGTTGTAATCCAATCGATTCAAAGTGTATATGTACCCACCTGTACAAGCAATTGCCCATACGAGCGCCCAGCGTCACGGTCCCAAGTCGTTCAACAGAGGACTGACAAGCAGCCTCTATTTAAGCTCCCCAACCCACGTGGCGTACAACGATGCTGCCGAATGGCGGCGTTTGACGTCATGGGGTCAGCCCGCCCACACCACACAGACGAACGTACACACGCAAATGCGTGTGCACGTTCGCCACAGGCGTTTGTTGACGGAGGCCCCACAGGGCCAAGTGGACAACGCGAACGCGGTCCACACATGGAGGTGTCGGGCATGCATGCGCGCTGACCAACCGGGCCACGAGGGGCGTCCACCAACAATAGACCCATACAGATGAAACTGCACGGGTCAATATAACCACTGTGCAAGTGCACACAGGCCATATCAGCCCAAGGGGCAAATGCCCAGGCTAAGGCCTATGCAAGCGGGGATCGCATCGATGAACGTGAGGTCCCACCAGGGTGGTCATGCATCCGCCGCCGGGGAACCCACTTAAGGGTAGGGGCCCAAAAATTAGACCTGACACGCCACTAGGGATAGGGTGAACAGAGCTCCTTCACAGCCAACAATGTAAAATACAAGTAAAAGGACAAGTCAAAATGTATACACAATACTTAAGCAAATTAAATAAGTAGAAAATCACAGACGGAGAGGGGGAGAATCCCCCGCTCCCATACCACAAAAGCCAACAGGGGTATCCCTAGTCCTGGAAATTCAGCAAATACAGCAAATCATAGCTGACAGTCTAGGATGGCAGTCGGTCCATCATTCGGAAGTGCCATCCTATAAAAAAGGTTTGTAGGAAATAATTTCATTAAGTCCCGGGGAGAGGTCGCATTGAGTCGTTCGATCCACAGAGTTTCCTTCTGTAGGATCGTTTGTTCTCAATCCCCTCCCCTGGGGTTTGGATGTACCACCTCCAGAACCCGAAAGCGGATCACTGAGGTATCATATCGGTGATGCATCCCGACATGTCTGCCAATGGTGGTCAACTTGCCACTTCTGGAGTAGTAGACGTGGTCGCCAATCCTTTGCCTTAGCTCACAGATGGTTTTACCAACATAGTAGGCCCTACAGCTACAGGTCATCAAATAAATGACGCCCCTAGTGCTACAATCAGCAAACACACGTGGTATAAATAGCTCGCCGTTTGGTAAGGTAAAACGTTTGCCCTCCTGTATCCAGGGGCAATGAGGACAATCTCCACATTTAAAAGTCCCAAAAGGTGTAGTTTTAGGGACATTAGCTGAACTATAGTGGCTATGAGTGAGACGATCCCTTAAGGAACAGGCCCTCCAGAAGACTAATTCCGGGGTGGGTCGTACATGTTTCTTAAGGATGTGATGTTCTGTTAACATGTGCCAGTTATTAGATAAGATAGTTCTCAGTATATTATGATGGGCAGAGTACGTGGTTATAAACCTAACTGAGCTAGTGGCATGTAGTGTAGCCTTGGGGCGGTCATAGAGCAAAAAGCTCCTTGAACGTGCAAACGCCTTGTTGAACGCTTTTTTAAGGATAGTAAGGTAATATCCCCTGCAAAGAAGCCGTTCCCGCAGAGCATCAGCCTGAGTCTTGAAGTCACTATCACGTGTGCAATTCCTGCGCAACCACAGTGGCTGGGGATGCGCACTGGTAGCGTATAGCAAGGTATTACCAGCAGTTGGTTTACGGTAGAGGTCCGTACCGAGTACCATCTGGTTGCTTGACAATGGACAGATCCAGAAATGGGATCTGGCCATTGTTAAACTTAGGTTGTTAAGCTTAGGTTGAATTTATTTTCATCCAATTTATGGATGAATTCCAAGTCTCTCCTGGGTCCCTGTCCAAACCAGGAACAGGTCATCTATGTAGCGATACCATAGGAGAATCTCCGTCAAGTACTCTGTGTATCTTTCATCTGAATGTACAAATTTTTCCCAGCCTCCTAGGTATAGATTCGCATAGGCGGGGGCGCAAGACGTCCCCATGGCAACTTCTTGGATTTGTAAGAAAAGCTGGTCATTAAAGGTGAAATCGTTTTTTGGTCAAAATACATTTTAGGAGTGCCAGGATAAATTAATTCAGGGGCCAGGTCGTCATGTCTTGCTCATACAAAAAGGATCCAGCCATCAGGACGCCCCGTTCGTGGGGGATACTAGAGTACAAAGCCTCAATATCAATAGAAGGGTGTCCGGAGGGATCTGGATCCCCTTGATATGTTGCAAGAGATCCACAGAGTCCTTAATATAAGACGGAAGACTTCGTACATGGGGCATTAAAAAGGCGTCCACAAATTTACTGCAGTTGTCGGTTAAGGAACCAATCCCCGAGACAATAGGTCTCCCTGGGGGTGTCTTCATGTTTTTATGCATTTTTGGGAGAGAATAAAATGTAGGGACACAAGGAAATTTAGGAACAAGGAACTCCAAAGTGTCCTTGTCAATGAGGCCTAAAAAGAAGGCCTCAGTGCAAAGGACACCTAGCTCCTGAGCAAACGATGATACAATAGATTCAGAAATGGGACGGTACCAATTCCGATTCTTCAGAATAGCCAGACATATGGATTGATATTGGTCATGTGTCATCAAAACAATGTTACCCCCTTGTCGGACTGTTTGATAATGACGTCAGAACGTCGCTGTAAAGTTTTGAGGGCCCTAATTTGGTTTGGATCAAGATTGGGAGTAATTGCCCCAATGTTGTAACTTTAGATCCCTAATAGTGGCCTGTACAAAGGCCCAGATAGCAGGGCAGATCATCAAATCTAGAAACCACCGTGACCGCAGACGAAAGGGTTTGGATCGTGTTATCCATTCTCCATCACTCAATTGAGGTTCACTATGTAGAGATGCGGAGCTGTAAGAGGTGTTAGCGGAACTGTCTTGTGATGGTTGTGAGCTAGCCACCGCTCCCTGATCATATAAGAGCATAAGGTCACGAAGTGCTCGAAATTCTTCCATGCTGAAATGTTTGGTCCGTTCCGTTAATTCACGTTCAAGAGTTAAATTCTCATGATCTTTGTCAAAGAGAAATTTAAAAGTCAGATTACGTGCAAAAAGATATAAATCTTTTATAGACTCATTTACTTTAAGCGCATCCTGAGGGCAAAAGCCCAAACCCAATTGTAACACAGAGCATTCATCATTCGTCAGATGATAGGGAGTGATATTAATGATGTAAAGATTTACATCATGTGGGGAGTGTTTGGTGGGGGTTGTATGATGTGAGGGGCTTGTGTGGGTTTGAGTACATAAGTGTCCAGGTTCCCCTGTTGCTTCTTTAGATCTAAAAAAATTAAGTCTTCATTGACCTTGGCGTACTTGTTAGTCATAAGTGCAGAATTAAGCACTTTAGGGATAGTGCTGTGTAAAGTGGAATTACCCACCACCCCTTCCAATGAAGTGGTAGTGTCTGTACAAATTTGTGCAGAAGGTGTTCGTGAGGGTTTCGTGACTTTAGGAGTTTTTTTATTTTTCTTAAGGCTGGCAGGTGGGGTACTGCCTCCATACCGGAATCTCTTGCGTGCTGAATGAGTTGCTGGTGTAGTTGTGGGTCGCATATTGCTTGAGAGGGAAAGAGTAGAGGAAAGGGAAGAGTCGGATTCAGCCCCCCTGAAAGAATTTCTCGGGGCATTCGTCTGAACTCTCCTCCCGCCCATACTTCTCTCCGACCAAGCATATCCATCTGAAAAGGCTGCTTTATCCTTATTAAATGTATTTTGTTTTTTAAGAATTATGTCCTTATTAATTTTTTCCAAATGTTCCTAAAGTTCCTTCCATCTGGCCTCAACAATTGAGTTGTCAGCCAGGTGGATATATACGGAGTTAAGGCGATCAATCTCAAAATCAAGTGCATTCATATCACAGGTGTATTGTGAGATTAAGGCTTTCATTAGATCAATACTACAGTTCGTCTGAATATTTTCCCAGGTTTTTTTAAAGTCAATAGAAGGGTCTTTAATAGTGGGAAAAATTTGACCCCATAAACCAAGGGGGCAAATCTTTTCCCCCATATACATTTTGAGATATTCAATGTGCCAGTGAAGATGTGATTTTTTCTTTAAAAAAAACAAACATTTTAGCAAACAAAGTTTTGATATCATCTTCAACTTTGTGGTCGTTCAAACAAGACGTTTTTAAATTAGACATAAAGCCTACCCTACTTCTGCATATATCTATACAACCTTTTATATATATATTTTGTTATGTTACAGCCTTATTCCAAAATGGATTACATTTATTATTTTCCTCAAAATTCTACAAACAATACCCCATAATGACAACGTGAAAGAAGTTTTTTTGAAATCTTTGCAAATTTATTTAAATATAAAAAATAAAAAAATCCCATGTACATAAGTATTCACAGCCTTTGCTCAATACTTTGGTGAAGCACCTTTGGCACCAATTACAGCCTCAAGTCTTTTTGAGTATGATACTACAAGCTTGGCACACCTATTTTTGGGCAGTTTCTCCCATTCTTCTTTACAGGACCTCTCAAGCTCCATCAGGTAGGATGGGAAGCGTCGGTGCACAGCCATTTTCAGAACTCTCCAGAGATATTCAATTGGGTTCATGTCTGGGCTCTGGTTGGACCACTCAAGGACATTCACAGAGTTGTCCCATTCTTTTTTTTATCTTGACTGTGTGCTTAGGGTTATTGCCCTGTTGGAAGATGAATCATCACTTCAGTCTGAGGTCCAGAGTGCTCTGAAGCAGGTTTTCATCAAGGATGTCTCTGTACATTGCTGCATTCATCTTTGCCTCGATCCTGTCTAGTCTCCCAGGACCTTCCATTAAAAATCATCCCCATAGCATGATGTTACCACCACCATGCTTCACTGTAGGGATGGTATTGGCCAGGCAATGAGTGGTGCCTGATTTCCTCCAAATATGGCGCTTTCCATTCAAGCCAAAGAGTTCAATCTTTGTTTCCTCAGACCAGAGAATTTTGTTTCTCATGGTCTGAGAGTCCTTCAGGTGCCTTTTGACAAACTCCAGATGGGCTGTTATGTGCCTTTTACTGAGGAGTGGCTTCAGTCTGGCCACTCTGCCATACAGGCCTGATTGGTGGAGTGCTGCAGAGATGGTTGTTCTTCTGGAAGGTTCTCCTCTCTCCACAGAGAAACGCTGGAGCTCTGTCAGAGTGACCATTGGGTTCTTGGTCACATCCCTGACTAAGACCCCCTTCACACTGGAGGCATTTTGCGGGGCTAAAAATAGCACCTGTAAAGTGCTTGAAAAATGCCTCCCCTGCAGCCCCAGTGTGAAAGCCTGAGTGCTTTTAAACTGGAGCAGTGCGCTTGCATGATGTTAGAAAAAGTCCTGCAAGCAGCATCTTTGGAGCGGTTTAGGAGCGGTGCATACACTGCTCCTCCACAGCCCCTGCCCATTAAAATGAATGGGCACAGCTGCCTAAGCACCTGCAAAGCGATTCGGCATCAACGCTTTTCAGGCACATTTAATCCTTATGTTCATGGGATTTTTTTCATTTTTTATTTTTAATAAACTTTCAACCAAACCTCTTTCACGTTGTAATTATGGGGCATTGTTTGTAGAATTTTGAGGAAAATAATGAATTTAATCTATTTTGAAATGAGGCTGTAATATAAGAAAATGTGGAAAAAGTGAAGCGCTGTGGATACTTTCCGGATGCACTGTATATATGTAATTTTTTTAATCCAAAGGTCTTTTAGCTATCCCAGTAAGTAGGGATGAGCTGAACGCCCCCTGGTTCAGTTCACACCAGAAAATGCGAACATGCGAATAAAGTCTATGGGCCATGAATGTGAAGAATCAAAAGTGTTCATTTTAAACGCTTTCGGACCAGCCACCGCAGTTATACTGCGGCAGGTTGGCCCCCCCGGCACGAGCCATCGTAGCTGTAGGCCGGCTCTTTAAGACGCCTCCGGTGGAGCCTGAAGCGTGTTCCCGGAGCTGATGTTAGTGCCCGGTGGGTGCAATGACCGATGGGCACCCACAGTCGCTCGTGACAGAGCGAGAACCGGATCTGTGTGTGTAAACACACAATTCCCGGTTTTCTCAGGGGAGAGGATGCAGATCGTGTGTTCATAATAAGTATGAGCACCGATCTCTCTCCTCCCCTATTTAATTCCATACACCCACAGTTAGAACACACCTAGGGAACACAGTAAACTCCTTGATCGCCCCCTAGTGTTAACCCCTTCTCTGCCAGTGACATTTATACAATAATCAGTGGATTTTTTATAGCACTGGTCCCAAAAATGTGTCAGTCTCGATAAAAATCGCTGATCGCCGCTATTACAAGTAAAAAAAAAAAAATTACAGAAATCTATCCCCTATTTTGTAGACCCTATAACTTTTGCACGCAAACCAATCAATATGCACTTATTGCAATTTTTTAACAAAAATATGTAGAAGAATACATATCGACCTAAACTGAGGACATTTATTTATTGATTTTTATTTCTTTATTTATTATAGCAAACAGTAAAATATATTGGGGGTTATTTGCTAAACGTAAATCCACTTTGCACTTAGAAGTGCACTGCAAGTGCACTTGGAAGTGCAGTCATTGCAGATCTGAGGGGGACATGCAAGGAAAATAAAAAAACAACATTTTTGCTTGCACATGATTGGATGATTGGATGATAAAATCAGCAGAGCTTCACCTCCTTTCAGAACTTCCCCTCAGATCTACAGTGATCTACAGCAACTGCACTTCCAAGTACAATTTCAGTGCACTTGTAGTGCAAAGTTGACTTGCCTTTAGTAAATCAACCCCTTTGTGTTTTTTTCAAAATTGTTGATCTTCTTTTGTATATAGTGCAAAAAAAAAAAACCGCAAAGGTGATCAAATGCCACCAAAAGAAAGCTCTATTTGTGGGAGAAAAGGGACGTAAATTTTGTTTGGGTACATCATTGTGCGACCACACAATTGTCAGTTAAAGTGACGCTTGGGGGTCCCCTTAATCTGCCTGTAAAGTAGCATATCTTTACCATGTATACAACACTACCGCAGCAAAATTACATTTCTAAAGGAAAATGTCATTTAAAATTGCTTGCGGCTGTAATGTATTGCCGTATCCCGGCAATATACATAAAAAATCATTGAAAAAAATGGCATGGGTCCCCCCAGTCCATACCAGACCCTTCAGGTCTGGTATGGATATTAAGGGGAACTCCACACCAAATGAAAAAAAAAATGGGGTGGCCCTTAAGGTCTGGTATGGATTTTAAGGGGAACCCCGTGCCAGAATTTAAAAAAAGATGGCATGAGCCCCCCAAAATTCCATACCAGACCCTTATCCGAACATGCAACCTGGCAGGCTGCAGGAAAAGGGGGGAGCGAGAGAACAAAAAAAATGTGGAGGCGGCTGAGAGCTATAGAAGGTATTTTTACTCATTCAAGAATACATACTTACATTTATTATTAATTATTAATTTGAAATAAAAAAACAACAAAACAGAGTTTAATTTCCCTTCAGGAGTGTGTGTGTGTCAGGGTTGCCAACCATCCATCCATACATTTATGGACAGTTTATAAAAGATTTACGATCTGTCCATAAATGTCTGTTACGTACAGCGCCTGCCCTTAAACAATATGCGCAGTTCCGTATCCGGCCGGGCTAAGATGGTCTTGGATGGGGGGCGAGCATGTGGTGACATCATGGTACTTCTTGGCGCCTTTTTTGAATCACAGCAGGACTGGAGGGGGAGCTGGGACTCAGGAAAAGGAAACAGGTGACCCGCTCACTGGTGGGACTGTGTCACGGATGAAGAGGAGGAGAAGAGGACAGACAGAGGTGACAATAAGAAGCAGCCAGCCTGAGCTGCAGGGACTGGACCGTGTCTGACTGCACTGCTGCACCCGAGTGAGCAATGGAGGTCAGGTCAGTGACAGCTCCCATCCAGGCAGGCCACACAAAGTCTGTGGGGGGGGGAGGCAATGATGTAAGAGGGAAGTAAATAATATTGTATTGTAAGGGAAACACTGATATAAAATGTCCTCATTATATCAGTAACCCCCCCACCATTAGTGCATTCACTCTGCGGAAGGTTTTCTGTGATCACCAAAGTCCCTCTCCCCACATCAGAGTTCTCAGCATTCCCCTTTACATCTGAGTCTGTAGGATTTCCCCTTACAGTACAAGGGGGACCCTGATGTAGGTGGTAACTCTGGTGTAAATGGGAATGCTGCAGATTCTGATGTAAAGTTAGGGCTCTGTGACCAGAGACCACCTTACATCAGAATCCCCCTTTACATCAGAGTAAACAACATTCCCCCTTATATCATGGTCTGCAGTGCTCCCCTTTACTTTAGAGTTCCCCTTTGCACTGTACAAGGGAATCCTGCAAACTCTGATGTAAGGGGAAACACTGGACTCTTGTGTAAGGGGGGGGGGGCTCTGGTGACCTTCCAGGTCTGCAGCATTCCCCTTTACATCAGGATCTGCAGTGTTCCCCTTTACATCAGTGCAATGGGGAACCCTGTAGACTCTGATGTAAAGAACAAAGAACAAATGCAATTATTACAAGGTTTCTGGCTCACAAGACTTACATTTTTTTTATAGAAAAGAGAATACAAAACATGAACCCAGCAAGTGAATGCTGATGGACTGTATGCTGACAAAATGTGCTCTCTCCCAAAGGGTTAAGCAGTGGGGAAGAGTTTGGAAGGCACTGGCTAGCAGGACTTCTTAAAGTGGGGCTCTACCCAAAAGGGGGAGCTTTGCTTGTCTGCCCCCCCTCCGCTACCACATTTGGCACCTTCTGGGGGGAGCGGGTACATGGTTTTTGGCCCCCTCCTCCTGCTGGCACATTCACAGAGCACAGCACGCTTCACGCATGCACAGTAGGGGACCACTTTAGTGGAGATGGTAGCGGCAGCACCCGATAGCTGACTGAAAAATGAGCTCAGGTGAGGACACTGCTGGATTCCTGGACAGGTAAGTGTCCTAATATTAAAAGTCAGCAGCTACAGTGTTTATAAATACTGTAGCTGCTGACTTTCATTTTTTTTTAAGGAGCCTGGCACTCCTCTTTAAGTTATGTCCTGGAACCTAGAGCTCAGAGACTTTGTGGAGCTTTGGGAGGAAAAACCCTCTTAGGTTTCCATCATACCTAGTAGCTAGACCTCATTAAAGAGGAGTTCCGTCACTCCACAAAAATATTTAAAGTCAGCAGCTACAAATACTGTAGCTGCTGACTTTTAATACTATGACATTTATCTGTCCAGGGTTCCCGCGATGTTGGCACCCCAGCCGAATTTCAGATCGGCTCTCGGGTGCTGCTGCTGTCATTCCTTCTAAGGGAAACCAGCACGGCTTCACAGCCAGTTCCCTACTACACAGGCTCGAAGCACGCAGCACATTTTAACTGGCCTGGCGGTGGAGGAAGGAGGAGAGGTAACGAACGTCCGAGGGACAGCGCCGCAGCGCTGTCTGCCGGAAGTGGGGAAGGGTACCTGTCAAAAACAAGTACCTGTTCCCCCCCCCCCTGAAAGGTGCCAAATGTGGCATTGAAGGGGGGAAGCAGATAAGCAGAGGTTACACTTAATTGATCTAAGATGTCAATCTCTCTCAGGGCACTCTCTGCTGTGGGTGCTTGCTGCTGTGTAAAAAGGCTGATTTCTGATAGAACACTAAAAACATACATGTGCTGCCTGTTTGTTTTTAGGGAATTCATTAAGGGTTAACCTGTTAGCCAAGGACTAGGTTTAGCTAGTTGCCAGATGGAGCTGATGTTATGTTTGTTTTATGAAATGGACTTGCTGTACAAAACCCTCCTTAACTGAAAATGTATTTGTTTTCTGCCTCTCTAAGCAAAAGCACAGAAGAAACAGGATTGGACTGTTCCTGGGTGTCTCATGCATAGTTTATCGTTGTTACTACCAGCTGAGCCGGTTCCCCTTACAGTATATACCGTATAATGAGTGTGTGTGTGTACAGTATATACACATTATATACATACACATATATTTATTTATATTTATCTTACACATAAACACATACGATATTCCAGTAAAGTTTACATGAGCTTGTGTTAGTAGACAGATATAGTTGTTGTAGCAATCCTTGCACAGTGGACATTGCCAGTTTTCATCCATCTCTGCTGTGATTGAGTGAGGGTGACAGTACATTGCGTAGGACACACTTCAACAGTACGCTGTAAATTTTGTAGAAGCTGGCAGGCTGATCTTGTTAAGGAGAAGTCAGTTGGGGGGTCATCTGAGAAAAAGGGGAGGGGGTAGCAGTTGTGATGGTGGGTGGTTGTCTGTTGATGATTGAGGAAACTGGGAGTAAATTCATTTTGCTTGGGGCATTTTGTCAACTGCCAGTGTCACCATTCAAAACCAGTCACCCATCCCAGTCTCTGCTTTTCAGAGGTCAGTGGTTCACTATAAATCACAGCTCTGCATAGGAATCAGTGCATGAAATAACAGCAAAGAGGGGACTTATTCTGAATCAAAATGACTTACAATTTTCTCCAAGCTTCTTTAAAGAGGATGGATAACCTTTTCGGTACCAAATTGAAGAGCAATTCTTGGCAGTGCTTTATAATGTGGAGCCATAACATCTGGCTGTCAAGAGGTTAAATAATTAATCACAAGATTATAAGGAATAAAATGCCTACAATTTTGCTACTATATAATTTGTTTTTTAAACCCCACAAATAAATTTTTTTTTTTTATTTAATTTATAAAATTCTATTTCCCTGAAAGTCTTAAAGTATAACTTGCACTATGTTATCTGCGCAGTGTATCCTTTTCTAAGCTTTTCTCAAACTTGCTTCTGCATTGTTGAAATTATTATTATTATAATTTATATTATATATATATATATATATATATATATATATATATATATATATATATATATATATATATATATATATATAATTCTTAATAATTAATTTACATTTAAACAATATTACATTTCAAAGTTATTGCACAGATAAACACAAATTATAAAGCAAAAAAAATACGGATAAGATTGTAAACAGTGCATATGAACAGAAAATTGCCGCACTAAAATGACAAAGAAATAAAGTCCCATAAATATTATAGTCCAATTAGAAGTGATATAGTCCAGTCATGAAACAAGTAGATCACTCCAAGGAAAATGTGAATTATTAAGTGTTCATCTATATGAAAAAAAAAACACCTTGATAGTGACTATCATATAAAAGGGTGAAACACCCAGGTGCACCTCCACCATATAATATGAGATGGCTGTTTACCAGAGGAAATGGACTCTAGATTATAAGAGTCATAAGCACCGTATTATATAATATCCTTAAGACAGCAGTCATATTGCATATATGCAATGTATATCCATCCCGGGATTCAAGCCGACAGCCTCGTGGGGTTGGCAGGCGTGGTCTTGTCGTGAGCATTGACTCTGCCCAACTTGTTTTATGAAAGATCAAGTCATCTGGGGCATGGGGGCCACACTCGTCATAGGGGAGTACAGTTGAGACCAAACAGCTGTTTGTCAAGCCTCGTTTGACAACCTGACGTGATCTTTCACGAAACTCATTGGGCGGAGTCTATCAAGGTGTTTTTTCACATATGTTGAACACTTAATCCCTCACATTTTCCTTGGAGTGATCTATTTGTTTCATGATTGGACTATATCACTTCTAATTGGACTATAATATTTATGGGACTTTATTTCTTTGTCATTTTAGGGCCGGTTCACACAGCGGGCGATGCGAGGCGACACGACTCGCCTCGCCTCGCTCCCGCAAGTCGCCCCCGTTCTGTACAATGGAACCGTTCTGAGAGGAGCGACTCGAGTCACTCCGACTCAGAAAAAAGGTTCCTGTACTACTTTCGGGCGACCTCGGGGCGACTTGCATTGACTTCTATACAGAAGTCATTTGCAAGTCGCCGCCGAGGCCGCTGCAGGTCGCGGCGAGGCAAGTCGGAGTCGCCTCGCCTCGCCTGCAGTGTGAACCGGCCCTTAGCCCAGCAATTTTCTGTTTGTATAAACATTATTAAATACACTAATAGATTAATTACAATGTCACAGTTGTCAAGACATTTAAATTTACTTTGCAGCAGAATCATTGTTCCTGGGTTCTCTACTTACAATTCTATTTCAGAGGACTTCATCATGTTGCATTCACATATAGTATACAGTGCCTTGAAAAAAGTATTCCCTTGAAATTTTCCACATTTTGTCATGTTACAACTACAAAGGTAAATGTATTTTATTGGTATTTTATGTGCTAGACCAACACAAAGTGGCACATACTTGTCAAGTGGAAAGAAAATGATAAATGGTTTTCAAATATTTTTTACAAATCAATATCTGAAAAATGTGGCATGCATTTTGTATTCAGCCCTCTCTACTCTGATACTCCTAACTGAAATCTAGTGGAAACAATTGCCTTCAGAAGCCACTAGTAAATAGAGTCCCCCATGTGTAATTTAGTCTCAGTATAAATACAGTTGTTCTGCGAAGTCCTCAGGGATTTCTTAGAAAACCTTAGTGAACAAACAGCATCATGAAGGCCAAGGAACACACCAGATAGGTCAGGGATAAAGTTGTGGAGAGGTTTAAAGCAGGGTTAGGTTATAAAAAAATCCCAAACTTTGAACATCTCACGGAGCACTGTTCAATCCATCATCCAAAAATGGAAAGAGTATGGCTCAACTGCAAACCTACCAAGATGTAGCCGTCCACCTAAACTGACAGGCCGGGCAAGGAGAGCATTAATCAGAGAAACAGCCTAGAGGCCCATGGTAACTCTAGAGGATCTGCAGAGATCCACAATTCAGGTGGGAGATTCTGTCCACAGGACAACTATTAGTCATGCACTCCACAAATCTGGCCTTTATGGAAGACTGGAAAGAAGAAAACCAGTGTTGAAAGAAAGGCCATAAGATGTCCCGTTTGCAGTTTGCTAGAAGCTATGTGTGGGACAAAGCAAATATGTGGAAGAAGGTGCTCTGGTCAGATGAGACCAAAATTTAACTTTTTGGCCTAAAAGCAAAGTGCTATGTGTGGTGGAAAACTAACACTGCACATCACTCTGAACACACCATCCCCACCGTGAAACATGGTGGTGGCAGCATCATGTTGTGGGGAGGCTTTTATTCAGCAGGAACAGGGAAGCTGGTCAGAGTTGATGGAGATATGAATGGATCCAAATACAGGGCAATCTTAGAAGAAAACCAGTTAGGGAGTGCAAAAGACTTGAGACTGGGACGGAGGTTCACCCTCCAGCAGGACAACAACCCTAAACATACAGCCAGAGCTACTGGTTTAGATCAAAGCATATTCATATGTTAGAATGGCCCAGTCAAAGTCCAGGCCTGAATCCAATTGAGAATATATGGTAAGACTTGAAAATTTCTGATCATAGACGCACTCAATCCGACAGAGGTTGAGCTATTTTACAAAAATGTACAGCTGTAATTGCAGCAAAAGGTGGTTATACAAAGTATTGACTGAATACAAATGAACGCCACACTTTTCAGATATTTATTTGCAAAACAATTTGAAAACCATTTATCATTTTCCATCCACTTCACAATTATGAGCCACTTTGTCTTGGTCTATCACATAAAATCCCAATAAAATACATTTATGTTTTTGGTTGTAACAAGGGGTATAAATACTATTTCAAGGCACTGTATGTGTTGTGTAGGGATGAGCTTCGAGTTCGAGTCGAACTCATGTTCTACTCGAACATTGCCTGTTCGCCTGTTCAGCGAACAGTGAACAATTTGGGCTGTTCGCAGCAAATTCGAAAAGCCGGAACACCCTATACAAGTCTATGGGAGAAATCTAAAGTGCTCATTTTAAAGGGTAATATGCAAGTTACTGTCCTAAAAAGTGTTTGGGGACCTGGGTCCTGCCCCAGGGGACATGGATCAATGCGAAAAAAAGTTTTAAAAACTGAAGTTTTTTCAGGAGCAGTGATTTTAATAATGATTAAAGTGAAACAATAAAAGTGTAATATTCCTTTAAATTTCGTAGCTGGGGGGTATCTAAAGTATGTCTGTGAAGGGGCGCATGTTTCTGCTGCTTAGAACTGTCCCTGCACAAAGTGTCATTTGTGCAGGAAAAAAAGTATTTTAAAATCACTTGCGGCTAAATTGTCGGCTCCCCGTAATACAGAGAACACTCAATGAGTGTTCTCTGTATTAGCCGACAATTCATTCATACATTGATAAAAAAAAAGCGTGGGGGTTCCCCTAAATTCAATTACCAGGCCCTTCAGGTCTGACATGGATATTAAGGGGAACCCCGTGTCAAATAAAAAAAAAAATTACGTGGGGGTCCCCCTAAATATCCATACCAGACCCTTCAGGTCTGATATGGATATTAAGGGGAACCCCGCATCAAATAAAAAAAATTGACGTGGGGTCCCCCTAAAAATCCATACCAGACCCTTTATCTGAGTACGCAACCTGGCAGGCCGCAGGAAAAGAGGGGGGGGCCCCCAGATCCCGGCCCCCCCTGTTTGAAATGGTAAGGGGGTACAAAAGTACCCCTACCATTTCACAAAGAAAGTGTAAAAATGGTTAAATAAGACAAACACACTTTTGAAAAATTCCTTTATTAAAAATAAAAAAAAACAAAAAAAAAGATTCCAGCGGTGCTAATCCACTCTTGCTATCCAGCGAAGAATCTCCGGGGTCCAGCGATGGATGATCATATCCAGCGACGGGGGATCTCTCAGTCCAGCGCTGTCCATACATCCGTCTTCTGTCTCCAGTGCGGAGACACTGCGGAGATCCCAGCGCTGACGTTTCTTATATTAGGAGGGCGAGGTCTCCCGTCACCTGACCCCGCCCCCTCTGACACTGGTGAAGGGAGCCAGGAGTTCCCCAGTGACGTGTGGGTGACCCCGCCCCCTCTGATGTAACGCAGGTTTCCGCTGGATATGATCATCCATCACTGGACCCCGGAGATTCGTCACTGGATAGCAAGAGTGGATTAGCACCGCTGGAATCTTTTTTTTTTTTTTTTTTTTTTTTTAATAAAGGAATTTTTCAAAAGTGTGTTTGTCTTATTTAACCATTTTTTACACTTTCTTTGTGAAATGGTAGGGGTACTTTTGTACCCCCTTACCATTTCAAACAGGGGGGGCGGGATCTGGGGGTCCCCTTGTTAAAGGGGGCTTCCAGATTCTGATAAGCCCCCCACCCGCAAACCCTCACAACCACCGGCCAGGGTTGTGAGGATGAGGCCCTTGTCCTCATCAACATGGGGACAAGGTGCTTTGAGGGGTCACAGACCCCCAAAGCATCCTCCCAATGTTGAGGGTATGTGGCCTGGTACGGTTCAGGAGGGAGGGGGGCCGCTCTCTCGTCCCCCCCTCTTTTCCTGCGGCCTGCCAGGTTGCATGCTCGGATAAAGGGTCTGGTATGGATTTTTAGGGGGACCCCACGTCAATTTTTCTTTTAAATTTGACACGGGGTTCCCCTTAATATCCATGTCAGACCTGAAGGGCCTGGTAATTGAATTTAGGGGAACCCCCACGCTTTTTTTTTTTATCAATGAATGAATGAATTGTCGGCTAATACAGAGAACACTCATTGAGTGTTCTCTGTATTACGGGGAGCCGACAATTTAGCCGCAAGTGATTTTAAAAGACTTTTTTTCCTGCACAAATGACACTGTGCAGGGACAGTTCTAAGCAGCAGAAACATGCGCCCCTTCACAAGCATACTATAGATACCCCCCAGCTACGAAATTTAAAGGAATATTACACTTTTATTGTTTCACTTTAATTATTATTAAAATCACTGCTCCTGAAAAAATTGCAAACATTTTTTTCGCATGGATCCATGTCCCCTGGGGCAGGACCCAGGTCCCCAAACACTTTTTAGGACAGTAACTTGCATATTACCCTTTAAAATGAGCACTTTAGATTGTGAACGTTCGAGTCCCATAGACTTTAATAGGGTTCTAAAGTTCACACAAAGTTTAGGTCTGATCGCAGGTTCTGGTGCGAACCGAACAGGGGGGTGTTCGGCTCATCCCTAGTGTTGTGGTAACATACAGTACAATGCTCATTTTATTGTCCACTACTGCATAGCATGTTAGTGCGTGGAACTAAGTGTGGTGACTGTAATGAATGAAAAAACTGAAATAAAAAACCTGAATTGAGCTCAACCATCCCTGTCAAAATGACTGTATATGAACTTGCTGGATTAATTAAAATAGTATTTATTATCAAACTTTTGACATTAATAAATAATATTTTAATTGATCCAACAAGTTCATGTCATTTTCACAGGGATGGTGGAGCTCAATTCAGGTTTTTTATTTCAATTTTTTCACAGTTTTTCTTCTTGCCGAGAGCTCCCGTTCCTAGTAGTGTATCTGTCTTTTTGAAGCAGACATTGTGGGTGTTCATTATATGGACACAGGTGTTGGTGTCTTGAGGGCCCAAATCCCCTGTAGTATGAGGACTGTAATGACTGTTTTGTGTATTTTAGACACAAACATGAACCATTTGTGTGTTATTGCGCACTGCATTGAAAGAATGGTCCAAATAAGTCTTGTTTTGTTACTATCCCATTTAATTGAATGGGCTGCCTTAATGAATTCAACCCAGCTCAGGAAAATGCCTGTGTTAATGCAACACATTGGGGTTGATTTACTAAAAGCAAATCCACTTTGCACTTGGAGGTGCAGTCGCTGTAGATCTGAGGGGGGCATGCAAGGAAAAAAAAACAGCATTTTTGCCTGAACATGATTGGATGATAAAATCAGCAGAGCTTCCCCTCATTTCAAATCTTCCTTTCAGATCTACAGTGACTGCACTTCCAAGTGCACTTATAGTGCACAGTGAATTTGCCTTTAGTAAATGAACCCCATAGTCTGAATAGGCTCTTTCGGTAACCAAAACTATAAGAGGCCACTTGTGACTAACTCATGCACAGAAACTGTTGGTACATATACGCCTAGCATGAACATTGCACCTTAAAGAGGAAGTAAACTCTCCCACTCTGATGCTTCTTTTCATTTAGTCCATTATAATAAGTAATTATCAAACTATAGCCACTGTAATCCAGCCCAAATCACATATTACTTACTGTTTAAAGAAACTTTAAAAAACTTGTTTCCAGGGGTTAGGCAGCGCCATCTTAAGTCCACAGTGGAGTGTATTACTTTGAGCACTTCCTTTACTGTTAACCAAGCCTCCTTCTCAATCCAATGTTTCTATGGCAACCCTGCTTCCCTGTTCATAGCTGACTTGTTTTATTTCATAGTATTTACTTGTGCCGATGGTCTAATGTTTGCCTGTGTAAGTCTTATCAGCTTCAGTTGATAAGACTGCAGTAATGGCCAGGTTTACACTGCATGTGATGTCACATGGTCACATGGGGTGTAGGAGGAAGTTCTGAGTGATTATGCAGCCTTCTGGGATATCAGTGGTGTGCCGTAGGAAGTCCTGATAATAGATAGACAAGCACATACAGAGTGTGCCGTAAATGAGGGGAGATCTGGGTATGCTCAGTGACGTCATTCTAAAGAACAAAAAGGATTACAACAATACAAAGCAAGTAAGGAGATATCTACAAGCAGTGTTCATTAGGGTTTTGTATGCTGATTTACATGGTACAAAGTTGTGGATAGTTTACAACCACTTTAAAATGATGCTAAACAGAGAAGTGTGAATTGCTAGAATTCATTCACATAAACCATTTATATCATGCCACTGTATTTTGTTGTTGTTTTCTTTTTTAACCATATCAGTACCTTATTCTGCAGCACTGTTATGTGGTCACATGATTTTTCCCTGGTCTATGGCATTTGCAGGGAAGGATCCTTGAGAGGGTATTCTAATACCTGCCCCTGTAGTGTTTAGCAATAAGAGAACATGGAAGAGGAGGGAGGGGAGTGTAATTTACCACCAAGCATACACACAAATGTTACTCTATAGTCACATTGGATGCACAGATAAGAAAAAGGAGGAAATTAAGAGCCTAAAACTGAGCATGCTCAGTAGAGTACACCAGCTGGCCTACACAATCTTAGCCTGCAATGTGGACAGAGAAGAGGAGAGGGACAGATAAAGGCAGGATCAGCCAGGTATATTTCACTCTATACAAAACAAATGCTTTAGTGGCTTTGTGAGTATGAACACTGTTATATTACATGTAGTGGGAGGTTTTCATAGTCTGATTGTTTGGTTTTTGCTGTTATCCAGGGCTCATCTCAGAAAGTTGGGAGTTTTTTTATATCTTTAAATATTTCACTGGTATTTGAATGTACCTTACCTGAATAGTGAGGACTGGTACAATGTTTGAGACAATTCCTTTAATTTCTCTGGTCTCAGCAATATATAAATTCATAGACTTTAGGTTTCTGCATAGAGCCACCCCCCATAATTGAACCCAGCAATCTTTTATTTTGATGGTGTGAGGGGCAGGATGGCCACTTTTCCACATCTTATGAACCTGTCCATTTATTTCCACTTTCTGGCAAGAGATGGTGCACTAAACTGAAGAACTTCTTAAGACTCTAGCCTCGAGACCTGTATCTCCTAAACCCTGTCAACTTGGACTGGTGCTTGATGTGGGTTGCACAACCTAATTTATTTCTTTGTCAGGGAGGCATCAGCCATGTCATGGAAAAAAATTATGGCTTCTCACAATCTTCTCCTGGAAACAACTTATTAATGCAAGTTTTCCACTATACTATACCACCTTAACCAGTTTCCGACGATGTCACGCAGATATACTGGGGCACAATGGCTCTCCTGGGTGAAACCCCATATGGGTACGTCCTACCCTTTTTTCGGTCCCCAGAGGGCACGCAGGCACCCACTGCATTGCGGGGGACCTGATGCACGTGGCCAGCGGGCACAATCGCCACCGGCAATCATGCGCATGAGCGCCAGCCCAGGGATTTGTGTGTGTAAACACACAAATCCCTGTGCTGTCAGAGGAGAGGAGCCATATCATTTGTTCCTACTAAGTAGGAAAAATGATATGGCTCTTCTCCTAGTCAAGCCTATCTCCATACAGTTAGAACACACTGAGGGAACACACAATTAACCTCTTGATTGCCCCCTATTGTTAACCGTTTACCCGCCAGTGACATTTACACAGTAATCAGTGCATTTTTATAGCACTGATCACTGTATAAATGCCAATGGTTCCAAAAAAGTGTCAAACATCTCTCTGATCTGTCCGTGGCAATGTCAGAGTACCGCTAAAAATAGCAGATCACCGCCATTACTAGTAAAAAAAGAAATACATAAATAAAAATGCTATAAAAATGCCATAAATATTTCCCTTAGTTTGCAGATGCTATAACTTTTGCGCAAACCAATCAATTGTGATTTTTTTTACCAAAGATATGTAGAAGAATATATATTGGCCTAAACTGATGAAGAAATTTCTTTTTCTTTTAAATTTTGGGGATATTTATTATAGCAAAAAGTAAAAAATATATATTTTTTCAAAATTGTCACAGTTTTTTGTTTATAGCGTAAAAAATAAAAACTGTAGAGGTGATCAAATAGCACTAAAATAAAGCTCTATTTGTGCGGGGAAAAATACACAAATTTTGTTTGGGTACAGTGTTGAACCGATGCAGTGCCAAATTGTAAAATGTGCTCTGATCAGGAAGGGGGTAAAATCTTCTGGTGCTGAAGTGGTTAAATTACCTTTCAAACCAGAGAATGGCCTGTGAAATTTTTCAAGATCTGAGCTTCATAATTGGATACACCCTCTCCAGCTAATGGACTGACTAAACAATTGAAAACTCTTAGCCATTAAGGGTAATTTCTCTGTGATTCCTCAGTGGTTATCATTTACACACTTGACTCTGCTTTGAGTTAAACTCTGCCCTTTATATTTACATAACCAAAAAGGGCAGTGCAGCATAGTTGTAACTGTCTCTAATGCTGAGACATATTATAAAATAACCAGTTTTACATGGGTATGTCCCTCCTTTTTCCCTTTCCTACCTTTCTTGAGTATATCCCCTCTCTTACTACCCTCACTCTCAATAAAATGCTTTCTGAGTTGATTACGTAGGACCTAGGACACGTATGCAGAATATATGATGTGACCATCCTCTGACTTCACTTAGTGCATGCTTGTACCAAGTAAGTGACTCCAAAATGTTTTAGGCCAGAGACAACTAGGCAACTAGAATTTTTGAAGCTCAGCTATGTCAGATTTTGTATTGATTTCAGTACAGGTTTACTTCAAGGCAGGACACTACTGTAATTCATCCGACTATGCATTTTACCATTTGTTTTATCCTAAGTTATTATAAGTCTAATGAACTGATATTTAACATTCCAGAGATGTTCAACTCTAGTTAGAATTGTGCTGTACTCATAAGTGTGCTCTTATCCATCATAAATGAGTTGTATATAAATAATTAGCCCTGGACCTAGGGTTGACAGATGCATTATGCATCAATGTTTTTAGAAATTAACACAATTCACGTAAAACTTTTTTTTATTAACTAACACTAGCACTATAGTTTGAAGATAATTCCCTTTCTGAAAAAGAGAAAGAACTTAAATTGCATGCAGATGACCACAAGATAGATAACATCAAATTAGAACTATTTTTGGCACAAAACATCTTTTGGCTGCAAAAATATGGCCACCGCCGCAAGATCTCTTTCCCCGTGTGTTCAGTGGAGAGGGGAGGGGCCTCCGACCTGTGCAGCCAATCAGCTTCTCCCTTCAGTGTACAAGTAGAAAATTCCTCCCCTCTCCACTGAACACACAGGGAAAGAGACCTGCAAATGGAGCTGCACCCAACCCCCCCACCCAATGGCCTGCTGCCAACAAGAGGCAGAGCCAAGGGACTTCACTGGGGGCACCTGATGTAAGGAGGAACTCCCTGCCTGAGGACATCTGATGTAAGGAGGGACTCCCTGCCTGGGGACATCTGATGTAAGGAGGGACTCCACTGGGGACACTTGATGTAAGGAGGGACTCCACTACCTGGGGGCACCTGATGTAAGGAGGGACTCTGCTGGGAATGCCTGGTGTAAGGAGGGACTACTACTACTACTACTACTGGGGACACCTGATGGCATCTGGTGGCAGGTGACTCAGGGCTCTCACTGATTCTGAATTATGGTGAGTTGAGCGATTTCATTTTATATTACAATGTAATAATATAAATAATGTGCTTCAATCATCCCGACACCATAACAAAAAAAACAAAAAACTTAAAATACCGCTAGTGATGGGACCTCTGTAGTAGGGGGAGGATGGGAAGGGGGCCAAAAATAATTTTTTTAAAATTAATAGATCAAAAGTATCTTGGGCTGTGGTCCACAGCCTACTCCCCTATGTCAGACAGTACATAGCATCACTGAATCAATGGTAACTTCACACTTGCAGAGATAAGCAATAAAATGTGTGATCCAACATTCTACAATAAGTATTGTTTAATAGAAAGATCTATTGAAATACATCAGACAATAAAAATAAAGGCAGTAACAAAACAAAAATGCAAGAAAAGGATGGCCATGTAAAAGAGTAGTAGTAGTAGTAGTAATCATATTCATCAATATCAACATCGTCATCATAATACTTTGCATATGTAAAATTAAAGAACACATCAGAATTATGTATACATATTTTGTACATTGTATTTTCTATACTCGTCATGAGGCCGGTCACACAACACTTTAATTAAACAGAGAATCATCCTTTTATCATCCTCCATGCTTTTATTAGTATCAGTACTGAGATTACAGAATTTATATATAAGCCCCCAGAGACTATACATGGGGTGGGACTGACTATAGCTGATGAGCTTGCAGAAGATTGACGATGATGTATAATGTAATAACTTATTATATTTGCTAATGTTGTAGCATTTACTTGAGCACCTATGTTGTCATAGAAGCAGAATCATAAATTACTGGCTGATACCTATATTATGAATTGCCTAAAAAATAAGGCAAAAATTAATGGAAACCTCTACACTTTGACTGTATTGTCTGTATTCAATTGTATCATATAGTTTCATCTGCCACTTAGTCATAAAATTGTGAAATACAAATTTAACTTAAATTACCTTCATTCATAACATTTGCTATATGCTGCTTTAAGCACTTTATGAATTGTTGACATCAATTGGGACATTGTCCTTGTAAAACAACCCATTAAGTTTAAAATAGAAATGAAAGGCAATTTGTGTGTATATACACAGGGGGCGCTGTTGAATCCAACCCATTCCTCTTGGGCTTCCATATGTGTTATCAGGTGATGTGCTGTCTGATTAGATGCTGTCACCCGGATGAACCTTGAGGCCATCTTGGGTGAGGCAGAGCCTACAAAATGCCCTGACTCACTACAGTTGGTGCGCATTCTGCATGGGGTGAGGTTAGGGAAAGGAACCCGATGGACAGGGAGAGTGACCCTAGTGCATGGACAGGTTTCAGGTGAATGCACCATTTGCATGTAATGTGTGTAATGTACATTGACACATGGTAAAATGGTAAAAAAAAGTAGTAACCAGGAATAAACATAGACTTGAATAATAGTTGATTTTGAATAGAACTTGAACGTCTTATGATGTGCAACGTTTCTTACACTTCTTAGCTTATCTTTGCATCAACTTTAGCATCTAATATAAAAGATACAGCTTTATTAAAAGTTTCAATTTGGTTTAGCTGCTTTTCTTAAGTCTAACTATCCTGAATGTTTCTTGGTCTTGGTTTTTCAAGCACAGCAAAATATTTAGTTTAACTGTGCCAAGCCGCTGAATTTAGAGTTCAAATATATATGTGCACTGTCTTGTCTTACCTAATAAAGAATTGTAACTATGTTTAGTCAGACTTGTCATTTAGCTTGTGCTCCAGGGTCTCCAGGCAGACAGCACAGTAAGGTCCTTGACCACCGCATTGAAGTCTACAGAGCATGGTCATGGACCTACTCCCACATCAGCATACAGATGAAGTCATCCCTGTTTTGTTTCCTTCCAACAGCAAGCCCACAGTGTTACCAATCTATCCCTCACCCCAAGTCCTGCTATAAAGAAGACTATAAAAGACTAATATGAAGGTAGATTGTACCAGTTATTTTATTATGCATTTAAGGATTTATATTGAATACATACACTGATTAAATGAGGATTCTCTAGAATTTTTCTGTAACTACCGTTAATAACTCCACTGCTTATAATAGCTCATTATCTGTCCATGTAAATTACGATAGACACTTCTACCTTCTTATAATATACTTTGCATTATTGCCAGGACTGATAGGTGCAAATTCTTTTGCCTCAATTATTTGCTGAGATGTGAATAACTCCACCTCTTGCAAAAGGTCCACCGTTGTCCATGCAATTTAAGGAAGCCACTCCTACCTTCTTGAAATAAGCATTTCCAGGACTGATAAGTGCAAATCCTTCTGCCCATGTAGCTATTCCCTTAAAGTGATGTGTTCCGTGTTGTTGTAATTGTTCCCTGCGGTGGTTTATCTAACCTCTCCTATAACACCACGCCTTAGTTATCCTATAACTGCTTCTCTGAAACCGGCTGCCCCTGGAGGGTTAAACAGCCCCCCCTTTGTCTGGATGTACAAATCAATGGACAGAATCAAGCCATTAAAATGTGCAGTTTTTGTTTATTGGAATGAAGTAATTAAATGGTTGGGTAAGGACAGGCCATACCTTCTTCTGATGAAAACTATTGATTTCTTGCCACGATTTTATAAGTGACACTGTTTTTGATTACTCTTGACAAACCTCCTTAGAGTGTTAATTAAATTGGCCGCAGATGAGCAGGTGTGGGAAATCATTACATCTCTCAGTCCGCACTTACTCGCTTCATATTTTGCTGTCTTGCATAATGAACGAGGGTCCAGGAGAGACGCACGCAAGGCAATATCTTTATCAGCAAAATTAACATTGAAGTTTGTTTTAATATCTTCTTCTATGCACAATGATTTTTTTCTCCCTTGAGTATATTCCGATGGATGGTCACACTGCTAGTCATTTTCAGAATAAGAAATCTTTTTTTCCTATTACACAAGTACAGTCAGACTATTGCTAAAGAATGGGGAGATCTTCATTCTGGTACACAAATGCAGCAAGCGCTAATTTCAGTGTACAGTATGGGAGAAATATCCAGCAAAAAATAAAATAAAAAATAAAACAGCGCTCTTGTACAAAAATGTGAAAACAAATACTATTGGAATCTGACATAATTAATAGGACTATATTATAACTATCTAGTCAACATAAACAACGTATCTAATGAAATGACAGAATACTATTCTTCCCATCATAAATAAAGCAAAGTTATTTAGTAATAGTCATTGGCAGAGCATGATTGAATATTTCTTTTTAACCAGCACTGACCAGAATATATAGTGCCAGATATTCCTAATAAATATGCTTTTGGACTACCAAACTATATTTAGAAAAAAATAGGGTTTAATAATAGTCAAGTTATAGGACAATCTCAGATCACATGTGTAAAAAAGGCTCAAAAGATACAAAGTTATACCGGGAACACATCAGCAGTCTTAATTTTATGGTCCAATTCATAAAGTAATAAATATGATATTCACCAAACATTCATTGCAGGTGTATCTTCCTGGTGTGTGTATTTTCAATTACAGTGATTAACTGATCACCTTATCTAGTGCAGGAGACATGCCCAGTCGAGGCCTCAGGGATCAGGGGCAAACTGGTCAAGGTGGCAGATGTAGCCAGGTCCCCTGTAGTTATTTAGGGTTCTCCATCTATCCAGCTGCTGTCACCCACCACCTGGTGCCAGTAACAGACCTCAGACCAGCGCTGCTGAAGTAGAGGAGAGCGGGGAGATATAGTCCCACTTCCTGATCTGGCCATGTGATAAAGTGTCACATGGCACAGGCACAAGGAAAGTCTGTAATAGACTTCCTCAGTGTGCTCTGTAGCAATCCAGGAACAGGTCTGCAGATGAGGAGGAGGAGGAGGAAAGGAGAAAAGTGGGCTGATCAGAGATCTGGAAGTATTAAAGAAAGGGGTACTGAGTGAAGGAGTTAAAGGGAGGGAACTGATTGTAGGTCTGATGGGGTTAAAAAAAGGGGGATGATCTGAGGTCTGAAGGGGTTAAACTAACTCTGGGATTGTACAACCACTGACCACTTTTTCTGACCAATTTTTCCTCCAACTGATCATTGGCACTAGGCATTTTTCTTTCCCTAATCAATAATGCCAGTCATTTTTTTATCCCACTACCCACCAACAGCAATTGTTTTTCTTCCTTCTTCCCAATGACCACCAATGTAAGGACATTTTGTTATTTTATATTTTCACTGGCAAGCATTATAAGGGGCACTGTGTTGCATAATCTTGTTACGTTGCCAAAGCAGGGCAAAGTGATGATTTAATTGCATAAGGCCCTCCCCACCCCCTGCTAGTATGTCCACAGCCTCTGTTCACCTCCTGTAGTATGTCCGCAGCCTCTGTACACCTCCTGTAGTGTGTTCACAGCCTCTGTCTTCCTCCTGTATCATGTCCGCAGCCTCTGTCCACTTCCTGTATCACGTCCGCAGCCTCTGACCCTCTCTTGTCTTTTATCATGTCTGCAGTCTCTGAGGGGATCCTAAAAAGGAGTCAAGGGTGGGAGTGCCACCAGAATGGGGGTTATGGAAAGAGACAGACTGTGTGGACTGTGGAGAGGAGACTATTGAATAAAACCGGAGCCATCTGACTGAGCCCTGCATGGTGCACCTGAGAGGAGGTCAGTGACAGTGCCGCCAGGCCAGTCTGAGGGGGGGTCACTGATGTAAGGGGGGGTGAATACAATAATATAAGGGGGCACTGATATAAAGGTTCCCCCCTTTATTAGTGACCCCCCCTTACCTTAGTGTTTTCGATCTGCGGATGGTGGTCTCTGGTGCTGGTCTCTGGTCACCATCCTGCAGGAAGAACTCTGTGCTGGCTGGGTTATAGTATCCTGACCTTCATGTAAATTGAGAAATGTGTTATTTGACTTTTGTTTAACTTTTTTTTTGTAATTCTTTTATTTATTTAATGCGGAAGAAATAACAGGCACATGGACAATCATAATAAAACATACAGAATTTCAAACATAGAGCTTACAGTATCACTCAGGTGGGACATATATAGAGACCACCCCCAACACAGGCTTAAAACGAAACAAGAAAAACATTCCCAGACCGGGGGCTAGAGTCCTTCTCCAGACCTCCAACATCAATTAGCAAACCAATCCCACCTAGGTGAGCAGCAATCATCGCATGGCCATGTATTACAGTGAGATGGACAAATTTTTTGTGTTATAAAGAAAGGGAAAAGGAGGGAGATGGGCGATGAGCCGGGCCCCAGGCGGACAGAACAAACACTCGTTGAAAACCGGTCAGTCCCAGGGAAGCCCACAACCCACTACTGTCCGCCAGGGCTAACCGGCAGGATCTAAGCATGAAAAATAAAGGCTGAGAAAGCAAAACGGTAAGGGGAAAAGGGGGTACGGAAGGAAGAGACTACAGGGGAAACAGAGAGGAAGGGGAGCCAGGGAGAAGGAAGGGGTATCAGAACAGAGAGACAGACCACGTAGAAGAAACACAGAGAAGGCTCCAGGCGAGCGAAAGCGAGGAAGGCAAACAGAAAAGAGCAAAACAGGGACCGTGAGTACCACCGGACCGCGGGGGGGGGGGGGGGGGAGCGAAGCCAGCCGACAGAGACCCTCTCTCAACGGGCATTTAAACCTACCACCCGAAGGTAAGCCTCAGTGTAGGTGAAATGATTCCAAGGCCTCCAAGTCTCACGAAAGGCCTCCTCCCTATTATGAAGCGTCGCTGTGAGGTCTGCCATATCTCTTAATTCATTCACTTTAGAGAACCATAGAGCCATAGCCGGTGGGTTCTCCGATCTCCAGCACAGAGGGATACAGGCCTTCGCCGCGTTAAGCAGCTGAATAGTCAACGAGTTCCTGTACTTTTTAATGGAACGGTCCGACAAGTGCAGCAGGCAGGCCGCAGGGTTCCCCTCCAGAGAAACACCAGTCAGACGACTGATCGTGTCGGTCACCCCGTGCCAGAAGGGTACCAGCTTGGGACAGGCCCAGAAAACGTGCAGCATCGTTCCCTCTGCCTCCCCACAACGCCAGCAACATGCCGACACCTGGGGGAAGATGCGGTGGAGAACGGATGGGACTCTATACCACCGAGTTGTGATCTTGTAGCACGTCTCCTGAACCCGTGTGGCCATAGAGGATTTCTGTGCAAAATGGAGAATTTTCTGCTGTTGATCTGGAGTAAAGTGGGTGCCGAGCTCTGCCTCCCACTTCGCCACATACGGGGGGACATACCCCTCAGCCGGACGAATCAGGGCAGAGTAAAGGAGCGAGAGGCAGTGCCGCACCGGTTCCCCCCGGTGACAGATACGCTCTAACTCCGTGAGGGGGCGAGAGATGCCCGGCGTCCGCAAACAATTACGTAAGAAATTCCTCAATTGCAGACCGCTCCAAAAGTCCAGTGGGGGGTCCACTGCCCTCTGCCCTGCCTCCGGGGCGAGTCGACCATCCGGGCCGATAAAGTCACACAGCCGCCGCCTATCACCCATCTGCAGACGATGAAAGCAGGGGTTCTGAAAGCCCGGTATAAAGTCCGGGTTTCCCAGAACTGGCACCATGGGGGAGGGGACCGGGGACACCGACGAGTTCCGAAAGGCCTCCCTCGTCACCCGCAGGGTGCCACCCAATGTGGGATGGTCCAGTATAGCCCTTGGCAAAGGCGCTGATGACCAGGGCCTGCTCCCGATCGTGCCCCCCGAGTCCTCCCTCTCCATGGCCACCCAAAGCTTCGCCCCCTCATGACAATGCCAGTCCACCAGCCTGGACAAGTGGACTGCCCTGTAGTATGTCTTCACGTCCGGAAGACCAACTCCACCCCAGTGCTTAGGCAGATGCAGAAGCTGCAATCTAAGACGTGGTCTCCGGTGCGACCAGATAAACGCACGGAACATGGAGTCTATCCGCTTGAAAAAGGTGGAAGGAAGGTAAATTGGCAATGCCTGCAACAGATACAAAATTTTCGGCAACAAAGTCATCTTAAGCGCACTGCACCGACCGAACCACGTCAGCGTTAGTGAATGCCAGTGCAAGAGATCAGCCTTCAGGCGGTCCACCAGAGGTACAAAAATGGCTGCATAGAGGGACGCCGGGTCAGGGGTAACCTCAACACCGAGATAACGGATATGACTGGTAGCCCACTTCAGCGGATAGGCCCCCCGTAAGTGCCGTGCCACCTCATCCCCAACGGTAATGTTAAGGATGGAGGATTTAGCTAGATTAATTTGGAAAAGGGAGAGAGAACCGTACTCCGCCAAGGAGGACAGCAGGATCGGCAAAGACGTAAGGGGATCTGTTAAAAAGAAAATTAGGTCATCAGCAAATGCGGCCACCTTGTGGGTACCCGACGCCTTTGCATAACCAGCAATGGCTGTATTTGACCGAATATGGCACAGAAAGGGTTCGAGAGCCAAAATAAAAATCAACGGGGACAGGGGACAACCCTGTCGGGTGCCGTTCTTGATAGAAAAATAGGGAGACCTCGTTTCGTTAACCTTAACCGCCGCAGTAGGGCTCGAATAAAGGGACAAAACCCAATGGAGCATGGAGTGGCGCAGTCCTATATGTTCCAGGGTAGCTCTGATAAATGACCAGTCCATGCGGTCAAAAGCCTTCTCTGCGTCAGTGGACAGCAGGAGGAGGGCTCGCTTGGAGGTTCTGGCCGCGTGGACCAAGTTGAGAACTCTAATGGTGTTGTCCCGGGGTTCACGCACGGGAACAACCCACAGGAGCCCCAAAAGAGAGTGGGCAGAGAACACAGGGGAAGAGGGGGGAGAGAAAGGGAAACAGAGGAGAAAAGGGGAGAAGGGGATCACCGGGAACGGGACAGGGAAAAGAGGGGGGCAAGAAAAAAGAGAGTCAGCGGTGATCGCTACTTAAACTCGTAGCCCTACGATTGGGCACACTAGGTGTCCACACCAGGGCCCACCCTAACGTGGGGGGGGGGGTAAAAAAACAAAAGAAAAACGCTGGGATTCCCGAAGATGGACACTCGAGAGATCGTGGAGAGATAAAAATCAGGGATAGAGACATTGGAGATGCAGGAGACTAGCCAATGAGAACCAAAATCTAGAAAACTACACTGCGAACAAAACATTAATACATAAAAATATATATAACAGGTGTCAACACTGGCAGAACATATCACATCATAACATGACATAACATAACCGGCCACCCATGACACTGTCCCGGGTCCCAAGACTGGGACCGGAGACAGTGGAGCAGGAGCAACCCAATCAGGACATGAGGATTCCCATGGTGGTCAGCAAGCTGGGGATGATCGGTAGGTCCGCGCCCAAAGCATTATCAGTGTGGGGGGGGTGACTCATAAAAGGGAGCAAAAGGGCCGCAGGGAGGGGCCAGCACCCCGGATCCTGCCGGGTGAGACATGACTATGTGAGGGCGAGTAAGGGCACCACAGAAGGACCAAGGGCATCCCAACTGTCGGGCATCTGGGGGGAGGGGAGGGCGCAGGGCCCCAGCTACGCCGTGGGCAGGCGGACCAACCCATCCCCCCGCATGAACCCCCCCACCCCTCACCCATGACACAAATTCCCCCCCCCCTGCAACACAGAAGAGTAACCCCTTCCCCATCCAAGCAACTAACAAGGGATACAGGAAAAAAGGGGACAAGCAATATCAATTACAGTAAGACCCCACCAGTCATCACCGACACAGTCCTGGGAACCAAGGAATGCATGAAGTAGCACAGTAGCAATGAGGAAAAAGTTCAGCTGCTTACCCAACCCCGGACAGGGGTAGGATCAGTCCTCCGAAGCCAGTGGATGACGTCTAGTGTCCTCTCTGCTGGGCGCACAAGACCGGGGACGGCGCACACGCTGCGGCCTTGGCAATGGTGGTCCGATTGCCTCCTGGGAAAGCAAATAGTCAAACCAGTTAGGAACTGAAACGGCTGGCCTACCAAGAAACCCAAAGAGGTTCGGCAACTGATCAGGAGAGCGAAGAAAAAACTCTGCTCCCCTCTTCCGGACTATTAGATGAAAGGGGTGGCCCCATCGATAGGTAGCTTCGGCCATGCGAATCACCTCAAGAAGGGGGCGCATAAGACCCCGGAGGGCTCTCGTTTGCCTGGAGACATCCGGGTAGATCCTGATATGAGCTCCATCAAAATCGATAGGGCCCCTTTCCCAAGCGAGACGTAGAATTTCCTCCTTTACAGTGAAGAAGTGCACTCTGCAAAGTACGTCGCGGGGTAGGTCTGCTGCTCCTGGGTCCCTGGATGCCGACGGAGTCACTCTGGGGCCTGGGATTCGGTGGACCCGGTCTAGCTCCAGGTCAGTACCTGGGGGCTTCCCAAGGACTTGATTCAGTATGGCCACCACCGTTGTACGTAGGTCAGGTCCCATAGTCGCCTCCGGGATGCCCCGGAGGCGCAGATTGTTCCTCCGACTTCTGTTTTCGCCGTCATCTACGCGAAGTTGCATTTCAATCAAATGTCGCTGCAAGGCTTGCTGCCCGCTCTCAAGGGCGGCCAAGCGGGTTTCCGAGGAAGAGCTGGAGGTCTCCAGTGCGGTGACCCGTTCATCAACAGTGTCCACTTGTTGGCGCAAGTCGTGTAGCTCGCGAGACAGGGCATTAACAATGGAAGCGGCCATCTCCTGCAGGTCCTGCTTGGACGGCAGGCCTGCCACTAAGTCCCGCCAGGGGCCGTCCACCCCAGTCCCCGTGCCCCCCGCCTGTTAGACTGCAGGGAACGTCCAGGTTTGGAGAGGCCGGTGAGGCAGGGGAGGGGGCCAGGGAAGAAGATGCTTCGGATCGAGGGGGGTTCGGGTGGGATGAAACTGTCCCTGCTGCACCATCCGTCTCCTGCGAAGCGATACCTTGTGTGGATGAGAGGCGCTGCGGCGCCATCTTGGCTGGTACGGCAGGGGAATCGAGCCCGTGCTGGCGAAGAAAGTAGTTGCTTATGCCGTGTCCTGACGGTGTCCCCGAGGCCCGCCGGTGCCTGCGCCCTCCTGGCATGTAGTTTCCACCACGTCTGACAAGTTTGAGTTTGCGGCCGGTTCCCTGGCTAGCTCCTGCAGAGCTCCAGCTTGCGGTTTCACATGCCCATCTTCACTCCACGTCCCCCAGGACGGCTACTTGGCAGGGTGAAATGTATAGTAGGAGGCCGGGCCGGCCTCGGAGCTCTCCCGCGGGTGGCTGGATCAGGAAAGGCCGGGGATCCACAGGCCTCACTAGGCCGCACTAGGCCGGAGCCTGCCGCGGCCTCCCCGAGCGTCCCACGGGCCCCAGAATCCCACCGGAGCGACCCCCAGCAATAGATGAGTGGCAGGGGGGTGTAGATGAAAGTCCCCTACCTGCCTGAGCGGCTCTGTGTGGCTGCAAACGGGAGGCCTCGAGGCGGAAAGATGGCGGCGGCCAGTGCCGGTTCTCCTCGCGGCCCGCGGGATTCGACGGCTCCGAATTCCTTCAATAACCACCTGGGGGGAAGCTGCAGAGTGTCCCGGACCCGATGATGTGTGTCTCGGGTCGGGAATCCGGAACAGCGGTGCGGATGGCGGCGGATTGCTCCGTGTGTGCAGGAGCCAGCCTCAGACATGTCCGGCCACGCCCCCGACTTTTGTTTAACTTAAATACATTGCTAATAACACTAGCGTGTAATGTGTTTATAGTTCAAATATTGATATTTGCACTGTTTAGCACAAAAATATTTTAGGTACTTTTTTGCAGTGTCAGCAAAGAATGTGGATCCGTCAGTAAATTTCCTGATTTTTTTCCAGTAAAAAATTGGTGCTGTTTGTACATTTTGACATTCTGCCAGTAAATCTTACTTCGGGGGGTTGGCAACACAGAGGGGAGGTCACATAGCCCCCATACCACACATGCTGAGTATTGTCTTACCATATGAGGAGGAGGGAGCAGCAAAGGACGCTGGCAAGGTAAGTATGACTGAGCTTGGGGGCCCATTTGTAGAGACACTGTCAACTTTCTCCTTGTTGGCAAGATGTCATTGGCTATTTAAATGAGCGACAATATAATATTAGCCACTTAAGCCCCGGACCAATTTGCAGCCAAAGGACCAAGCCCCTTTTTGCGATTCGGCACTGCATCGCTTTACCTGACAATTGTGCGGTCGTGCAACATGGCTCCCAAACAGAATTGGCGTCCTTTTTTTTCCCACAAATAGAGCTTTCTTTTGGTGGTATTTAATCACCTCTGCGTTTTTTTTTTTTTGCGCTATAAACAAAGAACAGTGACAATTAAAAAAAAAAACTATATATATATATATATATATATATATATATATATATATATATATATATATTCTTCTACATATCTTTAGTAAAAAAAAATCACGATTGGTTTGCGCAAAAGTTATAGCATCTGCAAACTAAGGGAAAGATTTATGGCACTTTTATAGCATTTTTATTTATTTTATTTTTTTACTAGCAATGGCGGTGATCTGCTATTTTTAGCAGTACTGTGACATTGCCACTGACAGATCATCAAAAATGCTAAATTTTTTACTTTTTGCTATAATAAATATCCCCAAAAAATATATAAAAAGACATTTTTTTTCCTCAGTTTAGGCCGATACGTATTCTTCTACATATTTTTGGTAAAAAAAAAAATCGCAATTAGCGATTATTGATTGGTTTGTGCAAAAGTTATAGGGGATAGTTTTATAGCCTTTTTATTAATATTTTTTTTACTAGTAATGGCAGCAATCAGCAATTTTTATTGTGACTGCGACATTATGGCGGACACATCGGATATTTTTGATACATTTTTGGGACCATTGTCATTTATACAGCAATCAGTGCTATTTAAATGCACTGATTCATGTGTAAATGACACTGGCAGTGAAGGAGTTGACCACTAGGGGGCACTGTATGGGGTTATGTGTGAGGTTATGTGTTTTTTTATTGTAGGGGGCATGGCCTGGCATGTGACGCCACTGATCGTCTTTCCCTATAAAAGGGAACAGGCGATCGGTGACAGCCACACTAGGAAGCACGGAGAGAGGTTTGTTTACACAGACCTCTCCTCGTTCTTCAGCTCTGTGACCCGATCATGGGACACCAGTGGCGATCGGGTCCACTGATCCCGCGGCCACAGTCACAGAGTTTAGGACTGGGTCGGGAGAGCGCCGCTGGTGGGCAATTGGGGTTCTGTACAATAGTTGCAAACAAGAAAATAGAATGCTAAACCTTGTCCACCTTATCAGCCACAGAAAGAGAGACATCAGGGTATGGAAGGACCTCTGTCTATTCCAAAATTCAAACAAAGCAAAAAGTAAATCATGAACACAGCCTTGGGTTTCACTACTTAACTACACAAATACAATACAGTCATGACATAATAGTAAACAAGGACATTGTCTGCTAACGATTAAGACCACGTAGCGGTTGAAACACGTTAGTGGACTATGTGCTTGTTTATTATTATTTATGTATTGTAATAAAACAGAGGAACGTGAGACTGTGTGCAGCATTTACTTTTTGCTTTATTTATTTTGTTTTGAAGGGGCCACATTAAAAATGTTGATATGGGGCCCTGTGACATTAAGTGACACTCCTTATCTGAATTTTATGTATTCATCATCTAAGTCAGTTTTAGTTGTAATACATGTTGTTTGCACCTTTTTCCTGTTTTTAGGCTTTAGCGAGGGGATAGTCAAGGACCAATGTTCTAAGCTCTGTCTCAGAGTATTTATTTGAATTAGAAACTAAAAGCGTAATTCCAGGAAGTATGGTAATCATGCCGTTCAATTCCCCCAAACCTCCTTTGCACCTTCCTGCTTCTATTTTATATCAATGTCAACGCCTATGCTTTTAAAAAACTCAATTTTACACCTTTGTGTTGGCCAGTGGCAGGACTAAAAAAAGTATCCCCATGTCACATAGCAATAATGTTCACAGCCGTTGTGAGACTACGTATCCCAAAACACTTTGCAGCTAGTGGTGAAGACAAATATAGGCACTGATTAAAGGTTTAGTAAGAGATGTTTATATTTGGTTTCTGAACCATTATCTGAATTATATAATGCCTGGGGAAGAACACTAATAGGTCCAAAAAGTTGGCATCTTTAATAACTTAACCACTTCAATACTGGGCACTTTCGCCCCCATCTCCTTCCCAGGCCAATTTTTCAGCAGTCATTGCTTTTGTGCTTTCAATAAGAATTGCGCAGTCATGCAACACTGTACCCAAATTTAATTTTTATCATTTTGTACACACAAATAGAGCCTTATTTTGGCAGTATTTATTCACAATATAAAAGAATGTACTAAAAAATTATAAATGCCTGCCCAAATAGTACACCGCTCTGCGCTCTTGGAAACAAATATGCAAATATGAAATGCGGTATTTATGTGGTACTCCACTTGCGTGAAATACCCACTTTAAAGCTGCTGCTTTTTTTAAAAAACACAGAAATATCAACATACATAAAAAATTGCAACTTAAAAAAAGTCCACTTTTTCATATATAGCAGCGCATGCACACTTTGTTTTTTAAAAAGTGAGTTAATTAAAATTCTGATCAGTGTCCAGAAAAGAAGGTGCTTGTTCTATTCGTTCTTTATTGTGATTAAGATGTAGCTTCCACCATGTAGTTCACCACTTGTGGGACACAAACGATCCCCTTTGGGGATGCACTCACCGAACAACCGAGATCAAAAAGCCTTTAAACTGCCATTTCCACAATCCTTCCTTGGCCACTAGATGTCTCCCTTATTGGAATTCGGTTTTCTCATATAAAAGAGCAAAATTGTCCAAACATAGCGTGATATTGTTTAACACTATTTATTATATAAGAAAACCCAACATATACATGCGTACCAAATAAAAAGATGTTCAAGCATTGAAAAAGTACTGTGCCTTATCTCACTGGTTCAGTTGCGCTCGAGGAGAAACAAACGTTTTCGCTGTGTACCGCAGAAGCTTCACTTCCGCCTTTCCTCAGCTCGCTGGAACGCAGGGATTGAGGCGCACTCGTCACTTCCGGTATGGTTACGCCCTGACGCGTTTCGTCATATCCGACTTCATCTGAGGGCGTATTTATTCACAAATCATTTTTTTATTTTTTTGCGATATAAGCGAAAAAAGAGCGGAATTTAAAAAAAAAAAATATTTTCTACTTTCTGTTTTAAAAGAAATCCAATAAAATCTAATTTTGTCATAAATTTAAGCCAAAATGTATTCTGCTACATGTCTTTGGTAAGAAAAAGTGTATAATAATTGGTTTGTGTGATCACAAACATATGTACGCAGATGATCATGTACAGATGTATGCAGATAATCACGGGCATATGTGTGCAGATGATCATTGGGACATATGATTTTACTATTACATATGTGGGACAGGTGATTTTATTGTGTGGGGACATGTGTGGGGACATGTATGTGGACATGTGTAGGGACATTGTTTTGGGGACACTATTATGCCCTGTGCACACGGTCAGACTTTCTGACGACAAAATCCATTGGATTTTTTCCAACGGATTTTGGCCAAAACTTGTCTTGCATACACACAGTCGCACAAAGTTGTCGGAAAATCCTATCGTTCCAAATGTGGTGATGTACAACACGTACAACAGGACTATAAATGGGCCAGTAGCCAATAGCTTCCATCTCGTAATTTATTGTGAGCATGCATGGCACTTTGTCCGTCGAAATTGTCTACACACGATCGGGAATTTAAACGATCAGATTTTGTTGTGGGAAAATTTTAGATCCAGTTCTCAAACTTTGTGTTGTTTGGAAATTCCAATGGAAAAAGTCAGATGGAGCCCATGCATGATCGTATTTTCCGACAACATGATCCGATCGCACATTTTCCGTCAGAAATTCCGACCGTGTGTACAGAGCATTATTCTACACTGTGTGGGGACACTGGGCTGGTGATCAGTGTGTAAAAAGCTATAAAAAAACAGCTCATACTCACTGATCACCGGCTGGCTGCAGCAATCCCCTCTCCTCTACTCACTGACAACTTCCGTGTGAGGAGAGGAGAGCTGATCGCCTAGCAACCAGCTCACTGTTTACATCACATGATGGCTGTGATTAGACACAGTCGTCATGTGATCAGGAGGGCCAAATACAGAGCCCTCCTGCCGATTGGAGATGCGTCGATGCGAGGGCATGTGCGCGTGATCCGCCTCTTTCTGAGGGATGTTCCTGAACGCTTCAATCATCCCGGCGCCATGATTGTTATGGTGTCAGGATGATTGAAGCGCATTATTTCTATTATTACTTCGTAATATAAAATGAAATCATTCAACTCACCATAATGCAGAATCAGTGGGAGGCATTAACGCGTCACTAGCCACGTTGCCTGCCACCAGATGCCATCAGGTGCCCCCAGCAGAGTCCCTCCTTACATCAGGTGCCCCATCAGAGCAGCCTTCCTCACATCTGTGTCTCCATCAGCAGAGCCCCTCCTTACATCTGGTGTCCCCATCAGTCCTCCTTACATCTGGTGTCCCCATCAGTCCTCCTTACATCTGGTGTCCCCATCGGTCCTCCTAACATCTGGTGTCACCATCAGTCCTCCTTACATCTGGTGTCCCCATCAGTCCTCCTTACATCTGGTGTCCCCATCAGCCCTCCTAACATCTGGTGTCCCCATCAGTCCTCCTAAAATTCGGTGTCCCCATCAGTCCTCCGTATATCTGGTGCCCCTCTGACATCCAGACTGCCCCCTGACATCCAGACTGCCCCTCCGACATCCAGACTGCCCCCTCTGACATCCAGACTGGCCCCCAACATCCAGACAGCCCCCTCTGACATCCAGACTGGCCCCCGACATCTAGACTGCCCCCTGACATCCAAACTAGCCCCCTCTGACATCCAGACTAGCCCCCCTCTGACATCCAGACTGCCCCCCGACATCCAGACTGGCCCCCCTCTGACATCCAGACTGGCCCCCCTCTCACATCCAGACTGGTCCCCCTCTGACATCCAGACTGCCCCCTGACATCCAGACTGGCCCTCCGACATATAGATTGCCCCCAACATCCATACTGGCCCCCTCTGGCATCCAGACTATCCCCCCTCTGACATCCAGACTGGCCCCCCTCTGACATTCAGATTGGCCCCCCTCTGACATCCAGACTAGCCCCCCTCTGACATCCAGACTTCCCCCGACATCCAGACTAGCCCCCCTCTGACATCCAGACTGCCCCCCTCTGACATCCAGACTGGCCCCCCTCTGACATCCAGACTAGCCCCCCTCTGACATCCAGACTGACCCCCCCCTGACATCCAGACTAGCCCCACTCTGACATCCAGACTGCCCCCCGACATCTAGACTGCCCCCCAACATCCATACTAGCCCCTTCTGACATCTAGACTGACCCCCCTCTGACATACAGACTGTCCCCCAACATCCAGACTAGCCCCCCTCTAACATCCAGACTGGCCCCAATCTGACATCCAGACTGGCCCCCGACATCTAGACTGCCCCCCAACATCCATACTAGCCCCCTCTGACATCCAGACTGGCCCCCCTCTGACATCCAGACTGCCCCCCAACATCCATACTAGCCCCCTCTGACATCCAGACTGGCCCCCATCTGACATCCAGACTGCCCCCTGACATCCAGACTAGCCCCCCTCTAACATCCAGACTGGCCCCCCTCTGACATCCAGACCGCCGTTGCCGCGCGGAAAGAGATTGAGCTGCGACTCCGCCCACCTTCCGCCTCTTTCCATTACAGTTCACAGACACTGGCAGTGGGGCGGGGGTGGGCGGCGCTGCAGCATCTCTATTGTAGACCAGCTTCTGGTCTTCTTTAAATTGGCAGCCGCCGGCCGCGGCGACAAATAGTGACTAACCGAATTTCCCGGGACATTTCCTGGGACAAAATTAAATCGGGACAGGGGTCCTAATCCCAGGAATGTCCCGGGAAATTCGGGACAGTTGGTAACTATGCTATTGTGCATTGGCACCCCAAAACAACTAGCCAGCTAACATCTAGCTGGCTAGTTGTACCTTTTTTGGTGTGTTTTAGTGCTAATTTCTTAAAGCGTTTGTGAATGTAGTAAGTTACATAATAGGTGAGGTTGAAAAAAACACAGTATATATAAAATAATATGCAAAGTGGTTGGAGGGAAGCTTCAGAATGCCAAAGATGTTTTTATTACAATTTGTGTGAGCGGACTGCAGTTCCTCTTTAAAGTATAACTGAGGGCAACAATTTTTTTTTTTTTTTTAAGTTTTGGACAGAGTGGAGATGGATTAGAATACCCGTCAGGTTTATATTACTACCTCTACAACTGTTAGGGAGATTCACCCTCTCTATTTCTCCTGTAACATTATCATTGAAAGTGAAAGTAAAAGAAAATGCCAAATATTGGGTTGTCCCCATAACAGTAATAGAGGGGAAATCTTGTAAAGGTGACACTAGTTCTCATGACCCTGGCGGGCCTCAAGACATTCCCTTAATTTGCAGGGATTTCCTCTTACTTCCTATTTTGGCTATGGCACAGGAAGCGAATGAAAATCTCCCCAGTGGGACACAGCTGCCAAAAAAGCTGACAGGGGTTATAACCCTACCTTATACTATCCAAAATGAAAAAATACAAGTTTAACTTTAGTTCTACTTTACGAGCAGAAACAAAAATTACATATCAAATCTAAAAAGCTAAAAAGCTCATAATTTATACTGAACTACTAGAACACTTATGAAAATTTGTCTTGTAAAACAAGTTGAAATCGTGCAGAAAAATGCAGTATATAAAATATTTAAATTACAGTTAGACTGGGTAAGGGTTGTGTGGTTTATATCGAACTCAGTACATAATCACAGATGATGCTCAGACCACAGGAACATAGGAGATGCAACCAAACTAGTGTTTCAATAGATTTTTAAGTACATGTTCACTTTCACCTCACTGTATGATGATTTTGAGCAATATAGTGCTTACACAGTAGATTAACAGGCTATAATATTTACAAGCAATACATGATTGCAATAGTTTGAAAGTAAAGAAGGCTATTGGCTAAAGTCCTGCTTGCTTTCTTGTTTTTTTGGAAATTAATAAATATATACAGGGTATATATATATATATATATATATATATATATATATATATATATATATATATATATATATATATATATATATATATATATATATATATATATATATATATATATGGTAGAGTTGCCACCTTTTCTTCAAGCCAAACCCGAACACTTTAGCGGCCTGAGACACCCTTGGATGCCTCAAGGAGAGCCATAATGCAGTGCGCATAGCGTGCCGCAGTGAACAGTAGGTATGGCCAAATTGCTCTTGCTGACATCATCACCCTGCCCCCCCAGTGATGCCAAACCTGCCCCCAGACAGCTGCCAGGGGCGGTAACAGATTTGTTTGTGACTATCTTGGTTACATGGGGAGCCACAGTCCGGTCTGAATAATGTGTCCGGGTTTGAAACCCGGGCACATGATACAAAACCCAGACTGTCTGGGTGAATCCTGGACAGGTGGCAACCGTAATATATAGTCTAACCCAGTGATGGCGAAACTTGGCACCCCAGATGTTTTGGAACTACATTTCCCAAGATGCTCAACTACACTGCAGAGTCCATGAGCATCATGGGAAATATAGTTCCAAAACATCTGGGGTGCCAAGTTTAGCCATCACTGGTCTATCCTATTTGCTTTTCCTAATTAGTGTAGAACATATTTTGTTAGTACCTATCTCATTCAAGCTTTTCAGGATTCAATTGGATTATCATTATAACCAGCTAAGAGAGGGTGGGATGTGCTGCTAGTAGAGATGATTGCCTCTAATTTTAATTCTTTGTGGCCCTTTGTGTAAGCTTATCACTTATCACAGCTCAATGTTTTTCACTGATGTGCTTTGATGAGGCTGCACTGATGGGCACTGATAAGGCATCTCTAATGGATGGGTGGCAATGAAGGGCACTGATGAGGCAGCACTAATATGCAGCACTGATGGGCACTGATAGGTGGCACTGATATGCAGTGCAGATGAGCACCAATAGGCAGTACTAATGGGCACTGATAGGTGATACTGATGGGCACTGATAGGCCACACTTATGGGCACTGATAGGTGGCACGTATATGACGTTGCCCCAGAATGAGAGAGCCACTACCCACCCATCATTTGATAAAACGACAGGCGGGAGGTGGTTGTAAAGGCATATTTATATATTTTTTAAAATAAACATATTCTACCCTCCTTGGGGGTCCCCCCACTGGTGCTCTTGGCTCCTACTCCTCTCGGTGTGCCCCCATAGGAAACCGCTTCCTATGACAGTGCACCTTCGGGCTCACTCCTAAGCTGAGAGAGAGAACCAGTGCTGCTGCAGGTAGACACAGCGCTGGATCAATACAGGACTCAGGTAAGTATTTAGGAAGAGGGTGCATTCATATAAAAAATGTTCTGGCTTTAGAACCACTTTAACTTTCTACTTGAAATCCAGTTTTCACAGGGAACATGTGTTTTTAATGACTATATGGTAATAAGAAGATGTGTTGATATCATGTAGCTTTCAAAGACTTTAAATTTACACATTTAATTGTTTGTATAACTGAGTATTATATTTTGATGAAAACCAGGACACACAGAAAGTCTGGACTAGGAAGGAAATGTGTTACTGATGTGTAGAACATTCTAGTTCCAAAAAAGTATTGGAGAGCAATTGGTGATCATATCTGTAACCGATTTACTAATTGCTGGGCTGCGGTTTGTAAACTTCCCATGAACATGCAGGTTGGGCTACAGAGATTTCTCCTTCCTAAAAAGATTTGGCAATGGTGTTTACAGCAAATGTTAAATATAACAGTTTGTGTGGGTGTTGAATGGCTGGGCTGTTGTTATGCTGGTTTAACCACTTCCCATCCAGGCCAATTCTGACATTTCTCTCCTACATGTAAAATTCATTTTTTATTTTTTTTGCTAGAAAATTACATAGAGCCCCCAAACATTATATATGTTTTTTTTTTTTTTTTTTAAGGAAAGACCCTAGAGAATACAATGGTAGTCATTGCAACTTTTTATCTTGCACTGTATTTACGCAGCAATTTTTCAAACTTTTTTTTTCATGCTTTAAAAAAAAACTCTCGCTCTAACGTTCGGCCATACCTCACATTTGTGGTTTGAACACCGTTTTCATATTTATTTTAATATTTTTAGTTTGACACTTTTAAAAAAAATATTTTTTGATCACTTTTATTCCTATTACAAGAAATGTAAACATCCCTTGTAATAGGAATATGGCATGACAGGTCCTCTTTACAGTGAAATATGTGGTCAATAAGATCCCACATCTCACCTCTAGGCTGGGAAGCCTGAAAAAAAAAAAAAAGAAGAAATGAACGATCTTGGCTTCCAGGCGCCGCCATTCGTTTGAATGCAGAGGCATTGATAACATGTCATAACATCGCGCCTGAGCCTTCGAACGATCATAGAGACTCCAGCGACCATCTGGTCCGCCGGAAATCTCTATGGTGGACATCCGGGGGCCGGCGGATCCTGTCTCCGACTCACCGATGGAAGCGGTGAGTCGGTAGAAGCACCGGAGGGCAGCGGGAGGGGGATGTCCCCTCTCATCGCAGGTAAGAAAAATCAAGGGGTGGAACAGCCGCTATGATCATTCTTATAGTGTAGGAAATTGCCGGCATTAAAAGATGATGAATGATGTCTGTAGCTGCAGAGCGGGAAGACATCCCTATGCAAACCTCAAAGATCACAACATATATACTAGCTTTGAACCATGCTGGTGACTTTAACCACCTCAGTACAGTGCAGTTACACCCCCTTCCTGACCAGACCAATTTTCAGCTTTCAGCACTCTCACAGTTTGAATGACAATTACTCAGTCATCCAACACTGTATCCATATGAAACTTGCGTCCTTTTTTCCACACAAATAGAGCTTTCTTTAAGTGGTATTTAATCACTAGTGGGTTTTTTATTTTTTGTGCTATAAATAAAATAAAACGTAAATTTTGTGAAAAAAAATGCCTTTTTCTTTGTTTCTGTCATAAATTTTTGCTAATTAGTAATTTTTGTTCATAAATTTTGGCCAAAATTTTTACTGCTACATATCTTTGGTAAAAATAACCCACATTAGTATATATTATTTGGTCTTTGTGAAAGTTATAGAGTCTACAAACTATAGTGCCAATCGCTGAAAATTGATCACTTCTGATCAGGCCTTCAGTACATCAGGTGTACCTCATTTCTTGAGACACTAACAAGTCAGGAAAGTACAAATACCCCCCAAATGACCCCTTTTTACAAAGTAGACATTCCAAGGTATTAAGTAAGTAGCATGGTGAGTTTTTTTAAGTTGTCATTTTTTCCCACAATTCTTTGCAAAATGAAGATTTTTTATTTTTTTTTATTTTTTTTTACTAAATTGTCATATTATCAGGTTATTTCTCACACACAGCATATGCATACAACAAATTACACCCCAAAATACATTCTGCTACTCTTCCTGAGTACGGCGATACCACATGTGTGAGACTTTTACACAGCCTGGCCACATACAGAGCACCATCATTGATGTAGTACCTTCAGACATTCTACGAGCAAAAATGACGCATCTCATTTCTCAACCACCTATTACACTTTTGAAGTCCCTGGAGTACCAGGACAATGGAATTTCCCATAAAATGACCCCCATTTTGGAAAGCAAACACCCCAACGTATAATCTGTGAGGCATAATGAGTCTTTTGAATAGTTAATTTTTTTCCAGAAGTTTTTGGAATATGTGGAAAAAAATTAAAACGCATTTTGTTTTACACAAAATTGTCAATTTATAAGATATTTCTAACACATAGCATGTATATAGCAAAAATTACACCCCAAAATACATTCTGCTACTCTTCCCGAGTACGGCGATACCACATGTGTGAGACTTTTACACAGCATGGCCACATACAGAGCACTAACATTGATGTAGTACCTTCAGACGTTCTACGAGCAAAAATTACGCATCTCGTTTCTCAACCACCTATTACACTTTTGAAGGCCCTGGAGTACCAGGACAATGGAATTTCCCATAAAATTACCCCATTTTGGAAAGCAAACACCCCAACGTATAATCTGTGAGGCATAATGAGTCTTTTGAACGGTTCATTTTTTTCCAGAAGTTTTTGGAATATGTGGAAAAAAATTAAAACGCATTTTTTTTTTACACAAAATTGTCAATTTATAAGATATTTCTAACACATAGCATGTATATAGCAAAAATTACACCCCAAAATACATTCTGCTACTCCTCCTGAGTATGGCAATACCACATGTGTAGGACTTTTACACAGCCTGGCCACATAGAGAGGCCGAACATTGAAGTAGTACGTTCAGGCGTTCTAGGAGCATAAATGACACATCTCATTTCATTCCTACCCATCACACTTTTGAAGGTCCTGGACCACCAGGACAGTGAAATTACCCACAAAATGACCCCATTTTGGAAAGCAAACACCCCAACATATATTCTTTGAGACATGGGCTGCAAATAGGTATTTGGGTACTCTGATGGGCTGGAGATAGGTACTCGGGTACTCTGATGGCCTGGTGACAGGTACTCGGGTACTCTGATGGCCTGGTGACAGGTACTCGGGTACTCTGATGGTCTGGTGACAGGTACTCGGGTACTCTGATGGCCTGGTGACAGGTACTCAGGTAATCTGATGGTCTGGTGACAGGTACTCGGGTACTCGGGTACTCTGATGGTCTGGTGACAGGTACTCGGGTACTCTGATGGTCTGGTGACAGGTACTCGGGTACTCTGATGGCCTGGTGACAGGTACTCGGGTACTCTGATGGCCTGGTGACAGGTACTCGGGTACTCTGATGGCCTGGTGACAGGTACTCGGGTACTCTGATGGCCTGGTGACAGGTACTCGGGTACTCTGATGGCCTGGTGACAGGTACTCGGGTACTCTGATGGCCTGGTGATAGGTACTCCGGTACTCTGATGGCCTGGTGACAGGTACTCAGGTACTCTGATGGCCTGGTGACAGGTACTCTGATGGTTTGGTGACTGGTATTTGGGTACTCTGAAGGGCGGTGACAGGTACTCATATGGACTGTGACAGGTACTCGGGTACTCAGATGGACTGTGACAGGTACTCTGGTACACAGATGGACTGGAACAGGTATTCGGGTACTCTGATGGTCTGGTGACAGGTACTCGGGTACTCTGATGGCCTGGTGACAGGTACTCGGGTACTCTGATGGTCTGGTGACAGGTACTCGGGTACTCTGATGGTCTGGTGACAGGTACTCGGGTACTCTGATGGCCTGGTGACAGGTACTCGGGTACTCTGATGGCCTGGTGACAGGTACTCGGGTACTCTGATGGCCTGGTGACAGGTACTCGGGTACTCTGATGGCCTGGTGATAGGTACTCCGGTACTCTGATGGCCTGGTGACAGGTACTCAGGTACTCTGATGGCCTGGTGACAGGTACTCTGATGGTTTGGTGACTGGTATTTGGGTACTCTGAAGGGCGGTGACAGGTACTCATATGGACTGTGACAGGTACTCGGGTACTCAGATGAACTGTGACAGGTACTCGGGTACTCAGATGGACTGTGACAGGTACTCTGGTACACAGATGGACTGGAACAGGTACTCGGGTACTCAGATGGGCTGTGACAGGTACTCGGGTACCCTGATGGACTGTGACAGGTACTCGGTACTCTAATGGACTGTGACAGGTACTCGGTACTCTAATGGACTGTGACAGGTACTCGGTACTCTAATGGACTGTGACAGGTACTCGGGTAACCTGATGGACTGTGACAGGTACTCGGTACTCTAATGGACTGTGACAAGTACTCTGTACCCTGATGGACTGTGACAGGTACTCGGGTACCCTGATGGACTGTGACAGGTACTCGGGTACTCAGATGGGCTGTGACAGGTACTCGGGTACCCTGATGGACTGTGACAGGTACTCGGTACTCTAATGGACTGTGACAGGTACTCGGGTACCCTGATGGACCGTGACAGGTACTCGGGTACCCTGATGGGCCGTGACAGGTACTCGGGTACCCTGATGGGCCGTGACAGGTACTCGGGTACCCTGATGGGCCGTGACAGGTACTTGGGTACCCTGATGTGCCGTGACAGGTACTCGGGTACCCTGATTTGCCGTGACAGGTACTCGGGTACCCTGATGTGCCGTGACAGGTACTCGGGTACTCTGATGTGCCGTGACAGGTACTCGGGTTCTCTGATGGGCTGTGACAGGTACTCGGGTACTCTAATGGACTGCGACAGGTACTCTGATGGACTGTGATTGACAGGTACTATGAGGGGTGGTGACAGGTCCTCTTTATTGGGGGGGGGGGCAATCAGTATGATTGGTGTACACTGTATGCGGTAACGAGATGTTACCGCAATCTCCTCCTCACACATGATCGGTGTGTGAGGAGGAGAACCCGGTAACATCCCGTTACCGCGGTTTGTTTACGCCGCCACCGACGTGCACGCGCAGCGCGCTCGCGATCGCGGGGTGTGACCATCTGTGATCGGCCGTGACTTCATCACGGCCGATCACGTGGTAAACAGCCATAACGAATGGCTGTTCACCCCCTTCGGTGGCGAGCGGTGTCTCCGTGACACGCCGCCATCCAGGTAAATAAAAATAAAAAAGCAGCTTGCTACAAAATTGTGATACCAATTCTCATAATATATATACTGTATGTATATACTGTATGTCAAAGCAACGCTATAGATCTATCAAATATTGTCCAAAAAATGTACTGCAACATGAGACAGCAAATAAAGTACTAACAGTGCAATATGAAAAGAGAACTATACAGTACAATCTGAGACAGCATGTTCCAATATGAAACAGAAAATAAATTGCCAAAAAGTGCAATATGAATTAGCATTCAATGAATTGCAGATATACACCAACCAAGTGAATTTGTCTTTCGTAAATAACCCCCTTTGTGAAGTCCATAGTAGAAACAAAGACCACTAGCGTGTGTTCTTCCAACTCAGGTGTAAAGAGATCCACCACCAGCTACGAGTAATCATCACGCCTCTCACCAGAACAGATAGGCCAAAGGTTATAATGGCCAAAAGTGCATAAGATGTTAAAGAGGAAGTAAACTCTGATGGGTTTACTTCCTCTTTGTCTCCCTGCAAAGGTAAAGCATAATGGGCTACTATGCACCGCATAGTAGTCCATTATGTGTCACTTACCTGACAGAGGAGCCAGCGAAGTCACCACTGTCCCCTGTAGTTCCGAGCGTCCATCTTCTTAGTGGGTCTCGCTGCTCCGGCACTGTGATTCGCCGGAGCAGCGATGACGTCACTCCCGCGCATGCGCATGGGAGCCGACACTCGCGGCATATCGCTGCGATCTGCGGCTTGCCCAGTGCGCCTGCGCGCCGCTGTCTACGGTGCATGCGCCGTAGACAGCGGTGGCTGTCTTCAGGTAAATATCTCCTAAACCGTATAGGTTTAGGAGATATTTCTTGGACCTACAGGTAAGCCTTAATCTAGGCTTACCTGTAGGTCAAAGTGGTTTGTAAGGGTTTACAACCACTTTAACACAGGCTGGGCGGTCAGCAAGGAAAGCAATGGTCACCACTCTGCAGTCAATCCCAATGGAATGCCTGGAAAAAAATACAAATCTCCATCGTGAAGTTCATAATAGACAAGCTCAGAGCGAAAAAATTTGTTTTGTTTTGTTTTTGTTCGTTATTTACATAAATCAGTTTAGTTAAATTTGTTTAATTTGTTTTCTGAATTAGCTTTGTTTATTCATTTTCGGATCTATTTGAAAAGTTTCCGCAATAAATTCGAATAGTTTTCCAATGCAAAAAGTTTTCAAATTCAAATAGTTTTCCAGTTTCCAAAGTGAATAAAATAGAATAGAAAATAAAGGAATAGAAAAGAAAAAAATTAGTTGCATAGAAAAGAATATAACAGAAAATAAAAGAATATAATATAATAGAGTAAAACAGAACAAAATAGGATAGAAAATAAAAGAACAAAATAGAATGGAATAGAATAGAAAGGAATAGCATAGAATAAAAAATAGAACAAAATAGAAAGATTATAACCATCTCTGCAATTCAAATAGAAAAGAATAGAATTAAAAAAATAGAATAGAATATAAATAATATAACCATTTTCCAAAATTTAATTTCAGTCAATTCAAATTTGAATAGAATAGAAAAGAATTGAATAGAGTCAAATAGAATAGAAAATAACACAATAGTTTTGAAAAAACAACATAATAGAATAGAATGAATATAACCATCTTCCTATTCTAAGCTATTCTTTTCTATTCTATTCTATTCAAATTCAGATTGATTCTGTTTGGCAAATGGTTATATTCTTTCTATTCTAAGCTATTCTATTGTTTTTTTTTTTTTATTATATTCTTTTTTTAATGGGTTTATTCTATGTTATTATTTTCTATTCTATTATTTTATTTTCTATTCTATTATTTTCTATTCAAATTCAATTCTATTCAAAACTCTAATTTTGGAAGATGACTATATCCTTTCTGTTCTATTCTGTTGTTTTTTTCTATACTATTCTGGTATTTTCTAGTCTATTCTAAACTATTCTTATCTATTGCATTCAAATTTGAATTGATTCTATTTGGGAAATGGTTATATTCTTTTTATTCTATTTTTTTTGTCTATTATTTTCTATTCTATTATAGTCTATTCTATTTTTTTTCTATTCTACTCTTTTCTATTATATTATTGTCTTATGTATTCATATTCAAATTTATTCTATTTGAAATTTTAATTTCAGACGATGGTTATATTCTTTTTTATGTTATTATATTATATTCTAGTTGTTACTATTATATTCTAGTCTATTCTGTTCTTTTATTTTCTATTCTATTTTGTTCTGTTTTACTCTATTCTATTCTATTCTTTCATTTTCTGTTATATTCTTTTCTACCCTATTATTATTTTTTCTATTCTATTCCTTTATTTTCTATTTTATTCCCTTTGGAAATTGGAAAACTATTTGAATTGGAACATTTTTCAAATTCGAAAAAGGTTTCAAAAATGATTCAAATTCGAAATTTTGTATAATTTTTTTATTTCGTTATTTCGGATTTGTTTAAATTCAGTACTATTGTAGTTCGAAAATTCGCATACATCCGAATTTATGAAAATCCCAAATTTGTCAGCATTTTAATCTGGAACAAAATTAACTGCACATGTCTAGTTCATAATAAACATCAACGTTTATTGAAATTTACAGGGTTCACTGGCAAGCTTCACAGCAGGGCAGATCAGCAGGCAGAGAACACAATTAACCCCTTGATCGCCCCCTAGTGTAAATGCTTTCCCTACCACTGACATTTATACAGTAATCAGTTGCTATTTTTAACTCTGATCGCCGTATAGATGTCAATGGTCCCAAAAATGTGTAAAAAGTGTCCGATGTGTCCGCCATAATGTCGCAGTCCAGATAAAAATCACAGATCGCCACCATTACTAGTAAAAAAAATAATAATAATCAAAATGCTATAAATTTATCCCCTATTTTGTATACGCCAAAACTTTTGTGCAAACCAATCAATATACGCTTATTGTGATTTTTTTTTACCAAAAATATGTAAAAGAATATATATTGGCCTAAACTGAGAAAAAAAATTGCTTCTTTTTTTTTTAAATGGGGATATTTATTATAGCAAAAAGTACAAAATATTGTGTTTTTTTTCAAAATTGTCGGTCTTTTTTTGTTTATAGCGCAAAAAAAAGCAGAGGCAATCAAATACCACTAAAAGAAAGCTCTATTTATGGGGCAAAAAAAAGGACGTCAATTTTGTTTGGGTGCAGTGTTGCTGCGTAATTGTCAGTAAAAGCAACACAGTGCTAAACCGCAAAAAATGGCCTGGTCATTCAGCAGCCAAATCTTACGGGGCTAGCTAAAACATAAACTTCTAAATGCAAAAATATAACCTCTTTATATAAAATGACTATGCATTTCGTACAGTAGTAGTGCAATTCTGTAAAAGTGAACATTATCACATTAGTGATGCAGTGTGCTTGTGTCTACAGGTGGACAAAAATATTGGAGGTAGATATGTGCAAAAGGTATGCAATATACAAGACTGTACATGTGGACCAAAACATAGCAGGTGTACAACTGCATTCAAATGTAAGGAATTATTGTAAAGACATAATTACACTAAAGATGCTGTGTGCTACTCTGTATATGTATACAAAAACACCATACGTTTACAAAAACTATTAAAGTTTAACAAGTGTCCATATGCACAATAGGTATTCATTGTGCTAAACTGTACATATAGTCAAAACATTGCCTACAACTGCTGTGCAATGTTGAAAAGTGTTTATTTCTACCATAGGGATCCATTGAGCTAGGTTGTACAGATGGACAGGAACACTGTAGGTGTTCAAGTCTGTTACAGAAAAGTGTTCATTTGACCAATGAGTACAGCTGTGTGCTAGACTGTACAGATGGACAACATGTACAGATGGACAACATGATCGCAGGTGTAAAATTACAAGTGAAGTTGGACAAGGGGACAAAAATGTCTGCTTTTCACTATATGGTACAGATGGACAAGAACACTGGAGGTATGTATAACAAAAGTTGCAAGCTAATGCATAGCTCCCAACTGTCCCTGATTTCGAGGGATTGTCCCTGATTTGGAGCAATGTCTCTCTGTCCCTCATTTCTCCTCATTTCTCCCTCATTTTGATCTAATCTATATAGATGTATATAAAATGCACTTTTTATCTATCAAAAAGTGTTTTCCATCACAAAACCTTTCATCTGATTTCTAAGTTGCTGCATTTGTAAATTCCAAAAGCCAATATAAAGGAATAGTAGTTGTAAAAAAAGCACCTGTGGGTTTAACCAATCTTGATTTTTTATACAATTCTCCTTTAAGGGGGTGTGGCAAGGGGTGTGTCCTATACCTGCATACTTTTGCTGATAGGTGTCCCTCTTTCCCATCTCAAAAAGTTGGGAGGTATGGGTTAATGTACAAAAACTAACCAGGGTATGCATGAAAAAGAATATAAACATCTAAACAATTCACAATTCCGATAATTGGTCAACGATCTCTGAAATCCTACATGGAACAGAATTCAGGGCAGTGAAAACTTTATCAATGTCAGCATTTAATAACTTTAAATCTGCAATAATTTGGTTCGTTGATGCACTGTCAAACCTTGAGCTGCATGAAGCAGATGATCGGGAAAAAAAAACACTATTACCAAAACAAAAAGCAGCCGCATGCCTGGAGAGACCGGCGTGCATGTACAGGAGTGACAGAGCAAGTTCTGTGAAGAAGCAGTCAAGGGATCCTGCGCACGTGCAGAACAGGAAGCAAGAGAAGGATTATCGAGACGCAGAGAGGCAGACAGGCAGAGAAGCAGAGAGGCATATATATATATATATATATATATATATATATATATATATATATATATATATATATATATATATATAGGCTGTTGATCAAAATGAATGTTACAACTGTGATTAGGTGAACAGAGAAACACACTGCAAAAAAAAAAAAAGGAAATCACTGTACCTTCTCTTATGCCCAGCTCTCGGTAGATAAACCTCCCCTGGATCGGTTGTCTGTGTTTGATATTTCTGCTGGCATCTTGGGAACTGCAACATGTAGTTTTTTCCTGTATATAGCTTACACTGAACTTCTGCTATGATCTCTAACATCCAGTGAAAAGACCGGAAAGTAACCACATGACTTCAGCATGCCAAATCATGCTGAGCTGTGGTACAGCCAATCCTTACAGAGCTGCTGAAGAAAGGAGTGGGGGGAATTAAAAAATAAAGCATGTTTTAGGCTAGTGCACGAGATATGTAAATCACCTGTCAATCACAGCAAGGGGGAAGAGCAGACAAAGTTTTCTAAGTTTGTCCATTTTATTTCACTAAAGAAAGATATGAGTATTGCTCAGAGCTGGATTAACACTTTGTGGCAAGACTGGGCACAGAAGATCTGAAATTGCATATATATATATATATATATATATATATATATATATATATGTATATATATATATATGTATATATATATATATATATATATATATGTATGTGTGTATATATATATATATATGTATATATATATGTATATATATATATATATATATATATATATATATATATATATTTATATATATATATATATTTATTTATTTTTTCTTTTTCTCTAAAATTACATCTCCTGATTTTTCTGCCGCAATTTATTGAAAAATACTGAGAATTATCCTGTTTATGTCATGTGAAGTCAAGGGATTATTTCAATCTCTATAAGTGTGATGAGGCTTTAAAAGAACTAAAAGAACTATGTAAAGAGGTATGTGTTGAACCCACAGAATACTATGTGAAGAACAAGATTGCTAACTTGCGCACCGTTTTTAGGAGTACAAAAAAATACAAGACTCCAAAAAATCTGGTGCAGGAGCTGATGACGTGTATGTGCCACGTTTGTGGTACTTTAAAGACCTGATGTTTTTAGCTGACTCAAATGATCCCAGAGATTCCCATTGTACTCTTCAACCAAGTAGTGCATCAGACTCGAGTGCATTATCCGAAACAGAGGATATATCCCAAACAGACTGAAAGTTTAACCAAAACCACAATATTAAAATCAGCATGTCATGTATATGCAGTAAAGCATGCTTGTTGCACTAATTTTGGGTTAATCCTCTGCATTGTGTAAAATGGGCATTTGATCTTGTCTTCTTTGTCCCCTTCTTCCACTGTCCCCAATCCATGATAGAACAGAGGCTAGGGGGCAAGGTGCACATGCTCTGTTTGGTATTGCTAGAGAGATTTTCACTTTGTTTTTGTTTTTTGGGGAGGGGGGGGGGAGTTGAGTGCATGTGATCAACACAGGGCTAATTAGCACTTTGCAGACAGAGGGTCAGTGGTCCTGCAGCTTCATACGACAGTCGGAGTAGAATGAGAACTCTTCCTCCAAATTTAATCTGACACTAATATAAGTTACAAGACTTCTGCATACTGCTGATGAGAAAAGGTATTTAGCAGTATATTTACTAGAATAATTGCATTTCAATGTATTTTGAATGCAGAGTCATGTGTGAACAAATTACACTGTTTACACATTACCAGCAATTATTATACAATGAAACATGTGTATATATAGCTATATACAGTCCTGCCATGCAACTGCCCCCCTACCTACAAAATAGTCAGTATAATTTTTTTGATTTTGACGTGCATTGGCAGTTGGTAGTCTAGGCCTTGCAGGAGTTAAATTTTGCAAACCAGTACTGTCATTTTGCCATTCACCTGGCACAAATGTCCCACTGGTAATGTCTTCCATATCAACTGCAGATGATGACATGTATGACATTGTCGTGCGTCATAAAAAATTGTGTAGCACACAGCAGCACTCCACAATAATGTCCACTTTTTCCACTGCTACATTCATAGCGGTGTGGAAGATTCTGAATCTACTGGCCATAATACCAAACGCATTCTCAACCACCCATCTTGCCCTAGACAGGCGACATTTGTATATCTTCTGTTGAGCTGTTAAATTACGTAAGGGATAAGGTTTCAAAAGAAGTTCATGCAAAGCAAATGCATCATCCCCAATAAAGACGAAATTTAGTCCTTCCACAGTCTCACTTGAAGATGGAAGATGCAAAACACCTCCTTTCAATCTGTTCAGGAATTCACTTTGCTGTATTACTCCTCCATCTGCATTTCTTCTATTTTTCCCTATGTCCAGATATATGAACTTGTATTTTTCATTGACGATCGCCATTAATATTATTATAAAGGGCCCTTTTGTGACGGAACCTATCCCTCACACTCCGCTTGAGTGTTTCCGTCAGTAATACCGCTTCCTAAGTCCTGGAACACGAATCCAATGGATTTGGCTATAGGAACCCCCAAGAACTAGACAATACCGGTCTTAGAGTACATCAGGAATCAACCTTTATTTGAGATCTCACACAAAATATATACAGCGGGGTGGCTAAAAACTAACCTAATTAGCATGAGCTAATTATCTAATCAACACTGGACTCCTTCATTCAATTGCAGGGTTAATTAGCACAAACAACAAAACAACAATTGAAATACTCTTTAGAATCTGTGTCAAGCCAGACTAGACTCATTTACATTATACAAGACAACAGACAGGTGGCTGGAGTTGATATTAGCATCTAAGAGTTTGTGTCCCAATAGTGTGATTCAGTCTATTGCTAACATGGCATTTACATATCCAGAGTCTGTGTGTCTTGGGGGGGGGGGGACACGGACCTGAATCCAAGTAAAACCACCTCAGGGGTCCCCAGGCATACAGCTCACAAAGATCACCGTTCCCCCAAATGCCAGGGCCCATAATCACAAGGCAAGAGGCTCGCATTCAGTCCCCTCCAAGAGCCTCTGTCCCGGCTAGGTCTGTCACACATTTGTAATTGCTAATTGGCTGGTGGGGTAATCCTTACATGTTTCCCATCAATTGCTTCCCCACAATTAGGGAAATTCCACATATCCTGGATTTTTTTAGCAAGGCCTATCCATTCCTGGGAATTCATGGGAAACTGTTGGAAAAAAAGACATAATAATATTTTGCATTGATATTAAATGATAATTAATTACGGTTTTATTTATATTCTATAGGATACTCAAAGCCCAGTAGCACAGCAGCCAGGACCATCAGGTCAGAGGAAACAAAAGAAAGAAATTGGATTATGATACTGCTACTTTGCTGAAGTATACAGCGTCTTTTATGAAACAAAAGGATGATGAATGCGATGCTGTGGGTTACCTTGTTGCACACAAGTTATGTAGGATGCCCATGCAACAACGAGACTTATTTTAATCTCTACTTCATAAAATGCTTGCCATTGGATTTAAGGGACATCTTACACAAAACACAGATCTTATGGGGTATCAGGGATATATTTCTCACCCACCTGTACCATCTGTCCCAAACTGGCAGATGAGTGATATGTCCCAACCACAAGGAACCACAAGCTGGGCAATGCACCAAGAACCACATCAAGGTTCTTGGTTACATGACTAACAATACACTAATCTGTGAATAATTTTTCTTTATGGTTTTAACTGTTCTTGTTCTTGTTTTGCACCTTATGTTGAATTTGAAACGGTCATTGTTAACTAATTGTATTGTTAAATAAAAAATATATTCTGTTGCAAAATGTCTCTTTTTAGTAAAGGTGTACTTCTAGATAAGGATTTTCTTATAATTAATACCATTTTTGCCAATTTTAGACACATTGCTGAAATTTAGAAATTCCAACTCTATTTAAAATGTATTCATAAATCAAACAGTTCACCATGTTTTCTTACCTTTAAATACTGTGGTTGGATCACCCTTACTATGGCCTCACACGTCTCTTGGAAGGCATTTTTCTCCAAACTAATGAACTGCGCTGTGAGGTTCAAATGCTCTTTTCGTAAATGGCGCAACCTGATTTTGTACAGTAGGGGTGTGTCCAGTAGAGGTGTGGTCAAAAGGTTAAACATTATATCTATTGCCATGAAAACAGTGTTTGGAAGTACGATTTTCGTACCTAATTGATGGTACACTTGCATGCTGTATGTGAGTGCCGTTTTCGTTTATCGCTCAACGGATTGTTCAAAATTTGCATTGTGTATGGCCTGCATAAGACCCCATACACACTATTAGATTTTCTGCAGATTATTGTCTTCAGATTTACCAAAACCATGTAGTGCAAGGGCCTGCCTGATTGCATACAAATTGAAACTCTTAGCCCTTGTACACACGGTCGGACATTTCAACAACAAAATCCGTCGGATTTTGTCCGACGGATTTTGTCCGAAACTGGTGTTACATACACACGGTCGGACAAGGTACAAGGGCTTAGCCCTTGTATACACGGCCGGATATTCCGACGGAAAATGTCCGATCGGACCGCGTTGTCGGATAATCCGACTGTGTGTGGGCTCCATCCGACTGTTTCCATCGGAATATCCGAAGGACAACGTTTTAGACCTGGGCTATAAAACTTTCCGACAACATGATCCGATCGGACTTTGTCCGATTATGTGTAGAGAATTCCGATCGGACAAAGTGCCACGCATGCTCAGATCAAATTCCTAGACCAAAGCTATTGGCTACTAGACTGAACGTAGTCCCGTTGTAATGAAATAACATCATCACGCAATGTACGATCGGATTTTCCGACAACTTTGTATATGCAACACCAGTTTCGGACAGTTTCGGACAAAAACCGTCGGACAAAATCTGACGGATTTTGTTGTCGGAATGTCCAACCGTGTGTACAAGGGCTTAAGGTTTGACCTCATATTATATGGTTTTGGTAAATCTGAAGACAAAAATCTGCAGAAAATCTAATGGTGTGTATGGGGTCTTAATTTTGCCCTCATTAGCTTTAGTAAATACACCCTTTGTGTGCATGGAGTCAGTAGAACATTTCTGGCTTTTTTCATGTGAATAATACACTTCAGTTTTGATTTCTTGATTACAAGCTGTCTCAGAAATTGAGGCCTAGTACTTGAAAAGTGGGCATGTACAATTTGTGTCTTTCACAGAAGTCCATTGTTGCATAGGTACCTTCTTTATCAACAAAAAGCTCACCAGTATTCTCCTAGATATAAATAAGAAATTCCTAAAAACCTGGGACCCATGGATATAATATTCCCATCCTTCCATGCATCCAGCAAGCTATACACTGTTATAGATATTGATGTCTATTGCTCCCCTCTTCCCTTTTCTTCTCTGTTCCACTTTCTTCACTTTTCCTTTTCCCTTGGCCCCCCAACTTGGTAGGCCTCGGCACCATAGTTCATTGGCTTTCCTCCATGCAGGGATCCCACCTCCATATTGTAGCCATGAGTTTTTTCTGGCTCACAGTTGACATATGATTCCCCTCCCCCTTTTTTTCTGTTGGTACAATGTGAATTGTTACTGTGAAGCTATTATGTAATTTGCATCACTCATTGATTCTTATCTTAATTACCTGTGTTGCCTCTTATGACTTATGGATGCACTCTGGATCTTCTCCATATGTTGGTTACATTACATATTTGTATAGGTTATGCTATGTATCATACAAAACTTCAATAAACATAATTGAAAGTGAAAAGTGTGCATGTAGCCTTTACAATATTTCTTTATTTTTTTGTGTGTGAAGAGGAAACAAACCTCATAAAATAGGACTTTTCAGGATGTAGAATTAACACTGAGGTGAGCACATAATGTTGAGTAAAAATATTTTATTAAGTAAAGATGGTAAAACCACATACAAAGTTATGCACCTTCATATCGCGTGACATAGTTAATAAAAAGCATAATATACAGACAATGATGCGTGTTTGTCAGGTCACCTGAGACCAGGTGACAGATGCACTCCGTAGGAGTCGGAAGTGCACCGCTAGGTAGTGGACCTTAGGACTGACTGCTGCAGATTGTACCCAGGGAGATTCAGGACATGGGTCTACTGGATCACTAACACAGATCCAGGTAGGAGCTAGAGCATAGATTCCCCAGGGCGCGGAGTCTAAGAGCCAGCTGGTGTTCGCCAGAGCCTCCAGTGGTGAGGATGGACTTTGCTGCAGTCTGGCTCCAGGTCGCGGCCCCCAGGGTCTCACACCTCACACTCACAGTAGACTACAGGAGAAGGAAGCAGCAGGCTGGAACAACAAGAATAGTAAGGGGATAAGGCAGAGGTCAGGGCAACTAGCAGACAGGAACAACAGAGTACACGCCAAAGGTTCAGGGTCACAGACAGACAGGGATGGTAAAAGACATGCCAAAAGGTCAAGGTCACAAGCAGACAGGAATCGTTGAGAACACGCCAAGGTCGGTAACAGAGACAACCGAAGTGCACACGGCAAGCAGGAAACACAAAGCCAAACACACAATGAATACACAATGGTTGATCAGCAACTCTGGCTTGCAGTGCACAGGTTAATATAGGGTTCCCTGATAGGGCCTGGGGTGGAGCCATGTTTAGAGGAGAGGTTATACAAACCCCCAGGTGGAAGTGGCTGGCCTCTTAGTCTGAACACATGAGGAGAGGTAAGCAGAGGAAGATTACTGCATAACCATGACAGTGTTCCACATGTTGGAAGATAATTTATATCAGTAGAATACTCCAACGCATTTCGTAAAATAATATCTCCGCTTCGTCAGGGAATTTATTTATTAGATCTCAGTATGCAGAGATGCCCAATAGGTTAATTCGTTCAGACCACACATGGCAAATCTTATAGCAGAAAATTGTCACGGCGGTACACACGGTGACGCTGTTATTGTGCTAAAGGCCTAGTTACAATTTTCTGCTATAAGGTTTGCCATGTGTGGTCTGAACAAATTAATCCTCTGGGTTTCCTGTTTAGCTCCCTAGTTGCTTCTGTCCCCATACTATATTTTGAATATAGGTAGATGGAATATTTGGTACTGAATGTTCTTTCCACCATATCTATTAGGACATGATCCAGTATTCGCCTGACAGGGTACAGATTTATATCGGGCACCTTTGATTGAAGGGCAACTTCTTTATGTGTTGAGCCTATGGGAGAGCATGTTCTCTGCATACTGCGATATTGTCAGGTATCAGATAAGACCAGAACTGTGTTGACTGCAACAGAGGAAACCCAAACGCTTGTAAGTGAAATATAATGATTTATTTAAGATAAGTGAATAAATACAACCACCTCCAATATACTACAATGTGCAACCAACCAACCATCAACAGAAACCCACAAATAATAACAGACAAATATATACAAGTAAAGGGAAATACCGAGATCATAAACAGAGCCAGACCAGGGTCATCAACGGGAGGTCAGCAGCTGGGGAAGGGAAGCAAACAGGACAAGGAGAGGATGGATGGATCACAGACGGAATGGGTAAAGGTACAAGGCTCAGGGTTCAGGTAAACAGACAGGAACAGGATCAGGTACAAATACAGAGCTCTCAGGTTCAGGATCAGGGCACAAGGAAAGATACCAAGGCAAAGCATAAGTGTGTCTGCATTTATACACATCTCAATCAGACTCAGGTGATGCCTGATTGCAGGAGATGATGTTGGCCCCACACTGCCAGGAACCATCCGCTGGTGGATGCCAGTGCTGCGGCCCAAAGATCACATAATACCACCAACAGGGGAAAGCTCCCCTGGCAGTTCCAGACTGCCAGGAGTCACCTGCTGGTGGACCACAGTACTGCATGCCAAATATCAGGCAGTGTCATCAGTGCAATAGGAAGTCCAGATGAGCGGGGGTCAGTTAGAGAGCTCAAAAGAGCAGGGGAACGAACAAATGCTCCAGCTCAAACAGATATCAGTCACGTCCTCTGGCGAAGCCGCCAGAGGACATGACTGATATCCAGAGGACATGACTGATATCTGTTTGAGCTGGAGCATTTGTTCGTTCCCCTGCTCTTTTGAGCTCTCTAACTGACCCCCGCTCATCTGGACTTCCTATTGCACTGATGACACTGCCTGATATTTGGCATGCAGTACTGTGGTCCACCAGCAGGTGACTCCTGGCAGTCTGGAACTGCCAGGGGAGCTTTCCCCTGCTCTTTTGAGCTATCTAACTGACCCCCGCTCACCTGGACTTCCTATTGCAGTCATGTTTCCATGTAGCCTTATCAAATGATTTTATCTGGACTTTTAGCCCTCTACGATCTACTGGTCACATTTGGCTTGTGGGGTGGATAAGTGGTGGTGTTTCCAACTAACAGTGACCAGAGATATTTTACTGTTTGAATATTGGCACATCCCCTGAGGAAGCATTTCTGCGAAACATGTCGGGAAAATGTGCAATAAAATATTGTCATCCAGTGTATTTGTTCATCTAGACCACCATTTTATTGTACTGCATTGTTGTGATTTCTATATATTTTAATCTTGAGCTAAATAAAATATCTCTGTATAATTTTATACTGCAAAAAAAAGTCTTTCCTTTTTTCTATGCTCTTTTTCTCTAACAACAAGCACCGTCAAAATCCCTTTGATCTTTCCACTACCATATTGTCTATTTTTGGGATGTGGTGCCTATCTTCATGGGTGCTTATTCTGTTTATTCGAACCAAACCTTTTTGATGCTAAGAGTAATGGTTGCACAAACTGTAGTTCACATTCTGCCTGTCTGACCAGGGACTGAACAGACTCAACGCACTCAGTTGTCACTTGTGAACAGGCTAAGTAGTGTTCACAAAAGTACATGGGATCATCTTCCAAAAGCCATACCAGGGATACAACCTGATTAATATTGAAAGGGGGAGAAAAGTCATCATGGCCCTTTGGAATACAGGGCAGGGCCTGCTTTGAACATATTTGGATTAAAGGCTGCACATCCCCAAACAGCATACAACCCTGATCCACCAGGGAGTGAGCCAAATGGATGATTTCTAGCAGCTGGTCACTAGTCCACTCCTTCAGTGTCTGGTGGAGATATTCACCACTCTCTGACGCCAGCAGAGCATAGTAACCAATAACATCCAAATTCATCTCACAGAAGTAAACAGAATCTGGATGGTTCCTCTGTACAGCCACTTCTGGACAGGGATGGCCTTGGTATACTGTCAGGTATTAGATAAGACCAGAACTGTGTTGACTGCAACAGAGGAAACCCAAACGTGTGTAAGTGAAATATAATGATTTATTTAAGATAAGTGAATAAATACAACCACCTCCAATATACTACAATGTGCAACCAACCAACCACCAACAGAAATCCACAAATAATAACAGACAAATATATACAAGTAAAGGGAAATACTGAGATCATAAACAGAGCCAGACCAGGGTCATCAACGGGAGGTCAGCAGCTGGGGAAGGGAAACAAACAGGACAAGGAAAGGGTGGATGGATCACAGGAGGGACAGGTACAGATACAAGGCTCAGGGTTCAGGTAAACAGACAGGAACAGGAACAGGAACAGGATCAGGATCAGGTACAAATACAGAGCTCTCAGGTTCAGGATCAGGGCACAAGGAAAGATACCAAGGCACGGCATAAGTGTGTCTGCCAGATATTTATACACATCTCAATCAGACTCAGATGATGCCTGATTACAGAAGATGATGTCGGCCCACACTGCCAGGAACCACCCACTGGTGGACGCCAGTACTGCGGCCCAAAGATCACATAATATCACCAAGAGGGGAAAGCTCCCTTGGCAGTTCCAGACTGCCACGAGACACCTGCTGGTGGACCACAATACTGCACACAAAATATCAGGCAGTGTCATCAGTGCATGGAACCTTCCCTGACAGATATAATGAATAAATTCCCTGAAGAAGAGGAGATATTACTTTGCGAAACTCGTTGGATTATTCTACTAATATGAATTATCTTCCAACATGTGGAATACACATCATTGTCTGTATATAATTTTCTTATTAACTATTGAAAAAAAATTATTAGACCCCTGCGCTTATGGTGAAAATAAAAAATGAGGCGCTGCAGCCTCCATCAATAAATTCACCCTAAGGTACATCTAGAAGAGATGTGAAAAAGAGGGGATAGGTATGGTGCTGCTCTTATTAAGAGGTGACCTACAACCTCTAAATACTTGAGGGGTGTGTCTCACGGGTGCATTTAGTGCAAAAAGTGACTAAAAGTGCAGAAAATAAATATTTGTATATTCACAAATATCCACAAAAAATCCTACTGTGTAAACTTCCTAACCGCTTATATATAATGCATATTGTTATGTTCAAACAAAAATAAAATAAAATAAACACAATCCTGTGCAAAACCTGCAATTCAAAGTGACATTTCTGTGCAAAAAAAACCAACATGTTTGACTGGTGTATATCATTGCTGTGAAACTGGGTTCAGAAATATGCATATACCATCCTTAAAGCCCGGTGTATAAAAAAAGTCCAATAAAGTGACAATGTGCTCCTTCGAATTGTTCTGTGCTTCTTGGAAAATAGTGCCCCATAAGAAAGACACTCACTTCTATTATTCACCCCACAAGGAGGTATTTCACCTTCATAGTATGAGCCACTGTGTAGCTTGTGGAGTGGGAGCAAACTTCCTGTCCTGTGCTCTCCAAGTGCCTCCTTGTCTCCTCACTGTTAACCTCTTAGATGTTGCCCACATGTAGAGAGGAAAGAGATTCCATTGTGTGATACTGTACAAATATCCAAACATGTATTAATAATACTGATGGGTACTCACATTTAATAAAAATCATTAAAAGCAAAAACAGTGTTTAAAAACAGGAAATAAAGCAATGACGCTGCATAGTCCTGCCTTACACGTTTCGTCAATGGGACACCATCTGGAGCGGTCACAGCAACAGTATACACCAGTCATATATGTTGGATTTTTTGCACAGAAATGTCACTTTGAATTGCAGGTTTTGCACAAGATTGTGTTTATTCGTTTGAACATAACAATATGCATTATATATAGGCGGTTAGGAAGTTTACACAGTAGAGTTTTTTGTGGATTTTTGTTAATATGCAAATATTCATTTTCTGCACTTTTAGTCACTTTTTGCACTAAATGCACCTAAGAGCAGTGCCATACCTATGTGGTTTTACCATCTTTACTTAATACACTATTTTTACTCAACACTGTGTGCTCTCCTCAGTGTCAATTCTACATCCTGAAAAGTCCTATTTTATGGGGTTTGTTTCCCCTTCACACACATATTACAGTTCAGGATGTGAATGTGGTAGCTCTCCCTAGAACTGGTAGCACCTTCTTCTTTACTTTTTCCAGCCCCACCATATTAATTTCCTGCTTCTTCACTCTCAGCGCACACCTTCACTTGTCCTATCGTAATCCCTTTTACTTGCCTCACATTTGTCACCATTCTTTTTACGTCATCTTTTTAGATTTACACTTACTCACATTAGGCAAAACCCAACTCCCTTTTGGTACCTAATAAACTTTATAATTCATCAATTTTTATAAACTTCACAATTATAATTTATAATTAATTTTATTGGATTAGTACAACATGCAGTTTGCTCCCTAAGAATATCGAGCTGTCCATCCATCATACCTAATACTTTGGTATTAAACTTATGAGATTTCCTATTTGTGCTAACCACAATGCACTTATAGTACTGCTCCTTGACACTTTAATCGTAGGTGCTGTTTCTCCGCCCTACTATGGTGATTGGGAATTTTTCCACTAGTGTCACTCCTTGTAAGCCACACATGGGCGATTTGGGCTCTGCTCTTGGTGTGCCAATTGATCGGGGACTCTCGGTGGGATCAAGTTAAGGGGTTTTAGAGGACTTCTGGTTCAAGAGATACTGTACAACACAGTGTGACTGGTAACTATATTATAAGATGTTTTGCTACTATCTCTATATTTCTATCCATGAATTTATGCAAATGCAAAGATTCTCTAATTTACAGGCAGACTAAGGAGACCCTAGGCACAATATTTAAAGGAATTGTTCATTTTTATTGTTTCACTTTAAGAATTATTAAAATCATTGCTCCTGAAAAAACTGTAGTTTTTAAAACTTTGGTGTGTATTGCTAGAGAGTTTTTTTTTCTGGGAGGGTACATGTGATCAGCACAGGGGGCTTCCAGATTCCGATAAGAACCCCACCCACAGACCCCCATAACCACTGGGCAAGGGTTGTGGGCGTGAGGCCACATCCTCAACATGCCATCAACATGGGGATCACTCTCCCCATGTTGAGGGCATGTGGCCTGGTACATTTCAGGAAGGGAGACTCTTGTCCCCCCTTTTCCTGTAGCCTACCAGGTTGCATAGATGGATAAGGGCCTGGTATGGATTTTGGGGGGGAACCCACACCGTTTTTTTCAATGATTTTTATCTACGTTGCCTTATCCAACAATACATTACAGCTGCGAGCAGTTTTATGTGAAATTTTTCCCCTTAGAAATTTAATTTTGCTGTGGTACTGTTATGAAAATGGGAAAGATTCCCTACTTTACAGGCAGACTAAGGAGACCTCCCAGGCACAATATTTAAACAAATATTTCATTTATTGTTTCACTTTAAGCATTATTAACCACTTTCAGACCGGACCATTTTGCTGGTAAATGACCAGAGGTCTTTTTACAATTTGGCACTGCGCTGCTTTAACTGGTAATTGCGCGGTCATCCAATGTTGTACCCAAACAAAATTTGCGTCCTTTTCTTCCCACAAATAGAGCTTTCTTTTGATGGTATTTGATTGCCTCTGCGATTTTAATTTTTTGCGATATAAACGTAAAAAGACCGCAAATTTTGAAAAAAAATGATATTTTCTAATTTTTGTGATTAGAAAAATCCAATAAACTCAATTTTAGTCATACATTTAGGCCAAAATGTATTCAGCCACATGTCTTTGGTAAAAAAAAAGTCAATAATTGTATATTTATTGGTTTGCGCAAAAGTTGTCACATCTACAACCTAAGGTACGTTTTCTGGAATTTACGCAGCTATTAGTTTACGACTGCCTATCTCATTTCTTGAGGTGCTAAAATGGCAGGGCAGTACAAAACCCCCCCAAATGACCCCATTTTGGAAAGTAGACACCCTAAGGAAATTGATAAGTGGCATGTTGAGCCCATTGAATATTTTATTTTTTTGCCTCAAGCGATTGAATAATGACAAAAAAAAATTTTTTTTTTTTTTTTACACAAAGTTGTCACTAAATGATATATTGCTCACACATGCTATGGGCATATGTAAAATGACACCCCAAAATAAATTCTGCTGCTTCTCCTGAGTACGGGGATACCACATATGTGGGACTTTTTGGGAGCCTAGCCGCGTACGGGGCCCCGAAAACCAAGCACCGCCTTCAGGCTTTCTAAGGGCGTAAATTTTTGATTTCACTTCTCACTACCTATTACAGTTTTGAAGGCCATAAAATGCCAAGATGGCACAAAACCCCCACAAATGACCCCATTTTAGAAAGTAGACACCCCAAGCTATTTGCTGAGAGGCATTTTGAGTCCATGGAATATTTTATATTTTGCCACAAGTTGCGGGAAAATTACAAACTTTAATTTTTTTTTATTTTTTTTCCACAAAGTTGTCACTAAATTATATATTGCTCACACATGCTATGGGCATATGTGAAATGACACCCCAAAATAAATTCTGCTGCTTCTCCTGAGTACGGGGATACCACATATGTGGGACTTTTTGGGAGCCTAGCCACGTACAGGGCCCTGAAAACCAAGCACCGCCTTCAGGCTTTCTAAGGGCGTTACAGTTTTGAAGGCCATAAAATGCCAAGATGGCACAAACCCCCCCCAAATGACCCCATTTTGCAAAGTAGACACCCCTAAATTTAGGGGTACACTAGTGAGACTAGGTAATAAATGGCGGGTGCCCTGAAACTATAAAAAAATAACTAACCAACCAGCGTCACCTGTAACAGTTATATGGTGATCACTGGTGAAAGGGTTAACTAGGGGGCAATCAGGGGGCTTTATGCGGTAGTATATGGGGGTCCCTGGCGCTATAAAAAGCTGCGGCGAACCTAAATACCTACCTGCCTAACTAGCGTCACCTGTGACACTAATACAGCGATCAGAAAAACGATCGCTTATTAGGCTGGGTTCACACTGGAGCGATGCGGGAACGCCACGAATCCGCGGCGGGTTCCCGCATCACATGCCTCCCGGCGGCAGTTCACACTGCCCTATGCGAACTGCTGGGAGTGTCAGTGAAATGTTAATGACACCCCCAGATCAGTTCGCATATCGCAGTGCGATCTGCAAACTCGGATCGCATGGTGTGAACACCCATGCGATCCGATTCTGCTGCGGACCAAAAAAAGGGTCCCGTGCGAGTTTGCGGCGGGTGCGGCGGGTGCGACACGAATTCAGCCATACTATCTGTATGGCTGAACTCGAATCGCACAGAGATCGGATGTGATTTGCACTGCAGTGCGGTGCGAATCACATCCGTTCTCATAAACCGCTGCAATGTGAACCCAGCCTTAGTGACACTGGCGACGGGGGGTGATCACGGGGTTAAACCTTTATTGGGGGGGTTAGGGGAGGGTACCTTAGAACTAAAGGGGGCTAACCCTAACTGCCCTAACAGTTATTACAGTCACATATGACACCCGTCGGGTGATCAGGGGGTTAAACCTTTATTAGGTAATAAATGGCGGGTGCCCTGAAACTATAAAAAAATAACTAACCAACCAGCGTCACCTGTAACAGTTATATGGTGATCACTGGTGTAAGGGTTAACTAGGGGGCAATCAGGGGGCTTTATGCGGTAGTATATGGGGGTTCCTGGCGCTATAAAAAGCTGCGGCGAACCAAAATACCTACCTGCCTAACTAGCGTCACCTGTGACACTAATACAGCGATCAGAAAAACGATCGCTTATTAGGCTGGGTTCACACTGGAGCGATGCGGGAACGCCACAAATCCGCGGCGGGTTCCCGCATCGCATGCCTCCCGGCGGCAGTTCACACTGCCCTATGCGAACTGCTGGGAGTGTCAGTGAAATGTTAATGACACCCCCAGATCAGTTCGCATATCGCAGTGCGATCTGCAAACTCGGATCGCATGGTGTGAACACCCATGCGATCCGATTCTGCTGCGGGACAAAAAAAGGGTCCCGTGCGAATTTGCGGCGGGTGCGGCGGGTGCGATGCGAATTCAGCCATACTATCTGTATGGCTGAACTCGAATCGCACAGAGATCGGATGTGATTTGCACTGCAGTGCGGTGCGAATCACATTCGTTCTCATAAACCGCTGCAATGTGAACCCAGCCTTAGTGACACTGGCGACGGGGGGTGATCACGGGGTTAAACCTTTATTGGGGGGGTTAGGGGGGTACATTAGAACTAAAGGGGGCTAACCCTAACTGCCCTAACAGTTATTACAGTCACAAATGACACCAATGCAAAAAAAAAATAAAAAAAATGACATTGGTGTCACTGTGACTGGGGGGCAGGGGTAATTGGGGGGGTGATCGGGGGGGTGTGAGTGTGCCTGGCATGTTCTACTGTGTAGTGTCGTGTTGGTGCAACTCACCGATCCTCTCTCCTCAGTGTCGGAACGAAAAATACCGACACGGAGGAGAGAATACATCACTTCCTCTCCTGTGTTTACATTACAGGAGAGGAAGTGATGTCACGGAGCATTTTCATTCGTCGGGAGCGATCGCGAGGGGGTGGCCATGAATGAATGGCCGTCCCCTCGTCCGGGATCGCTCCCGAACGAATACCGACTGCCGCAGGCACCGGGCGGGGGCCCGATCGGGCCCCCGACCCGCGGGCAGGCAAGGACGTACATGTAAGCCCTTATGCCTGCCCGTGCCATTCTGTCGATGTACATCGTCGTGCGGCGGTCGGGAAGTGGTTAAAATCACTGCTCCTGAAAAAACTGCAGTTTTTAAAACATTGATACATGTTCCCTGGGGCAGTACCCAAACACTTTTGGCAATAACTTGCATATAAGCCTTTAAAATTAGCACTTTTGGCTTTTCATGTTCGTGTCCCATAGACTGTAATGTTGTTTGTGTGTTCGCACTAATTTTTTGCTTGTTTGCATGTTTGCATGTTCTGCTGCAAGCCAAACTGGGGGGGGGGGGGGGGATGTCCTGCTCATCCCTACTTAATAATGTGCTAGCCTGACATGCAGTTCTAGTGGTTTGCCTCTGTGGGCGAGGCCACCTCTTCTGAGGCTGGTGCTGTTTCTCCCCTTTGGCATGCACAATACGCCTCAGGGTGGCCCCGGTGTTGGCTGTGTGCTGGGGGGGTTAGTTGGAGCACACTTTTGCCCCCTGCCCCTGGAATTTTGGCCAGTCGGGCTACTCTATAGTTATTTTAGCTCTTCATTGGTATTTGCTGCCCTAGTACTAGCTACTGGGTTTTCTTGTCTTGTCAAGACTATTCCCCTTGTTATATGTACAATTTGATGACGGTGGCATAGAGGCTGCTCCCAATTCTTAGTAGGGGGAGCTCTAGTGTTACCCTATTATACAACTGTTCCTTTAATATATCCTTGTTTATTATTTGTACTTCACGTTTCCACATTTTTATACATGTGCTTTTAAGCTTATGGTTTTGTGCTCCTGGAAATGTTTGCTGAGACATGTTATTCTGTCTTGAATAAAGACTATACAAAAAAGAAAAAAATAATATCACATAAACAATTGTGCAAAAAGTCCATAATAGGAATCCTAATACAGTGCTCAGTGACAAAAAATGCATCCAAACATGAAGAAAAGTGCCACCCAGGAAAATAGTGCTCTTCCTCTATTTCCTTGTTGAAACTGGTATCTCCATATGAATCAATTAGGTTTTCAGCCACTCAATGATGTCCTGTACACATGGATGACTCAATCCCACCATATGCTTAAAAAAGTTGTAAAGGCAGAAGGATTTTTTATTTTAATGCATTCTATGTATGCTGCCTCTCAAGCCATACCTGACAGTTGGATCTTCATGACGTTCGGGTCCTAGACAGTCCCTAACAGGATCTTTATCATAACAGCAGTCCTGAAGAAGGGGCCCCAAAACGCATTGGCTTTGTTTCATCATCTGTACCATTATTAACCACTTCAGTTCCGGACCAATAAACACCTTAAGGACCAGAGGTCTTTTTGCAATTTCGCACTGCGCTGCTTTAACTGGTAATTGCGCGGTCATGCAATATTGCACCCAAACGAAATTTGCGTCCTTTTCTTCCCACAAATAGAGCTTTCTTTTGATGGTATTTGATTGCCTCTGCGATTTTTTTTTTTTGCGATATAAATGAAAAAGGAGCGAAAATTTTGAAAAAAAAAGATATTTTCTTCTTTTTGTTATAAGAAAAATCGAATAAACTAAATTTTAGTCATACATTGAGGGCAAAATTTATTCAGCCACATGTCTTTAGTAAAAAAAATGTCAATAAGCGTATCTTTTTTGGTTTGCGCAAAAGTTATAGCGTCTACAAACTAGAGTACATTTTCTGGAATTTACACAGCTTTTAATTTATGACTGCCGATCTCATTTCTTGAGGTGCTAAAATGGCAGGGCAGTACAAATCCCCCCCAAATGACCCCATTTTGGAAAGTAGACACCCCAAGGAAATTGCTGATGGGTATGTTGAGCCCATTGAATATTTATTTTTTTTGTCCTAAGGGATTGAATAATGACAAAAAAAAAAAAAAATTTTTTTTTACAAAAAGTTGTCACTAAATGATATATTGCTCACACATGCCATGGTTATATGTGAAATGACACCCCAAAATACATTCTGCTGCTTCTCCCGAGTACGGGGATACCACATGTGTGGGACTTTTTGGGAGTCTAGTCGCGCACGGCACCCCGAAAACCAATCACCACCTTCAGGATTTCTAAGGGTGCAAATTTTTGATTTAACTCCTCACTACCTATCACAGTTTCGAAGGCCATAAAATGCCAAAATAGCACAAAACCCCCCCAAATGACCCCATTTTGGAAAGTAGACACCCCAAGCTATTTACTGAGAGGCATGTTGAGTCCATGGAATATTTTATATTTTGCCAAAAGTTGCGGGAATATTACAAACTTTTTTTTTTTTGCACAAAGTTGTCACTAAATGATATATTGCTCACACATGCTATGGGCAGAAGTCAAATTACACCCCAAAATAAATTCTGCTGCTTCTCCCGAGTACGGGGATACCACATGTGGGGGACTTTTTGGGAGCCTAGTTAACTAGCTACCTAGCGACACTAGCGACACTGATGCAGCGTTCAGAAAAATTATCGCTTAGTGACACTGGCAAAAGGGGGTGAAAGGGTTAACTAGCGGAAATCAGGGGGTTAAAACCATTATTGGGTAGTATATCGGGGTACCTAGCGCTATAAAAACCTGGCGGTGAACCTAAAAAAATAACTAGCTACCTAGCGACTGTAGCGACACTAATGCAGCGATCAGAAAAACGATCGCTTAGTGACACTGGCAAAAGGGGGTGAAAGGGTTAACTAGCGGCAATCAGGGGGTTAAAAACATTATTGGGTAGTATATCGGGGTACCTAGCGATATAAAAACCTGGCGGTGAACCTAAAAAAATAACTAGCTACCTAGCGACACATGCAGCGATCAGAAAAATGATCGCTTAGTGACACTGGCAAAAGGGGGTGAAAGGGTTAACTAGCGGCAATCAGGGGGTTAAAAACATTATTGGGTAGTATATCGGGGTACCTAGCGCTATAAAAACCTGGCGGTGAACCTAAAAAAATAACTAGCTACCTAGCGACTGTAGCGACACTAATGCAGCGATCAGAAAAACGATCGCTTAGTGACACTGGCAAAAGGGGGTGAAAGGGTTAACTAGCGGCAATCAGGGGGTTAAAAACATTATTGGGTAGTATATCGGGGTACCTAGCGATATAAAAACCTGGCGGTGAACCTAAAAAAATAACTAGCTACCTAGCGACACTAGCGACACATGCAGCGATCAGAAAAATGATCGCTTAGTGACACTGGCAAAAGGGGGTGAAAGGGTTAACTCTAGGGGCAATCAGGGGGTTAAATCTTTATTGGGGGGTGATAGGGGGCTACCCTGGACCTAACACTAACTGTCCTGACAGTTTTTACTGTCACAACTGACACTGAATGCATTGATCAGTAAAGAAATGATCAATGCAATCAGTGACACTGTGACTGGGGGGGGAGGGGGGGCGGGGGGGGGATCGGGGGGCGATCGGGGGGGGGATCGGGGGGGGTTTGTGTGCCTGTGTGTACCTACATGTCAGTGTAGTGTTCGTGCAGACTTACTTTTACTCTTCTCCTCGTAGTCCGGTCAAAAAGACCGCCCCGAGGAGAATGACATCACTTCCTCCTTCCTGTGTAAACAATACACAGGGGAGGAAGCTTCTCATTGGCCAGGAGCGATCCAGAGGGGGTGGCCGAAAACGAACGGCCATCCCCTCATCACGGATCGCTGCTGGACCGAATCGGACCGCCGTATCCAGCGGGAGGGGGTCCGATGGGACCCCCCACCCGCTGGAAGGCAATCACGTAGATGTACGTGATTCTGCCTGCCTGTGCCATTGTGCTGACGTACAATGGCAATACGGCGGTCCTGAAGTGGTTAAAGCGGTTTATTTTTCACCTATTGCATTTTGGGCACTCCTTTACATTTACCTCCTCTGATCACTACAGGAATGACCATTAAGTTCCATCCTGAGTTAACAGCCCTGGCCCGCAACAGAACCAATAATTTTTACACAACAGCTGGGCATCAACCCTGGAAAGACATTCTTCCTATTCTGCCTATCTGACTTTCTTTTTATAACCAGTGACCTACTAAGTCAGTCCAGCATGATCCCTACCCTTCAAAAACAATGCATTAAGATAAAAGCCTTCTATGTGTAGCAGCCTCCCCACCCATCCAAGACTCTCCCTCCTGATTGGCTGAGACACAGCAGCGGTGCCATTGGCTCCTGCGGCTGTCAATCAATGTCAATTAGCCAATTAGGAGAGAGACGGGACAGGGCCAAATGGCAGTTCCATGTCTGAATGGACACACAGAGCTGCAGCTTGGGTGCCTCCATAGCAAGCACTCAACAGGAGGGAGGGGCCAGGAACAGCAAAGAGGGACCTGAGAGGAGGATCCAGGCTGCCCTGTGCAAAACCACTACACAGAGCAGGTAAGTATATGTTTTTTTTTTTTAAAGAGACTTTACAATCACTTTAAAAAGTTTGTAAACCTCATTCATTAAGTCTGAACTAAGCACACATGTATGTGGTGTTTACTTGTCTATTTCCTATTTCCAAAGCTCTAGTTCCTCTGTTATCACCATGAGTCACTTCTAAGAAGTTTTCCTGACACATGAGAGCTTGTCTATTCAAAACACAGTTTTGTATCCTTCCTTTGTTCCTGTGCCACGTGTGTGGGGGGGTGTGTCCCTATCCTCTAATCAGCTCTCACGCACTGTAACTGCAGCTCTCAACCCCCTCCTCATTGCTCCTCACAAATCGGCACTTTTAAAGGGATGTAGAGAAGAGATGGCTACAGATAAACAAGTAAAACTTATGTAGGAGGATTTGTTTTTGCACAGGGTGGCCCCGATCCTCCTCTTCTGGGGCCCCAAACAGAGCTCCTGGCTCTTCCCTGCATCGAGTGCCTCCACCAAGAAGTGCTTTCCATGGGGGCACTCGTGCCCCCATGGAAACTCTCCACACAAGTAAGGGACAATGTTGTTGAAAAGTACAAGTCAGGGTTAGGTTATAAAAAATATCCAAATCTTTGATGATCCCTAGAAGCACCATCAAATCTATCATAACCAAATGGAAAGAACATGGCACAACAGCAAACATGCCAAGAGGTGGCTGCACACCAAAACTCGCAGATCGGGCAAGGAGGGCATTAATCAGAGAGGCAGCACAGAGACCTAAGGTAACCCGGGAGCTGCAGAGACTGGAGTATCACATAGGATGACAAAAAGCCGTACGCTCCATAGAATTGGACTTTATGGCAGAGTGGCCAGAAGAAAGCCATTACTTTCAGCAAGAAACAAAATGGCACATTTTGAGTTTGTGAAAAGGCATGTAGGAGATTCCCAAAATGTATGGAGGAAGGTGCTCTGGTCTGATGAGACTAAAATTTAACTTTTGGCCATCAAAGAAAACGCTATGACTGGCGCGAACTCAACACATCACATCACCCAAAGAACACTATTTTCCAGAAGTCGGGACTGGAAAACTTGTCAGAGTTGAGGGAAAGATGGATGGTGCTAAATACAGGGATATTCTTGAACAAAACCTGTACCACTCTGTGTGTGATTTGAGACTAGGACAGAGGTCCACCTTCCACTTGATTGGTTTAAGGGGAAACATGTAAATGTGTTGGTATGGCCTAGCAAAAGCCCAGACCTCAATCCAATAGAAAATCTGTGGTCAGACGCAAAGATTGCGGTTCACAAGCACAAACCATCCAACTTGAAGGAGCTGGAGCAGTTTTGCAAGGAGGAATGAGCAAAGATCCCAGTGTTAAGATGTGACAAGCTCATAGAGACTTATCCAAAGCGACTAGGAGCTCTGATAGCCACAAAAGGTGTCTCTACAAAGTAATGACTTTAGGGGGTGAATACTTATACACAAATATACACTTATACACACAGGTCCAGCTATGTGGAAGTTGGACCTGTTAACATGCGGGCTGCTATGCCAGCGCATGCACCTTGCTGTGTCCTTCGATTGACATCGTTTTCTGGAGGGTTCGTCTGGATCCTCTTGTTGTCTCTCTTACGATACCCGTAATTGCCTGTTGCGGTGTTTAGGTTTCCTAGGCTACGGAGACGCCGCCGCAGAGCATTATGGGGGTTGTAGGCTCACTTGCTCGGTGCGCATGCGCAGTTCCGCATCTATAGTCCGCTCACATCCGGCGCCGCTGTTGTGACGCCGGATGTTGAGGGAGATAAAAGGTGCACACTCACAATGCAGGTGTATCGGCCCTGCAGAGTGTGTTTGTGACGATCCCGCCGTGAAGGTTAGTTTGTAGAAAAGCACATGGCATGTCCACACACACCATGTAGCTCTTCCAATTTCCTTTATTCCACTTATTAACTTTTGATCACTAGCTCTGGCTTTGTTCTCCTCTCATATCCTAGACCAATCTTCTTAAACCGCTCTATCAATAGCGTGACTGGCTTGACTTTGCAGCATCCTGCCACATAATGTCTCCTTGCTGACAGCTAGTCTAATATAGCAACAGCTGAGTCTGTTGCCTCCTTCTGTTTCATGGTAAGCAACTATTAATGACTTTTGTTAAACTTTTTTGAGCATTTTGCCAAGCAAAAGAAAAAATTCTCTTATTTTGCTTATCTTCAGGCATACTCCATTTATTATTTTGATATCACCCATTAGTTTTATTTGGATAAAAAACTCAAAGAACCCCCCTCCCTTTTTTTCTTCTTCTCATTTATTATAATTCAGGTTACCACACCAGTTTCAAAAACCTTTAAGGACTCCCTTTTTGCTAAACTTACAGCTATCTTTATGTGACACGCCTCATATCCAACCAATACAGGTATGACCTTTTGCCGTATATGGATCTCTTTTCTCTTAAAACAATAAATTCTTTGGAAGCCTCTTTAGGCTCCTTGTGAACTTTGCAACATATTGGACCTCTATGTTTGCTCAATTTATCTCCTGCAGTCACCTCTCGTTTTGGCGATTTTTCGGGACGGGCTCGCTTCCAACTCTGAGTGGGGTCTTCATTTCAGGGCATAGGTGAATTTGTTTAAGATTGACAGGTATTGTTTTATATTTATCATTGGTTGAACATTTTGAGACAGGAGGGCTTTGGTGGGGATCTAGGAAGTGTTTTCTCAATATGACCAGCTCCATTAACTCTTGTTATATATTTTTTCTACAGCAAATTCTCTTACTTGTTTTTACAAATAAAATATTTCTCCTTCCATCAACCATTGGCTCCCCTGAAGAAGCCTAATAGTAGGCGAAACATGTCGGGAATTTAACATCTGAACCGCCAAGAATTTGGTTATTTAAATTAAATGATGGACGTTGTACATTGTCTGTATGAAAATTAATATCTGTTGTTTTCTAATTTTGTATTCATTGACCTTTTTTGGGCCATTTTTAGCATATTCAATAAAATATCCCTTTTAAATAAATTCTATGTTCCTTACTAATATCAGCACCGCAACAGTCCCATTTACCCCTTTCCGTTCCTTTTTAATTGCTAAAACCGGGATGAGGTGCGCTGATTATTCCTTGCCTGATTTAGTCCTTTCCATCCTTCCCAAAAAAAATTCTGGTGTCTAAAACACACCTTTTCAACAGGCGAGGCACTATATTATTTCTTCTGTCTAAACATGTGATTGATTTTTGTATGTGTGTTTTTTGTTTAATACTAATTATTTGACTTTTTTATTCAAATATATGTCTAATCAAAACAAATGAGTATACAGGTTAGTTATCAGTAACATTGATATGCTGTATTGCTATATTTGACGCTATTAAGATTGTAGTTGGATCATACCTTTCCCCTCTCCCTCTTCTCCATTTTTTTTCTCCTTTTTTCAAATTCTAACTGTTGTATTTTTCTTTCTCATTTACCTCCCTATTTTTAGTGTTGGTGCTTTGTTATTAACTAGGTCTGGGTATGGCTGCTTTTTGTGGAAATGCATGGGATGGTCTTATGACCAAGGTTCAGGCCTCCAGGAAGGATGCAAATATTTCGGATGCCGAGCTAGACCGATCTTTCATGCGTTTACAACGCCTGTTAGAGCGGAAAGCTAGAATCCACTGGCATAAAGTTTATTTTGAAAAATATGTCGAACACCAAGTAGTTCCATGGGGTTTACGAATTCAAATCTTCCCCAATATGAACAAAATAAGTGATTCACTTAAAAACTCTTGGGAGAGCAATCTTCAATCCTGCTCTTTCCAAATGATTTCGATCCTGATTGATCAATATATATTAGAATTGGAACAACTTGATACTCAGATTATTTCTTGGTATCAAGATAATAATTTATTGGAAAATCCCATTCGTTTCACACAACGAGAGAACAATTTACGCTCCTATCTTGAACAATACACACGGAACATTATAAGTGTAAAGGAAAGTAAATTTCTCCGAGACAAACAGGCATATGAAAATCATTTCGCCTATAAATGGCAGAATTCCAATCAAACTACTCCTAAAAGAAAACCCTTTATTCCAAATGTTCCCCAAACAGATACTTTGATTCCTAATGTTGTTTCTTTCTCTTCCAGTACCTCTACATCCTACCGAGATTTGACTCAGGACAGGATTCCAAAGAAAAGGAAGGGAGACCGGTCGGATACGTCCACAGCTTCGTCACCCAGATCCACGGGAACGGTACACCAACCCACTGCGGCCCCACCCAAGGCACATCGTACACAGTCTTCCACTCCTATGCCTATCACTCAATCACGTCCAACCACATCAGTAGACCCTTCCAGTCACTTTGCACCTAGCACTCCAGCACCTAGTTCACATCCTTCCCACATTCACCTTGGGCTCTCATCCAGGAGAGCAAGTGAACCTGCACTTTCATCTATGTTTCCATCCCACTCACAATCTTCGGACCCTCGTATCGCACCTATTTTTTTAGTTCAGACTCCGGAACCCAAAACACATCCACCCTCACTACCTCACTCACAAATGCACTGAATCTCGAGGTTGTGAACCTATCCTCGGTCTCCTTAACCAATGAACAAATCTAAGTTTTGAAATTCGGTCTATCATTTTGCCCATCTACAGACTTAGACAAATTCCAATTTGTTAAAGACATACATCTTTTTGCTAGACGTCTCCTTTTCAAGGTACTATATGATAAAACTGTAGACACAACTGTCCCCAATACTACCCCTGTGGAACCATCGTCCAGCGAACTTCGGGCTATGGAAGACCTGATGTCTCTTTGGGACGATGGAAACACAGAGGACGAACAGTCTTCTGATTTAACCACTCCTCGAGTATCAGTCCCGGGAGTATTATTTCCTGCTCCGGCAACTTTCAAACCAAAGTCGAAATCCTTTCCTCTGCTCCAGAGCAATCCCAACATTTGGGCTTTTGTTAGCCAACTAACCATGGAAATTAAGCATTTAAATCTGGACACACAAGAATCCCATAATTTACCTTTCAAACATAGAAAGGCACTTCAAGATCTCCACAACAATCCTGACATAATTATTAAACTTGCTGATAAAGGGGGTAATGTATGTGTCATGGATGTGGAGGCATACAGGAAAATGTGCCTGGACATCCTTAACAACAGGGACTGGTATCGTCCAATATCCAAACTTATTATTGAAAATTCCATTACAAAGTATTATCACCTAATTTTCCGGGCTTACCGACATGGCACCATTGATCTTAATACATGGAAGTATTTAAATGTGAAAAATTCACAAACCCCTACATTCTACTCGATACCTAAATTTCATAAATCTCTGGTCAACCCTCCTGGTCGACCTATTGTATCAGGTTGTCAGTGTCTAACCGAAAATGCTAGTGCCCTAATCGACAAACATTTATTCCCGCATGTACTGTCCCTGCCATCCTATGTAAAGGATACCATTGACTTATTACGAATTCTAGATGGTAAACAACTTCCCCCAGATACTTGGCTAGTGGCCTTGGATGTTGAGTGTTTGTATAACTCCATTCCGCACTCAACCGGTATCCAGGTCATGTATTCTTTCCTTCAGGAACGAGGTTCCATTTCAAAAAGTTATGATAATTTTGTACTCCAACTCTTGGAGTTCATTCTTACGCATAACTATTTTATGTTTGATCGTTCCCACTACCTCCAGGTGCAGGGCGTAGCTATGGGCACCAAATGTGCCCCTACCTACGCCAATCTGTACCTGGGGGGGTGGGAACGACAAATTTTTTTCTAGTGACCAATCCCGGGATTGGAGTCAGTTTATCCTCGGCTGGCACCGTTACATTGATGACATTTTGCTATTATGGACAGGTTCCCTAGCTGAACTACATGAATTTTTCGATAGTTTGTTTGTCAACCAGTTTAACCTCAAATTTACGATGGATTATAGTCAGACCCAGGTCAACTTTCTTGACCTGTGCATCAAATTGGATAAAAACGGCATCATTAACTCATCTCTTTACCGTAAACCCTCTGCGGGTAATACTATTCTACACGCCGCAAGCGCACACCCTAAACCACTTTTGGACAGTATACCTTATAGTCAATATCTTGTTTAACGCCAAAATTGTTCTCTAGACTTAGATTTCCAATCAGCCGCCAGGGATCTCACGACTCGACTTATTCAACGCGGGTATAGTAAAGCGCTACTCAAACGTACCTATAACAAAGTGTTAAAATTGAATAGAAGTGATTTAATTTACTCCAAACCCAGACCTACTTCCAACACACCTTTACGTATCATAACACAGTATTCTCGTCAACACCATCAAATGAAAGCTATCCTTGTCAAATATTGGCCCCTATTATTGGCTGATCACACAATTCATAAATATATCAAGCCCTTTCCCCAGCTCACTTACCGTAGATCTCAATCTATGAGAGACCGATTAGTTACGAGTCACTTCAATACTCGTCAATTTGTAAGACCAAACCGTACTGGTACTTATCCATGTGGCTACTGCGACATCTGTCGTTTTATCTCAGGATCTTCACAAGTCACATTGCCAAATGGTTCCATTCATACCATTAGACACAATGTGACATGTAAAACTGTGGGAATTGTTTACATTGCCACCTGTTCTTGCGGATGTTTTTACATCGGCAAGACAAAACGTCCTTTTTATAAAAGAATTAGAGATCACATGTTGCCTCTATCCAAACGACTATGCACCACAGCATTAAATACACATATAGGCAGATCTCACAATTTCAATCCCAATGGCGTTTATTTCTCAGCCCTGGAGCATGTACCCATTCATGCTCGGGGAGGGGAAATTGACACACGTTTACTTCAATTAGAAACCCAATGGATATATACTTTAGAAGCTACAAACCACCCAGGTCTAAACGAATATATTACATATAAGCATTTCCTGTAATTATTATTATTTTATATTTGATAAAATAATCCGTACGTGGAAATTTTTATTTTACAGAACTCTTCATAGGGAATCTGAACCATGTAAATAGGGCCATCAACTTTTCGCAAACTGTCAGTTTCCATACTTGGCCTTTCCCCCTCCCTCCCCCCCCCCCCCCTTTCTCTTATTTTTTCTTCCCTCTTCCTTTTATCTCTTCATCCTTTTCCTCTCCTTTTCTTTCCTACGTGTTTGTTCGTCTGTCTGTTTGTCTGTTTGTCTGTTCGTCTGCTTGTCTCAACAACTGCATCTATGTATGAGTGTGTCTATCTTGGCCACACTTTTTTGTACAATTTTTGCATAGTGTAAATTGGAGTACCATCAACTTTATTAACTATTTGATGGCACTTTTATTTGTTGAAGTACTTATACAATTTGTTAAAGCCATCTATCGTTCACATAAGGCATTTCAATCTTGCTGATCATTATTTTAATAGGAACAATGCAGTTGATCCCTGTAATACCGTTTTGATTTCTATGAATGTCCTTAAATCAATTATCACTTGTTTACTATATAATATTATTCTTACTACAAGTTTATGCATTTTTGTTGGAGTCGGCCGACAGGCACTATCCTTCCCTTTTCCCTTAGCCCACCTGTCTCTGGAATTAATTTATATACTAGAAATAATATAACATGCCTTGAACGGCCACCTACAGGGCTATGATTTTAAAGATTAGTCCATAACGGTTTTTGTTACATATTGGCGTTTCTTTCGCTGCTTCCAAGTCCGCCCTTGTGGTGGAGAAAACCCCCCCCCTCTTTGGAGGGGCGAGCCTGTTCTCTCTGTCTCCGTTTGGGTGTCTGTATGGACACACAGGTCCAGCTATGTGGAAGTTGGACCTGTTAACATGCGGGCTGCTATGCCAGCGCATGCACCTTGCGGTGTCCTTCGATTGACATCGTTTTCTGGAGGGTTCGTCTGGATCCTCTTGTTGTCTCTCTTACGATACCCGTAATTGCCTGTTGCGGTGTTTAGGTTTCCTAGGCTACGGAGACGCCGCCGCAGAGCATTATGGGGGTTGTAGGCTCACTTGCTCAGCGCGCATGCGCAGTTCCGCATCTATAGTCCGCTCACATCCGGCGGCGCTGTTGTGACGCCGGATGTTGAGGGAGATAAAAGGTGCACACTCACAATGCAGGTGTATCGGCCCTGCAGAGTGTGTTTGTGACGATCCCGCCGTGAAGGTTAGTTTGTAGAAAAGCACATGGCATGTCCACACACACCATGTAGCTCTTCCAATTTCCTTTATTCCACTTATTAACTTTTGATCACTAGCTCTGGCTTTGTTCTCCTCTCATATCCTAGACCAATCTTCTTAAACCGCTCTATCAATAGCGTGACTGGCTTGACTTTGCAGCATCCTGCCACATAATGTCTCCTTGCTGACAGCTAGTCTAATATAGCAACAGCTGAGTCTGTTGCCTCCTTCTGTTTCATGGTAAGCAACTATTAATGACTTTTGTTAAACTTTTTTGAGCATTTTGCCAAGCAAAAGAAAAAATTCTCTTATTTTGCTTATCTTCAGGCATACTCCATTTATTATTTTGATATCACCCATTAGTTTTATTTGGATAAAAAACTCAAAGAACCCCCCTCCCTTTTTTTCTTCTTCTCATTTATTATAATTCAGGTTACCACACCAGTTTCAAAAACCTTTAAGGACTCCCTTTTTGCTAAACTTACAGCTATCTTTATGTGACACGCCTCATATCCAACCAATACAGGTATGACCTTTTGCCGTATATGGATCTCTTTTCTCTTAAAACAATAAATTCTTTGGAAGCCTCTTTAGGCTCCTTGTGAACTTTGCAACATATTGGACCTCTATGTTTGCTCAATTTATCTCCTGCAGTCACCTCTCGTTTTGGCGATTTTTCGGGACGGGCTCGCTTCCAACTCTGAGTGGGGTCTTCATTTCAGGGCATAGGTGAATTTGTTTAAGATTGACAGGTATTGTTTTATATTTATCATTGGTTGAACATTTTGAGACAGGAGGGCTTTGGTGGGGATCTAGGAAGTGTTTTCTCAATATGACCAGCTCCATTAACTCTTGTTATATATTTTTTCTACAGCAAATTCTCTTACTTGTTTTTACAAATAAAATATTTCTCCTTCCATCAACCATTGGCTCCCCTGAAGAAGCCTAATAGTAGGCGAAACATGTCGGGAATTTAACATCTGAACCGCCAAGAATTTGGTTATTTAAATTAAATGATGGACGTTGTACATTGTCTGTATGAAAATTAATATCTGTTGTTTTCTAATTTTGTATTCATTGACCTTTTTTGGGCCATTTTTAGCATATTCAATAAAATATCCCTTTTAAATAAATTCTATGTTCCTTACTAATATCAGCACCGCAACAGTCCCATTTACCCCTTTCCGCTCCTTTTTAATTTATACACAAAGACTTTTTCTGTTATTTTGTCCTAATTGTTGTTTGCTTCACAATAATAATAAAAAAACATCTTCAAGGTTGTGGGCATGTTCTGCAAAGAATACTTTTGCAAGGCACTGTAAGCTTGCACACTTATATTTTACATTTTTATTCATTTAATGTAATTAATTTATTTATTTTCAGGTAATTGAACTGTATTACAAGTGTTGGCTATTCATCATATATTGGTTGTAATTATTTTATCTTTTCTTGAGCTTTTTGTGGGAAATTTAAGATAATGCTTTGGCCTTATTAGCATTAGTATTGCAATTTTGTAATTGGCAATGGAGGATAGCACCCTCTGGTGATGAATTCTGCAGCCTACTTAGATGCTAACATGTCCATTCACCACTACTCTGATGCCCCTGGATGAAGTCCCTTGAGATGAAATGTGTGTGAGATTATATCTACTTTAGATTGATTACTCATTTGTTTTGTTTGTTAAAGAAACATCGCAACACTTTTGTATCTATATATATATATATATATATATATATATATATATATATATATATATATATATACACACACACACACACACACACACACACACAAACACGGTGCCTTGAAAAAGTATTCATATCCCTTGATATTTTCCACATTTTGTCCTGTTACAACCAAAACATAGATGCATTTTATTGGGATTTTATGTGAAAGACCAACACAAATTGGCCCATAATTGTGAAGTAAAAGTAAAATGATAAATGGTTTTCAATTTTTTTACAAATAAATATATGAAAAGTGTGGCGTATATTTGTATTCAGCCCCCTTTACTCTGATACCCCAAACTAAAATCTAGTGGAACCAATTGCCTTCAGAAGTCACCTAATCGGTAAATAGAGACTACTTATGTATAATTTAATCACAGTATAAATACAGCTGTTCTGTGAAGCCCTCAGACATTTGTTAGAGAACCTTAGTGAACAAACAGCATCATGAAGGCCAAGGAACACACCAGACAGATCAGGGATAAAGTTGTGGAGAAGTTTAAAGCAGGTTTAGGTTATAAAAAATGATCCCAAGCTTTGAACATCTCATGGTGCAGTGTTCAATCCATCATCCAAAAATGAGTGGTGCACAACTGCAAACCTACCAAGACATCACCGTCCACCTAAACTGACATGTCAGGCAAGGAAACCATTACTCAGAGAAGCAGCCAAGAGGCCCATGGTAACTATGGAGGAGCTGCAGAGATACACAGCTTGGGTGTGAGAATCTGTCCACAGGATAACTATTATGCCGCGTAGACACAATCGGACATTGCGACAACAAAATCCTGGGATTTATTTCCAACGGATGTTGGCTCAAATTTGTCCTGCATACACACGGTCGCACAAATGTTGCCGGAAATTCCGATCATCAAGAACGCGCTGACATACAACATGTACGATGGCACTATAAAGAGGAAGTTCAATAGCCAGTGCGCCACCCTTTGGGCTCCTTCTGCTAATCTCGTGTTAGTAGAAGTTTGGTGAGAGACGATTTGCGCTTTTCAGCCTTCGTACTTTTCAAATCATTACTGCTCTTCATTTTGTGCTTGTGGGTTCGTAACTGGTTTTCAGTGCGTGTAGTCAGTTCGTATCTGGTTTTCAGTGTGTATTTTTATATTACGTATTTGATTTTCAGTGCGTTCTTGTCCGCTCGTTTCTAAATTTCAGCTCGCTCTTCTCAGGCCTTTCTGATTTTCAGGGTCTTCTGTTAGTTCGTTCTGACCAGCCGACCATTTCGAAGCCATGTTGCCGGTACGTACTCATTGTAGAGTTCGTGCTATGCAGGAGCTTGATGTTGGGGTTCTTACTTTGACCCAAGCCCAGTCCATAAACAGGGGGAGAAAGTGCAAAGTGGATTTGCCTTTACTAAATAACCCCCATTGTCACTGTAAACACCAACTTAAGCAAAAAAAAAATGCTATTGAGCATTGAAAGAAGAAGCCACACATTGTTGAGTAGAAAACTTTTTACTCTGTGCACATTCACATGTGCATTTAGAAAAGGGTTTTTGAACAAACCAACATATTTTTTAAATACGTTTTTTTTTGGACAGTAGAAATATCCTTTTTTGTGCTAAACAGGCAGGTTTTTTAAAACCATAAAACAATACACAACTCAGGAACTTACAAAGTTCAACTTTGATAAATTGAAGGCAATATCAGACATTAGTATGTCCAAACTGTGTTGATATTGCCTTCATCAGATGAGGTGGTGTCACCCCTGTGAAAGCCAAATTTTGAAGATGCACACAAATTGGGAGCCAAAATGGGGATTTCCTTCCTGATCCCATGCCTAAGGTCAACATGTGCTAGCTCCCATCATGGGGGATCAATGGACATTTTTCAGGGGTTCCTCTCAGCTACTTTAGTTGCGAGGAAGGAGTTGCATCCCCAAAACGCTAGCACATGTTGACTGTGTGCAACTTCAAAATTTGGCTTTCAATTTTTTTTCGAAAAGTTAGAAAAATAAAAACAATTACAAAAATTTTAGTGTGTTTTTGATTCTGCCTAAAACATCAATTATGTTTTTGAGTCTTTTTTCCACATCATTGATGTCTTCCTTAATCTTCTGATCTTCCCGATGAGGAACTGTGCACTTGCACTTGTGAAATGTGTTTTGTTCTTCCACAACATCCACATCACCTAAAAATAAAAAACACACCATGTATTATAAATATGCAGGCATTCATCTATTACCCGAAGCAGTGGTCTCAGACACTCACCTGTTGTGGTCACTATTTCGCCAAAATCATAAACCTCTCCTTCCTCCACATCCTGAGGTTGTGGTTTTGGGATTGCCCCTTCTTTAGGAGGTGTGGTGTTCTTGGTGACCTCTGATGTCCCGAGTCTTTTCTCCCCTATGTGAATAAAAAAGGTATACTTAGCCCACAGATATTTGAGGGCAGAAATAGGAATATGAAACATTGCTTTGATATGACGTAGAATTGTCTGTTTTGGCAAGGTGAAGACATGATTTTTTCCCTTACACAAGCTGGAATACTTACCTGTTTTGGTAAAGTTTCACAGATGTAGACAGCCCTAGTATCCACTGGAGCACCTGTGTGGGACACCGTAAAAAGTTTGTTCTGGTGTCCCACACTAGTGCTCTTGTGTCCAGATGTGTAAACCCATCTAGACAACAATGTACTAAACTTCTTTGAATACAAATAGGCCTGAACATATGTAGTTAACCTGCATCTGCCAAAAACATTGTATTAGTGGGCGAACGAAAGATGTTTACTACGAACACTTACTGTGCCCACGAACCTGAAACGCCATTTTAAACGCCATCTTAAACTGTCCAACAGTAAAGAAAAGCACATGGAGCAGCATGCAATTAATAATAATAATAGGAACACACGACAACTACTTACTTTTTTGCAGCACTGTCTTGATTCTTCTTTACTGATCCTGCTCCCTCAATTTGAGGTCTGACCATCGTTTCCTCAGTTGATCCTTGGAATCTCCGTACCCCAAAATTCCTGTGCAGACTTTTTACAACTTTAGCTATGATCTTGGCCTTTCTCACATTTGGGTTTGGGTAAGGTCCATGCTTCCTGTCATAGTCGGCCCTCTTCAAGATGTCCACCATCTCCACCATCTCTAGGAAAGACATAATTGAGGCCTTAAATCTCCTCCGGGATCAGGACTTTCGTGGCTACGGCTTTCATCATTGCTGCTGCTGTCTTCATGCAATTGTTCTTTCTCCGCCATATGCTCTCCCACTGCGCCCAAAGAGAAGGGGCAGGAAATATACTAGAAAGAAGGTCAGGGGCGGGCAGAGTTTAATGCATGCGCAGTGTCTATAAAGCGGAACACACGTGCATTGTACATAAGATCTGTGAGTGGAGGAAGGAGTAGCGGAAGCGCCTAATCGTTCTAACGAAGGTATAATTTTAACTTGGGGCATCAGTGGTCTATAGATTGAGGCCTATATTGGGACAAGATTATGCAAGTTTAGCCTGACATTGGGGTTTGTCTTGTGTTGTGTCTTGCAGATAAAATGGATCAATTCAATGATCATGATTTCTTCCCCCAATTCATTGATTTATACAGATCTTGCCCTGTCTGTGGCAGACAAAACACCCCTTTTATACAAATCGACTAAAGAGGAAGGAAACACTGGATAAATTGCTGGAATTTGTGAAGCCGCAGATCTCCACGGCAGACATCAACTATTTGAAGTGCAAAATTGGTGGCATGAGAAGCACACATAATAGGGAGCACAAAGAAAGTCCCGGATTCCATGAGATTAGGAGCAGCAGCAGATGACGTTTATGTCCCCAGGCTGTGGTACTACAGACCAGACAAAAATCACACTTCCTTCCACTCATCCTTCCACCTCAGATGAGGCTTCAGAAGTCTAAACTGGGCTTTCCACCCAGGAAGAAATGTGGAGGAGCCCAGCTTGAGTCAGGTATAGCATTGTTCAACATATTTCTCAAAATTGTGTGTGCAAGTGGGGAAAATACTGCACTAAACCATAAAACATGTGTAAATATATATAAAAATGTGTGAACTGACACAGTAAAGCTGCTAACACTCGTACAAACAAAGCCCAAACAGAAAAACAAAAATTATAGTGTAGCGCTAAAATAAAATGAATACAAAGTAATAAATCATATAGCAAAATGTAAGAAAGACAGCAGCAATGGGGATTCGGTCAGACTACTGGGCCCGGCCACCTCCTTGCTGCCACTTACCCCCACCACATCCTGGCTGCCACTTTCCCCTGCCACCTCCTGGCTGCCACTTTCCACAGCCTCCTCCTGGCAGAGGCTTTCCTGTGTATGAAAAAGGGGCATAGTTTTAGATTATTGTTCATCAGTCACACACAATTTGGAAAAACAAAAATGATAGTGTAGCTCGAAAATAAAATGAATACAAAGTAATAAATCATATAGCAATATTTACATTTAATCAAAAGGCTAATGTCCACATGTAAGTGTCCACTCAAGAAACTGTATCTTCTATTCACAGCTTATGTTCCAAGTAAGCTCTAGTGATGGGGCCAATATACACAGATAAGAGAATGGATACTCTTACTGTAACAGATGGACACATACACCATATGGCAATGCGTCATACAGGCTCGTGAGGCAAAATAGCCAATGATGGTCGGTGACCAAATTGATGATATCACCCAGGCTGGGGCTCAGATCCACATTCACGTTGATGGGCAGATGGATGGAGCCAAATTCAGGGCAATCTTAAAAGAAAACCTGTTAGAGACTGCAAAAGACTTGAGACTGGGTTGGAGGTTCACCTTTCAGTAGGATAACAACCCTAAACATACAGCCAGAGCTACAATGGAATGGTTTAGATCAAAGCATATTTATGTGTTGGAATTGCCCAGTCAAAGTCCAGACCTAAATCCAATTGAGAATTGGTGGTAAAACTTGAAAATTCTTGTTCACAGACGCTCTCCATCAAATCTGACAGAGCTATTTTGCATAGCGGAATGTGCAACAATGTCACTCTCTAGATGTGCAAAGCTGGTAGAAACATACCCAAAAAGACTTGCAGCTGTAATTGCACTGAAAGGTACTGACTTAAAACCACTTATCCTTTTCCTTCCACTACGCAATTATGTGCCACTTTGTGTTGGTCTATCACATAAAATCCCAATAAAATAAATGTATGTTTTTTGTTGTAACATGACAAAATGTGAAACATTTCAAGGGGTGTGAATACTTTTTCAAGGCACTGTAGTACAGTTTTACTAACCCATGTCAGAGCTGCAAAAGGGGGGTTCATGCTTTAAGGCCTGGTTCACACCTATGCGTTTTTTTGTGCTTTTTGCAGAAAGGCACTATAGTTCATTTAACACGTTCACATCTACATTTTTGGAAAAGGTCAGAGACTTTTTTTAAATGCAAAATTATGCTATTCTTGCTTTTTTGGTTCTTTAGACTTCAATAGAGAAGCCGCAGAAAAGCATGTAGTGCATTTTGCGGTGATTTGCGTTTTTTAATTTGCCCAACAACAAATCGGCCAAAAAAAAGCATAAAAAGATGCAAACCACAAATCGTGTTAAAATCCCCTGTGAAAAAAACATACAACAAAAAGCAATGCAGAAAAGGATCAAAAGCAAACTGCATAGGTGTGAACCGAGCCACACCTATGCATTTTTTGGTGCTTTTTGCCAATCTCAGCCTCAAAGTAGTTTAACCACTTGACCACTGGGCACTTAAACCCCCTTAATAACCAGACCAATTTTCAGCTTTCGGTGCTCTCACATTTTGAACTTACTTTTGGTGGTATTTAATCACCGCTGGGTTTTTGATTTTTGGTGCTATAAAAGAAAAAAGGCCGAAAATTCGGTAAAAAAAACATTTTTGTTTGTTTCTGTTATACAATTTAGCAAATTAGTAATTTTTCTTCATAAATTTCGGCCAAAATTTATACTACTACATATTTTTGGTAAAAATAAGTACAAACTGGTGTATATTATTTGGTCTGTGTGAAAGTTATAGAGTCCACAAGCTATGGTTCCAATATCTGAAAATGTATCACACCTGATGTACTGACGGCCTATCTCAATTCTTGAGACCCTAACATGCCAGAAAAGTAAAAATACCCCCCAAATGACCCCTTTTTGGAAAGAAAACATTCCAAGGTATTTAGTAAGAGGCATGGTGAGTTTTTGAAGTTGTCATTTTTTCCCACAATTCTTTGCAAAATCAAGATTTTTTTTTTCCTTTTTTTTCAAAATTGTCATATTATCAGGTTATTTCTCACACACAGCATACCACAAATTACACCCCAAAACATATTCTGCTCTTACTCCCAAGTATGGCGATACCACATATGTGAGATTTTACACAGCGTGGGAACATACAGAGGCCCAACATGCAGGGAGCACCTTCAGGCGTTCTGGAGCACCCAGGCCAATTCTGATATTTCTCTCCTACATGTAAAATTCCTCATTTATTTGCTAGAAAATTACATAGAACCCCAAAACATTATGTATATATATTTTAGCAAAGACCCTAGAGAATACAATGGCGGTTGTTGCAACTTTTTATCTCGCACGGTATTTGCGCAGCAATTTTCCAAACGCTTTTTTTTTTTTAACTGTTTTTTGCTTTAAAAAAAACAAAACAGTAAAGTTAGCCCAATGTTTTTGCAAAATGTGAAAGATAAAGTTACACCGAGTAAATAGATGCCTAACATGTCACCCTTCAAAATTGCACACACTCGTGGAATGGTGCCAAACTTCGCTACTTAAAAATCCCCATAGGCGATGCTTTAAAAAAATTTACTGGTTACATGTTTTGAGTTACAGAGGAGGTATAGGGCCAAAATTATTGCTCTCGCTCTAACGTTCGCAGCGATACCTCACGTGTGTGCTTTAAACACGTTTTCATATGTGGGTGGGACGTACGTATGCGTTCACTTCTGCATGCGAGCACACGGGGCGCTTTAACATTTTTTTATTTATTTTTTATTGTTCATTTTACTTTATTTATTTTAGTTTGACACTTTTTTTCCCCAAAAACAATTTTTTTTATCACTTTTATTCCTATTACAAGGAATGTAAACATCCCTTGTAATAGGAATATGGCATGACAGGTCCTCTTTACAGTGAGATATAGGGTCAATAAGACCCCACATCTCAACTCTAGGCTGGGAATCCTGAAATAAAAAAAATAAAAAAATAAAGATTCTGGCTTCGATCGTAGCGGTAAGTCGGTAGAAGCACCGGAGGGTGGTGGGAGAGGGGATGTTCCCTATGGCCTCCCATAAGAACGATCAAACAGCAGAACAGCCGCTATGATCATTCTTATGATGTAGGGAATCGCTGGCTGAAAAAGCTGTTATCTGAATGATGCCTGTAGCTACAGGCATCATTCAGATATCCCCGCACAAAGTCAAGGACCTCATATGACGGCCAGCGGGCGGCAAGTGGTTAAAATGCATTTTTTTTTAACACAAAGTTGTCCATTTATACAATATTTCTAACACATAGCATGTACATACCAAAAATGACAACCCGAAATAGATTCTCTTACTCCTCCTGAGTATGGCGATATCACATGTGTGAGATTTCCACAGCCTGGCCACATACAGAGGCCGAGTACAGCCGAGCATGGCTAGGCATTCCCGAGTATGGCCGAGCACGGCTGGGTATGGCTCAGCATGGACCGAGCATGGCTGGGTATCACCGAGTATTGCAGGGTATCACCGAGTATGGCTGGGTATTGCAGGGTATCACTGAGTATGGCTGAGCATGGCTGAGCATGGCCGAGTATGGCTGGGTATTGCAGGGTATCACCGAGTATGGCTGGGTATTGCAAGATATCACCGAGTATGGCTGGGAATTGCAGGGTATCACCAAGTATGGCTGGGTATTGCAGAGTATGGCTGGGTATTGCAGGGTATCAATGAGTATGGCTGGGTATTGCAGAGTATGGCTGGGTATTGCTGGGTATGGCAGGGTATTGCTGGGTATGGTAGTTTATGGCAGAGTAATGGCAGGGTATTGCAGAGTATTGCTGGGTATTGCAGAGTATTGGCAGGGTATTGCAGAGTATTGCTGGGTATTGCAGTGTATTGGCAGGGTATTGCAGTGTATTGGTGGGGTATTGCAGAATATTGGCAGGGTATGGCAGAGTTTTGCAGGGTATGGTAGAGTATTGGCAGGGCATTGCTGGGTATTGCAGAGTATTGGCAGGGCATTGCTGGGTATTGCTGGGTATTACAGAATATTGGCAGGGTATTGCAGAGTATTGCTGGGTATTGCAGGGTATTGGCAGGGTATTGCAGGGTACTGCAGAGTATTGGCAGAGTATTGCAGAGTATTAGCCGGGTATGGCAGAATATTGCAGGGTATGGCAGAGTATTGGCAGGGCATTGCTGGGTATTGCAGAGTATTGGCAGGGCATTGCTGGGTATTGCAGGGTATTGCTGGGTATTGCAGGGTATTGCAGAGTATTGGCAGGGCATTGCAGAGTATTGGTAGGATATTGCAGAGTATTGGCAGGGAATTGCTGGGTATTGCAGGGTATTGCTGGGTATTGTAGGGTATTGCAGAGTATTGGCAGGGCATTGCTGGGTATTGCAGAGTATTGGCAGGGTATTGCAGAGTATTGGCAGGGAATTGCTGGGTATTGCAGAGTAGAGAACAGCGCTGTGGGCACTACAGATCTAGCCCACAGCGCTACTGCCACCGATCTCTCCCCTCTCATACTGTACCGATCGGTACAGAGAGGGGAGGGAGGAACCGGCGTCATGACATGACTTTGGTTTGTTTACAAGTGATCGCTCCGTCATTTGATGGAGCGATCACGTGGTAAACGGCCGTGATGAGCGGCCATTTACCGTGATGCGCTGGGTCCTGTGGACCTGGCAGTCACGGATGTTCTCGAGTGCGTGCCCCAGGGGGCATGCAGAATTCTGAATTAAGCAACTGCCCTATAGCCATCATTAGGCTATGGGCCGGTTGTTAAGCGGGTAACCACTTCCCGCCTGCTGTATAGTAAAATGACAGCAGGCAGGATACACCCTCGTTCTGGGATGACATCATATAACAGCGTCTCAGAACCACCACTTTCACGTGCCCACAGCTCTTTGCCCATGTAATCGGCATGTCCAATCACAGCCAGTCACATGTAAACAAGGAAGTGCCGTTTCTGCTCAGCTCACACTGACAGCGGCATCTCCTCACAGGTGAGACCTGTATAGGTAATCAGGGCACAGATCATCAGTGCCCTTATTACAGTACTGCCCCAGCAGTGCCCATCAGTGACATCAATCAGTGCCCATCAGTGACACCAATCAGTGTCCATTAGTGATGCCAGTCAGTGCTGCCTTTCAGTGCCCATCAGTGCCTGCTCATGAGTGCTCATCAGTGCCACCTATCATTGCCCACCAGTGCAGCCTATCAGTACCCATCAGTGCCACCTATCAATGCCCATCAGTGCCGCCTATCAGTGCCCATCAGTGCGGCATATTAGTGCCTCCTCATTAGTGCCACTAATCAGTGCCCTTCAGTGCCACCTCAGTGCCCATCAGTGCAGCCTATCAGTGCCCAACAGTGCAGCCTCATCAGTGAAGGAGAAAAGTTACTTATTTTCAAAATTTACTGACAGAAACTAAGAAACATTTCTTTTTTTTTTCTAAATGTTCTGTTTTTTAAATTTTTTGGGAAAAATTAAAAAACCCAAGGGTGAATCAATACCAAAAGAAAGCTCTATTTGTGGGAAAAAAATGATAAAAATGTAATTTAGGTACAGTGTTGCGTGACCGTGCAATTGTCATTCAAAGTGTGACAGTGCTAAAAGCTGGATATCGGCCTGGGCAGGAAGGAGATAAGAGTGCCAAGTAGGCAAGTGGTTAAAGGTTATGTTCTTGTTGAATAATTTTATTTTATAGATTATAATAAATTACAATAAGTCAGTATTGTAAAAAAACAAGTTTCACAAGATAAAGTCAAAGCATACAATAAAACTTCTTGTGTAAATAAGAGCTTATAAAATAGCGATAAATTATATTATATAATAAATAATGTATTGTGTTACAATATTCATATAAAAAAAAAAAAAAAAAAAAAAATACAAAATAGAAATTCAATTACAATTATAATATCAATAGTCAGGTATAATTATGGATGCTAAATGCTAAAAATGGGGTAATGATTAAATAATAATATAAGGTATTATGAAACAATAATGGATTATAAACTACAATCAGGGCCAAGGTCTGTCTATATGGCTTGGTATTCCCTGAAAAAGTAAGTGAACATATTTTCTACCTCTATTTGTACTATAAAAGGGGGTAGGGAAAGGGGAAGGCTAGTAATAGGAAAGGGGAGGAAGAAAAATCCTTCCAGAGAGTAATATTTTGTGGTATAGTAGAAATCACGTATCAAAGGGAGTACAGCATATATATATATATATATATATATATATATATATATATATATATATATATATATATATATATATATCATATTTCACTGTGTTTATATCAATAATTTATTTGTACCTGGTGGAAGATAATGATCTATCCATGGTTTCCATAAGATAAATCGTTTCAGTCTTTGCATGTAGCATGGCTTGTGTCACTCTTTGTATGACAGTTTGTATGTAAAGAGAGTTAGTGTCCATGCTTTCGCTATGGATTGTTTAGCTGCTGTTGTTATAAATAGTAATAGTTTAAATTGGCGAAGATTCCAGTTTTGGGATTTAAAGTTTAATAGTGCTACAGTTGGATCAGGCATTAAAGAAATATTAAATATTGTTGAAAGAATTTTGAATACTTTCTTCCAGAATGAGTTGGCTATGGGGCACTACCACCAAATGTGTGTGTGTGTGTGTGTGTGCCCAGTGTTGTACATCCTCTGAAGCAATTGGTAGGGTATTGATTGGTTGAATTTGGCTAATCGTGCTGGAACTAAATACCATCTAGTAAGGACTTTGCAATTAGTCTCAAGGGCTACAATATTAGGAGTAGCTGATTCGGTTGCTTGCCAGATTTGAGCCCAATCTTGTTCATCTAGATGGAGGTGGAGATCATTCTCCCATTTTTCTGTGTAGGATGGAGGGGAGGAAGTTGTATGTGAAATTAATTGGGCATATAAATCTGAAATCAGTCCTCTTCTGTGTGGGTCTGATATACAGCTTTGTTCAGAATATTTATGAGGTGTAGTGGCTGTTGGTTTGTGTGGGGTCAGAAAATTCTTAGTTTGAAGGTATCTGAAAGTTTCTGTTTGTGGTATAATATGGTGCTCACATAAAGTTGGGAAAGGTATTATATTTGAGGATTGAAAGAATTGTTGGATTCGTAGCAGATCTGCTTGTTTAAAGGTTATGTTCATCTACCCTTTGCACCAGTTTCCCTTGCAGTTATACAGTTCTTACAATGTTGAAAAACAAAGAAGGATTAGCACTCACTGATACCATTTTTTACATTACAAATCATCAACATTAGGTCTAGTTTATTTACAAATAGGTTTTGGCATCAAAGTGACACTAAACTCTGGTTAAAAAATTCCATTCAAGCATATTCTTTTTTTTTAAATTAAGGTTTGCACCTTGTACAGTATAAGATTTTATGTCATTCATGCGCAGTCTTGCCACGACGAGTTAATCCAGCTCTGATCAGTTCTCTTATCTTTTTTCAGTGAGGTACAAACTGACACACAGAAAAATAGGAGTCTGTTTTTCTCCCTTGCTGTGAGTGACAGGTGATTTACATATCTCATGCAAAAGCCTGAGAGAGACGTTCTGTGTACTTCAGATCTCCTCCTCCTTTCCTCTCCAGCTCTCCCACGATTGGCTGCTTCACACCTCAGCATGATTGGGCATGCTGAAGTCATGTGGTGACTTTTCTGGGTTTTGACTGGATGTTAGTGATCATAGTAGATGTTCAGTGTAAGAAATACACAGGAGAAAATGCATGTTGACAAGAGGGGTGTAGAGGTGGGCAGGGAGTCTACTGACATCACGACTCCACCCACCGAGCTCCAGACAACAGACCCACCCACAGAATCTGCAGTTTTTCGGGTTTCATAACAGACAGAGGAGTGACATTTGACAGGTAAGGATACATGGAGGAGGCATGTATATCCTTATAGATAACCACTATGGAAATAGTTTAGAAAGGATGAAAGTGGGTTTACAACTCACAAAAGTACCTTCTATTACTCTCAGTCTTCTCCAAATATCCAAATTCCTTCTTATGAGCTGTGATCTGACTCCCAGGATGGCTACATTTGTTCTCCATGGTCCCACTGTATGTAGGAACCAGTGGCAGCTGGTGCTCCATTTTTTTCGGGGTGGGAGGCATCACTCGATTACCAGCCCACTAGCCCGCCCTTACCCCATCTAGGTTGTGGGCAGTGCTTCCTTTTTGTCGGCTTCACCCTGCATCTCCTCCTCCTCAGCATCATGGCAGCATCCCCTGTGTCTTATCCTCCTCTGCAGCCAATACGATCGTTTCTCCTCTCGGCCAATTGGGTCTCAGGACCCACTTCCTGATTGACCGGGTAGAGAATCAGGAACACAATGGCAAATATTAATTTGCTATTGTCAGACAACTCTGGCAACTGCATTTAGATTAGGGTCTGGGAGCATGGATTGGAGGGATGGGGACCTGCGTCCCTTATGGATGGGCCGCCACTGGTAGAAACATAGCCACCCTGTCTGGCTCACTCCTGAGATGGAATAGAGATTATGAGATTTTCAGTGTGCATAGAGTAGTGCACGTGGTTGCAACTACTGTGCACTGCTCATTCAAAACAAATTAAAGTGAGCGGAAAAAGGAGAAGTTTGAGAGCTCACAGTGACCATTACAAGGAGGCAGAAAAACACAGTGAGGAGTGACATGAAGAAGAATAGATTGGGTAGTGAATGTGTATTTTTTCAGAATAAGGAGATAATTTCATGCAACTTTAACAAGTTAAGGACGGAAGGATTTGCCCCCTTAATGAGCAGGCCATTTTTTGTGATACGGCGCTTTAACTGACAATTGCGCACTCGTGCGGCGCTGTACCCAAACAAAATTTATGTCCTTTTTTTTTTATCCACAAATTGAGCTTTCTTTTTCTGGTATGTGATCACCTCTATTTTTTTTTTTGTTCTTGTTTTTTGCGATATAAACAAAAAAAGACCGACAATTTAGAAAAAAAATTATATTTTTTCTTTTTGCTGTAATAAATATCCCCAAAGAAATGTAAAAAAAAAACAAATTTCTTCATCAATTTAGGCCAATATGTATTCTTCTACATATTTTTGGTTAAAAAAAGCAATAACTGTATATTGATTGGTTTATGCAAAAGTTATAGCGTTTACAAAATACGGAAAGATTTATGGCATTTTTATTATTAATTTCTTTTTTTACTAGTAAAGGCAGTTATCAGCGTTTTTTGCAGGACTGTACATTGTGGCAGGCAGATCAAACACATTTAACACTTTTTTTGGGACCAGTGACATTTATAAATGTCACTGGCAGGGAATGGGGTAACACTAGGGGGCGATCAAGGAGTTAAGTGTTCCCTAGGGAGGTGTTTCTAACTGTGGGGGCAGTGTAGTGCCTGGAGGATAACTAGGAACAGCAGATCTGTCTCTCCTCCCCTGACAGAATGGGGATCTGTCTATTTACATTGACAGATACCCGTTCTGCCTCTCTCAGGAGTGATCGCGGGTGGCCACGTGCATCGGCCCCTAGAGCTCTTAAAGCGGGACGTACATTGACAGCGATTCGCCCAGGAGAGCCAACCTGCCGCAGTACAACTGTGGGGGTTGGTCTTAAAGTGGTTAAGGCCAATGATTTGACAGTAGCACACCTAGAGGGGAAGGGGATCTACACTGGATACCATAACTTAGCAGGTACTGCTGCGTCTGCCAGGATATTTCTGGTACTTCTGCCATGACACTAAGCCAGTGCTTGTGATATCATTCCCTGAAAGGAGCAAAGACAGTGTTCTGGCCAGGGAGGAGAGAGACATAAGTGAGTGGCAATCACTGAGTGGTGAGGCTGTGATTGGTGCTGCACACACTGGACACAGGAGAGGAGGAGCCGCTCACATGTGCTGCCTCTGTGTCCGCATACCTAAGAATGACTTTCACTGACCCAGACATCATTTCCAGCCTCACCGCTCTTTCTGTATGCAGTCTACACTATGTGAGGTGTGTGTCTGCTACTGCTGGGGAAAGACACAAAGTCAGTGGCCCAGCACATGTTTCATCCCTTTTAACCTTTAATTTTCATGTTATTTAGAACCCCAGTTTTATCCTCCTGTTTCAACATAGTGCACTATGTGATCTGCTGGATTTTATTTTATTCAGCATGCAGATAACATCAATTTTTTTCACCGCAGCACACACTATGTGTGCCACTATTATACCTTCAATTTTATTTTCTTACATTTTTATATATTTTTTTTACTAACATGATTCTTTATAAAACATTTAGATAAAAAAAGACCTTTGCTGTCTTGATTTTTTTTCTCCCCATTATTAGTATTCATTTGTGACATATAAATCAGTGTAAAAGGGTTTTAAAAATGATGGTGGCGATCAGCGATTTTTATCGTGACTGCGATATTATGGCGGACACATCTGACATTTTTGACACGTTTTTTGGGACCATTGTCATCTATACAGCAATCAGTGTTATACAAATGCAGATTCCTGTGTAAATGACACTGACAGTGAAGGAGTTAACCATTAGGGGGCAGTGTATGGGTTAAGTGTGTCCTGGGGAGTGTGTCATGGCTACGTGTGACACGCCACTGATCTCTGCTCCTGATCACAAGGAGCAGAGATCAGTGACACTGTCACTACGCAGAACAGGGAGATGCTAATGTAAACATCGCCTCCCCGTGAGGCGATTGCAGGTATCCCCACGGCGATCGAGTCCACGGGACCCGCGACCCGACTCACAGAGCTTGCCGCTGGCATACGCATGCATCGCCAGCGGTGCGCTCACACCCGCTGTCTGCCTCTTAAGGGGCCACGTGCAGGTATGTTAGTTTGCCTGTATGAGTCCTTTTGCAGACGTATATCGGCGTGAGGTGGTCGGCAAGCAATTAAAGAGGAGGGTTTTCAGGGATCGTCTAAAGATGGATAGATTAGGGGACAGTCGGACAGATTGAGGTAGGGAGTTCCAAAGGATGGAAGAATCTCTGGAAAAATCCTGGAGGTGAGCATGGGAGGAGGTGACAAGGGAGCTAGAGAGCAGGAGGTCTTGGGAGGACCAAAGAGAGCGGCTTGGTTGGTATTTCAGGACTAGGTTAGTGATGTAGCTGGGGGCAGAGTTATGGATGGCTTTATAAATTATTGTTAGTACTTTGAATTTATTCTTTGGGTGAGTGGAAGCCAGTGCAGGGATTGGCAGAGAGGGGTGGAGGACACTGAATGGCTGGTAAGGTGGATGAGTCTGGCAGCGGCATTCATTATGGAATGGAGGGGGGATGGTCTATGTAAAGGTAATCCAATGAGGAGGGAGTTGCAGTAGTCAAGGCAAGAGATAACCAGGGAGTGAATTAGAAGCTTGGTGGTGTCATTAGTTAAAAAAGGGCATATCCTGGAAATTTTGCGGAGGATAAGATGGCTTGATTTGGATAGGGATTGTATGTGGGCCTGAAAGGACAGTTCAGAGTCCAGGGTTACCCCTAGCACCCTGGCATGTGGAAACGGACTGATAGATGTGCCATCGATCTTGACAGAGAAGTCAGGGGAAGGGGCACGTGGGGGAATAAATATTAAGAGCTCAGTTTTAGACAGATTCAGTTTGAGGAAGTGGTTTGACATCCAGGCTGATATGTCTGTTAGTAAATCAGTGATGTGTGAGGAGATTGATGGGGTGAGCTGAGGGGCAGAGAGATATATTTGGGTGTCATCAGCATATAAATGGTAGTGGAAGCCATGGGAGGCTATCAGCTGACCCAGGACGTGTAGATCGAGAGTAGTAGAGGTCCAAAGACAGAACCTTGGGGGACCCCAATTGTAAGAAGTGTTGGAGAGGAGGAAGTGGAGTTGTAAGTGACACTGAAGGTGTAGATTCGAACCAACGGAGAGTGCAGCCATGGAGACCAACCAAATTTCATTTTTTTTGAGGAGGGGGTGGACAACTGTATTAAAGGCAGTGGAAAGGTCCAAGAGTAAGAGTACAGAATAATGACTGTTGCTTTTGGCTGTTACCCTGTTTCCCCAAAAATAAGACCTAGCATGATTGTAGTGTTGGTGATGGCTGCAATATAAGCCCTACCCCCCAAATAAGCCCTAGTTAAAGTCCTTGTAGGTCTTATTTTCAGGGTAAGGCTTATTTTCGGGGAAACAGGGTAGGGCTTATTTGGGGGGTAGTGCTTATATTGCAGCCATCACCAACAATCGCGCTAGGTTTTATTTCTGGGGAAACAGGGTAGTAAGTAGTTTAGGAGTTTTAGGAGGGCAGTTTCTGTGGAGTGCTCTTGACCAAATCCAGACTGAAGGGGATCAAGAAGGTTTTTCTCAATGAGGTGCTCGCTCAGTCGGTTGTAAATGGAATGTTCAAGAAGTTTGGAGGCAAAAGGGAGTAAAGAGATTAGGTTGTTAAGATTGGTGGGGTCTAGTGAGGCCTTTTTTGGTATGGGAGTGACTAGCGCATGTTTTAGAGGGTTGGGGAAGATGCCAGTAGAGAGTCAGAAGTTGAAGATATGAGTTAAAGAGTGTAGGATAGAGTCAGATGGTGACCGTAGTATTTGAGAAGGAACAGGGTCCAGGGGGCAGGAGGTTAGGGAGGTTAGGTGGGCATTAGAAAAATGTTTAGTGACTTCCTCTATAGTAGCTGGGTTAAAAGAGGTTATTGATTGTGCAGGAGGACAAGGAGTGTAAAGTGAGGGAGATATCTGTAGAGCGGAGATCTCAAGACGAATCGTCTCAATCTTATTTTTGAAGTGATTAGCAATCTCCTGGGCAGTGAGTAAGTTAGTGGGTAGGGGTAAAGGAGGATGAAGTAGAGTGGCAAAGGTAGAAAAGAGTCGATGAGGAATGCGTGAGAGGGTGTTAATAAGCATGATAAAGTAGGTCTGTTTGGCAGTGTGGAGGCAGGAATGGTATTTTTGGAGGGCAGATTTATATTGGCTGAAATCTTGCTGTGACTTAGTCTTACACCACAGACGTTCAAGAGCGCGGCTACGTTTTTTGAGGCTTCTGGTATTGTCTGTCTTCCAGGGTTGTAGCTGTCGGGACCTGATTCTGTGTGTAGTGGGGGGGGGGGGGCGAAGGTAACCAGGGTGGATGACAGTGAACTGTTTTAGACAGAAGTGGCCAAGTTTGGGCAGGACAAGAATGAGATTTTGTTGTAGAGACAATATGTATCAGAAAAAAAGAGAAGGGTTAAGATGAGAAGAGAAGGGTTAAGATTTTTATCCCATTCTTCTTTCTTCAAGCACCATGGGGTTGGATGGAGAGCGTCGTGCACAGCCATTTTCAGATCTCTCCAGAGATGTTCAATTGGGTTCAAGTCTGGGCTCTGGCTGGGCCACTCAAGGACATTCATAGAGTTGTCCCGTGACCACTCCTTTGTTATCTTGGCTGTGTTCTTAGGGACATTGTCTTGTTGGAAGATGAACCTTCACCCCATTCTATAGTCCAGAGCACTCTGGAGCAGGTTTTCATCAAGGATGTCTCTTTACATTGCTGCAATTATCTTTCTCTCAATCCTGACTAATCTCCCAGTCCCTGCCACTGAAATCATGCCCACAGCACAATGTTGTCACCATCATGCTTCAATGTAGGGATGGTATTGGGCAGGAGATGAGCGGTCCCTGTTTTCCTGCAGACATGATGCTTGCCATTCAGGCCAAAGAGTTCCATCCTTGTTTCGTCAGACCAGAACATTTTGTTTCTCATGTATTAAATTATAGTGTAGCGCTATAGAAAAAAGAAGAAAAATAGTCTATTTAAACTACTTAGTGATATAACAATATTATATAAGTGTCAAAATTAAATAACATTCAGTGATGCTTCTCAGACTGCACCACACTTGCATAAAATCGTGAAAAAATTTTTTAACTGAAGAAATCAAATAATGTGAAAAAGTCCAAAATATACAAAAAAATAGTCTATTGTTTAATTTAAATTAAACAATAGACTATTTTTTTGTATATTTTGGACTTTTTCACATTATTTGATTTCTTCAGTTAAAAAATTTTTTCACGATTTTATGCAAGTGTGGTGCAGTCTGAGAAGCATCACTGAATGTTATTTAATTTTGACACTTATATAATATTGTTATATCACTAAGTAGTTTAAATAGACTATTTTTCTTCTTTTTTCTATAGCGCTACACTATAATTTAATATTTGGTATTTTGTTCACTATTTTATCCTTGTGATCGTGTTAGCAGCTTCTTTTTGTATATAATTTCTTGGGGATAGCGCAGTGTTGATTGTCACCGACAGCATTTTGTTTCTCATGGTCTGAGAGTCCTTTCGGGTGCCTTTTGACAAACTCCTTATGTGCCTTTTACTGAGGAGTGGCTTCTGTCTGGCCACTCTACCATACAGGCCTGATTGGTGGAGTCCTGCAGGGATGGTTGTTCTAATGGAAGGTTCTCCACTGTCCACAGAGAAAAACACTGGAGCTCTGTCAGAGTGACTATCAGGTTCTTGCTCACTTCCCTGACTAAGGCCTTTCATCCTGATCGCTCAGTTTGGCCAGGTGACCTGCTCTAGGAAGAGTCCTGGTGGTTCCAAACTTCTTCTATTTACAGATTATAGAGGCCACTGTGCTCATTGGGACCTTCAATGCTGCAGAATTTTTTTCTGTACAGTGTGCTGCCATACAATCCTATCTCTGACGTCTACAGACAATTCCTTGGACTTCATGGCTTGATTTGTGCTCTGACATGCACTGTTAACTGTGGGACCTTATATAGACAGGTGTGTTCCCTTCCAAGTCCAATCAACTGAATTTACCACAGGTGGACTCCAATCAAGTTGTAGAAATATCTCAAGGATGATCAGAGGAAACAGGATACACCTAAGCTGAATTTTGAGTGTCATGGCAAAGGTTGTGAATACTTATGTACATGTGATTTTTTTTTGTTTTTTTTAGTTTTAATACATTTTT